>NC_141693.1:1086696319-1087296319 GCF_964263255.1 Lissotriton vulgaris | reverse complement strand
ATAGAAGTGGTAGGTTCCTGCAGTCCCTCGCCCCAGTGTTCCTGCATGGCTCCAATCACTGCCGCATGCAATAGATGATCCCCCCTGGGTAAATCAAACCGGTCTTGCAGATTCTGGAACGGAATCAACACCCCGTCCTCATAGAGGTCGCCCAGCATCTGTAGCCCAGCATCCTCCCAACCCTGCAGTCTCGACCAATCCCCGCCATGAGGTAGGGCCGTGATCATTCCCAGCGGAATCTCCGGCGCATACATCCGCCGAATTCCCGCTCGTCTACGCGCCCGGTTCCAGCAAAGTCTAAATGTCTGCTCCCCTACAGACAGGTCTCTAACAAGAAGTCTTTGGTGCAGGGCAATATACGCAAGCACATGGCGTGGGGGGCCCTCGTCTCTACCTTGCTTCGGACCTCGATAGACCCTCGCAATCTCTTGGGTAAAGGATTGCAACTGTGCCGCCAAATAATAGCCCTCAAAGTCAGGCACTGCCATACCTCCTTCATCTTTGGGCCGCAAGAGAGTGTCTAGCGCTATTCGTCGCCTACCCGTATCCCAAAGAAACGCTATTACTAACGATCTTAAACGGCGGAAGACGGAACCCGGTATCCAAACCGGCAGGGTGCAGAAGTAATATAACAGCCTTGGAAGCGCTATCATCTTCAGCAAGGAGACACGACCCGTCATCGACAGTGGTAGATTGGCCCAGAAATTCATGCTCCCCTTCAGGGCATTAATGCAACGGGTGATATTGCCATCCAGCATATCTGCTGCCGTACGATATACATAAACACCTAAATAATGTAGGCAGTGAGGCTCCCATCTGAGCTCCTGAGTGGTGAGAGGGCACGGCTCTCCCCGTCGCAACGGCAATAAACAGGATTTGGCCCAGTTGACCTTTAGGCCCGACAGTCTCCCGAAAAGTCCAAGGAGTCGCCTCGCTCCCTCTAGTTCCCCATCAGCATTAGCCAAAAACATCAGAAGGTTGTCCGCGTACAGTGAAATGGCATGCGGTCTGGCCCTATAGACCAGTCCCCTATAGTAACGTCCCGATCTGGCTTCCGCCGCAAACGGTTCCATCGCCAACGTGAATATGAGGGGGGACAGCGAGCATCCCTGTCTGGTGCCACGGCGCACCTGATATTGTCCCGAGATAAGCGAACCCACTCGGACTCTAGCCGTGGCCGCCGTGTACAACACTTTGGTCCAGCTGATGTAGCCTTCCCCAACCCAAAATGCCTCTTCACTCCATATAAATAGTCCCACTCCAGACTGTCGAACGCTTTCTCAATATCTATGGAGAACACCCGAGTTGTCGTCTCCTCCGATAACCGAGCACCCAGCAGTCGAGTTAGCCTGCGAATGTTGTTCGTGGTGTTCCGTGTAGGGATGAAACCCGATTGATCCTTACAAATCAGGCCCGTCATGTGGGTTAGCAATCTATTAGCTAAGATTTTGCTCAGAATCTTATAATCTGTTGTTAACATGGATAGTGGGCGATACGAGGAGTGGTCACTGCTCGCTCTACCAGGTTTTAACAAACTCAGCTAGGGGGCTCATGTATATGTTAAATAGCGTGGGGCTCAGGGAGGAGCCCTGCGGGATGCCACAGCTAAAGGGCTTGCTGTAAGAGGTGAAGTTAACCTCAAAAACCTGGAAGGAGCGGTTGGAGAGAAAAGACTTAAACCAGGTGATTGCCGTTCCTGAGATTCCCTTCCTGCTAAGTTGGTGCAGTAGGATGTTGTGGCTTACAGTGTTAAAGGCGGCACTTAGGTCAAGGATCCTCCTGGCTTCCTCTGTTACTGCGACCAGGGTGGTTTCCGTCCCATGGAGGGGGCAGAAACCCATCTGGTTGGAGTCTATGAGTTTGTTGGATTCTAGGGTCTCTGTTAGCACCGTATTGGCATGTTATTCCAGGATTTTACTTAGCCAAGGCAGCAGGGAGATGGGTCAAAAATTGGAGGGGTTGTTTGGATCTAAGTGGTTTTTTTTTAGGAGGGATTTGACCATGGCTCGCTTCCTTGGGAGTGGGACAATGCCGGTGGATAGGGAAGCATTGAGTAGTTCTAGGATGGTTAGTAGAATGTGATTAGTGACTGAGAGTAGGGTAAGTGGAGGTGCGGGGTCATTAGGGGAGCCGGAGTTTACCTGAGGCATGATAGATTCTAGATTGGTGGAGTCTAGAAGAGGGAAGTGATCAAGTGTGGCTGGGAACTGAAGCCCAGGTTCAAGAGGATTCTCGGACGGGATGACTGGATGGGAAAAAGAAGCGTCGATCATTTCGATTTTGCGGAGAAAGAAATCTGCCAAGTTGTCACAGTGGGTTTGGACATTCAAGGAGTCTTGGTGTTTTTCTTATAGTTGAAGTAGGGTTTTTGCTATGCGATATATATTTCTTTGGACTTTGAGGCTGCTTTAGCGATTTTTTCCTCGAAAAAGGATGACTGCGCGCATTTAATGCTGGCCTTGTAAGATTTAATCGCTGCTCTGTAAGCTGGCATCTTCCATACACTATGAGGCCCGAAGTGTCATGAAAGCTGCCGCAGTGTGGTATCTCCCTCTTCTCTCCACCCCCGGCTGCTCCGCATGTGATGGAACTGCTCGCGGTGACATCACATGGAATGTCACCGCGACCAGCGTTCCAAGGCGAGCGCCGGGGACACTAGCTGAAGAGGCTGTTGGCGTCAGGCTGTGGCTGAGGTCGCAGTTGTTCATACTTGATAATAAATACATCTGTTCACCCACGTGACGGCTCCGATCTGTTATTCAAGCTGTTACCACACTGGCGACGAGGGTAACCTGCTGCGACCTCAACACGCTGAAAGAAAAAAAGAAGAACAGCTGACTCAAGGAAACCCAGCCGGCTGACTGGGAAAAGTATCGGGTTACAGTGGAACTGACTGCAACGCGGAGTGCTGACCGGAGCAAGAAGCAGCCCAAGATCGAAAAGTGTTTGACGAACACTCGAAGGAAGTCAGAAGGAGACAAGGTGCCCCGGCGAAGGACGCGTGAGGGCAACTGCAGGTCGGTGTGAAATCTTCATCTGACAGACACCCGAGAAGTAAGGTACGCCTGCATGTAACCCTGCGCGCTGACCCCAGACCCTTCGCCTACGTCTTGTGTAGCGATTCACGCCATCGGCAGCTGTTAAAGTGAGGGAGACGTCCTGTTTATGCCGGAGCCTGGCTAGCGGACAAATATAGCGCCACCTGGGTCGAGAGTGAAGGCGAGAGCGAGGCGCGCGGTCTCCTCACCAAGTTCAGAATCGCATGGTAGTCGGTGACAGGCTGTCACGTTAACGGAACTGAATACTGCCTAGTACAGCGCTGAGGAATACCAGTCAGTGATCTTGTGCATGTTTTGAAACGAAGGCAGAAGGCGCTAGAACTTCATGTGAGGGGGCACACACTGCACTACCTGTAGGGACCCAGCGCACTTGGTAGCTTACTAGTTCTTTGACAGTCATCGGCGTGTAAGGAGTTTAATCCACATAGACTGACATAGACATTTTGGGAAGCGCTTCTCATCTTTGTAGCCCTGCCGTCAAATGAAGGTTTTGCTTCTTGGAAAATCAACATAACCTAACGCGCGTGTGGGTGGTGGGTTTCTTGTCACCACTGAGAGCGTGTGTAATCTCAACACGGCAGAGGAGACGTGCACGTTGAAAGTGGTGCACTGCCAGGTGTTAGATGGAGTATTTACCAGCATTTGTAACGAACTTTGGGTGATTTCAACGCTGTGGAGTAGACGCGATTTGAGAAGTGTATTGTCACCATTTGGAACTCACTGAAAAAACTGTGCTGGCTGCATATGAAAATCGTTTGCTTGCGCACATCGAGCAAAGTATCGACCCTTCCAAGGGCAAGCCATGTGCTGAGTACATCCAGCCCCAGGGTGTATGGACCGTGCAGACAGGGAAAATATTCATTTTTGTATTTTATTCCTGTACATCCCCACTGCAAATCTCTGCACCTATTCATGTACCTTTAGAATCTCCTGTATCTCAGTATCTATTCTGCAGCAAGTTAAATGTTCTGTATCCTTTGCTAAAGGGAGTGAGAGCTGTGCAGGTGCCTCTCTACTTATTCTTGCAAAAAAGTTTTGTTTAGAATATATCTCCACTAGTAGAAGTGCCTCCACTAGTAGTTTTTCTTTAGGCATACTTACCTTGGCACAGACCTAAGTGTTTTTTCCTACGTTTAAAGGCTTTACAGTGGGTGTGTGCATCCTTCCAAGGTGTAAGTTCATATCCAGATCGTTGAGGACTTAGCATGCAGAGTGTGACCCCACCACCTTTTTTCTTAACCAACCCAGGCGACCCTACCATCCTGTGGAAAAAATGGAAAAAAGTGTTCTTGAATTATGCTACTGTGTGTGGGCCTAACCTAGGGTTGGAAAGGAAAGTTGCATTGCTGGCCTATTACCTAGGCGCAGAAGGAGAGGAAGTCCTAGACCACCTCCCAGACTTAGGGGCACAGGAAGCAAGAGGTCTGAATCAGTTTGAAGTAAGTCTAAAGAAATTAGATTTGCACTACCTCCCTAAGACAAGCACAATCATGGAGAGGTACCACTTTGGGAAGAGAGCACAGAAGGAGGGAGAGTCAATAGAAGATTTTGTGTCTGAGTTGAGGAAATTAGCCGCCACTTGCAAGTTTGGTGGAGCGAGTGAGGAGAGAATTAGGGACCAGTTTGTCCTGACTTGCAGGATGGAGCGAGTGCGTGAAGAGCTATGGCTTAAAGATGACCCGCCGTTGAGAGAGGTTCTCATCATAGCAAAGCAGGTAGAGCACATGTTGCAGTGTGTCAAGGAGATAAAGCAAGATGCAGGGGAGAAGAAGAACAATGACAAGACCAATGTCAGTGAGGTGGTGACCGAATGCGAGGCAGTGTCCGTAGTAAAAGGACAGAAGGTAGTGAGCAGAGAACAGAAAGAGGGCAGGCAGGGAGGATCATTCAAAGGTACCTGCTACAGGTGTGGCAAGCAAGGGCACCTAGCCAACGACAAAGAGTGTACCGCCCTCAGATTCACATGTAACAAATGTGGTAAGAAAGGCCATTTCAAGCAATACTGCAAGAGTGGGCAGGGGGTTGGTAGACAGAGTAGAGACAGAACGAATGTGGTGTGCGACGAGATCGTGGTGCAAGTACAAGAGTTGAAGGCCCAAGGTCCCAGGTTCCCCACGTGTGCGGAAATTCAGGTACAGGTTGTAGAAGGTCAAGTCAGTAGCCCCAAAGACACCATAAAAGTAGGGGAGGTTGACCTAGAAGCATTGTTTGACTCCTGTTCTTGAATAACAATTATCAATGCAAAGGAATTCTCACGTGTGTCAAAGGGAAAGATAACCTTGAAGTGTTTGGACTTAAGGCCAGGAGGGTAGGCTGGGCGCCCCATCTCTATGAAAGGATATTTTCTGGGGAAAATTGAATACAGCAATAGGACTACTGTGTCAAAAGTGTATGTATCCACGGTAGGAGACAATATCCTGGGGTGGCAAGCACAGAAGGAGTTGGGTGTGTATCTCAACCCCAATAGCAATCCCCAGATTCTCATACAGGAGATAGAAGAATGCAAGGCTGACATCACAACAGAGTTCGAAGAGGTGTTTAGTGAAGGGCTTGGATGCCTAAAGAACTACTGTCACAAGATAAGATTGAAGGAGAACGCCAAGCCAGTCGTTGCTAAAGTTAGAAAAATTGGAGAAATTGTGCGAGGCTGGAGTCATCGAACCAGTGGAAGCGACTGAATGGTTGGCACCCATCGTGGCCGCAAAGAAGAAGGATGGGTCAGTCCGGCTCTGCATCAACTTAAGAGCGTTAAATAAAGAGGTCGTGGTCGACCGATACCCCTTCCCGAACATCA
Source organism: Lissotriton vulgaris (assembly GCF_964263255.1). Lineage (NCBI taxonomy): Eukaryota > Metazoa > Chordata > Amphibia > Caudata > Salamandridae > Lissotriton > Lissotriton vulgaris. The sequence continues at coordinate 1,087,290,466 of NC_141693.1, read as the reverse complement.
CCCAAATGATGAGCATGCTAGAGGGTGCAAGGGTGTTTTCCACTCTCGATCTCACCTCGGCCTATTTCCAGATAAAACTACACGAGGAGTCTCAGGAACTCACGGCTTTTGTGACACCCATGGGCGCTTACAAGTTCAAAAGGATGCCTTTTGGGTTAGTCTCGGCGGCCGCCGTGTTTCAAAGAATCATGGGTAACATCCTGAAAGGCATCCCAGGCGTCATGTGTTACCAGGATGACGTGCTTGTTTTCGCAAAAAACCATGTAGAGCATGATGAGAGACTGAGATGTGTGTTGGGGAGGTTCTTATCCCAAGGCCTTACCGTAAAGAAGAACAAATGTGTGTTTGGCTGTGCAGAGTTGGACTTCCTGGGACACAAGGTGACGACGGAAGGCATACGTCCCAAGGCCGAACTGCAAAACACCATCGTGAACCTGTCACTCCCCAAAAGTAAGGACGAGATCAAGTCATTCATGGGGATGTTGGAGTTCTATGGAAAGTTCATAAGAAACCTGGCGGGCAGGACTTACGCCATCAGGCTACTATTGAAAAAGGAAAGTGAATTCAAATGGAGTCAGGAATGCCAGAGTGAGTTCGAAGATGTAAGGAGAGCACTTGCTGAGGCCCCCAGTTTGAAGTCATATATACCCAACCGGGCAACAGTAGTCACCACCGATGCAAGCGCCAAAGGGCTGGGAGCTGTCCTCACCCAAAAAGGCGAGGAAGGAGAAGAAACCATAGCTTTTGCCTCAAGGTCGCTCCAGAAGTCTGAGAACAACTACTCGGTGATCGAAAAAGAGGCATTAGCAGTATCTTGGGCCGTAGGAAAATTCAGAGACTTCCTGTGGGGAACTCAGTTCACTCTCCGAACTGACCACAAGCCATTGGTAGAAGTATTCAGTAAGAAAGGTCTGGATGCCATCTCCAGCAGGATAAGGCGCTGGGTAGTCAGCCTCCAGGAATACACATTCGATGTTGAGTACGTCCCTGGGACGCAAAACCTTGCAGCTGACTGTCTATCCAGACTCGTCAGTGGAGAAGAAGCGAGAGAGATGCAAGAGAAGACGGATGAAGAAGAGGAGGGCCTCCTGATGGAGAATGTTTGCACCATCTAGAAGGCGTTGGGAGAAGAAACATGGAGAAAAGCGCTGGATGAGGACAAGACATTGGAGGAGATTTGCATAAGAGGTGGATGGAAGCACGGTGACAAACGAGATGAAAACCTGCGGCCATACCTGGCCATTAAGGACGAGTTGACCATAGTCAACGGATGCCTGTTGAGGGGAACGAGGCTAGTACCACCTGCAACTGTGAGACCTGGTCGAGTTAGCCCACGAAGGGCATTTGGGTATCACCAAAACCAAACAAAGACTCAGGGAGAGCTATTGGTGGCCGAACATGGAACTGGTCACCGAAAGGAGAATCAGGGAGTGCATTCCATGCAGCAACAGTGACAAGGTCCTGAAACAACAGACGCCCCCCATGGTGTGTAGGCCGCCCCCGACAGGACCGTGGGATGAGTTGGCATTAGACATCGTGGGCCCTATGTCTGGAGAACTACGGACACCTTACATTTTGGTGCTCGTGGATCTGTATTCTCGGTGGCCGGAGATAAAATTTGTCAATGAAGTCACAACCAAGACAGTCATCGGATTTCTACAGGAGGTGTTCTTCCGAGAGGGGCTCCCCAGCAACATTCTCACGGATAATGGAGTACAACTATGTTCGAGAGAGATGGAAGACTTCCTTGAAGAAAGAGGCATCAGACACAAGCGTTGAGCTTTATACCACCCCGAGACCAATGGCATGGTCGAGCGTTTTAACAAAACCCTCAAGGAGAGCATCCAGTTGGCCAAAGCCAGTGGTATGAGCTGGAAAGAAGAGGCTTGGAAGCGTTTAGAAGCATACAGGTTCACGCCGCACCAGACGACGGGCGTCACCCTGTTCGAACTGCTCCGTGCCAGAATACCCAACACGAAGCTGACCCCAGGGTGGATGGAGTGCCACAAGAGTGGTCGGACCGAACCAAAGAAAAGGAAAGCCTGAAGAAACAAGAACAAGCCATGAAAAGGAGGAAAGAAGGATACGACCAGCACAAAGCCACATGGGAGGTTGAATTCAAAGTAGGAGATAACATCAAAATCAGAGCCCCCACAGGGAGGGCAAGCTGGTCAGGGTACAGCAGTCCCACTAAAATCACTAAACTATTCAAGAACGCTGTCAAGACCCAAGAAGGGAAAATATGGAACCTAGGGAGAGTTGTAAAGTACCACCCTCCAGTGAAAGTCCCTGAAAGTGCAAGGGGGGGAGAGGGTGACTCAAGACAGGACCGTAGTTCCACCACCCTGAGGCCGTCAGCTGTGCCTCACCCAGGCTACAGGCCCAACAGGAGAGTGACCAGACCCCCTAGGTTTTTTGATCAATACGTAATTATGTAACTGTTGCCACTCGGCCTACTGTGAGTGGCCACTCTCATTTGGTCAGGGTTCCAGGGGGGTACCCTCCCATAACTAGTTCTTTAGGTCACCCTGTTTCTTCATGTGGTACATGTTGTACTTTATGTTTTCATTTTGCAGGGAAGGGGGATGTGTGGTATCTCCCTCTTCTCTCCACCCCCGGCGGCTCCGCATGTGATGGAACTGCTCGCGGTGACATCACATGGAATGTCACCGCGACCAGCGTTCCAAGGCGAGCGCCGGGGACACTAGCTGAAGAGGCTGTTGGCGTCAGGCTGTGGCTGAGGTCGCAGTTGTTCATACTTGATAATAAATACATCTGTTCACCCACGTGATGGCTCCGATCTGTTATTCAAGCTGTTACCACACGCAGCCTCAGCATCGACGCTAGCGCCAATGCGGTCATCAGTATAGACCGCATCCACCAGCACCACATCAGTGGCAGCCCCTGCCGGCAAATATTTAACAACAAGGGGTGGTGATGGACAGAGTTTCTGAATTAAGCAGAATACTCTCACCCAGTCAAGAGATCAGGGCTAGATCCAACACCGTTTTTTAGCTCACTGCACCATCCCAGCTCAGAACCTGGCTATATGCAAATTAGTCTGTTCCTGTCCCAGTGCATGATGGGAACAGGGCAAACCAAACTACCAAGCCAATCCTACACTGGGAAGGAAACAAGCTTCCGGGGACCGGTTTCTGGCATTTCAGCCGTCGTCGGCCCGGCTTGCTTGAACTATAGGTATGGCAGGGTATACTCAGACATGAGTCCCTTGCTCACTGCACCATCAGAATTCAAGCAAGCCGGGCCGACGACGGCTGAAATGCCAGAAATCGGTCCCCGGAAGCTTGTCTCCTTTCTGGTGAAGAATTGGCTTGGTAGTTTAGTCTGCCCTGTTCCCATGATGCACTGGGCCAGGGACAGACTTATTTGCATATAGCCAGGTTCTGAGCTGGGATGGTGCAGTGAGCTAAATAACGGTGATGGATCAAGCCCTGATCTTTGGACTGGGTAAGAGTGGTCTGCGTAATTCAGACACTCTGTTCATCACCACCCCCTTTTCTGAATCGTTTTTGGCCACTATAGGTGTGGCAGGGTATACTCAGACAATAGTCCCTTGCTCACTGCACCATCAGGATTCAAGCAAGCCGGGCCGACGACGGCTGAAATGCCAGAAACCGGTCCCCGGAAGCTTGTCTCTTTTCTGGTGAAGAATTGACTTGGTAGTTTAGTCTGCCCTGTTCCCATGATGCACTGGGCCAGGGACAGACTGATTTGCATATAGCCAGGTTCTGAGCTGGGATGGTGCAGTGAGCTAAATAACGGTGATGGATCAAGCCCTGATCTTTGGACTGGGTAAGACTGGTCTGCTTAATTCCGACACTCTGTTCATCACCACCCCCTTTTCTGAATCGTTCCTGCCGGCAAATAAGCAGCTCCACTGTGCCAGTACAGCAAAGAGCCCCGCACCAGCCCTCCAATACCCCGAGGCCTGCAGCAAACAGGACAGGCTACCGTGGCCCTCCAGCGCACTAAGCGCTGTAGCTGATGAGTGCCCCAGTGCATGACTCTCACCTGCTCTACCCCGCGCCAAAGGGCAAGCTGTGATTTCAGAGAGACTGCTGCTGTAGAGATCAGCTTAGGAAGCACCTGCAGCACCATCTAGCTGCCGCCTCACCACACCACACATGAGGATGCCCCGCGACTTTACCCCAACACCGGGGACCAAGTTTGAAAGTAAAAAAGGGCCATCTGTGGCATTCTGCACTGCCTGCTGCAGCAGGACTTAGACATATGTCCCAGCCAGAATAAAGCTGCCTGAATATGACGAATGGCTACAGTGCCACGAGCAGCCCTTTGTAACACTGCACCTAGACAGAGCAAGCCAAAAACAAGTGAGGTCACTGTGTGTGTAGGGGATTCATCATTGTCCCCAGGCATTGCCATCCAGCCTGCAGAGACAGATTTGAGCAGGAGCTGTAATGCTGGTAACAGGAGCAGTTGTCCTCCGGTGAGTACTACCGTGGTGCGATCACCATAAAAGGAGAAGCAGCACAGCACCCGTAGCTGGCCTGAAGTTGTCAATACCTTCACCACTGCCTGAGCCCTGCCACACACTGGGACTATTACCTTTGAAATGAAAGAGGGTTGACTGTGCCCTGCGCTCAACACAACAGACGAGATGAGAGGTTCCACACACCCACTGCTAGCTCCAGGTAATTTTTTAGGGGAGAGACTGCTACCCCCACCCAGGGCACCAAGTAGCCCAAAGCTGCCCTAGCCCAAAATGAAGAACTAGGGATTAAGAGCTCCCAAGAGCTAAGCTAAGCTAAACCCAAGCAGCAAAGCTAAAAGTAGCAAACCCAGGGAGGGCACAAGGAGAATAAGCGCTGCGCACACACAACCCCCATTGTCTAATTACGCCACCACAAGAGAGGAAACGGCCACCACCACCATGAGAGAAGAGCAAGCATTCTAAGCTCCAGAAGAGGGCATCTCGAAGAAGGACCAAGAGTGCAGAGTCCGTGTCATGCTGGCACAGGCACCCATGAGTTTGACAGCACAGGCAGAAACCCAAGAGAGTAAGACCGCTTCACAAAGAAGCACTGCTGAAGGCCAGCAAAGACCCAGAGTGGGCCAAAGACAGCATACAGTGTCCTCCCTCACACTCACTCAAGACGGAGCTGCCTGTGGCCCCAGACAGGCAAGAGGAGAGTCGAACACTCCACTTGGCAAGCTGCCCCGGCAGTGTGTGCTCCAAAGACAGGCAACACGTGGCCAGACACCATTTTCACACCACAAGCTAGGAGCACGTCACACAAAATGACCGACCTCAGCAAGCACGCCTGAACGGTGGCAGGATAAAGCACCACTACGGCGTAGGTTCGAGGCACAAGCATGACATCCTCAACAGAAGAAGGCAGTCTGATATATTAGCAGAGGAGCACTGTGAAAATCCCTGAGGAGGGGATCGAGGAGTAGAAGCAAGTCCGTAAACACAATAAAAAACAGAAAGGGAGGTCTCCTCTAAAATCCAATCCAGGGACGAGGAGTTAAGGAAAACCAGGAAAACAGGGTAGTCCCTCTTGCTTACTCAAGAAAAGGGGATAGTACTTGCTTATATAGTGCCACCATAACTCAAGAGATCTTTACAATTGAAGCCACTCGTAACAGTAATCACAAATTATAAAAAAGACAATTCAGATAAAATATCTCAATGATTTATTAAAAAAAATTTTTACAATATCAAACATCAAGTAACTGTGCCACAGTAGAAAATAAAAAAAGAGTGTCAGCATCATACAGAAATGATGTACATCTCTATAATGTCCACAATACAAAATTTAAAAACAGCAAAAGATTTAAAAACAAGTTGTCGACGCAGCGTTTCGGTTTCTAAGTTGACACCTTCATCAGGACAGGGTTCTATGCAATAAAGAAACAACGAATTAACACATTTTCTTTGTTATCACAAACTAGATACATAAAACAACCTATTGCTATTTTTTGCAGCTTGTCCAGTTTTTCTCAAACTTCTTCTGTTATTATAGCAAAAGGGCACTTTTCTCACAAATATATTTCATTCTAATGAGAGGTACTTATTTTTCAGACACATTTACAACAGCAATCAATGACATTGTGGCACAATAAACAGTGGCAACTAGATCTCATGAGCTACGTGGAGAGTTCTCATGGTAGATACTCCATAATACATTAGGTATCTAATGGCAATGCAAGTGTGAGAGTAGTTTTAGTCTATTCCTGCTGCCATTATGAATGTGCAGCGTGGGGTTTTCTATGGACTTACTTATAAAAACGGGCTCGTGTTGTCTTCGAGCCGTATCTTCCTCTAATTCAATTTGAGGGAAGAGATCCTTAGTTCATCGCAGGACCTCACATGAAATTCAAATGAATTATGACATTTATGAAGGGATCTCCTTGTGTCTGAAATCACATAAGACCTTCCATTAGAAAATCAAATTCACATTTTAATTGGATGTCATTGTATGTGCATATCCCATTTTGTAAAAAATTACCTTGATAGTTTAATGGAGTTTTCGTTCTATGGAGGAAAAAGGAGCCACCGGTATATGGGACTGTTTTTTTCAAAGTTCCTTTAGAAAATTAAACAGACAGGGTATTCAAATTAGGTCCCTGATGATATGATTAGACAAAGGTATGTCAATTCCACAATCATTGCTCCATCTATCTATAGAACTCACCCCTTTCATTATGGAAGGTATTAAAACCCTTAGCTATAATGAAGAACAATTTAATAAAATTATAAACGGGACGGTTAAAAATATCTCCACCGTCAGAATAGATAACACCAATGAAGATGAGTGGCGAAATCTTTGGAATGCCAAAAAGAAAACGATAAGAACTGAGTTACACTCAGATTTTCTTATCGATTATTGCAAACGAGGTATAATTCCAAAAGGCCTCCAAGTGAACAACGAACCTGGTATATTCATTAATAATCAAAAATTCATAGAGAATTGGACCCTTGTGGCCAACAGGTGCAGCCGTGACTGGATGCTTTTAATTATCGAAACAGCTACAGACATCCTAGTCATGGAAAGGCAAGAAATAAAAGATTTGGAGCAAAAACTTTCTGACAGTACAGCCTTAGAAGACGCCCGGAAAAAACTAGACGATATCCAGAACGATGTAAATAGCTATAGGGACTACCTATTCAATAAAAAGAGCAATAAATTTGTGAAAGATGTGGAAAAATATAATCCGGAACATGTGTATCCCTATCTCCAAAAAGATTTTTACGATCGCCCGAGAGAGTCCTTCGCCAATCGTAGACCTTGGCAGCAAAATCAAAACCAAAATTTCCAAAAAAACAAAAAAGTAAGATTTTTTGATACTTCCTACTCAAGCACGGACTCTGAGGCAGAGAATCAAGATGAGAGTAGAACCTCTAATCGAGACAGAGAAGGAGCGTCAAGTAATATAAAAGATACACTTCCTTTTTTAGCACAGCGCCAATCCTATGGACAACAGAGAGGGAGAGGCAGAGGGAGAGGGAGCTATGCCCCTCAACCTCAACCACATCAACGCCCCTATACCAGGAGTCAGAAAACATGGAACAAATAAAGAAAGCCCCTATCATTAATCTATCAGAAACTATCCTCACTGACACAGAAACTAAACTTTTAGAAAAGGGTCTGGGCTTCGCCATAGCATGTCCAATAGATAGATTCAATTTGGAAAGAGATTTACAAAAATTTTTCAGAAAAATTAGATTGTCAACGTTCTTTGAGGGAAAAGAGAGAGCTCCATCCTCCAACAAATCAGGTCTTAAACCGAAATCAACGTGGACCCCACATATTGGCCAAACAAATAAGGATATAGAAGCCTTTGAAAGGATCGTAGAGAAAAGTGTAATGGATCTCCTAGATCAGAAAAATTGGATCCAATTTAATTTAAGTAAAGAAGAGAAAGAGGCCCTTAAACACCTGGAAAACTGCCCTAAATTAACTATCAAACCTGCTGATAAAGGCGGGAGTATCGTAATTATGAACACTGCCCAATATAATGACAAAATGACCCTGATGCTAGAGAATAAAGATCATTATCAAAAAGTGAGTAGGAATGAGTGGACCCAACTAAAGGATGTAATTAAACGTACACTAGACCTAGCAAAAGAAGATTCTGTTATTTGTGAGGAAGAATATAGATTCCTATGGAATAGTAACCCAACCACCCCTGCCTTGTACGGACTACCTAAAGTCCATAAGAACATCCATGACCCTCCAATGAGGCCCATTGTAGCGAGCATTGGCTCATTGACGGAGCCACTCAGTAAGTACGCGGACGTCTTTTTACAACCGTACGTTACAAAACAACAGGCGTACATCAAAGATACAGGGGCCATAATCCAAAAAGTAGAAACCTTACCATTCAACCCAGAAACCCAGTATTTAGTGACCCTCGACATCGAGGCACTGTATACAAACATACCTCAAGATAGCACAATAAACATGATTAAAGAACTTCTCTGCCCAATAGATAGGGACCTAAACCCACAGGAAATATTCATCATTGATTGTGTCAGCCTTGTTCTAAAAAATAATATCTTCATTTTTAATAAGGAATATTATAAACAGATAAAGGGGACCAGTATGGGAGCCACCTGCGCTCCCAGTCTGGCCTGTCTTTATGTAGCGCAATTCGAGAACATCCATATTTTTAACCCATCGGCCCCTTTTTTTGAAAATATATCTGAGTGGTCCAGATATATTGATGACGTTTTTTTTATTTGGTCAGGATCTCAGGACACTCTTAAAGAATTTATTTTGTGGTTAAACTTGGGAGACCCCAATTTAAAATTTACAGCAAACTATGATGCCCATAAATGTGAATTCCTTGACATTATTATTAAACACGAAGATAAAAAACTCCAAGTGGAGCTTTTTACCAAAAAGACGGACAGGAATACCATGCTCCACTACTCCAGCCATCATCCACCATGCCAGAAGGACAATATACCCTTTGGGCAATTTTTAAGATTAAAACGTAACTGTAGCAACATGAAAGACTTTGAGAAACATGCAGCTCTGTTAACCAAAAAGTTTGTGGAAAGAGGCTACCCTAAGCGCATGATCAAACATGCCCATAAGAGAGCTAAATATTTTAACAGGGAGAATCTTTTTTCAAAGAAAGAGAATGAACAAAAAGAAAAACGTTTAATATTTGTGACTAACTACAGCAACATCAGCAACAAAATCAAAAATATAATAAATCGTAACTGGAAGCTGATAAATAAACCAAATAAAGAAAAAGTAGCCAAACCAATGTTTGCGTTTAGACGCAACCCAACTATAAAGAAAAGCTTGGTACATACTTATAGAGAGTTACCGAACACCACACAACTAAGTATAAACAATGCCCCTCTCCCCACTGGAACCTTTCCTTGTGGAAATTGCTGTAATTGTGAAAATATCATCAAGGGTGACTACATAGAACAGAACAAGGTAAAACATAAAATAAATTCATTTATCAACTGTAGGTCAAAAAACCTCATTTATCTGATAAAATGCCCATGCAATTTAATGTATGTAGGAGAAACCAGTCGTGAAATACGATTAAGAATAACTGAACATAAATCAGCGATTCGCACTAGAAAACGAGGAGCACCTTTAACTGAACACTGGCAAGAGGCCAACCACACAATTAATGATCTTGCTTGGTGTGGAGTGGAAAGTATTCAAATGAACCTAAGAGGAGGCGATATAGATCTAAAAAGAAAAAAACGGGAACAATTCTTCATGTCCTGTTTTAATACGGTGAGAACCGGGCTTAATAGCAAAGAAGACTGGGAGCGCATTTTATAAATTTTTAAATTTATTATAAAATGTATTTGTGCTCCGGTCTTTTGTAATATGACTCTTCTGGATACCCCAAATCCTTTGGGAAACATGCCAATTGGGCAATAGTACTACCGAGAAAAAGTATAATCCTAAATGTGGATAAATTGTTGTAGTCCAGTCATTTGGATCCACGAAAAATAGGGAGGCATTATGTAAGGAATAATTATTTGATAATTGAGCCAGTATTTAAAAATAATAATTAATTGATAATAGAACAGTATTTTAAAATAACCCGATTAGTAGTTGCAATCCAGCCTGGTAGCATGAACAGAAACGTCCCTATATTAGCTAAACTCAATATTGATTGAGATGAAAAAGAACCACGGAACTATAGCAGTCGATACGCTGAAACTAACAACAAACCACTGCTGTAGTTCCAAAGAAAGGTCGCATTTGAATAATAAACTACCCCTGTAGTTCTCCAAACATGGTCGCACTTTAGAGCAGTTGAAACGCTGAAAATAATAACAAACTACTGCTGTAGTTCTAAAGAAAGGTCGCATTTGAACAAAAAAAGGTCGCATTTGATTAATGAACTACCTCGGTAGTTCTTCAAACGTTGTCGCACTTCATGACACGCAAAGAATATTCTAAATCTCGCGAGGTTTCCGTATTAAGGCGCGAAGTGGAACCTCTTAAATAAACAAGAGTTGTATGCCCATGTAGCTGCAACCCGAAGAAACCGGAGTGAAAAAGGAGCAGGGAGGCCGAATCTCGGACGCAAGGTAAGCGTGAACCCCCGTTGAGAGAAAGGAGACATCGTAGCTACTGTCCCGTTGCGCTGTTGTAGGGGAGGTAGCCGCTCTGAGATACGCCCCGACAGAGTACTAATAGCTCTGGCTTCTAATTAGTAGGAAGATTCAATGCACCCATTTTGTATAAAATAAATTCAATAAGTTCCACAACCCGCATTGTTGGGCATTTGGTAAATTAAAACCTGGGACGTGCCGAATCAGTGACTCATTTCTATTCAATACAAACCCCAAATTTAAATGATCTATAGTGTATTTTTTATGCATGCGACTATTCACGCATGAACATCGTCAGTTTATAGAACCCCGATTTATTAATTAAATACCGGCATGTTTTAATACTTCTACTATACAGTTTGGTTAACGGCATAAATATTCATACTCGACCACGGAGACCGTTAATGAATTACACTCACAAGCTTAGTGGGGAATTGACAAACCCTTCATTGTTGTATATTTTTTCAGGGTGGTGAATGCGGAAAAAAAAACCCAAACAGTGATAACGAACTAACCCTCCATAACGAAAAGAGCCTGACGACATCCAGTCACGTGCTGCATTTCGCGCCGGTCCCTTATTGAAAGGGGTGAGTTCTATAGATAGATGGAGCAATGATTGTGGAATTGACATACCTTTGTCTAATCATATCATCAGGGACCTAATTTGAATACCCTGTCTGTTTAATTTTCTAAAGGAACTTTGAAAAAAACAGTCCCATATACCGGTGGCTCCTTTTTCCTCCATAAAACGAAAACTCCATTAAACTATCAAGGTAATTTTTTACAAAATGGGATATGCACATACAATGACATCCAATTAAAATGTGCATTTGATTTTCTAATGAAAGGTCTTATGTGATTTCAGACACAAGGAGATCCCTTCATAAATGTCATAATTCATTTGAATTTCATGTGAGGTCCTGCGATGAACTAAGGATCTCTTCCCTCAAATTGAATTAGAGGAAGATACGGCTCGAAGACAACACAAGCCCGTTTTTATAAGTAAGTCCATAGAAAACCCCACGCTGCACATTCATAATGGCAGCAGGAATAGACTAAAACTACTCTCACACTTGCATTGCCATTAGATACCTAATGTATTATGGAGTATCTACCATGAGAACTCTCCACGTAGCTCATGAGATCTAGTTGCCACTGTTTATTGTGCCACAATGTCATTGATTGCTGTTGTAAATGTGTCTTAAAAATAAGTACCTCTCATTAGAATGAAATATATTTGTGAGAAAAGTGCCCTTTTGCTATAATAACAGAAGAAGTTTGAGAAAAACTGGACAAGCTGCAAAAAATAGCAATAGGTTGTTTTATGTATCTAGTTTGTGATAACAAAGAAAATGTTGTGTTAATTCGTTGTTTCTTTATTGCATAGAACCCTGTCCTGATGAAGGTGTCAACTTAGAAACCGAAACGCTGCGTCGACAACTTGTTTTTAAATCTTTTGCTGTTTTTAAATTTTGTATTGTGGACATTATAGAGATGTACATCATTTCTGTATGATGCTGACACTCTTTTTTTATTTTCTACTGTGGCACAGTTACTTGATGTTTGATATTGTAAAAAAATTTTTTAATAAATCATTGAGATATTTTATCTGAATTGTCTTTTTTATAATTTGTGATTACTGTTACGAGTGGCTTCAATTGTAAAGATCTCTTGAGTTATGGTGGCACTATCTAAGCAAGTACTATCCCCTTTTCTTGAGTAAGCAAGAGGGACTACCCTGTTTTCCTGGTAGAAGCAAGTCCAACAGACAGGACAGACCTGCCACAGGTCCGCAGCAAGTAAAGACAGCCCTAAGAACTGGGCACGACCAGTGAGAAGTCCATGTGGCGCAAACATGACACAAATGGCAGGAAACCACATCTGAGTTAGGAACCTGGTCGAAAGGAGGAACAGAGCATGCTGGACGCCACTTAGTGAAGGAGAAGAGAGTGGCAGGACGCCGCTCTGCAAAGGAGGAAAGGAGAGCGGCACAACACCAAAGAGCAAACAATAACCACAGGCGCTCAAGGGGGAAAATGAGAAGAACAACAGGACAGAGTACTCGTGCCAGCACTGGAAAAGGTGTTCATCAGCACAAGACAGCCACCGGGGTGCAGAGATATCACTGGAGACAGCTTCGCTGGAGGACCAACCGTAAGCTGCTAGCAAGCGCCCCATGCTTCACTGTGCAACCATCCACTCACCTGTCACCAGCTGCTTGGCATTGCTGGTGCCACATCTAGGAAGTGCACCTGCCAGAAGACAACCATAAGTGGGCATGAAGTCCCTTCAGTCTTCCTCACTCCACTAGGTCACTGAGAGCAAGAGACTACCGCCTGTTGCCCACTGAAAGAAAATTATCTTAACAATCATCCAGGTGCATCATCACCAAAAACACCTAAGGAGTACCACAACCAGAGTGGATTCAAACACTCAAAAAAAACAGACTTCAACGAGGCACTCCTGGTGCCGTGAGAGGCTAGCCACCCAGGATTCTTCTGTGGCCCTTGTAAACCGGAAGCCTGCCGAAGAAGATAGCAAACCCAACCATTGGACTATCTACCCTTGGGGTTACACAAGGCTTGGCCCTGGCCCTGTTGGGCGTTCTGCAGTGACCTCTCAGCATGGCCTGTGAAAGGCCTGCACAGTCCACGCAGTCACAGGACACAGGGGCAAGGGCCTCAACAGAGTTCCTGTGAGAGGGGAATCCGAACCGGAGAGATGCTTCTGCAGCAGCTCCACGACAGGCACCGGGGCGCATGGAGGTCACAGATGAAGACTGGTAACCTACAGACCATCTGATGGAGGCATGTGAACCTGAGTCCTAACGGCAAGAGTACTCAGACTCTGAGACACCACCCTTTGTGGCTGCATGAGCGATTTGGCTGTGGTTCTGTATGCAGATCCTCAGCAACGCCTTCGGCTGGCCCACGGGGACCCGCACAGTCCACGCGGTCCCATGGCAGCCCAACTGGAAGGCCATCCAGGAGACTCTTGTGAGAGGGGAGTCCAGGCAGGAGAGGCAAGTCTGAAGCTGCTCGGCTACTGGGAACTGGAAAACATCATTGCCTCCAAGAAATGCCCTTTTCTACCAAGGTCATCCTTCGTATTTGCAGGTTGGCTGTCCACCGGAGCCTGAGCAACTAACTGCAAGATGATCTCCAAATTAGACTCCACCGCTGCTCTGGATGCACCGCTATTTGAACTGTGTAAATAGACTCCAACACCACGAGACCTGGCCGGTCTGAACTACATCGCCAAGGCAGACCAAAGCCTCCTGATCATGTGGTCCAGAGCTCCAGCACCCCCCTGAAGATGGCCTGAAGAGACTCATTGATGCTGTGTATTGTTGTTTGTTTTCTTAAGAGGTTGGACTTTTTGTTTATTTCTTTTTCATTAAAGTTTGGGAGTGATGTGGTGTACTGCTGGATACATTCTAGTGTTCCACCTGTGTTTGCACCCCACATTATACACCCACCCATTACAGGCGTCCCCAGTCAAGTGACCCTGCAAAAAAAAGGGGCATGGGCCCAGGGCCAGTGACAGTACTCTACCACTGTGTCTGTGTGCTTCAACTGCAAGATTGTGGGCTTTAATTGGAGCATCATAATAGTGATAGTAAAAGGGTACAAGTGGGTGACACACGCATTGGAGGTGGGGGGGCATCTTATTTTAGAACCACGCTGTGCAAGACAAAGCAATTACCGAACGATGCATATCGACGTTATGGTGAATGTGGCATTAGCAAAAGGACCACTATGTCCTGTTGAAGAGATATCCTAATGATCGGCACATTTAAATGTCTACGACTAACCAAGCATTAGTAAACCATAAATCTTCAAATGCCTTCATTTTACACAGCATTCCATACAATTCCTACCTTTGGGACACATCGCTTAACGGTAATCACATTAAACATACATAAATAGCAAAACACTTGTGCACTGCACAAGAGCATGGGCCTTCTTTTGCTACAACTAGAAATGCGTACTTTAAAGAAACACACCCTTTGCACGTGTAATGTGTTTAATATATGTGCAACATTCTGAGAGTTAATAAACCAGACTGTACCACACAAAAACGGTCTAGTCAACAAGACTCACCCCTCTACATGTCCACTACTTTCCAGCAACTTTTTAATAGAGACTCAATGTTCAAGCTAGGTATTGCCTGTAACTTAGAACATTAACATTGATTTCTGGAATCGACCCATTTGACCAAATAACTCGTTTTGAAAGAAAACGTTTCTCAGAAGTATTCAACATATTCTGAGCATTTTTTCCTCAGGGTTTAAGTTTGCTTCAAAATTCCGCTTTAGAGTTTCATTTCCAGTTCAAAGCTTCCATTCTATGTGTAATGTACTGTGATCTGCAGCAGGTAGGGCTCATCGAGGGAAATTGTTTCTTGCAACAATGTGTGATTCATTCATCATTTCTCGGAGCTATTTGCGGAAAATGATCCCAGGGATGGTGCCATTAGTTTAAAAGCTGTTACACATGTTTTTTTGGTCAGACTGGATGATTTTAAGCTCCGTAATAGCAATAGGTAAATGGTTATATCTAATTTCTTTCAGTATTGTTTGCTGCTGATGTAGGTGTTGTGCTTGTTTCCTGGCTGTATTTAGAACCAGTCGGGCGGACACGGCCATGGGCGTTGTGAACTGTCTCAAGGCTAGCTTGAGGCTATAATCCACGCTTCTACTACACTTCATCGATTAAACTTGCAACACGCAAAATAATAGTGTCCAGTAACTTGGGTGAATTCATGAAGACTAGTTCACCCGAACAGTTAACATGTCAACAGACACTAGCTGGAACCAATCTGTCAGAAAATACATACTAGCAATGTAGCATGTTCCTGGGTTGGTGAGAAGAAATCCCAATGTAAAGGAGCTGTAGGCCTGGAAATTCAGAGCATGATGATGTGTATGATTGAAGAGGCAGAGTTTAATAGGTCCAGTGAAACGTAAGTTTCTCTTAAGAAAATGGTCTTTAAATAAATGGGACACCACTGTGTGGGGTCAGAGGGTTCTGAAATAATGCCCATCCCATTCCTCTGCTCAGCTTTTGAACACACATTTAAATCCGTCTCTTCTCCCTACAATGTACAAAGATCCCAGTACCCACTTGCCTTCAGGGGAGTTCAACTCAAGGCATGTCCCCTGCCCCACCTATACTCACACTTGATTTAGAGGCAGGTGCCCCTTGGGCTTACCTCCAAACTAACTCCACACAACCAAGCACATTGAGCCTTTTGGCAGGATGGGTACCCGGCATGTCCTTTATCTGAAAGATTAACCATAATGTTTAGCTTTGGAAGCACTCAGTACAAAAAAAAATCATTTTGAGTTGTAAAATGTGAGACATTTCAGTCAAATTTGCAACCATTAGAGCAGACCTAGGTTCCAGATGTGGGAAAAACTGTACACCACAATACGCACAGGGTGGAGTCTGCCATTCTTTTTACCCTGCTTCTATAGTAGAGTATTTCTTTTCAAATTGACAACCAACTAAGCATGTGGGAAGAAAGTGGCAGGATATGTAACATAATAGAAAAAACAGCTAATGTATTGACTGCACAATCCACTTGATGCTGCAAATCCTGGGCAGGCGGGGCACGAGCTGCCCACAGCCATTCTGATCAGAATATTCCAAACATAGAACCTAATTCTTATTTGTTGAAAGGGTGTCCAATCTCTATCGTAGAGAGTGTCATACTTGAGAAATGCCCAATTCCACCTGCATTGGAACCATTCTGATTGGCCGAAGGCAGTTGATCAGAATAGCTGTGATACAGACGGCCAGTGACGTATTTGGAACAACAATGCTGCAAGAGTTTTTGAACTTTTGTGGATTTTTTTTTGCTGTTCCCACTTTTTGTCAGTCTGTGCTATATACCAAAGTTAGCCAACCGGATCACTCGCTAAGGTAGTCAGCAATAAATGGCACACACCAGACATGAAGGAAGAAGAACCAAACAAAAAAAGGTCTACAAAACCTCAAAGTTTCTGTAACAATGCAAACCAACAATAACAAGAAAAGCAAAAGACAAAACCAAAGCACCTAGAAGTCTATTAGCCTAAAATTACTGGAAATTTGAAATAACGACACAGAGGATGCAATACATTTAAAAAAAAAAAAGAGATTTCCAAGGCAGCAGCACTATCCCTCAGACAGGGAATGTCGAGCCCCTACCAAAACAAGGAGCAGATTAGGAGAAACAACCAGAATCCAGATTTAATACACTCAAATAGAATGGATGCATTCAGGGCATCCCATGACCTAAGTTAAAAGGACAGACCAGCCTCAAGGACTGTAGGACTCCAGAGGACTAAACAGGAGGTGCCATCAGAATGAGCATAAAGATTAATCAGAGCAAGTCACCACTTGCAGTAAAGACCACACAAGCACCACACTCCTAAAATGGCATGACCATCAAAGAAGGCTCAAACACCTTAAAACCAGCATACTGCAAGAGCAGTGACTGGCATACACAAGCACCAGAAGAGGAGCAACACCGGAGCTGCATATCCTTTCTACTCAACCGCACAAGATGTGGGTGTGTTGAAGAAGGATCCATTTTCCAATTTCACATTAGACAAGAGTAGAAAGCACAAGGGGAGCAAACATCCAATAAGCAAAGGATCCAAGCATCTAACCAAAGAATAAGAACCCCAATCTTCAAACATGGTGAAATCAAGGAGAGAGGTCAAGGCACAAACACCACTTCCAAGTCTTAGAAAGTGACCAATAAGAAAATAGTCATATAAGAAGGGTGCAACACCCCAGGTTTAGCCACAAGAGCGGGAATGTCTCAGAGAAATATTCACCTGAGAGAGTGAACAAAAGGCAGACCAGCCCACTAGTAATGAGGGGATCAACACAGCAGGACAAAAGGGCCCCTTACTGAGATTAAATCAAGTATCAACAAAAAGACTATTGGAAAGACCACAAAGAAATTCCATGCCAAATTGGTAGGACAGGGCAAAATCCACACAAAAATGAAGCTCAATCAAGGAATCAAAAACTAAATAAGAAGGCCACAGTTGCCCAGCAGCCCCAACACAAGGAGCAACACAGAGTCTGGGCAGAAGACAGGAAGCAGCAAAGAGGAAAATGTGGACAGTAACCTCGAGTTCTAAGTCCAAGAGGGAGCAAGATAAGTACACCCACAGTTTAAGAGGCAGAACGAAACCTAAGCAAAGGGGAGGAGAGAAGTGGTGCCAGCCTGGAGTAACAAAGCAAATTCCTTCACATGAGTTACAGTCTTGATGAACAACACCATGCTTTCTGGTTGCTATCTGCACCAATGGAAGGAGGTAGAGATCAAGTCTCTCCTAAAAACTACCATACAATCTAGTTACTTCCGCTAGCAGCCAGGATCCTTGAGAAACATCTGAATGGCTATTTGATAGTAGAGCGTAGATGGCTGGGTAAATGTCAGGTAGGGTTCTGAAAACACCATGGTACTGCAAATGCTTTGGTCTTGGCCACGGACCTGATTGGACGACTAGTGGATGAGGGGAAAGGCACAGCTTTGGTTCTTTTAGACCTGACCTTTGCCTTCGATACAATCTCCCCCTCACTGCGGATTAAATGCTTAAATAATTTGGGCACTACAAAGCAGGCATTGGCCCTATTGCCCTCCTTCCTCAAGGATCACTTTCAGAGGGTACTTCTTAATTAATTCCATTCAGATGTCTTGCATTGCCCTGTGGTTCTCTAGAGCTCATCTTTGACCCCTACTCTTTTCAACCTGTATGTGTCCCCACTTTCTGTCATCATTCATGCCTGGGAAGGTGATGGGTCGGTTCCTTAATGCATAACAGGGGAGGTAATGCGTTGATTCTTTACTGACTGTACTGCAGCCCCCAACAATGCGACAGTCTGTGCGCCTTGATGTGATGTTGTGTCAATTTCCCAGCTCCCAGCGACAAACAGTCTCCAGAGGTCCTAAACAGCAGCAGGCACCTCTTTATAGGTTGGAATTCCCAGCAAGGAAATTCGGGGGAGCTGGTGGTAAATTATTTGTGTCACTGAGACTTCACCATCAACTGCATTTCACCATTAAATTCTGTTCATTATCAAACAGTCAAATTTCATCAGTTTCACATCCTTTTCCAGAGCTGCCTACTCACCCAAATGCACAGCCAATTCCTCATGTGTATTAAGACCTCCTGGTGCCTTCGTCTGGAGGTCAATTATGTACCTCGATTCCAACCTTCTAAGGATCATAAGTCTATACCCCCCCTAGGGTTCAAAGGTACATGATCTAAGCAAAAGTACGTTAGCAGGTCCCTGTTCCCATTATGTAGAGTCTTGAAATGCCGCGTCACTGGATATGTCAAATCGCCATTTGTTATGGCCCTGGCATGTTCTAATACTCTAATCTTTGCCTGATGTATAGTGCTTCCTACGTACTTCAACCCACACGGGCACTGCAAGCAGTACACCGTGTAGGGAGTAGTACAGGTTAGGGATTTATTTATCATCTTTAGTTTCTATATTCCTGGTATTTTGTAGGTAGCCACTTTCTTAATTCTCACACAGGCTTTGCATTTTTTTGTTAAAGATATTTTTATTGAGAATACAAGAAGGAAGAGAAAAAGAAGAGAGAGAAGATAGAAACATAAGAAGTGCAACGAGAGCCCTCGCAGGAGCTCACTCCACATGGCCAAGAAGCATTATCATTGTTGAAGATTGTACAACGCGGCCACCCTAGCCAGGTTGATTCTCAAAGTCTGCCAGCCAACAGTGTTGTGCCCAACGGGAAATCCTTAGAAAGGCGTCAGTCCACAGTGGCACCGGGCAAAAGCTATCCGAGCCAGAGGCGTATTCGACCAGTTCAAGTTGCTCCTCCTTGTGTCTTGGCCACGAGAAAGACAATGCAGCGAGGTGTAACGTAAAGACCCACCCCCCTAGAAACAAACAGACCAAAACCCCCCCCCAAAACTCCTGTAGCCCTCCAACCCCCCTCCCCCCAGTGGTGGCAGTCAAGCAACAGGCACACATCCAAACATTCTCTCACACCTGAAACAAATGAAGTGCACGTAAAGTGGGTGGACAGACCGCCGATGGCAAGCCTCGAGAAAGGAAGCGGACTAGCGGGCCCCACCTGAAGGCGAAGTTCTTGAAGTCACCTCTGAAAACATCAGCCATACGTCCCATACTCAACAACTTCCACAACTTAGCATACCAGAGGGAAAGTGCAGGGGCCTCCTTCTTCTTCCAAGCCGCAGCCAAGGTCAACTTGGCCGCACCTATGCAGAGCCAAAGGATTTGTTTATCTGCCGTAGTCTGATGCTCCAGGAGCGGGTCACGGAGACCCAGGAGCACGAAGCCTATCGAGTCCGGAATCGGGTAACCCAACACATCCTTGATACGGGACAGTACCTCCTCCCAGTAAGGGCGAATGATAGGGCAGTCCCACCAGATATGGTGAAAATCCCCCAGGAGACCACATCCTCGCCAACATCTGTCCGACGCAGAGGGAAAAATCTTTTTCGGTCGGGTAAAGATACCAATCCAGCATTGTTTTCATATGGGCCTCCCTGAGATCAATGGAATGATTAAATCTGTGTAAATCGCGCCAGAGGTGAGTCCACTCCTCGTCAGAGATATCTCGCCCTAAGTGCTCTTCCCACAGACTCATATATCTAGGGTGAAGCGAGATAGCAGTGGCCAATAAAAGGCCATAGAGGAATGAAATCACCCCCTTCATAGACGTTGCGCGGGTGATATAGGATTCGAAATCTGTGGGAGGCCTCGTCGCTGCATCTCGCACCTCCGGTGACAACGCCCAGTGAAGCATTTGGGCATGCCGGTAACGCTCGGAAGGTAGCACCGCGTAGTCACGCATGCAATTATGGAAGGTGAGCGGCTCATACCCATGGAACAAGTGTGTGAGCGCGTGGCAACCCCCCGCTCTCCACCCATCAAAGGGGCCCTCCACGAGAGCCAGTGGAAAGGCTGGGTTAAAGTGGATAGGGGTGAAGGGGGACGGGAAGGAGGTCCACCTCTCATCGCTGGAGACCGAGTCCCAGACCTTCAGGATGGTACTCGTAGGAGTGCTAATGTAGGCGTTACGTGGGCGATCCCCCTTCGCCTTCCATACCAGGTCCCATATCGATCTTCCCGCCACACGCAGCCAGTGCTTCTCCGACTCCATCTGGGTCCACTCGACCAACACCCGGAGTTGCGCCGCCTGATAATAGAGGTGTATGTCTGGGAGACCGACCCCACCCTTCTTCAGGGGGCCGACGCAGCGTAAGAAAGGAAAGTCTAGCGCTGCCTCCCTGCCAGATATAGCGCAGGATCATGGATTTAATACGTCTAAAAAAGTCCCCCTCCAAGGCGATAGGGAGTGCTTGGAACAGGTACAAGAGCTTGGGGAGCAGCGTCATTTTAATTGCATGGACGCGAACCAGCCAAGAAATTAACATGGGCTTCCATCAATTAAGCTCAGTCTGTATCTGGGTCAGCAGGGGAAGGAAGTTGGCCGCATACAAGTTGGTAACAGAGGAGGTCAGCCAGACCCCAAGATACTGTATGGAGGAGCTGGACCACGGCAGGGGCGTGAGCGGTCGGATGCGTTCCACCTCAGCGGGTGGTAGCATGAGGTTGAGGATGTATGACTTGCCGGGATTGACGCGAAAACCCACCACCGCTTCGAACTGAGAGAGCACTTCTTGCACCCGTGGGAGGGAGTTCCCCGGGTCCGCTAGTGACAGTAAAACGTCGCCAGCAAAGAGGGATATTTTATGTTGCTCCCCTGAAAAGGGGAGACCAACAATATCCGGGTCCTCCCGCACCCTAAGGGCCAGAGGCTCGATGCTGAGCGCAAAGAGTAGGGGAGATAGGGGGCAGCCCTGCCTCGTACCCCGGGAGTGTGCAAAGAAGGGTGAAACATGGCCATTAATCATGACCCTCGAGCGAGGACCATGGTAGTTGGCCCGAAGCATATCGATGAAACCAAAGGCCTTCAACGTACTAAAGAGGAAGTTCCAGTCCACCCGGTCGAACGCCTTTTCAGCGTCAAGGCCCACCAAGACTGCCGGGATCTTAAAGCGATTGGCCTTCTCGATCAGGTGAATCAGCCTTCTGGTGTTGTCGTGGGTCTGGCGACCTTTTATGAATCCCGATTGGTCGAGATGGACAAGAGCCGGCATACGGTCCTGGAGCCGGGTAGCCAAGATAGAGGAGTATAACTTAGCGTCTACGTTTAACAAAGCTATGGGCCGGTACGACTCACACTTGGAGGGGTCCTTCCCGGCGTTGGGGATAATCGAAATCATCGCTTCTGCCATGGTGCCCGTAGTCTGGCCCGCCTCCCTCATGCCATTGAAAAGTGTCACCAGAAAGTCCCCTAGTTCAGAGGCAAATGTTTGATAGAAAGGTGCCGTAAAGACATCTGGGCCTGGCGCCTTAAGCGGTTTAAGGGACTTAATGGCAGTCAACACCTCCTCCCTAGTGAAGGGGGCCTCCAGAAGGTCATTCCACTGCTTGGAGACCTGCGGAAGTGGATAAGCCCCTAGGTATTCCTGCTGCTCTTCAGGCGCCAGGGTATCTGACGAGTACAGGGCGGCATAAAAGTCACCGAAAAGTTCCGCCTTGGCCGCGTCCCTATGCTCCATGGCGTCGGAGGGCGCCCGGATGCCACCCACATATTCCCTCTCACGCTTATCGCGAAGCTGTCGAGCCAGATGTTTCCCCACTTTGTTGCCTTGAGCATAAGAAAGGCGCCGTAAGCGCAAGAGTGTATACTCCGCCCGATTATTATAGTGGGCCCTGAGTTTACCCCGCACCGCAGCAAGAGGGCGAAGAGTCCTTCGAAAAGGATTCTGTTTATGCGCAGTTTCAAGTGTCGCCAGCTCCGCCTCCAGCGCCTCCCTTTCCTCGCGCCTAAGTTTGTTCAGGGCGGAGTTCAACGCGATGCACGTGCCTCGTGTTGTCGCCTTGAAGGCGTCCCATTGGGTGAAAACCAAGGTGTCCCCAGCTTTGTTAAACTTAAAAAATTCATCAATGGCCACCCTAATTTTCTTGCAGGATTCCTCATCACATGTAAGGGAGACAGGGAAATACCATTTGCGGTGTGGGGACGTCTCCGGAGCCCAAATCAAGCATGCTGCCACAAGACTGTGGTCTGATAAAGAGAGCGGAAATATCCTACTGTCCCGCAAGTACCCCTGTAGCGACTGATTTAGAAAGATGTGGTCGAGACGTGAATACGTGTGGTGAACATGGGAATAGAACGTGTAATCCCTAGTGTGGGGGTGGAGGGCGCGCCAGCTATCAATAAGACCCAGACTGTCCATGGCGTCGCGCAACTCAGGGGAGAAGAGGCCCGCCTCCGTCCTGTGCTGGTGCGAGCAATCAAGGCCCTTGTCCCAAAGCAAATTGAAATCCCCCATTACTATCAATGCTCCTTCCCCAAAATCCCCCACCTCCCTCATGAAGGCCTCAAGGAACCCATTTTGGCCCGTGTTCGGCGCATAGAGAACCACCCATGTGCAGAGCTTGCCAAGGAGCATACCCTTCACCATCAGCCATCTACCCTCCTTGTTGCCCCGCACCCCCATGGGTTGAAACTGAAGTGTAGAACGGAACAAGAGCGCCACTCCTCTATGCTTAGTAGTGGCAGAGGATTTGTAAATCAGTGGGTATTGCCTATGCTTAAGCCTGGTTTCGTCTTTACGGGCCAAATGAGTTTCCTGTAGTCCCACCACATCCAGATGATGATCTATAATGTATTTCCACACTTTCTGACGCTTTTGAGGAGAATTAAGGCCTTTAACATTCCATGAACCTATCGTAACTGGCATCATTTAGACGTCACCCTCCCCCACCCCGCTCCACATAGTGCCCCCCGTAGTGCCATAAGCAAACTGAACACATTTGCAATCATACCAAATCTACTGCTGCCACCACTGAGCCCGTTCGAAAACAACCCTTCCCCAATCTAAAGGAGCCTCAAAACAATACACAAAAAAAACTGAGTCAGAACCAGAAAAAGAACATAGAAAGTCGGACATGACCATAAGGGTCGGGGGTAGAAGACCCGGGTAATGCCCCCCTCGAGTTCAGGGTCGGGGTAACCCTCCAATGGAGCACGGTCCCTCAATGTACCTGAGATGGTAGAGCCCCCCGGCCCCACGGGCCGCTGTTGGGGGAGCCTAGGCTGCTGAAGAGCTGTCCACCCGGCTCGACTCAGTCACCAGGGCCACCGAAGCCAGAACCTTTCCCCTCTCACTTTGGCTCGCCGATGGAGTCGGGCCCTCTGCCATACCATGCCGGCCCACTCTCTGCCAAACCAGGGAGCGGGAACGGCGACGTCTTCTCGGGAGGCGCTGGCGCCCGCCGACGCGGCTGCTTCCTCCATGCCCAGAAGTTCCCTGGCGGCTGCCAAAGATCTCACTTGCACTAGCCTGTTCTGCCACCTGAAGATGAGCCGAAAGGGGTGACCCCAGGAGTAGGACACCCCGTGCTCCCGCAGGAAAGCCGTGATTGGGCGGAAATCCCGCCGCTTTTGCAATGTGGAGGCCGCCAGGTCCTGAAAGAGCTTAGGATTGTGTCCTCGAAATTGTAAGTTGTTGGTGTCCCTTGCTTTCCATAGGATCCTCTCTTTCAATTGGAAATCGTGGACACAGACTAGAATGTCCGGCGGCCGCGAGCGCACGCCACGCGGCAGCCCAACCCGATGTACTCTGTCCATGCGGATCTCCGAAAGGTCGTCCTCCGCCAGAATTTGCAGGAACAGGGTCTCCACATACTCCCGCAAGTTCTCACATTCTCCTTCCCAGGGTACCGCTCGGATCCTAATGTTATTACGGCGGGACCGGTTTTCCAAATCTTTGCAGTGGGTCTGAAGATCTAAATTTTGCTCTCATAGCCGGAGCATGTCCTGCTGTGATTGATGGACGTCACCAGTGAGGCCCAGATCGTGGTCCTCCAGGGTCGCCACCCGTTCTCCGATGCCATCCACATCTCGGCAGACCTCGCGCAAATCGGAGGCCAACTGCGACTTCAGTTCCGTGATGTCGTCCTTGATGGATGCAAAAAGTTCAATCAAGAAGGCCTTCGTGACTGGGCCCTCCCCGTCGTCCTTAGCTGGGGACTTGCTAGAGCCGGGGGGCGATCCGGATGGTCCCTTCCCAGGGCCGTCCTTCCCAGTCCTATTCATGCCGTTCCTCGTCGCCATGATGAGGAGCCTTGGCCAGCCTCCGGGTTCTTCGCGATCCCCAGGAGCGTCCCGTGATATCAGGCCGCGCTCCCTCACACCCTCCGCGATCTCCGCTTCGCCGTCACTGGGAGGCCGGGGCAATCAGAAGACAGCACTCGCCGTGTCTCTCAACGTCCGTTGAATCGCCCCCAAGTTATAAGGGATAGGGACGGGTCAGCACCTCTTCTCCTCACGATCTTCTGCGCTGTACAGCAGCCGCCAGACAGGTCGGCGCCTCCTCGTCACCTCCGTCCAGGCGCCGTTAGTCAGATGGATCACAGGGGTGCCGAGTAGGCTCCTGACGGTCCCAGTCGGGGGGTCCCGCAGTGCAATCGCTACACACCGCAACTTGCTGTGACCCAGAGTTCTCCCGAGCTAAGAGCCGATGCAATCCAGGCGAGGCTATGTAGGCCACACCAGCGCTCGTGCGTCACTGCCTCGACACCTCGGCTAAGTCCACCGTTCTAGGTCGTAGCTCGACGGGAAAAGGCTCAAATGCATTCAGGGCACCTTAGGGACCCCAGGAAAGTCAATTCCGGAGCTGAAATGCCCCAGGTCAGGCCCCAGGTCAGCTACACAAGGCTATGAAGGGCTCGGGTGCCGGAGAAACACGCAGGCATGTCTTACTCCGTCGCCATCTTGGCCACGCCCCCCTGGCTTTGCATTTTTTACAGGGATGAAAACCTCTAACCTCCTTCGCAAATCCTTTCTATTCCTTTTTCTTATAACTACACGTGAGGCTGTCTCTGAGTGACCTAGCTTTACGGAACGTTAGGAGGGGTCTCCTTGGAATATCCATTCCAATAATAGGGTCCATCTGTAGCAGGCCCCAATGTTTCCTGAATATTTGTCTGAGTCTTGTAGCATCTTTTGAGAAGGTGGTGATCATTCTAAACCCCACCTTCTTATCTTTCTCTTCACTACCCTCAGTATGGGGTTCTAGTAGTTTCTCCCTTTTCAAACGGTCCACTCTAGTTTTAGCCCCCTTCAAAGTCTGTACACTGTACCCTCGTTTACAGAATCTCTTTACACATTCTCCCGCATCCCTCTGAAAGTCTGTCTCACGTGTGTTATTCCTCTTTATACGGAGTAACTCTCCATATGGGATGCTGTTTATCAGTCTGGGAGGGTGTCCACTGCGGGCATGTAAGATCGAATTGCCCGCAGTGGGTTTACGATACAACTTGGTACATATCTTATTATCAACAACTGTCACTTCCAGATCTGATAATTAAATTAAATCAAAATCAAGTCCAAAATAGAGAAAGAGTGAGCCAATGCCCAAGCTAAAAGCATGATCCAACCTTCCAGAAAAGAAGGAAAGAGCAACCCACAAACATCACACTCAACTGGAAGTCATCCCAAAAGAAAATCAATCTGCTCACATACCACACCGTGATGGATACACTCAGTTTCTGGGCCAGGTATGGGTACTAAATATAGCACAAGTAACAGCCCAATGTTAAACACATCTAGAGAAAAAAAAGAGAGAAGACAAAACTGTTTGTTCTGTTGTTTATCTCTGATAGTACCACATGTATTGCCTGAAGCAAACACAAATGCATGCAGTGTCCCATGCCTTGCAAAATATCTATGCAGCTTGGCCTTTTCAAGTGTAAACTGCCCTTGTTTTCAAATTGAAGTCACATTTTCATCTAACTGATTGACTAATGGGGTCCATTTTTAATTAGGTTCCCTGGCCTATATTCTGTCCCAGTCTGCTCAGAGTACACATCTCATGAGCCTAAAGTCCCAGAAATAGGGGGAAGCATAAGACCAGCCCACAACCCAGCAACAAAAAATGGGAGGCACACACTTTTCCATTAGTGAAGAGGGTTGCACCAATCTACACGTAGTAGACATATTCCAGCCCACAGCTGAATAGTGGGGGGTACAGTGAAGGACAGGAAAAGCATCAGAACAGTACCACTTGTTCCATTACGTAACCAGTAGAGAGACAGGGATACAAACGCTGTAGAACAGGGAGGCCCAGCCCACATACCACAATGGATCACAAATTCACCTGTCCCTTAGTTTAGGGGTAGCAGTGTCACATGGAGGAGTACTGAGGCACAGTCCTCTCAGTGCAGGGAGAATGCAAAGCCATTAAAAAGTCGACCACGTCTTCAGGCAGAACACACCAAACACTGACCACCAAGCCCATCTAAAAGCGATAAAGGCAGGCAAAACAGCATAGCAGCACATGCATGCTCCTTTAAATGCACACCTGGGGTGAGTGGGGGGGGGGGCATTCACAGTTGTAATTTCTTATGTTGGTTTAAAGCCATCCCCCTGCTGTTGATTTGTTTGTTTCAGTGTCCTTCAAAAATCTGTGCTTGCCAGTGGTCAGTCCTGCCTCTTTGTCCCTCCTTTCTCTCTTCTCTGTCTGTTCTGTGGAGGACTACTTTATTTCTTCGTTTCCTGCTCTGTTTCTGTTTGCCTGAGTGTAGTTCCTGCACCATAGCTGATTACATTTAAATACAGTGTTCCTCCCTCCCACCTTCTCTTAATTCCACAGTTGTACTGGGGGTACGTCTTGCGCCATGCCTCCTGCTTCATTGTTTATATTGATGCAATTTTTGATGTTGATTGTCAATTGGACTATTTTTAATAGGGTGTCAGTTTGGTTTTAGGCTTTGTTCTACAGAGGATTGGGCTTGTTATCTGTTGCAGTCAGCAACGCACTGGAGCATCAATTCTTTTTGCCAGCGTGCACTATGGCTCCCAGTGTAAGACAAGCTCAGATTTATTTTTTGCAACCGGCATGCATGATATGTCAAGCTTCGCCACACAAGGGACAACATGAGAGGAGTACAGTGCACTGTGCAGTAGCTGGGACACCGGAAGAGTTTTGCCTGTGTGGCATTGAACTTCTGGTGTGGTCCATATTAGAGGTTCTATTTGTAAATGTTTAATTGTAAGCAGAGCGCAGTACAAAAGCGGGAGTGTGGGGCAAAAAATGGTATGAAGAAAAGAGGTGTTTGGCAAGCACATACGTAATAAATATTACACATAAGCATACCTCTTTAAAAGTGAATCAGTAGTAAACTGCAGTTTTGTTGCAAGGCTAACTTCCTCCTGGATGAAGTGTTTTCCTACGACCAACTCGAGAAGCATTTGTTTAGCAGGATAAATGCTTTTTAACTGCTTTTAAGCAGGGGTGCCCCAATATGGCCGACAGAGTCACATTGTATCGCAAGCCTCTTGCAGAGGAGGAAGGAGAACACTGTGGTTAACGCCAGACTTGATGACGCAACGCCCTTCCACGGTATCCACCCCGCTGAAGCATTTCCAAGTAAGTCCAGACTCCAGAATGATAGCCTAGATAAGCATTGCTCTTCCTTTTTACTCCTTACAGTGACGGAACCACGAGGGAAAGCTGGCGGTTGCACAAGACAATGTGTATTTAAAGAAGCGCTGCTTTCATATGCGACTCCAGGGCTGGTATTGCCATGGTAGGGTTGGAGCCGATACCAAAGGGGATGATGGTCGGAGTGCTTGAGCAAATCAAACACCCACCCCCAGTCAACTGATCTGGGTTTAATCCATCATCATTCTTTAGCTCACTAAACCACCCCAGTTCCGCGTGTAGCCTGGGAATAGGGTTAAAAGGCTGGTGTGTCTGCTCCGCTTTTAATTCTTCCGTGTAATTTAATAACTGTGGCATTCTGCATATAAACAGCTCCTATTTTACAGGCTGATTTTTGTTTTGTGTTCAAGCTTCCCTAAGCATAGCCCTTTGCGATAAGGTTCAGAAGTCAGTTTTTCCTGCAGTGCTTCAATTGCTAGCTATACCATAATTAAGCAATGCTTTTTTTTTTTTTTTAGAAATGAACAGTTTGTGAATGACTGCAGATACCAACAAGAGTCACCCAAAAGGAGTTTGATTTAATCACTCATTGCATGACTAGTTGTCCTGTTTTCCTACAGTATTATATACTCATCCTATTTGTTTTGGCAAAGTTTATGGGCATTTTAAAGATAATAGCTTGTGAAGAGCAGAGATCTGTGATGAAGAGCCCCCTGCCCACCCATACCAACCTCTTTCATCCCAGAGATCAACTGGCATTTAGGTGTAAATGTGACTAGCAGGAGTCTGACCAAACTAGCTGCTGAGGCCCCATGGGATAGCCCTGGCACCTCGCCGACACCAGGCAGGCACAGCAGCATATTGGGACTGGAGTGCAGATGGTAGGCAACCATATGTTCTGTTCGACCCCACTTATTACCATCCCACTCGATGTCTCCCGTTTGACCTGCATTACAATGCAGGTCTACCCTCGCTGCATGCCCTTTTAGAGTTTCCCTGCCAACTCTTGACAGTTTCTTCTTTGCACTGGGTGTTTTCATACCATCTGTCATAAGTGTGCTTAGAACTGTAATGCTTAACCGACAAGCACAATTATGCATGCTGACCATTGTATAAATTGACGCATGACTTGTGTCGTTTTGTTCTCAGGGCATTTTGTTAATATTGTGGGACTGGAATCGACTATGTGCAGCCTTTTCCCCACAGTTCTATGCCAGGGTTTGTCTACAACTCCTTTGCTGCGGTTCCTCCTGGTTGGTCATCACAAAGAGGTTTCAAGGCAGGGCAACTTTAATTAACAATTACATTGGTGCACGTTTGATTTGTGCATTTATATTCCAATGCACACTACTTACTAAAGGAAGCACATTTGTTATATTTTCTGGCCAGGGAGGCACATATGATATATGTTCTGAGCAAATCCATTTCCTGTTGCCAATTACGTATACATTTCCTTGACTGTGTGTTGTTTCTACAGCCATGCATCCTTGCGATACAGTTATATTATTTCTGCTGTCGTCAAAGAAACCGTGGAATTAACTGATAGACATTGTAATACATTTCTTCTCTACAACACAGCTTAAAAACATTGACAAAGCCAATAGATCTGCCTAAACACTTCTAATGTCCCAAAGGGAAGACCTATTGGCTACGCAAATTTTTTTTTTTTTTAGTTAGGCAGCAGGGTTTGTGTCTCCAGGTTATGGACACATCTCATGACTTAGGGAATGGGTAGAGAAACTGATGATGAGGCGCATCTAGTTACATTAAAGTCAAGGGCCAAAGATAAGCCACGCAGGTAGCTATTAAGAGAAGACTAGATCCTTTCAATAGCAGATGTCTAGCAAATGCTCGCCTTACTCTCATCAACACTGTCACTTCTCACAACCTGAATGTGAAGTAAAATCTGCAGTTAAATGTTTTCAGATAGGACCCTCTTCCTGTGGCATTATCCTTACAAGATGTCTTTTGACTCAATATCAAATATAACGGATAACAAAGCAGATACTAAAACGTATACATCAGCTCAAGCCACAGATATTTATTTGCTAATTTCTGATATCCGTACATTCAGCAAACAACGCGGTTCAGTCACTCAATCGTTGCGACAGCTAGAATTCATCTCCAGGCGAGTCTTGAATCAAAAACTACATGCATCTACTCTGATACAGTACCATAAAGTTCAACGCCTTCCACGAGGACTACGACTATCAATCAAACCAATGCTTTACAAATTTCAATACAATAAACACTTCATGGAGAAGTGGTATTCGATACTAAATAAATGTTCATTAGACTTGATACTTCTGTTGGTGGAGGAACTGGCCAGAACAATTAAGGAACTTGTAGAGGAAATAGATGTCTTAAAGGATGAGATATCTAAACAAATGGAGCAAGAGGAATTATCGGTCACTTTAAAAGATCTCAATGAGAAACTTGACAAGTAAATGAAGCTACGTAAATTTAAAAGAGATACCATTGACTACAAACCAAATGAGGTGTACACTTCGGCAGAATTGTACGCTAGGAGAAAACCTCCACCCATGTTTGTATCATCTTCACAAGAGAGTGTGGTTTCTGACCGAGAGCTGTCAGCAACACGTCAGCTGGTGGATTTATCTGCTTCTTCTAAGGATACAGATGGAGCACGAGCATCAGTTAGCACAACATCTAAACAACCAAGTTTTTTAGAAAAGGGACCATCCACAGGGAAACCTCCAGAAACAATAGATATCACAAGACCCGCCGTGGACAAAGACATGGTCAGCCAAAATCTGCGGAGCAAAAACAGACACTAGCAATCAATATTTCTTCAAAACAATTGGATAAACAACAAATGCAAACATTGGAAAAAGGCACAGGATTTGTACCAATGTATCATAGCAACAAATTGAAGACAGAAGTGTGTTTTTTTAGATTTATGCGCACATTAAGATTACGACATTTTTTCAACAATGTAGCACCAAATTTGCCTGAATTTACACAACACAAAGAACTTACCGAATACAAGGAGTTCAAAGTACCAAGCTCGTACATGCCACCGATATCTCATAAAATTTTGGACACTTTTGAAGTATTAGTCAAACAGGATCTACATAGGATAAATTAGCATAAACATCACAGAACCAACTTGAACGAACATGAACATAACATTTTAAATAAATTGGCTGAAGATACTTCTATCACAATACAGAAAGCAGACAAGGGAGGTGCACTCGTAATTATGGATACTCATTTTTATGTACCCAAAGTAGAAGCGCACATCAATGATGATACAACATACTTGAGGCTGACCAATGATCCAGCCACAGAGATAGCCAAAACATTGGAGGTGATATTGAGTAAAGCTGTAGAAATGGGATGGATCAGCGTTAAGACAAAAAATTTTCTGACCACAAAACACCCTAGATGCTCGGAATTATACATGCTTCTGAAAATCCATAAAAACACATATGACCCGCCTATGAGACCCATAGTAAGTGGCTGTGGATCTTTGTTTGAACCTTTAGGCAAATACATTGATGAGTTTTTACACATTTTTGTACAAAGATGGTTCTCGTATGTGAGTGATACGGCCCATTTTTTACAATTATTACAATCTGAGGATTTGGGAGAACATACTGTACTGTTCTGAACCATCGATGTAACTTCACTGTACACCTCAATCCCCTTAGCAGAAGGCTTAGATGCATGTGAATGGGCATTATTACAAACGCCACCGGTGGCTGCCAATAAAGTGTTTATACTGGAATTATTGCAATTATGTTTACGCCATTCGTACTTCAAGTGGAAAAATTATTATTTCTTGCAAATCAGCGGCACATCAATGGGGTTTTTGGGGGCCTCGTCTTTTGTCAATACATTCATGGCGAAGTTTGAAAATGATTTCATTCTCACCGAGACATCCTGGAGCAAACACATAGTTTTCTACAAAAGATTCATCGACGATATATTCTTGTTATGGAAAGGGCCACAAGCTCTGCTGATCCATAAAATTCAAGAATTGAACACGCGAAATCCACGGATTCAATTTACCTACCCCATAGATAACTCACAAATACCATACCTGGACGTATTGGTACATTTAGAAGGCAACAGGTTGGAAACAGCAGTTTACCATAAACCAACCGATAGGAACAATACCCTATTATACAGCAGTTTCCACCCCAAAGGCTTTACTACGTAATTTACCATATTCACAATTTATGCGCATTAAACGAATTGCCTCAAGTGAGCAATCATTCAAATCAGAAATAACAGGACAAAGGCAAAGATTTCTAACTCGTGGATATCCTGGTGATATTGTACAAACAGCTGAAAACAGAATGTTACCCTTATCGAGACAAGAACTTCTACAAAACAAACCAAAACCGAACAAAGATAGGTTGGTGTTTGTGACGAAATACTCTGTGCAATCTCAACAAATCAAAAACATTGTGAACACTCGATGGGAACTATTACAACAGGAAGATGATTTTCAAGGAACATTTGCGAATAAACCTCTTTTTGCTTACACCAGAAGCAAGAATTTGCATGAACTGGTTACACGCACCAAGAAAGAGCAATCTAAACAACACTTGAACCCAGGCATGAAAAAGTGTTATAATTGCATGCATTGCAATAATGTTACAGAAGGTACATTTTTGTTACAACCTCAAACTGGCAAAAAAATCTAACTCAGACAATGGACTGATTGTAATTCGTCCCACGTCCTTTACAGCATCAAATGCCCTTGTGGTAAATTGTATATAGGGAAAACAGAACGTAAAGTTAAAATAAGGATGACGGAACACAGAAGCCGAATTTGAAATAAAACTATGACATCAAGCTTGGTCACCCTTTGGATAGAAACGAAACACACCATTCCTCAACTAAGGTTCCAGGTGTTAGAACAGATAAAAATGTAGCCTGACCGAGATAATGGAAAATGGCTGTCTCAAAGAAAAATATGGTGGATTGATTTCCTTGAAACCATGATACCGAAAGGTCTCAATGACAAACTGGATATGATATGCTTTCTTTAATCAAGCATTCTCGTCACTACATAAGCATTTTTTTAGTGATTGAACATAATGTAAATATCACCATTTCATATTATTCATTAGCATTCACAGTTAGAGATTGCTAGTTAAGCAATCAGAAACAGTGCACAGCATGACCATGAGTTTGTTTTTAAAGTACAAAAAATGATTCACTTTATTGATACTTTCAGATAAAATTAATATCGATGTATGGCAATGTTAGTTTTTGACACAAGAAACATCATGATAAGTTTCATAAACTTTCTTTCTCTTTTTCATCTCTTTTTCGTCATCATTCCTTGATTTATTTTATTAAATTTTTTTTATGTGGATCAAAAGCTTCACAATTATTATGGGCAGTAATGACACGTTAAGTAGTTGTCTGACACGGTTCCATTATTAAATTTACCTAAGATGGCCGCCGTTGTTTCAAAGAACTTGAGTCCGCTGTTTATGTTGATTTATTCCGAGAGGGTTGGAATGGAAGTTAACAGTATGAGTCTGTTGTTTATGTTGACTACTGCACATTCATATGTTTGTTGTTGATAGTGAGGTCAATTTGGCGGCGTCTAAACGCGAGGAGGTTCACAACACGATAATCAGAACTCTGAGGTACGTGAGTCTAATGGTGGCAAGGAATAGAGCTAGTAGCCTCGATGGTACGAAGTTCCCTTAGTGTTTTTTTATGTTGTTATAGCTGAATGAGAGTGAGACTACCGTTATCGGAGGGAAGCCCCGAGTAGCAGTTTTTCAACGTAGTGAGCGGCTATTTCGTGGGAGTACCAAGTTTGAGGTATGAAGGTCCGTTGAAGGGGTTGTATGCTACAGAGGCAACTTCTTTATTAGATGAAGTACGCTAAGTGTATGTTTATTATTAACAGGTGCTAGCAAGTCTGGTTGGACCACCGTTCTTGTATTGAATCAGCTTTATTCATGGGCTTAACATCACGTAACTCAGGTACTTACCTCATTATTTGACTCTAAAACTCTTATTGTATGTCACGATATTCTAGAGATACATGTAGATGTTTAGCAAATGATGCGATTTGATTTGAGATTTTCTACTTAAACTTAGAGGGTGGAACCAAGAGTAACCATAAGGACATTGTGTTTTAAATTTGTGTAGGTTGTAACATAAGCAGTGTTTGGTTTTTACCTTTCATGGAAGGATACAGTGATATTTGACTCACTTTACATCATTTCAGATTATTGGGTTTCACGGATTTGAACCTGTCGAAGCTATCTAAACTGAACGTTTATTGGTCAGCAACTTCAACTGATACACGTCATTGTAAGCTTTTGCTCAGCTTTATTCTGTTAACTTGTTTGTCCTTTTCAATCTTTTTTGCTTGTTCTTTTTTTCACTTCACATTCTGCATATTGTCCAGAGGGGTTAAGGAGAAAGTCACTAAGCATATATTTATTGATAGCGATCTAAGCCGCACCGCGCTGAGGCTTTTTAACGGCGCGTTGCGCTTTTAATACTGCATTTGGAAAACTTTTAATTTTGGGGTCAATTGTAGGCTTACCTGCCATAGCGGACGCCGGGGCTGTTCTTTCCACTCCTTCCCGCCCTGGTCCGACGCGGTGACTAGCACCGTTGCGCGGAGGGCGTGGAAGGTCGAGACTGCCACTTCCGGTGAGCGGGGGAGACCGGTTAGCGGTCTAGTCATCCTGAGGCACTCGCTCTGGGGCATATAAGGCGGATGTTAACAAGGCAGCGCAGCGGACGAGCGCAGCGGGCGCGTCGAAGGCGCGCCGAAGTGTCGCCAAAGTCGAGCCCGTCTGCGCCCGTCCGCGGCCGACTGCGGGCTAGGGCGATAACCCCTGGCCGTAAGATCTACTGGGCTAAGGATCAACTCCTTGGCTTCCGTCCCCGCATTGCCTCCATATGTAGGCACGGTATGACAAGTGACGAAAGGGTCTGTCCTCACTGCGGTTTCCGTTTTACTACCCTGCCGCAGGATACCACGGAGCAGGCACTTTCCTGTGGTCTCCTTATTGTAAGGTCATTACGTAAACACAGACTTGACGTTTTTGAGCTGATTACAGATAAAAAGCTCGACCTACTGTTTCTCACGGAAACTTGGTTAGACCAGTTTTCCGACTCTGACATTATCGAGGCCACGCCAGAGAACTATTCTTGGGTGAGGCAGGATAGGCCAGAGGGGGTGGGAGGGGGGATTGCTATTATTTTTAGGAAAACTCTGGGTTGTTGCTTAGAGCGCACGCTGATCGTGGAGAGTGAGGCGGGAGTCTTCACGATTCAAATCAACGGGGGCACGACGATTAAAGGCTGTTTGGTATATCGGCCGCCAGGGGCCTGCACAAAGTTCAGGGAGAGCCTGCTAGAAAGCCTCATGGAGGCTACTCTACGCAGGGACAAATTCCTCCTATTAGGAGACCTGAACCTGCATTTAAATTGCCCAGAGGACACAGGGGTTAGGGATTTCTGTCGGGATATGCTAGCCCTTCAGCTGGAATTAAAGTTATCGGACCCTACGCACCGCCAGGGACATCTTTTGGACCCGGTTTATGCTAACTGGGGAGGTGTGGAGGTGTCCGGTATAGAGCCTATTCCCTGGACAGACCACTTTTTGGTGGCCTTCTCCATACAGATTTTAAAAACCAACAAAGCCAGTCAGGCACCCCCTAATTATCTTAGGAGGAAGTGGGCTAAATTCCTGGTGGAGGATTTTAATCAAGCCTTAAGTAGGGATGGTCAGCCTGGGGGCGAAGACATAGAAACAGCGGTCTCTAACCTAAATCAGCGCATCACTGAAGCGCTTGACCAGACAGCCCCACTCTGCCGCACATCTACATGTGCTCGGAAAGAACGATCAGCCCCATGGTTCAGTGGTGAGCTGAGGCTAACAAAGGCGGACTGCAGGCGGGCAGAAAAAGTCTGGAGGGTGTCTTATGACAACCAGGCTAGGGAACTGTTTTTGGAAAAAAGGCGCCTTCACCATAGACTGATTAAAAAGTCTAAGGCAGCCTACTATGCAGGTCAAATCCTGGGGGCGGAAAATCGGGCCAAAGAACTTTTCGGCATCTACAAGTCTCTGACCTCGGTAAATTCATCTACAGAGCCGGAGAGTTGCTCAACGGAGTCATGTGACCGTATTGCCGAATATTTCTCCGCCAAAGTCGAGAAGATCTACTCGACTTTCCCTAATCCGCCGACAGGGATTAACTTCGAGGTAGTATTGGGAGACACGGAGACGACAGGGCATCTTACAAACTTCCGCACCCCCCCTGTTGAGGAACTAGTAGTGGTGTGTCGCTCTGTCAAATCAGGGTCCCCGTGGGACCCGGTGTCACCCAAACGCTTGGCCGATAGCCTGGAAGTTCTGGAGCCTTATATGAGGCACGTCCTGGACATCTCTTTCGGATCGGGAAAGTTGCCGGAGGGGTGGAAACAGGCGGTGGTGCTCCCGCTCCGGAAGAAACCACACTTAGGCTTCGAGGTATTAGAGAATTTGAGACCCATCTCACTCCTGCCTTTTCTGTCCAAAGTGGCGGAAAAGGTGGTTAATACCCAAATTATGAAGCACGTGGAAGAGACGGGACTGCTCCACGCGACGCAGTTTGGCTTTAGGCCACGCCATTCCACCGAGTCCGCCCTTCTTATGGCCACGGAACATCTGAGAGAGGGTGTGGATGCAGGCCAAACCATGGCTTTGATCCTGCTGGACCTCAGCGCGGCGTTCGACACTGTAGCTCATAACATCTTGCTACAGTGTCTGAACAGAGGTGGCATCTCTGGCACCTCGCTGAGATGGATCCAGGACTTCCTTAAGGGGAGAAGCTTTCGAGTCAGGCAAGGAGACTGCTATTCAAAGGGGGTTCCCCCGGGGCCAAGGCGTGCCGCAGGGTTCGTCATTGAGCCCAACCCTTTTCAATATGTATGTCGCGCCTGTTGCCTCGATTTTGGAGAGTCATGGTCTTCAATTGGTCTCGCATGCCGACGATACGCAGCTGGTGATCTCCCTATCGCATGCGCCCTGTCTTGCTGCCGATGGCTTCCGGTCGTGCATGAAAGATCTTGCCGAGTGGATGGCTAACAACTGTTTGAAGCTTAATGGCAGCAAGACAGAGGTGCTGGTGGTGGGGAGAGCCCAGTCTGCTTGGTCGTCGGCATGGTGGCCATCTTGTCTTGGACCAACCCCAACCCCCTGCCAAGAGGCACGCAATCTGGGAGTGTGGTTTGATGCGGGTCTTACTTTTGGCCCCCAGATCAACCGGGTGGTGGGAGTCTGTTTTGGGATTTTAAAGAAATTGAGAAAGGTCATTGACTTACTCCCGATTGATGCCCGTCAAACCCTGGTTCATGCTTTGGTGACAGCTAGGTCGGACTACGGGAACCTGCTGTACCTGGGGGCTCCAGAAAAAAGCATGGCACGCCTGCAAGTGCTGCAGAATGCGGCAGCACGTTTGATTCTTAGGCTGCCCAAAAGGGCGCCTTTCAAGGCGGCCCTCCAGCAGTTACACTGGCTCCCTGTGAGGAGAAGAGTGGAATACAAAGCTCTCTGCACCTGTCATCGTATTTTGAATGGCAGGGCTCCCGACCCTCTGAATAAATTGATCGAAGTGTACCAACCAACACGTGCGCTTAGATCCGCAGGGGGCGGCCTACTGAGGATCCCTAGAGTCAAGAAAGCCCGCATGGGAGGTAGATCCTTTAGATGCCTAGCGGCAAATAATTGGAACAAACTGCCAGTGGACCTGCGCCTGGAACCGGAGGAAGCTAGGTTCCGAGCGAAACTTAAAACATTCCTTTATACTAAATAATTGTCCGCTCAGTTTTTGTGTTCCCTGCTCGCTGCCTCTCCCACTCTCAGCGCGCGGACACGCCGGTGTGCGTAACGCAGCGCTCTTACAAATGTCCCAATAATAATAATAATAATAATAATTATGTGTTGAATGTCGGTTAACACAAATGATTATCGCATGTTCATTACTCTTTACAGTGCCCCTGATGAAAGGATCATTCCCGAAATGCATTGGGATTGGAAGAAATGTTTATGTTTTGTACAAATTATAGTTTTTGTTTAGACAGGAAATCGTATGTCTAGCTCAGGGCATTAAAAAATGGGAACTGATTGTTGATTTATAAAATGTGTAAAATGAGTTTGAATACATGAATGATCCCAGTAAACACATTAAATGAAAATTAAATAAGTAAGCAGCAAACATGAGCATCTGATGTGTTAATTTAGGCAGAAGGAGTTCCGCCTTGAGCAGTGCGGGTAGGGCCTGGTGACGGCGGTCACCAGAGTGTGTGGATTTATTGATCAAATCAGAGGGTAGCTCCCTCTATCCCACCCAGCACGCCCCTAAGAAAACTAAGAGTAAATAGTTTAACTCAAATATTAGATTAAATAGGAGTGCGCTACACAACTCACATTTATTATCCTTACAAAAGCATTTAATGCAGCAAAATCTCAGGCAGACAAGATATCTCACTGCAAATGGGATCCACTTAGTATGTGCAGAAAGTACGCAAAACCAACTCACCTGCATAATGCCTTGTAAGTTGTCAGTTCTGTTCTCACTTGCACATCTATCTCAATAAAATGCACACAGCTACAACCCGATGTGTAATAATTATAATAACTACTGCATCTCTCATGTTACCGTGCCTCATGCTTGTACTGCATAGGCGTGGGCGGAAAATCCGTTCCGCTCGCGGATTTTGCGGATTTTCGGGAAATCCGCAATCCGCGAGATTTGCGAATTTCCCGCAAAATCCGCAAATCCGCGAGCAGCGGATTTTGCTCGCACTGCTCGCACTGTTCGCGTGAGTTCGCGCCCCGCGAATAAGTGCAAAATTGCAGAAATACGATCTTGGCAAAAAGTAACTACTTACCAGGTTCAAAAGTTCAGGCACATCATTAGTAGCCATTTCCTGTAGTGCTTCCTGAGGGGCCCCTCCAGAGTTCAGTTGCCAGTTGAAACTATTATGTGACCCTGCTCTGAACCTCAGAATAGTTACACATATGCCACAAAGGTCCTGAATTACAGCTAAGGGAGACAAGCAGGAGCCAGGCTGGAAGTTAAAATCCATTAATCAGCCCCTAATTCATTATTGTCAGTTGGGGCAGGGCAGGTGTTGTAACTAATTTTGCAACAATGAAAGCACTTAGCAAGTGCAAAAGATCACTAATCAGGGCGCACTAAGGAAGCAGGTGCCAGCTAAAAAAATATTCTGTGACACATTAATCAGCCCCAAATTAATTCAGGTCACTTGAGGCAGGGAAGGTGTGCTTTGCTTTGCCGAAAATAATGTACACTGGACAACCAGAGGGTGTAGTGATGAAACAGAGGGTGGCATGGGTGGGCCAGAGGGTGGCATGAGTAGTCAGAGAGTGGCAGTGGTGACAGAGAGTGGCAGTGATGAAGAAGAGTGTCCCAAACAGGCTGGACACGTAGAAACAACAAGTTCGCAAAACTTGCGACCCGACAGGTAAGTTCGCAAATTGCGAAATTGTAAAAACCCTCGCGAACTGGCAGAAACACGGGCGAACACAAAAAAAAAAAAAATCCGCAAATTCGCGGGAATTCGCGGATTTTGCGGATTGCGAATCCGCAAATCCGCAAAATTCGCGAACGCGAGATCCGCAAAATTCGCTCATGCTTAGTACTGCATCATCTTCATTATGTGAAAAAAGTAATCTCACACACAAACAAGAGAACTCGCAATACGTTGAATAGACCTAACACAAGTTTGAGTGCAACTACCTTAAACTATCAACCCTTCATTGAAGTGCAAAATGCCGACTGTCCCCATATAAAGGTTGAGGCAAGACAATACCTCTGCAAGGGGTGTAGCAAGGGGGCCAAATGCAAGCAAAGAAAATGTATCTAATGACCCCTGGAGGACCAGGCTATATTGTCCTATGGGTCAGCTGGTCTGATAGATCAGTGTGTTGCGCTGTTTTTTTGGTTGTCTGTGGGCCTGTTTTATGGTCTGATGGGCTGGTTTTTACTAATGATATCCCTGATATTAAACCATACATTACCTGCATCAAGCACATATGCATGTAGTCTGCCATACCTTGCAAAACACTTGCACAGTGAGTCTTTATACGTTCAAACCTGCCCCAATTTGCAATCAGATGTCACGTTTTTAGTTATCTCATTCACTATTGCGGGCCACTTTTATTTTTGGGCCTGGGCCTATTTTCTGTCCCAATCCAACCCTGCTGGTGGATACTCAAAGGCAGATATAATTTGGGAGCAGGTGTTCCCTCACACCTTAGGGTCCTGGTGCTCCTGGACCTTCTACATTAGTGACAACTACACTCCTAAATGAAACCAATTCTCCACCACCACAGGTTAGCTTTTAGGACTGTGCACTTAACCACTATTGGCCTACGCTTGATGTGAACATTTAGTTTACTTGCATGTCCCTGGTACACGGTATTATATGAACCCAGATCTGTAAATCAATACTACTAGTGGGCCTGCAGCACTCAGTGTGCCACCCACTAGAGTATCACTTCAAAACCCATTTTAGGACATTTGCAGGGCAGTGTTTAAAAGCCATTTCTACCTGGCAAAATCACCCTTTTGCCAGGCCCAAATCTACCTTCCCTAGTATGTGGTACTATAAGTCCCCCTCCTGAAGAAAAGGTGAAAATCCTGAAGTCTAGACTCCTCACAACCGTGAACAGATTCACACCATGACTCTGCCGTCTGCAATGTCCCCCAACCTGACGCTCCGGTGAGTCCTGCTCTTCGCGTTGACAGGGACCGGCAGCAACACAAGATCTGAACTTCATGCTACAGCAACAGCCTACGGCAACTGCCAATGTGAAGCTATAGCAACGACCATTTGCGACAACTGACTAACTATTCATGCTACAGCGACAATTGTCCACAACTCTCAGCCCCCTTCTTGTGGTCTCCTCTAATTCAAACGGAACTCTTTATGCCGTATTTAGAAGGTAACCTTTCACCAGGACGAACCTGGCCTCTATATCTGACCCACCCTCCATTGCAGTTGGCCTGAACTTGTGATTTCCCCCCAGTCTAACGCAACCAGTTGACCATGAACGGCACTATGAGCTTTTATGTGTTATTTCGCTATAAAAATTCATTGGAAACTTAAATTGAATATCTCCAGGTCTACTGATTGTTTTGTTTCCACTCTGGTATTGTTTTGTTTACTAAAAAGTACTCTATTTTTTCTAAATTTTCCTTTTCAATCTTTATTTCGACCATTAGGTCATAAAAGATGCACATACAATAAAATCACATAAATTCTATTAAATTTGATAAAACATCAGTACATGATTTTAAGATCAGAGCCAACAATAAAAGACAATTATTAAAAATTGAAGCGATTCTAAAGTCTACCCAGCATTTTTTAAAAAACGATTACGAGTATGCCACACATTCGTAAAGAATTTGGAAAGTGCCAGAACAGTTGGGCCGGAAACATCGGATTTTAAAATCCTGTACATGGGTGCATATTCCCTGCCACCCAAATTCTTAATCAAGGGCAGCAACCAATACTTTCTGGCTACTTTATAAGCTGGGCAGAAGAAGATCACATGCAAATCATTTTCCTCTTTGTCAACACAAAGAGGACAGTACTTGGTAGAAGGGACCTGTGACCAGTTGCTAGAAAAGGACCGAAAAGGCAGTGTTCCGTATCACCACTGGAGAAATAACTTTCTAGTGAGTATAGGATATATGGGATCAAAAGCCTTCTCGAATGTGTAGAGATCCTTGGTTTGCAGAAATATGGAAGAAAGGGACCCCTCTGTCTGGGTGGCTAGGACCCTTGCCCTTTTATGTTCGTGATACAGATTCGCCAGAGATCTCTTAGAGATTCTAGGTGCTGTATTTGCTGGTTCAGTCCACAATTCAGGGATCCCCAGATCAGTACAAATTGACTGGATGTATTGGACCCAGGGAATACTGAGCGCCTTGGGATGCTTTAGTAATTCAACCAGTTCCGCCCTATAATCGGCGAGATCATCACTGCTCCATAGCCTGCGCCAGAAGGCAATGGGTCTTAGACTTATCTCGTCGGCAAGTGGCCGTAGCCCTAAATCGAGCCTTAAAGGGAGGAGTGGGGTGCTAGGTGGAAGTGCGGTTATTTGTCTTATAAACCTATTTTCCGTGGAAGACAGGTTCCAACATGGAATGTGGCCCCACAATTCAGCCCCGTACAAGATCGCCCCCCTGGCCTGGGCCTTGTATATCTGAATTAAGGCCCCCAGTGGGCGGTAGGTCGAACCAATCATCATCCGGGATATACCCCCGGTGATTTGTGTTAATTTTAGGTTAGCCCTGCTCTGATGGGTCCCCCAGGTCATATTTTCATTGAGTGTCACGCCGAGATATTCAAACGTGGCTACTCTTTCCAGCCGCGCTTCTCCCAGTTGGGGATTCGGGCGCTGTTTGGGGCTTGGATTCAATACCATATATTTGGTTTTTGTGGCGTTGATTTCCAGCCCTCTATCCTGGCAGAAGGCTACAAAGGCATCGAGTATCCTTTGGATGCCCATGGGTGTTTTAGATACCAACAGTGTGTCGTCCGCAAACATTATTGCGGGCACACTGTTGCCATTTAATTTAGGGGCATCTGTGTAGTCGGTGGCGTTAAGATGGGCGATTACCCCGTTGACAAAGAGGCAAAACAGGGTCGGCGCCAGCACACAGCCCTGTCTTACCCCTCTACCAACGGGGAATCTATCAGTCAGCTCCCCCGACCTCCCACACCTCACCTGGGCATAATTATTATGATGCAGCCTCTGCAAGGTCAATAGAATATCTGGTGGTACGCCCATCCCTGCCAAGATAACCCAAAGTTTTCCCCTGGGCACGAGGTCGAAGGCGGCTCGTAGGTCCACGAAAATCGTGTACAAACTACCGCCCTCGAACTTCACTGTCCTCCAATAGACCAGATTCAATCTGAAGACCTGGTCCACAGTCGATACCCCTTTCCTGAATCCTGCCTGATAGGGACTGAGGGCGCCCACCTCCTCAATCCATTCCTGAAGCCTATTCAGGAGAACCCTGCCGAACAGCTTCTGTGCTACATCTATCAGGCTGATCGGTCTGTAGTTGGCTGGGAGGAGGGGAGATCCTTTTTTAAAAATCGGGACCACCTCAGCCCCCAGCCAAGTACTAGGGATGTCCGTCCCACCGAGGATACCATTAAAAAGAGCAGCAAGGTAAGGCACCCAGACGGTGGGCTCCTGCTTAAACAGGTCTCCCGGTAGCCCATCCAGTCCAGGCGCCTTCCCCGAAGCCAGGCCTGAAATAGCAGCAGTGACCTCACTCAATGTTATTTGATCCGCCTGAGGGGCCTGCCTCTCTAGTTCGATTGGCGCAAGAAGTTCTCCGGACTCAGCGCTATATAAAGACTGGAAGTGGGCCTGCCACACTCCAGGAGCTATGTTAGGCTCCACTGCCGAATGTAGACTCCCTAATCCCCCATTCACAATTCTCCAAAACAGGCGTTGATCTTGTATTACTAGGGCCTTTGTGAGTTCTTCCCACTGGTTTTCCTCCCATTCTATTTTGGCCTGAACCAGAAGCTTCTTGTAAGCTTGCCTGCAAAGCTTAAGACGTTCCCCTCCTACGCCCTCCTTAATTACTCCAAGGAGTTCTGCTTTGGCCCGTCTACAGGCTGCATTGTACCATTGTGTTTTACCTTGGCACCTCTCCCTTGATTTTCGTGGATTATGGGTGAAGTGGGGTGCCGCAACTTTTATGAGTTCCTTGTGGGCATCAAACAGTTTGCTCCTTATATCTGTTTTATTTGCCATATTGTCAAGCTCCCCAACAATTTCCAGGATAGGGGTAATCTCTGCATAAAGCAGTGGGAGTTTATTCTTATTTGTGACCATATGCTCCCATCTAATTCTTCTCCTGTTGTTATCTAGGAGGAGCGTGGGGTGATTCCCTTCCTCTTGGGTCACTGAGGCCTGGGGTGCTGGATGGACAAGGTCTAACTCAAGGGCATTATGGTCACTGTCCAACCTGTCTATTACCCTGAAATCCTGTATTGTTGACCACCTCGCTAATTGGACCAGGACATAGTCCAAGTGTGACTCTCTTCTCCGACGGTTGTAAGTGTTTTTGCCTGGTATGTCGGAGTTGATTCGCCCATTGCACGCTCTGAGTCCAAACCTTAACGTAAGGGCATTAATTTGCAGTGCCAGTGGGGTCCAAGCTTTCGGAGATGGCACCTCAACCCTTGGCACTGCCCACCTAGCTTCTTCTTCTGATAGGAACCCTTCCTGGAGTCCGGGGAGTGGCTCAAAGTGAGAGTTAAGATCCCCACCCACCACATAATATGAATCGGTCGACAATTCAGATAAAAAGTTCGAGAGTTCATCAATGGTCGGCGATTCTTTTGCCATTCCCATCGGCCTAGAATAGATGTTCACCAGCAGGAGATTAACTTTGTTTGGCCATGTTAATGAGACCGCGAGGATGTCATCAGAGTTGAATGGGAGCCGTGTGGCCACACAGCCCAGGTGAGCAGCAACCCACGTCGTAAGGCCCCCTGAAGGGCGGCCTTTGCCTTCCCACCTAGCTGGGATAAAAAATGATGAGTAGCCTTGATGTCCGTAGTCCTCTCTGGCCCAGGTTTCCTGGAACATACATATGTCTCCAGTTTCTATGTACTTTTCCCAAGCCGGCTCTTCCAATTTACTTGCTAATCCCGCGATGCTCCAGGAGATT
Organism: Lissotriton vulgaris; assembly: GCF_964263255.1. Taxonomy (NCBI): domain Eukaryota; kingdom Metazoa; phylum Chordata; class Amphibia; order Caudata; family Salamandridae; genus Lissotriton; species Lissotriton vulgaris. The sequence goes on along the minus strand of NC_141693.1, from coordinate 1,087,245,621 downwards.
ATCCTCAAATGTACAGAGGTTGCAGATGTCATTGCATGGGAGTTGGGGGAGGCGAGTCCAGGCTCCACTTGGGTTGCGGAGCCTGTAACGGGGGCAGCAAAGGATGCATGCGACACTGGGGATCTCTGCTCCCCAACGTCCACAGAAAAGGGGACCACAGTTGTCCTCTCATCATCAACTACCCCATCAGTGGCTGAATGGAAAAATTCAACTCTGCCGTGATCTGAAGCAGCTGGATCATTCAGTGGGCTGGAAAATGAACTGGTGGACACAATAAGGGGTTCCAGGGGGCCATAGGAGCCCGAGACCCCTGGCACTGTCTTACAAACGGTAAGTCAGTCGACCCCATCCAGATCGTTCAGACAATTAAAGCGATTAAAATCGCAAAAGGGTGTGTCTGGCGGTTGGAAGTACGTGTGTTGTAAAAAGCCTTTGTGTTTGCGTCTATGTTCCACCCTTGTCCAATCATCATGTGTTGGAACCTGGTGCCTGGGGGTCGGGGGAAAGAAAAAAGATACTGGGAGGGTCTGTATGGTGGAATCAAGGGATCGGTTCCTTCCTTTACAAATGTGACGAACCGTGCCCGGGTCCTTAAAGGTTACCATAATACAGTCCCCCACTATGGTTTTCCTGGTCTTCCCTAGCCATGGGACCCTTCTGACCATGATAATTTTATTATTAAAATGAGATGGCAAGGGTCGATTCCAGTTAAGCCATTTGATTACCTTTTTCTTAAGGGATTGGTAATCCTCATTTTCCCCTGATCTTAAGTGGGGGGCACCAGCTAAGACCACCATTAGTCTATTAGCTTCGGGCGGGAGGTCTGGCCTCCGTGGTCTGGGGATTGGACAAGCGGGCGTGGGTGGGGGGCATTAGCCTGATCCTGATGTATACCGGAGGGCTCTATTTGCGAGCTATGGGGGGCTAAATCCGCTAGATGGGTAGGTCTATTATTTTGATTGTTGTGCCGTGCCTGGAGTTGGATGGTCATAAGGGGTTGCAGAGGGGGGGCAGGTAACGTATTTCTGGGGGGAACTTTATTGGCATTAGATGCGGCTTCTACATTAGGAGGGTCCCCAGCAGAGGAACGGGCTTCCACTAGCTTAGTTTGCTTACTTACTAGAGTATTCAGAGTGGTAAGAGAAGTTTCTAGTAGGGTAAGCCTAATCTCGACTTTTTTTAAAGTGTCAGAAATGGGCTGCAGAAGGGATCGAAGTAAGAATTCAATGCTCCCCTTAGCAGAAAGTGGAAGATTTAAGTTCGACAAAGTAACCTCTGGTTCTTTAGTGGTGGCGATTAAACTGGAGTTTAAGGGCTTAGGAGATAGAATGGTGGGCACAATCTCCATAGGCTTCCCCGGTAGAACGGTGTTAGAATGTTTCTTGCCAAAATCAAGATGTGATATTTTGGATTTCCCCCGCCCCCCGCTGTTTTCCGAGCACGTTTACTGGGTGGGGGCCTATGTAACTCCACCACTACATTTAATTTAGGCTTGCTCTTATTAGCCAATTGGATGGGTGGGGTTTGGGTTACCAGGTTGACAGGGGTATGAGAAAGCTCAAGAAGGGCTGGCTCTGTATTTTTTCCAGGCACTATCCCTGGGGTAGGGGGAATTTCCCTTAATAAGACTGGGAAGTCCTCGAGAGTCGAATTATTTAAACTACTGGGTGGCGTGCCTACCTCTTGCGTGGTGGGGTAAGGGATAATATCGGTCAGGGGCCTGGATTTCATAGATTCAATGGAGCGCCTGCGCTCCACCCTACGTTTCTCAAGTGAACCTTCCTTGTCCGCCTCTCCTTTGGTGGATTTGAAATAATTGTCCAATGTCCCAGAGCTGGAAGCACCATCCCTGGAGGGGGTTTCCCGTAGTGGAGGCGAAGGCATTGCCGTGGTTGTGACACACAGAGGATCAGGGGAGTGTGCCCAGCCCGGCCTCCTTCGGCCTCTGACGGCCTAAGACGGTCCCGCCCTTGTCCCGGGCTTCTCCCGGGACGCTCCCGCGCAGCGGTCACCTTGGACCAACTTATGTCCTCTGTGGGAATTGGATGATTGTTGGGGGCGGGGCGATGAGGGAGAGCGGCCCAGGTGTTACGGGCGTGAGGTAGGCTGGGACTCTTGCGAGACTGAGTCCAGCCCCTCCTGCTCGCAGCCCTCGCAGCCCTTGGCCCCAGATAGCAAGTAGTTCACTGCTCCCGAGTTCAGCAACGCCCCTGGATGAAGCGGGACCCGCGCAGCGGGTCCTGCGAGGCGTGGAGTGAAAGGCAGTCCGAGGAGACAGTCCGAGGAAATCCGCAGGTCCTTCTGGTCACAGGTAGGCTGGAAGCAATATCCCACTGGCAAGAGGAAATCCGGTGGCTTTTGACGGTCTGATGGGGGCGGGGCGATGAGGGAGAGCGGCCCAGGTGTTACGGGCGTGAGGTAGGCTGGGACTCTTGCGAGACTGAGTCCAGCCCCTCCTGCTCGCAGCCCTCACAGCCCTTGGCCCCAGATAGCAAGTAGTTCACTGCTCCCGAGTTCAGCAACGCCCCTGGACGAAGCGGGACCCGCGCAGCGGGTCCTGGGAGGCGTGGAGTGAAAGGCAGTCCGAGGAGACAGTCCGAGGAAATCCGCAGGTCCTTCTGGTCACAGGTAGGCTGGAAGCAATATCCCACTGGCAAGAGGAAATCCGGTGGCTTTTGACGGTCTGATGGGGGCGGGGCGAGGAGGGAGAGCGGCCCAGGTGTTACGGGCGTGAGGTAGGCTGGGACTCTTGCGAGACTGAGTCCAGCCCCTCCTGCTCGCAGCCCTCGCAGCCCTTGGCCCCAGATAGCAAGTAGTTCACTGCTCCCGAGTTCAGCAACGCCCCTGGACGAAGCGGGACCCGCGCAGCGGGTCCTGCGAGGCGTGGAGTGAAAGGCAGTCCGAGGAGACAGTCCGAGGAAATCCGCAGGTCCTTCTGGTCACAGGTAGGTTTGAATGTTTTTGGGAGTTTTTCACTTTGCTACTGTTTATGTGCTGCCTAAATAGTGTGCACTTAGCCTTTAAGTTAAGTCTGACTACTTTGTGCCATACTTCCAGAGGGTTAAGCACAGGTTAATTTAGTAACGTTTGTGGTTCACTCTAACAAGCATCGAGGCTGCTGCCCGAGTGAGGAGGCTTCCTCTCTCGAACCTATAATCCATCTTTCTGCAACCTGTGACTCCCAGTTGCTTATAAGAGAAGTACATCAGAATTTTACCTTTAAAAAGAATAAATATTACACGTGCAACAAATACAGATATTAGACTTTCTGGCACAAGGGAACTACCACCAGTGTGGTGAATGATACAGAAAATATATATTGAGGCATGAAAGCACGAGTAAGGTAGCATGAGTAGGGTTCCAACCCCTTCAGGTGGCGAGTTCGCCCCCTCCTTGTCAGCCTTGTCATGCAGCATCCCCTCCCACCTTGAATCATTTAAGGAAGAACTGACTATGGTGCATCAAAGGCAGTAGTTTATTTTCAGCATAATAAATATGCATTTCGCAAAATACTGGTTGGTAATTTGCAACCCATGCTTATTCCACATTCTACATTACATTCTCATGTAAAACATTGCCCACCCTACCCCTATGTTACTATCCCCTCTGGGTCCATTTTTGGGCTGTTTCCGCCCTCCCGTTTCCCATCAACCATGCAGATGTGATGAACGCTCCTTTTCGGTGTGGATGTGTGGGTTCTGAGGTGATGGTCTAACTGTGAGGGTCACAGTCCGCCTCCTCTCTGCTGTTGGGTGGTTTGCGGGTTTCAAAGAGTGTGCCTAATCCCTTCATGTCCCTTTTTCACAAGCTTTTCTCTCCCTTTGGGTGCTCCAGCCCCCGGTAGCCGTTCCCCATGGGCCCATACTTGGTCCGGCTTTGCCTTTCCCATCCTGCGTCTCATTGCACCGCAAAGAAAGAATGTGTCTAGACTAAGAAAGCCAGGCATGCTTCTGGCAGATTGCAGATGCCAATGAGAGACATACAACTAATTGTGATCCAAGGCACTTTGGCTAAATTAAAAGACGTTGCACACAACTGGAAAAAACCTTTACAACGCAACTTTTACAACGCACTACCATTACAATAAAACTTTTACAACTCAACATCCATTACAACGCATGCCATTACAACGCAACCATTACAAAGCATGTCACTACAACGCATACCACTACAACGCATGTCATTACAACGCAGTCATTACAACGCATACCATTACAACGAATACCATTACAACGCATAGTACCCTTACACTACCCAACACTTACCCTACTGTTGCACCCCCTGGAGTTAGAATAGTAATTATTACCCCTACACTATCCAACACTTACCCTACTGTTGCACCCCCTGGAGTTAGAATAGTAATTTATACCCCTACACTATCCAACACTTACCATACATGCAATGTAATGGTATGCGTTGTAATGGTATGCGTTGTAAAGATAGTATGTGTTGTAATGGAATGCATTGTAAAGGTATTTTTAAAAAATTTGTTGTAATGGAATGCGTTGTATTGGATGTTGCTTTGTTAAAAATGTGTTGTAATGGTATGCATTGTAAAAGTATGCATTGTAATGTCATAGATCTGCAAACATCACCCCGTTACACAAAGAAGAGGAATTAATGCAAGCTACAGCCATCACTCCATCAACACAGAGGAATACAGAATCTAAACTATGTGCTCAAGTAAAGCACAGAGCCCCAAACAAAGACGACAAAGACCCGACGCGTAGGACATCCACAGCACTAGCGCACAGGAGGCTCAACCTTCCATTTGGGCACCTAAACATATCCATGTTGATTAGTGGCCTTTGGAGCATTTAGCACAAATCCATGTTGATTAGTGGCCTTTTGAGGATGTGGCAGAAGTCAACACCTTTATTGGCAGCCACCAAATTCCCCACAATCGACCTCAGACCCTTCCCGATTCCAATAAGCAAACAAAAAAACTGCAGCTGCATTGTCTGCAAATAACATGTACCGCTCACAGACAGCGAAAATCCTTGCTCAGACACCAGGGGGACTGCAGGCACCATAATTCTTAGCGCCTAGAGGCACGGACGTCCAGTTTTCGAGCCAGGAGGCACTTAAAACCGCATCGCAGCTCACGCAGCGTGGGAGGTGCTCAAAGACACCAACAATCCTGCCTCAGACGCTGGAGGGACTGCAAGTCCCATAATTCTTAGCACCTGGAAGCTCCAACCCCCAGTTTTTGTACCAGGGGGCGCTTAAAACCGCTTCATGGCTCCTGCAGCGTGGGACTTGCGCGGGTGTACTCTGGCCATGCCCGTTGGAGCCCGGAAGAAGCTAGGCTGGGCCTACTCTCTTGGCTTCATGGTCTGGCTATATCCCTGCATCTACTTCTGCAAAATCTGCGGCTGCCCGAGATCACCGCTGGAGGCCACTCAAGAGGGCGGCCCTCTAATGGCATCGAGCACCCCACACCCCTCCCTCCTGAGGGGGCAGGGACTCTGGCAGAGTCCCCTTCCTGGGCGCAGGCGGTGCTGCATCATGTCTGGTGCACGAGGCAGGGTGAGGGGTATATAGGTCCCCCTCACCACGCTGACGACCTCTTTGTCACACAGGACATACCATGGCCACTGCCTCGTGGGACATGCCGTCTCGGCGTCGCCCACTGCCCGTCTCAATGTTGAGAACGCCACTGTCCGAGATCCTGAAGCAGTTTGCGCAGTGAGTGGCCACCCCTCAATCCCCAATACTGGGTTTGCCCCCAGGCTGTGGGCTGTACTCGGCCATCGAGATGCGGTCTTGCGCTTTAGCATCATCTGAAAGAGCCTGGATAGGGCAGAAAGGATTGAGCAGTGTGTTTTGTTATTGTGGAGTCTTTCCACATGGATAGGGGGGCGCAGCTCGCAATCTAGTGATTACTGTGGGTGGTGAGGCCCTCCTTTCGTGGGAAACGACCTGGGGCAGGACTTGTGTTGGGGGAACAGCTGGATGGGGTGCACTTGTGACTTCCTATTCCCGGTGGGCACATGATACAGGTGACACGCTCCACATTTCAGCTTTCTCAACACCGGCGGTGTTCCCCCCATCTACCACCCAATAGTGTACACGGCGGGTCCGTACTTTGTCCTTAAGTACTGTGTGACAAGGTTGCTGGATTTTAGAGATCAGACAAGGCAGCCCAGCTCCAGGGCTGTGAGCAAGTTCTCGGGTCGGAACAGCGTGAGTGTAATTTCACATTTGTTTAATGATTGCCCTTCCGCGTGGTCACCAAGGGTGGGCCTCCCTGGTGCAGTCAGCAAGGCATGCTTGACAAGGGGACCGGATGATGGTCGGCGGGGAAGCAAAGACGCGCCTGATGTTGCCTGGGCGCACATTGATTGATTAATACCATCTCTCTTTTGACAATGCACAGCCTTCTCCAGGATGTGTGGGGGGCTTGGCGTGTTCAACACAGCAATTTTAAGATTTGAGGTCAGTAGTGTATACTTGTGCACAACACATGTGGTAGTATTATCAGTTGTCCTTGGTAGAAACTTATTTGGGGGGCCCCTGCCTGGAACAGCTTTGAATTTAATACAGTCCAGCTCTTTCATGCCCACTTTGGGAAGAGTTACGGACAGTGCACAGACACACTATTCCAATTTCAAAGTGTGTTTGCATACAATAGTTGGGGATGGTTACTTGTTTTTCAAAACGTTAACACAGCAGCAGTTCACTAATATTACAGAAAATAAGGGGTGACCACACCGTGTGGAGCTGTTGAAGTTGATATGCCTCTTTTTAAGTCACTTGGCGTTCTGTTAATAATATCGAGCCAAGCCACGGTCACATGACTGCAGATTATGAGAAGGCAGGTAAAGAAAGCACCTCATTTGCGGTCCCCCTTATGGCAAGAGCCTTTGCACAGCGTGGATCTGTTACAGTTGTTTTTGAAGTCAATTGGCATTCTGTTAATGATTAGCGAGTTTCAGACAGAAGGGACAGGTTGCCTAGTACCTGATATGTCTCTACAATGCCCCAGATAAACTGCTTCTAATGGTTTTGTGGGCTATGGCTGATTTTACACACATTTTACCTGTTTACAGGGGTGTATGGGTGATTTCAGTTGAGGGGTGGTGTGGCTTAGTTTAATGGTTCCATTTGTGGTTGAGCTCGTTATGCATGGTAAAGAGACATTTTATGCAATGTTCAACACATAAAGGTGACAGTCCCACCATGTCAGAGGGGCAGCAATTTTAATATGCTATGCAGCGAAGCCTGAATTGTGGCTTCAGTTATCTTATACAGCTAACTAGCATTTTTAAAGCCAATGGTGCTGGTGGGTTGTAGATGTATTGTGGTTTAGTGGTTGATATCCAGAGGCAATGACGGAATCCGCAAAATCCCAGCCGGGTGCACACTTAACGTAGCACTAAATGCCAGTGTACGGGTTAGCCATGCCCAAATTGCATTTACCGCACATTCAGGAGGTTTCCTTTTTGGGCACTCTGCCACAGGAGGACCGGGACTGAGGTAACACAGGCCTGTGGGCAACAACCGTTGCCCATGTAGAGGGGTCTCATCGGGTGGGCATGCCTACCACCAATGGTGATGGCTTAAGAAGCGATGAATACTTGGTTCTCTCACATTGGCGGGCAAATTCTGGGTGGGCTTAGATTGGCAGGCCACCCTGCAGTGGGTCATTGACTCTGGCAGTCTGTACTGGGGTTCATCCGGGAAGGGGGCACAGTAGGACTTAGTCACCCTAGAAGAATAGGCACATACTGGCACACAGTGTGCTAGGGTTTGTAGCACTCAGAAATGGGGGTGTCGCATGGGGCACACTCACTGCCTGGGATAATGGTGGGGGATAATTTTGTTTTACTCTAGAAAACTGTGATCTTATGCCCAGTTTCTGTCTGCGTTTGGTATAGGCCACCAGCCCAATAGTGGGAAAGTATAACTGACATACAAAGCTGGGGTAGATGTACCTTGAAGGGCATGCTTACTTCTTGATCTGTCCCAAATTTTGGGGTCAAACTGGGTTGGAGTATTAAGTCCACAGTCATCAGGAATCTCTAAGCATTCCTTCAATCCAAATAAGGGGAGTTAGTGATACATCAGCGAGTGGGTAACATACACCGGGTATTAGCATGCCCAGGGGGCACGCACGCTTCACAAAAACACAGAGCTGCAACTAGCAGGGTACCAAGTGGCAAAACCAGTAAATAGGTTGGATATATGTCTTTCTGACCTTACAGCTGTGTGGAGCCAGTCTCATCGAAGGGTACGCTCAGGTGAAAATTGTGTGCTTCTTAAGGTTCTCATGACCTACGGTTTGTGGTAGCACACCAAGCTGATTGTGTATGGTCATCCTAAGCTGCCGACTCAGGATATGGGGGAAAAAGGTGTCAAGCACAAAAGATTATGTAATAGAGCATTTTGCACGTCCAGTGTTCAACTAATTTAATTCAGCGGGGCACAGTATTTTTCACCCCTGGGGCTGCTCAGTGTGGGCAGTGTGAAGCCCCCGCACCCCCCTATTCGTGAATTTGCTAGGGTGGGGGTACGTGGGACTTGGTCAATCCTGAATGTTAGGCTCCGTATGACCAGCTGTGGGCACTGTATAAAATCAGACATTATCTGAGCAGGTATGCCTATGGGTTTTCATCTCGGAGGGAGCTGAGCTAGTGTTCCCAATAAGGACCATGGGATGGTGGGCAAGGGCAGGTGGGCATCCCTTGCTCATTGTCACTTTCTTCTAGTTATAGACACTCAGATGCGTCCGGATTCAGAAAGCAAAAGAACTGTGCGAAGGCTAAAGTATAATCCTTCTCGCCCTTTAGCCTAAAGCAGGCAGGTGGGTGTGGGAGCGGTCAGCTAACAAGTGGGCTGCTGTCCCTTAGATGTGGGGCACAGGTGTGCAGGACCCACAGTGCTAGTTGGACAGCAGGTAGGTGAGATCAGCAAATTTGGGGGGCCAGGTGAGCCATTGTGTCCGAATCCACCCCGCCCAGAGCTGGCACGGCGCAGAGTCATGTGAAGCAGTGAAATTTTCCCATAGGAGGATTAGTTCTTGGCACAAGTTCAAAGGTCAAAAGGACTTTTGGTTTCATGAGACACTGACGGTCTAACATCAAGGGCTATTGGGATACAGATGGAGTCTCCCGACCGTGGATTGGCAGGGGGCATGTAAATGAGAAGTTGAAGGGGAGAACGGAGCTGTTTTGGTGGGGGCTCTGTCGGCGACAGTGGCCGCCGCCAGAGCTGTGGCGAAGTTACAGGGTGATCTGGAAGCAAATGGGTACAGAAGGGTACCTCTGCACGACACATACAGGTGCCAGAGCCCAGGAGCCTCATGGCGGTTCCTGGAAACCGTGTCAGCGCCCCATTAGTCCTTCGTGCGGTTGTGGGCCTGAACAACCGGGGGTTTGCCTTGCTACGCTTCGCCCTCAAAGGGGCGTGAGTAATAATGGACCAGGTGTCACGTGATCCGGGAGGAGGATCACCAGAAAGGGCAGCACAGATGGGGTTTGCCCCAGTGCTACTTGGCTCATCAGGCTGGCAGGTGTCGAGAATGCTGCCAGCCCTTGGACCGCCCGTAAGATAACCCACCATATTACATAACGTTGTATTTAATAAACCTGCAGCAGTTTTTCCCAAACTAAATCTGTGTGGTTTGTAATTATTTGCATGCATGCTATGTGCTTGGGGGTGGGGAGTGTTGCCATGATGGTACTATGTGGCTGCCCGAGGCAACCACAGGAGGCCACTCAAGAGGGCGGCCCTCTAGTGGCATCGGGCACCCCAAACCCCCCATCCTGAGAGGGCAGGGACTCTGGCGGAGTCCCCTCCCTGGGAGCAGGCAGTGCCGCGTTATGTTCGGTGCGTGAGTTGGGGGGAGGGGTATATAGGTCCCCCTCACCACTCTGATGACCTCTTTGTCGCACCAGACACGCCATGGCTGCCGCCTCGTGGGACACGCTGTCTCCCACCCTATCGCTTACCCCACGTGGATGGTGGTAGGAAGTACGGTTAGAATGTTGTAATCTTGTACTTTTTTCATTGCAGGCGGAGTTACAGGGCGATTTGGAAGCAAATGGGTAGAGAAGGGTACCTCTGCATGGCACATAGGGGTGCCAGAGCCCAGGAGCCTCATGGGAGGTTCCTGGAAACCGTGTTGGCTCCCCGTTAATCCTTCGGACGGTTGTGGACCTGAAAAACTGGGGGCTTGCCCTGCTACACTCCACCCTGAAAGGGGCGTGAGTAATAAGGGACCAGGTGTCACATGATCCGAGAGGAGGATCACCTGAAAGGGCAGCACAGAGGGGGTTCGCCCCAGTGCTGCTTGGCTCATCAGGCGGGCAGGTGGTGAGAATGCAGCCTGCCCTTGGATCACCCGTAAGATAACCCACCATATTACATAACGTTGTATGTAATAAACCTGCAGCAGTTTTTCCCCAAACAATTCTTTGTGGTGTGTACTTATTTGCATGCACTCTATGTGCTTGGGGCTGGGTAGTGTTACCATGCTGGTACTATGTTCTCAGGCATCTCAAGGAGCCATCTGAACTTTGGGCATGTGAACAAGTAAGTCCATCTGCAGAATTGAGTAACTCTCTCTTTAAACAGGGTTGCCCTCCCTATGGCTAAATTGAAGCAAATGGGGGAAAGGGTGAACACACTTCAAATTCCCTTCTGAACTCTACACTTGATTGCTTTCTCTAACAGGCCGCTAAGGCCATTGACAAGGAAATTTTAGTTGCAGAGCGACGGTTGTCCCTAGAGGGGGGTATGGTTGCAGCTATAAATGAGGATCCAGTCCAGAGCATGCCGCCAAATGACATTGAACAGATTACTTTCGCGCATGATAAAAGCTTATCTGACTTATCTCCTTCCAAGCGTACCCCACCGCTAACATTGGTAACCCCATTATGTAATCCTCCAGCAAAAAGGAAAAAGAAGGCAAAGCACCTAGAACCACCCCGGTCGTAAGGACCAGATCCAAGAAAAAGACCCAGGAATCTGCTCAGAAAGTGCATAACGAGTCAAAGCAAGCTGCGCCAACTGTGATGGACTCAGACTTGCCATCTTTTAACTCCATAGGCCTATCCTTGCAAACTATTGAGACTTTAATGACTCGCTTAGAAAAATTAATAACTAGCAACTTCTTGCCCATTTTGGACAGGCTTGATAAATTGGAGGCAAATGTGGGATTAATCCAAAAGTCTCTTACTAATCTAATGATTGGGGAGGAGCCAAAAACAAAATGTCAAGTAGGGGGCACACTTTCCCACGTTCGATAACACACCGGTGACGGGAACCACAGTAGAAACCTAAACTTACTACCTAGTGTCCCAATTTTTGAAAAACACAGGAGTGGCATGAGGGCAGTATCCCAAAAATCAACGGAGCCTGCATAAATCAGTCATCTGGGGAGGGAAAGGCCACCCCCTAGTTATGAAGGGTTTACTGCACGCATCACCTCATTCACTGGGAATGTAACTGGAAATGTAATTGAATACAATGAACAGACTCCCCCCGAAATGAATGATCCTAAGATAGGAATGATCAGGTCAACAAGTGACTTTACATCTTCCCCCAGAGTGCTGCCCATATGTGGCAATTCTAACTAGTGTCCCCACATCCACAAAGAAACACTCAACCAGCTGAAAAATAAAAATTGCTACAGGCTATCCCAGATCACACATTTTTAAATGACTAACTACCATGATATTCTGTTTGTTAGACGTGTAAGCTGGTTTGGACCTCTGCTCAAGTCTTCGCCTGGAGACTGTGTAATTATTAATTGCAGGTCACCAATGCTTGCCCAACAGAAGCTTAGTAGGAGAAAGATTTCATCTAATCAGGGGCATAGTTAAGGGATCGACATATTGCCACTTGGGTTTTTCTATAGGCACCTCAAATCCACAGGCCCAATGGCCCCACTAATCTCGCTTAGCACCGCGAACCCCAAGTCGAGACAGGAGCTCTTTCAGCTTGAAACAAGAAATAGATCCCAAGCCCTCACTGATCTGGACACCCCGACTGACAAAACCCAGAAACCACAGAATCATTAATGACTTGTGAGGCATTCCCCACTATCCAGTTGGAAGGTGCTACAAACATTAGGAACTCTAGGGAAACCATATATCATGGTCCAGTTACCACGTTATGTCACCCCGCACTAAACATAGATGCTGAGAGAGTAAATCCCATAATGAGATACCAATCCCAGGAGTGTATAAAAAATTCTCAGGATTTGAAAATCCTATCCTGGAATATTGCGGGAATAAGGCCAAAACTAAACGACCCAGAATGGTGTACCTTAGTGGACGAATTCCACCTATGTCTATTCCAATAAACTTGGGCGGTGGAGAAGGCACACAGTTTGGGGTTTACTACTTTTCATATTGAGGCCAGGTGTTCTCCAGCTGGTCATCCAACTGGTGGATTATTGATCTGGGTTAAGACCACCCTGGCATGCCAAATTAAGACACTGAAACTAGGATCAGAGGAGGTACTTGGCTTAGAACTGATATCACTGAAAGCAAATATCCATATCAGGTTGTTTAATCTATATATTAGCTTTAGTAGCCCCCACAAGCCTTTCCATATGATAACCTCACTAACCAACTTCCATGATACATCCAGGAGAGAGCACCATCTCATAGTCGCTGGTGACAACTTTTGAGCCAGTTGACTCTGTACAGGAGTTAATGCAGGATAAGGATCAAGCCAGAGGGGTCAACAAGCTTCGGATTCCAGCGATTAAGAAATGCACTAAGGTGGGACAACAGGTACTATCTTCTAACCTTGCCTATGGAGTCCGAGCCTGTAATGGGCGGATGCGCTTGAACGCCGATGCATGCCTTACGTTTAAGAGGGGGAAAGCTAGGAGCTGGATTAATTATATTTTGGTAGATCTCGACCCATAGCCAAACGTGAATGACATGATTGTATTTAATCGGGAGGATAGCAATCACAATGCCATGGCATTGATGGTATCTGGCCTTGCAATTTTGTATGGCCTGCCGCAACAGATGGTAGCCCCTGTTGTTACGACTAATAACAGCAAAAGAGTAAATTGGCTACAGATATTGGTCAATTGGAATCTCTTCCCAAAAATCTATTCTGAGGTAGCACAGATCCTTCCAGGCATGAGACATTTTGATATTAATGACAAGGATATTATGGCCACTTTTCATCAATTAACTCTTACCCTAAGATCCTATTTCAATAAACTGTGTAATTTTAATCTAATCCAACGGAGCACTGCCCCATAGTATAATGACGCAAGTAAATAAGCCAGAGACAAACTATTTATGTCGGTTAGGAACGAAGTGCGGATAGCCATTATAAACAGAAGGAATTTGTATAAAAAGGCACAAGCCGAGGCAAAAGGAATTGGGAGTCAGAGAACTGACGTACTCTTGTAGAATCCTCAAAACAGAAGGACTGCCACGTCCCCCAACCTGAAGCTCCGGTGAGCCCTGCTCTTCGCATTGACAGGGACTGTCAGAAATACAAGATCTGAACTTCACGGTCCAGCAACAGCCCACGACTACTGCCAATGTGAAGCTATAGCAACGACCATCGGAGACAACTGACTTGCTATTCGTGCTACATCAACAATTGTCCACAGCTCTCAGCCCCCTTCTTGTGGCCTCCTCTAATGCAAACAGAACTCTTTGCACCGGAATAAGAAGGTAACCTTTCAGCGGTAGGAACCTGTATAAAAAGGCACAAGCCGAATCAAAAAGGGATTGGGAGTCAGAGAACTGGAGTACTTTTGAAGAATCCTCAAAGCAGAACTGCCAATTATTCTGGCACCTCTTGTCAAAAGGGACATTCAAGCAGAAAACAGAAACATATATATACAACCCCATGTCTGAGAGGAGTACTTCACAAATCTCTACACAGGCAAAGTGAATGATTCTTGTTTAGATCGACCGGTCTCCAGTGCGGAATTAGCACAAGCTGATGTACTTAGTTTCTTAATAGAGGAAACTGGTAAAGCCATTAACTCTGTGCAGAATGGGAAATCTCCAAGGTTGGACACTTTACCGGGAGATTTGTTCAAATCAAAGCCTACTATATGGGGACCTGTCCTACAAACTTTTTTTAATGCCATCCTGCGAGGGGGAGATATTCCTGCGACCTGGAGAGGTGCGGAAACAATCCTGATATTGAAAAAGGGAGACAAGGGGTTACCAGCAAATTACAGGCCAATTAGCCTAATAGATGTTTCTCAAAAAGTTTTTAGCAAAATTATTTTAACTGGGATCCAAGAGTGGATCGAGGAGAATAGCATAATATGTAATCTACAGGCAGGGGTTAAGCCTTTCATGAGCACTCTAGACCAGGTATTTAGATTTCTCCTGCTTATATGGAAAGAAGTAACAATCAGGAGTAGTCACTTATATGTTGTGTTCGTTGATCCTAAAACAGCATTAGACTTCATAGACTGTACTTATCTCTGGGCTGCACTTTGAAGCTTGGGACTCCCTATGAATTTACTTAAACTTCTGGTTCTCCTGCATCAAGATAACTACGCCAAAGTCAGGTGGAATCTAGATGGCAGCTTATCCAATGACATTCTAGTTTCTAAGAGAGTACGGCAGGTCTGGGTTCTTGCCCCAACCCTTTTTACCCTGTACATAAATCAGCTTATAGGAGAGATTTTCGTTTGTGGGGTTGACTCCCCGAGATTAGTAGGTACTTATTTGCCCTTCTTGCTATTTGCAGATGACACGCTGCTTACATCAAAGACGCCAATGGGGATCCAGAATGTCCTAAACAAATTTGCAAAAGCATGCAAGGACAGGGGCTTAGAAATCAATTGCTCCAAAATGAAATACATGGTGTTTAACCCCTACAAATCCAACAAGGGCAAATTGATGTTAGGCTCCCAAGTCTTGGAACAGGCCAAGGTATTAGACTACTTGGGAGTCGGAATGAGTGACAGTTTAGCTTGGACACCCAAAATAGAAAAGAGCGTTCTAACTCTTCAGCATGTCGACTGTGCAATAGCTAGGAGGGTAAGGGGTTCAATCAATCAGTACATTTGTAGAGCGCACAACTCACCTGTGAGCGTCTCAAGGCTCTGGGGGGATGTGGGTGGGGGTGTGGTCCTGCTACTTCTCGAACAGCCAGGTCTTGAGGAGTCTCCTGAAGGCCAGCGGGTACTGGGTCTGTCATAGGCGGATGGGGAGTTCCAGGTTTTTGCGGTGAGGTTGAAAAACGATGTGCTGCCAGCAGTCGCTCGACGGATGTGGGAGATGGTAGCGAGGGTGAGGTCAGCAGAGTGAAGCTAGTGGTTCGGGGTGTAGAAGGTGAGTCATTTGTTGAGGTATGCTGGTCCGGTGTTGTGGAGAGCTTTGTGGGCGTGGGTGAAGAGCTTCAAGGTGATCCTCTTGTTGACGGAAAGCCAGTGAAGGTCTTTCAGGTGGCCTGTGATGTGGCTGTGGCAGGGGCTGCTGAGGATGAGGTGTGCAGAGGCTTTCTGTATGCGCTGTAGTCGTGTCTGGAGTTTTGCTGATGTTCCTGCGTAGAGAGCATTGCCGTAGACCAGTCTGCTGGTGACAAGGGCCTAGGTGACTGACTTTCTAGCACCAGTGGGGATCCATCGGTAGATCTTGCGGAGCATGCGGAGGGTGTAGAAGAAGGAGGAGGAGATGGCATTTACTTGCTGGGTCATTGATAGTGTGGAGTCCAGGATGACTCCTTGGTTGCGTGCGTGGTTAGTGGGCATCGGTGCAGCTCCCAGTGCAGCTGGCCACCGTGAGTGGTCTGAGGCGGAGGGGCTGGATCCAGTGATGAAGACATCTGTCTTGTCTGAGTTGAGTTTCAGGCATCTGATCATCATCCATACGGCGATGGCCTTCATTCCTTCATGAGGGTTGGATTTGGCGGTGGTGGGGTCCTTGTAGAGGGAGAGGATCAGCTGGGTGTCGTCGGCGTATGAGATGATGTTGAGGTCGTGCGATCTGGCGATGTTGGCAAGCAGATGTTGAAGAGTATTAGACTGAGGGAAGATCCTTGGGGTATGCCACAGATGATCTTGGTGTCTTTTTAGAGCAGAAAGGGGGGAGGCAGACACTCTGAGTTCTGCCGGTGAGGAAGGAGGTGGTAGAGTTTAGTGCTTTGTTGCGGATCCCTGCGTTGTGGAGGCATGTGCGGAGGGTGTGGTGGTAGACGGTGTTGAAGGAGGCCAAGAGGTACGGGAGGATGAGGGCTGCGGTTTCTCCGTTGTCCATCATGGTCCTGATGTCGTCGTTTGCGGGGATGAGGGCTCTTTCAGTGCTGTGGTTGCTGCGGAAGCCGGTTTGGGAGGGGTCCAGGATGTTGTTCTTTTCCAGGAAGGAGGCCAGTTGTCTATTGACGATCTTCTCAATGACTTTTGCCGGGAAAGGGAGGAGGGAGAGGGGCTGGAAGTTCTTCAGGTCCTAGGGGTCAGCTTTGGGTTTCTTGAGTAGGGCTTTGATCTCAGTGTGCTTCCAGCTCTCCGGGAAGGTGGCAGTCTCGAAGGAGCTGTTGATGACTTTGCAGAGATGGGGTACAATGGTGGAGCTTGCTTTCTTGAAGATGTGGTTCAGGCAGGGGTAGGATGGTGAATTGGAGTGGATGGTGTTCATGGTTTTGATGGTGTCATCGTCATTGATGTGGGTCCAGGAACGCAGGAGGTCGATGTTTGTGATATGGCTAGGGGATGGTGGGTCTGGAGTGTCTGTGTCAGTCGGGGAGGCCTGGTTGCTGAAGGTGTCATGGATGTCTGTGATCTTGCAGAGGAAGAAGGTGCCTAGAGAGTCCCAGAGGTCCTGTGATGGTGGGATGTCATTGGGGCTGGGGTTAGAGAGTTCCTTTATGATGTTGAAGAGCTCTTTGCTGTTGTGTGCATTGTTGTCAATGCGCTCTTTGAAGTTGGTCCTTTTGGTGGTACGGATGAGTTGGTGGTGTCTGCGGATGGTATTCTTGTAGAATGTGTTGCTGTCTGGTGTCTGTTTGTGGTGCCACTACTTCTCTAGCCTATGGCAGGCCTGCTTGGATGTCTGGAGGCCAGCGGTGAACCAGATGGCTTTTCTGTCAGAGTGTCTGTTTGAGACTTTCTTGATTGGGGCGAGCATGTGGCACAGTCGTCGATCCATTGCTTGAGGTTGAGGGTGGCGGAGTCGGTGTCAGTACTGTACGTTGGTGGGTTTCGGGTGTGGGTGGTGACTAGCTGGTCTTTGGTGACTTTGAACCAGATGTGGTGGGGGGCCTGTTGTGTGGGGTGATGTGTTGCCGGCTTCTTGTAGGTGAAGTGGACACAACGGTGGTCGGTCCAGTGGAGTTCGGTGGTGTGGCTGAAAGTGACATGGTTGCTGGCTGAGAAGATGGGGTTTAGCGTGTGTCCAGCGGAGTGGGTGGGAGTCGTGATGAGCTGTTTGAGTCCGAGGTTGGCATGGTTGTCGAGCAGGGTGGTGGAGTTGCTGTTGTTGATGTTCTCGTAGTGGAAGTTTAGGTCTCCAACGAAAATGTAGTCCACGGACGCAAGGGCGTGCGCGCTGACGAAGTCGGCGATAGAGTTGCTCAACTGTGGCCGGGGACCAGGTGGTCTGTAGATGAGGGTTCCTCTGAAGGTGGTGTTGGGGTCAGTGTGGATCTGGAAGTGCAGGTGTTCAGCGGTGATAAGAGTGCCATTGGTGCTGGTTGTGATTCTGAGGGTGTTCCTGTGGACGATGGCAATTCCTCCTCATGTTCCGTTGGTGCGATCCCTGCGGGTGATCTTGTAGTCGTCAGGGATGGGTATGGCGATGTCGGGTGCCAAGAAGGGGTTCAACCAGATCTCTTTCAGGAAGGCGATGTCTGGGTAGGTGGAGTCAAGTAGGTCCAGAGTTGGATGTCGTGTGTGCGGGCGGAGCGGGTGTTGAGTAGAAGGCATCGGAGGCTGTTGCGACCTGCCCCAGTGGGCGTGATGGTGGTTTGGAAGCCGGTGCAGTGGCAGTTCCGGCAGGAGAACGGTCCATGGGTCCACTTCTGGATGGCCTAGAAGCAGGTGTGGCATCGTCCGGCGTTGAGTGCATGGAGGCTACTGGTGTCGTTGCGGCGTCTGGTGTCGCGGCAATCTCGGGGCCAGGGGGTCTGGCGCTGGGCGCAGTCCAGTCACAGAAGGACGCAGACGGGCTTGCCTTAGGTGCGCCAGTGGTGCGGCCACTGAGCGGCTGCCATTAGAGGGGGAGGTGGGAGGGAGGAGCAAATGGGAGGCGGGAGCAGGAGGACAAATGAGCAAGCAGGGGGGCAGGCCCGCAGGGGACATAGCGGCGGGAAAAACAGGGGAAAAACACGGGGCACAGAGAGAAGGGCACAAAACAGAAACATCAGAAACCAACAAATGACAATACCATTAGCACACAACTCAGGCAGAATGCCTGAGCCTACGGCGGTGTCAGAGCAGAGGGGCACGTTCACACAGGTGGTGCTGTGCAGCGTGGGGGGGAGTGACCTACCTGAAATCAGGGTGAAGTATCGCTCTCCTCACCATGCATCGGCCGCCATTATTAGGATAGGTGGGAGGGAGGAGCAGTTGGAAGGGGAGAGCGGGAAGACAAATGGGCAAAAAGGGGGTGGGGACGCAGCAGCAGGAAAAATGGGCAAAAAACACGGAGCACGAAGAGAAGGGTATTTTAGAAAGAAAGGGGCCCCTGCCTAATAGGATAAACCCTGGCAAGGAAACAACATATGGAGTAAGAGGACATAGTTGCACCGGGTTTTGTGCCTGTTAAACTAAAGAGAAGGAAAACTAAACGCTAATTACTAAACTAACACTGAAGATATATATTAATTGAATGCACGTCTGTATTTTATTAATTAATTGAACTGTTTGTCATTATTTACACATTTTGTGTTACATGTAATGGATTTTTGTATGTACTAAGATATAAAAACAAGAAAAAAATGTATTTCAATATAAAAGTTACTACAAAAAACAATAAAATATTAGAATGTATCAATATAAATCTTCAGTGTCAGTTTAGTCATTAGCGTTTAGTTTGCCTTCTCTTTAGTTTAACAGGCACAAAACCCGGTGCAACTTTGTCCTCTTACTCCGCACGAAGAGAAGGGCACAAAACAGAAACAACAGAAATCAACAAATGCCAATATCAGTAGCGCACATCTGAGGCAGAGGGCCTGAGCAAAGGGACCCAGTCACACAGGTGGTGCTGTGCGGCGTGGGGGGGAGCGACCTACCTGAAATCAAGGTCAGGGTTCTGCCTTTCGACCCTCTTCTCCAATTCTGGAAATACATCGGCCAAAAGGGCGAGGCACACCCTTATATGGGGCTGAGCTGTGGGGGCTGGAGAGCCTAAAGCACTTAAAACTTGCTGAGAATAAATTCTTAAGAGCAATCACCAGTGAACACCCTGAATCACCACTTCTACCAGTGAACACCCACATAATGCCGTTTCGACTAGACCTTGGTCTCTTACCCATTAATTATTTTGCTATTCCCAAGGCACTTTTGCATTGGGTGATGTTGAATCACCGCATGCAAAAACACTTTATATCCAATTCAGGTATGGGGTACTCCCTCTAAACTTTAGGACACGTTCTTGGGTAAATGTCTCTGTAACATCTTTGTGCGCATCCTGTCACTCTTCTGAGACCCTAGAACATTTCCTTTTATTCTGTCCCACCTATGCTAGTTTCAGGAAAACCTGGATAATTCTTGCCTGTCATTTGTTATCTTTTTCACGCCCCTCTGAAGCGTTACGTATTTTTAGAACTAATACCACAAGGTGGCTCGTATTTACAATCTTGAGATACTTGCTTCATGCCTGGTGGACAAGATTAAAAATTATCTAAACAATGACTCTAAAGAAATAATAAATGACCGTGTAAGCAACCCGGTTTTAGGCTTATTAGTGGAATATTGGGGCTTAGAAATATTGAACTCTTACATTTTTAGATTTGATATAAATGTGGAATTCTCCTCTTTTTACTTCATATGGAATTTTAAAATGTCATACATTTTTATACTGATGGAGAGATGCAAAACTCTATTTTACTGTAAATCTGACTTTTTATGTTGTAATGAATTTTTATTGGATGGGATTTATACTGATGTAAATGATCATGCTATTGGTCAAATAACAAACTTACCTTACATGTCCCTTTCTTTGACATGCTCATAAGAAGACTGCTGTCTGTGAGTTTGATTTTACTGTTCTGGCAGCTACCTGTAGAAATGTGCAATTATGAGCAAACAGCATATTAACCCGCCATGTCGGCCATCCACATACAAGGGGCCTGTGGCACGGACCTAGAATTAACATAATGTAAATCGTGGAGGCGGGGCTGGTATATCCATACCCCAACAAATACCATCACACATTTGTTGCCGATAGACCCGTATTTGATGGCCGCTAAAAAGTACTTATGTAGGCCTCTTTGTGGTTGTGTATGCCGCTGGGACAACGCGCCCCGCATGGCAAGCTGTATGGCAACCTCAAAATTCAGACATGGACGAGGGCGCGGATGAGGGTAAGACCCGCACAGATGCTGCGTTGCGACGGGAGCTGGCTGTCTGTAGTGCGCGATGCCCAGACGTATGGTCAGGGACTACCGACCACCCCCCTTCCTGTCTTTGCACCACCACCATTAAACAATTGAAGCCATTGGACATACGAGGAGTCTTCTTTGGAAGGCGGGGGGTCTCACGACCCCCCCGGCCGTATTTATTAAAACATGAAAACAAATTAAAATTTGAAATAAACAATATTTACACAAGCATTGTATTCAGAGAATTCGACATTAGATTACAATCGAAGTAGACAGGTATCCAAGGGCTAACCTTAACAGATGTCTAATACAGCGTGTTTAAGCAAAGTAAGACTCCAGATCCCTGATTTAAAATTCATGTTTTAATTTATTTTGGGAAAATTATTCTGGAAAGCTTCCTAGAAATAGTCTGCTCCCTAGCCACCCTGACCGGAGTGTGGTTCCTGCTGGAGTACATTTACTTCCAGGGCATCGGATCAGCCTTGCTGTTTAATTTAAGAAGGCCAGTAGTACCTTTCAGCCTGGCACACGTTATTTAGTCTAGTTTGTTCATAGCGCTCTTATAGATTTGGTCTGCTGCTTTTCAACTTTGGGGGGGTCTGTTTTTGTATTGTGTGCTCTGCTCATTTCATCTTTTCATAGATCAGAGTTTTTTCTTCTAAGTGTGATGGACTACCAGTGTGCTTTTTCTATTGATTCCCTCTCATGCTCCCACGGTGCTCTGAGGACTTGTCCTTGACAGATAGACCATGTGCAACAGAATATTCCTATTAAAGATAAACTTTCCATATTGGGTGTGTGCCACATTTTCTGGGTCATTGTGACCTTTTCTTAACATATTCGAAGCATGCAAAACATATATATTTGGAGATGTTTATGTGCTCTCTCTTATTGACCGCGGTGCACTCTTTGCCAATAGTACAGTAGCTGAGTTTCCTGCTATTATATTTCTGCTATTATCGGTCTTGTTTTTTGTTCTTGTTGTTTCCAAATACACGACCTATACATTGCTATTTCAAGTCGTGTAATTCTATTGGTGCACTGCTGTATTGCTTCCCACAATAAAGCCTTGTTCTATGAATCCGTTATTTTGGTAGTGCTGGTTTTTAGGTGTCGTAGCACAGAGTACCATATTTTTACATGTATACCGTGTTAGCTTGGTGCAGATGTTCTTCCCCTCAAACATGATTGGACGTTGTCTCCACTATGTCTGTTTGCTGAAGGTGCACAGTAAACATTTCATCTCACTGTACGAGTAGTGCGCTTTGCAATGGTTGCTTCAATCCACGAGGGTAGTAGTTTATCACCTATATTGAATATTTCTCATTTAATGTCTGTGTTGTGTCTAGCATGTCTCCTTACTTCGGTTTGTAGCTAATGTGTAGTGAGCATTACCTCCTTGTACCCTCTTCCTCAGCACAGTCCTAACACAAGGAGTTCTTCTCACACTGCTGACATATTTTTTTGCTAAAGTAAAAGCAAAAAGTCTTCCATATTGATTGGTCCCATAATTTCCCTTTGTGGTTTTCAAGCAGTGCCACAAAATGATACCTGGAAAAGTTCCCTTGAATAGCACAATACGCATTCTACTCTCCAAGGCAAGAAATGACATGGAAATACATGAATCCCAAGATTCTAATCACAAAGATATCCACTTCTGTGAGAAATTTCCACCCAGTGTGAAGGTTGAATCCCTAATGTCACGTTTGTTAGTGTAATTGTCTTTAATTGCGGAGGATGCCACACCTGCTGACTCAGTGGATAAAAAAGTTTGAAATGCTCTCAAATGCACCTATGCCGCCTCTAAAGTTGCAGTGCATGCAAATATCTACTCTTTCTATGTCATTCAGTCTCTGCTGAGAGATGACTAGAGTTTGGTAGACTCATTCAGCAAAGCAATGACGCCACCTCCATTTTGTCCTTAAAGGAGCAGCAAATACATTTTTGGGATGATCATGCTCTTAGTGGTACGGCCCAGCCTTAGGGTCAGCAACAGCAGAAAGAATAACCCTGGGGGCTTGGATTGGCGCCTGGCGGTGATGGCGGTATCCGGGTGAGGCTCCGCAGCGGCCCCAGGAAACGCACCGCTTCCAGACCGCCTGTTTCTGCGGGGAAGGTATGCTGCATCGCCGGAGCGTCTTGGAACACTGCTGCGACGTCCTGAACTGTCCTTCATGACGCTGAGACGCTGAGTTTAGATGGAGTGAGTTGTTTCCCTCAAGCCGATAGCGCGGCCGCCATTTTACGGCGCCCGATGCATTTTCCTCAGCTTGCCGCTGCCCGGAGCCTCTAATACGGCGTAGCCCGCCCTTTTCTTCAGCTTACTCTAATTTTGCCTTTCTTCACACGGAACAATGCAGATTAATTATTCTACGGCCTCAGTGCTCATTCTTCACCTTCTGGCTGTTTAAATTTCTACCACCTTAGCACTGCTTCCAACCGCCATTTTGAGGCAGTGTAAACTCCCTCACTCTTCATTTTATTGTGCTATATGAGGTTCTGTGGAGCAGGAAAGCCTCTTCTTGCATGTTTTCAGTTACTTGGCAATGATTTAAATACTGTTGGTGATTAAGTGAATTAGAACTGTCTCCCTCAACATAATGTGATGCCGCAGCTTTTTGTCGATTTTGGATGAGTCTCACCTGAATTCAAGTGTGCGGGTCGGCGCAGCTGCTGCTTTCGCGGCCTCTTTCTTTCCTAGGCTCTGTCAGAGATGCAGCTCTGTCCTTCTGCACTCAACATGATATTTGGTGCAGTGTGTGTGCTTCGCCTGTGTTTTACAAGGTTTATTCACTCTGTAGCTCCCCGCACCTGATTTTGCAGGCCTACCTTTATGTGTAGGCTCATCATTGCCTGTGCCTGGCCGAGGGGCGGGATATGAACTTCACTCGTTTCAACGTTTCAGCTCTATTTCATCAACTGCCTGGTTTATATGCGTGTTTGGTACTTCTACTAATTGACTTTATTTGATAATACCTATGTCCTCTCCTTCACGCACATCATAAATCCTCTTGCACCTGCTGAGGTCTTCTAAGTGACATTACTTGCTATTTTGGGCACTTGATATACATTACGTGACTGCTGTACCTTCTCCTCTTTTTTATGGGTAGGCTTAAGTCCATGTCACGCTTGCCTCACACAACCAAGACTACCCTCGTAAAGAATTCCAAAGTCTTCTCCGTTATCTCCAAACTAGAGGATTCCCTCGCCTCATCTGGCTCCGACACAGCAATGGAAGCTTCTCAACCGAATTTCCGGAAAAACAAATATCAAAAGACTAAAAAAGGATCCTCCCTCGCCACTCAAACCAACCACGCCTGTCTCCATGGAACTCTTGTTAGAGGAGATAAGATATTTTCGTCCCTTTCTTGAGGAAATTAGGACTCTACGCCCCTTCATGGAGGAAACCAACATCAAGCTTCAAGCGCTCACGAGAACTGGTCACAGATTGAAACGACGGTTTCCACAGTTGAACATTCCGTTACATCTCTCCAAGAGACCTGCTCCTCAGTAGTTCACCTGAATACCCAAGTGTCCACTCTCCAAAGACAGGTGGAGGAGTTGGAAAACAGGAATCGGTGCAATAACCTTCGCATTTACGGCCTGGTGGAAGGTCTTGAGGGCTCAGACTCACTCGCTTTCTTCAAATCCTTTCTTCCCAAGTTGCTTCGCTTGTCAGAGGGCACAAGTCTCAACATTCAAGGCTCTCATCGGCTGGGTCGTCAACCCTCATTGACCTCCCCTTTACAAAACCCAAGAGGCGTCATCCTCTACTTTCTGGAGTACACTGATCTTTTGAAGGTTCTGGCAGCTGTCAAATCTGCCCCCAAGTTAACATGGTCTGGCTCCCCTTTATTTTTTGCCCAAGATTATGCAAAAGCCACTGCGAATCGTCGAAAAGCCTTCTTGAACATGAGAGATGACCTTCATTCGATGGGTGCTCAATATGGCCTCTACCACCCCTGTTTGTTTAAAGTCACCTACAATAACAAAACCACCACCTATGAAGACCCGGTACGCCTGCAGAGCTTCATCAACGCTCATAAAACTTTCTCCATGGATGCCTCGGGCCCTCTTCCTCTGCCCCGGGCTGAGCTGCACTCTTACTTGTTTTCATAACGTTTTATGCATTTGGTTCCCTCCCCATTTATATGGACTCCCATTTTCTTCATTGTTTTCTTCACTGTTGCTTGTCTAAGCTATACTGAGGTTTATTGTTGTTTCTGTATTTGTTCTGACTCTGTCTACAGTTCAATCTCTTGTTTTCCTTC
Source organism: Lissotriton vulgaris (assembly GCF_964263255.1). Taxonomy (NCBI): domain Eukaryota; kingdom Metazoa; phylum Chordata; class Amphibia; order Caudata; family Salamandridae; genus Lissotriton; species Lissotriton vulgaris. Next base: position 1,087,220,863 of record NC_141693.1, on the reverse strand, counting down.
TTCGTCCACACAGGACGTTTTTCCCAGTTTGAAGATGTCTCCTTGGTTTCCCCGTCGTGCTGACCCTGGATGTCTTGCCTTGCCCGTGTGGCCCCAACCTCCCCTGGTTCCTTCTCGTTCTTTCCTTTTGTAGGTATGTTTCTCTTTTACCTCCTCCTTAAGTTCCTTGTTTTGACTTGCTTTTCCTCCCCTTTTTTCCTTCTCCCTTATTTGTACATGGGTGATGTTTGTTCCTACATGGATCTTGCTTTTTTCTCAAATTCACTACAGCCCTTCTCTTCTTCCTCCTGATGCTTACTTCACCTTTTATTTCCCTTCTCTATTTTCTAGCCTCTGTCTCCTTTTCTTTTTTCCTCTTTTTATCTCTTGATTTTGATTCTTCCCCTTTCTTTCTACTCTCTCTCATGGGTTTCTCCTTGATTCTAACTTATTGTGTTTATTATAAACTGCTTTCTATACTATGTCATTGACTATAATTTCGTGGAATGTTAAGGGTATTAATTCTCCAATCAAGCGTCAGAGAATCCTATCTCACTTGGCTAAATTGAATGTTGACTTGGCGTTCCTTCAAGAAACTCACCTCTCTGACACGGAGTCTGCAAAACTTAAAAGAGGCTGGGTGGGTGAGGTTTTCTTTTCACAGGGCGATGGTAAACGGAATGGAGTGGCAATTCTGTGTCGTGAATCTCTCCCCCTTACTCTCATTTCCCAAGAGTCGGATACTAACGGCAGATGGACGCATGTCAGGCTATCTCTTAGAGGTGTTCCAATCTCTCTCCCTAATGTCCATGCTCCCACAAATGGTGAACATCTTTTCTGGGCTGAATTTTCTCAGCATATTACCCAAATTGTGGATGACAATGTCATTCTAGCTGGTGATTGTAACCATTGATCCTTTCGTTGATAGATGTTCTGAGGCCCACTATATCCCCAACAAAACGCACAAGTTGTTTACTCAGGCTATTACCCAGCATAAGCTTATTGACGCATGGCAACTTTGCAACCCGACTTTAAAGGAGTTTACCTTCTATTCTCCCTAAACCACTCCCAGTCTGGCATTGACTACATTTTTGTTTCACATAATATTGCTCAAACTCTTCTTGCTGCTGACATTGGCCTGATTCTATTGTCTGACCACGCTCCTGTTTTCAAAAGCATTGATTTGCTCCCCAAAATTGCCGCACCCAAAAGATGGCGCTTTAATAATACTCACAAGAAATAAAGACTGGTGGAGGTCTGTATGTAACCCTGAAGATTAAGCAAACAAATGTTTTGCAAAAGCAAGTGTATGAGTGTTAGAACCTAAAGGTGTATGAATGGGAGGAAATGAATCCCATCAGCCCACCCATATGGCGGAGTCTCATCATCTGGGATTAAGTGAGGTCATGGTCCAAATAAGGAGACACACCTGGTGATATTGTGTGTGTTTTTATCTCCAATTCTCCAGGACCACCCGAGATGAATCCGACCCAAAGTACTATGCGTGGGTATAATGGTGTGAGAAAACAAATTGCAGAGAGAAAAGTGTAATCAAAAATCAAGAACAAGTGCTAGTTAAAATTGGCTACCATGATATGAGGAAATCTTTATTCAGGGTAAACCATGGTGTCAAGATTAAAAAGAAAGTGTATAGCAGTCTGAAATAATGACTGTCCTATATAGTTGGTTTCATGGTCAACATGTTTCTGCCGTGCAGGGGCATCTCCCCTACTAGGCTTTCATCAGGACCAAATTAGGATACACTACTGCAATAACGTACATATGATCAAAGAATCAAAATAATTGTTACCAGGTTATAATACTGGGTATTGTGCCGCCTGCTAGTTACTCACTGCGTCGGTACTTCCAGTTTTTCAAAAAATTATTTCCTGAAAAAATTCAAAACACATATATAACAGTATCTAACACATACACAACATGCTTCTAGTACAAACCATGTTAGTTGCACTTCAAAATCTACTTTAACAGTGATAATGGGTAACATTAATTTTAAAAAAGGAACATTTTTTTACTCACCCAAAGATTATTGGGAGTAAGCCTCACCTCTCCTGGCCACAGCTCAGGAAATAGAGGCCCCGCTTTGTATTAGTGGGGAGAAATTTTATATATATGAGTGGTGTCCTCAAAGGTATCGCCCTTCATATAAATTGACAACTAAATGTACCTCCTCAAGGAGACACATAGACAACATTAATATTGAATCACTTTTAATTTAGAGGAGGCTGAAAATTTCCGGTTGTTGTCAAAAAACAGATGTCTGTGTCGTAACACTCAATATTAGTGAGACAGTTGTTATCATTTACTAAAAATAGAATGCAAAATCATTCTCAATAGCGTGATTTTTTAATACCTCTCATTTTACGGGTTAGCTGAATGGTTATTCTATATTTTAATTTAGTCATGGATCAAAATTGGGTATCAGAAGCAAATTAAAAGAGCAGAGTAATGCAGCACACTGTTGCTCTTTACCTGTCCGTCGGTACCTCTGGCCTTGTCCTGAGGCTCGGGGGGAGGTGCAGACTGGACTAAGCTTCGTAGTTGATATATCCAATTCTAACCAATCATCAGGCCGTACTGGCTCATATGACCAGAGGACCATGTTGGAAACTGCAGTTATTAGGGAAGTAACTGCGAGCGGGACAAACTGGTGCTTATTATTGGCCCTCTAAAGACCAATCAAATATCTGTTTGAATGTTGCAGAGCCGGGTTGTAGTTTTGAATGTTATGAGGCCTGGCTATAATCCCTTCTCTGCTTGTTCATAATATTCACATGAGAACCTGCTCATTAACATTTCATAAGCCGGCTTCAATCAGTGTCAAATTGATTCAAACACAGAGTCATCGTTCTATATTCTACACGCGAGAGAAAAATGTTTTCTCCGTCCCAGGGGCTTTACTATTGGATAAGAGCCCGAATCGAGAGCGCTGATTGGCCCCTGAGAAGTCAATGGGCTTGCACATTACATCGCTAGGTGTAGGTAGTCTTCTAAAACCTAGGTTAACTCACTGGCCTTTTGATTGGATCAGAGCCTGAATGAGGGCTGCTGATTGGACAAAAGCAAAAACAGTGATGTTTATCTTTAAGACTTTAGATATGTGGTACGTGTTCAATATTAAAACTAATCATTTATTATGTTATCAAAATATGATAGTAGTGTGGAATTAAAAGCTTATCTAATACCTGTCTAGTGCGTGGTTGCACCGTCTTCTGGCAGTGTCAAATTATTTCGAACACCGAAACCACGTTCTATTTTTTAACACACAAGAGAGAATGTTTTCTTCATCACTGGGGCTTTATTATTGGACAAGAACCCGAATCGAAAGCACTGATTGGCCTCTGATAAGTCAATGAGCTTTCCTGTTACATCGCTAAGTGTACTCCCCTGGAAAAAGCCGTCTTCTAAGAAAGATATACTTTATATTCCAGGCCTTATGATTGGATTAGAGCCTGAACAAGTGCTGCTGGTTGGACATAAGCAAAATCGGTGATGTTTATCATTGAGACCTTAGATATGTGGTACACGTGCGATGTTGACACTAATCATTTATTGTATTATCACAATGAGATGTATATGTGGAATTAATGGTCTATCTAGTGCATAGTTTCGAGGCTGCTCATCTGTATTTAATTCAAAGTTTCTGCAGCTCCTGAGTAAGGCATCTGATCAAAACATAGCCAGTCGTTGTACTGTCACTAAACTACTCCGCAAACAGCCTATGTAGGCCTCAGTCAGACTGGTATTGATACCTATAAATGAATCTAAGGGGTGTGGACACAGTCTCGTATTTATAGGGTAATGTCTCAGTATTTACATGTATATAGGGTTTCTGGTACTCACTTTAGCATGATAGTGATCTAGTTGGTGTGTTGTCTCAGATGCATAATCATAAATCTGCATACTCCATTTTGGACATAATACATACAACCATGAGGGATAACTAACGTATGACAACATATCGCAATACTGGTTCTAAGCGAGCGTTCGCTCCGAGTATTGAAGATGAATATCACGGTGTACAGAGAAAATATCGACTCCAAAATATCGACTGGACATAATATCGAGTTTTAAATATAGACTGGACAAAATATCGACTGGACATGATATCGACTACAAAAATATCGTTTTTCCGGTAAGTGAAGTAATATCGACTGTATAAAATATAGATAGCAAAAATATCGAATTTTTAATAATATATAATATGTTATAGTGTATTTTTATGTAATAATATGTGTGAATAGTGTGTATTAATGTTATAAAATATTTTATTAAATGAATTTTGTTTTTATAATAATTGCGTAATGTAATTCTGTAGCGGGTTGTGGGTTTATAGGGGAATAGGGTGGGAAGTAATTTAATAATAATTAATTAATTAATATATGTTTGTTAATATTTTTAATTAATAATTAATTGATAATTAATTAATATTAATTAGTTAATTAATTAATATAATTTTGAACATATTTTGTATTAGTAATTAATTGTGAATTAATTAATTGTAATTAGTTAATTACATTAATTAGAGTAAATGTTTAATATATATAATTTTGTGTTATTTTTAAGTAATTAATTTGGAAAAAATAATATTAATTATTAAAATAATTACAGCTAATGTTCTAATATATTTACTTTATTGTTATTGTTAATTAATAATTAATTGGTAATTAAATAATATTGATAAATTTTGGGTAAAGGAGCATTTTTAGGGTTCAGGGTCAGTTTTCAGTTTTAGGGTAAAGGGGTATTTTTGGGGTTCAGGGTCAGTTTTCAGTTTTTGGGTAAAGGGGCATTTTTTGGGTTCAGGGTCAGTTTTCAGTTTTAGGGTAAAGGGGTATTTTTAGGGTTCAGGGTCAGTTTTAAGTTCATGGGTAAAGGGGTATTTTTAGGGTTCAGGGTCAGTTTTCAGTTCATGGGTAAAGGGCTATTTTTAGGGTTCAGGGTCAGTTTTCAGTTTTTGGGTAAAGGGGCATTTTTAGGGTTCAGGGTCAGTTTTCAGTTTTTGGGTAAAGGGGTATTTTTAGGGTTCAGGGTCAGTTTTGGGTTTTTGGGTAAAGGGGTATTTTTAGGGTTCAGGGTCAGTTTTGGGTTTTTGGGTAAAGGGGTATTTTTAGGGTTCAGGGTCAGTTTTGGGTTTTTGGGTAAAGGGGTATTTTTAGGGTTCAGGGTCAACAAATAAGATTGTAAAAAATTATTTTTATTATTTTCATTTATTATAATTTAATTTAAGTAGTTTTAAGTATATATTAGTAATTAAAATTTAATATTAATTTACTTTAACACTGTTTTTAATAAAGTCGATATTTTTTACATCTATATTATTGTTAACGATATTTTGTACTCGATATTTTTGTACTTACCTGTTTGTAGATACAAACTCGATATTTTGACTGTCGATATGTTGTCCACGATATTTTGGCAAGTCGATATTTTGTCCCTCGATATTATTTCAGTGATCCGAATATCACCAATAATGATACCTACAAGTGTAGTTATATTGACACCCATGGAATTTCGTCATTCAAGCCTTCAATGTCACTTTTAAGGCGGAATATCCATTTTTGCTCTTTCAAAAATAGAAATCTTGAGACGTCTCTTATGTGGGATGGCACGAATGGTCTCTCCAGCACTGTCCACATCATTTCCTCTGGGGTGTGTTTCAATTGGAGAAAGTGATTGGTTAGTCTTGTTGTTTGTTTGTTGCACCGGATGGTGCTTTTGTGCTCGTTTATTCGAATTTTAATTTTTCTGGTTGTCATCCCGACGTAGCGAAGGGAACAAGGGCATGTGATAAGGTATATCAGTTTATCACTGTTGCAATTGGTGTGACTTTTTAAGACCCATGGCCTCGATGTTCTGATGTCTACAGAGAGAGTCTTCTTTGTTTGGGGACAGGCAGTACATTGTCCACAGGGAAAGTGACCCTGTACTGGAGGTAGATTCCATAGGGTGTTAGCTGATGCACAGTTTATCACTGTTGCAATTGGTGTGACTTTTTAAGACCCATGGCCTCGATGTTCTGATGTCTACAGAGAGAGTCTTCTTTGTTTGGGGACAGGCAGTGCATTGTCCACAGGGAAAGTGACCCTGTATTGGAGGTAGATTCCATAGGGTGTTAGCTGATGCACGAGCACAAAAGCACCATCCGGTGCAACAAACAAGCAACAAGACTAACCAATCACTTTCTCCAATTAAAACACACCCCAGAGGAAATGATGTGGACAGTGCTGGAGAAACCATTCGTGCCATCCCACATAAGAGACGTCTCAAGATTTCTATTTTTGAAAGAGCAAAAATGGATATTCCGGCTTAAAAGTGACATTGAAGACTTGAATGACGAAATTCCATGGGTGTCAATATAACTACACTTGTAGGTATCATTATTGGTGATATTCGTCTTCACTACTCGTAGCGAACGCTCGCTTAGAACCAGTATTGCGATATGTTGTCATACGGCAGTTATCCCTCATGGTTGTATGTGAGACAACACACCAACTAGATCACTATCATGCTAAAGTGAGTACCAGAAACCCTATATACATGTAAATACTGAGACATTACCCTATAAATACGAGACTGTGTCCACACCCCTTAGATTCATTTATAGGTATCAATACCAGTCTGACTGAGGCCTATATAGGCTGTTTGCAGTGTAGTTTAGTGACAGTACAACGACTGGCTATGTTTTGATCAGATGCCTTACTCAGGAGCTGCAGAAACTTTGAATTAAATACAGATGAGCAGCCTCGAAACTATGCACTAGATAGACCATTAATTCCACGTATACATCTCATTGTGTTAATACAATAAATGATTAGTGTCAACATCGCACGTGTACCACATATCTAAGGTCTCAATGATAAACACCACCAATTTTGCTTATGTCCAACCAGCAGCACTTGTTCAGGCTCTAATCCAATCATAAGGCCTGGAATATAAAGTATATCTTTCTTAGAAGATGACTTTTTCCGGAGGAGTACACTTAGCGATGTAACAGGAAAGCTCATTGACTTATCAGAGGCCAATCAGTGCTTTCGATTCGGGTGCTTGTCCAATAATAAAGAACCAGTGATGAAGAAAACATTCTCTCTTGTGTGTTAAAAAATAGAATGTGGTTTCGGTGTTCGAAATAATTTGACACTGCCAGAAGACGGTGCAACCACGCACTAGACAGGCATTAGATAAGCTTTTAATTCCACACTACTATCATATTTTGATAACATAATAAATGATTAGTTTTAATATTGAACACGTACCACATATCTAAAGTCTTAAAGATAAACATCACTGTTTTTGCTTTTGTCCAATCAGCAGCCCTCATTCAGGCTCTGATCCAATCAAAAGGCCAGTGAGTTAACCTAGGTTTTAGAAGACTACCTACACCTAGCGATGTAATATGCAAGCCCATTGACTTCTCAGGGGCCAATCAGCGCTCTCGATTCGGGCTCTTATCCAATAGTAAAGCCCCTGGGACGGAGAAAACATTTTTCTCTCGCGTGTAGAATATAGAACGATGACTCGGTGTTTGAATCAATTTGACACTGATTGAAGCCGGCTTATGAAATGTTAATGAGCAGGTTCTCGTGTGAATATTATGAACAAGCAGAGAAGGGATTATAGTCAGGCCTCATAACATTCAAAACCACAACCCGGCTCTGCAACATTCAAACAGACATTTGATTGGTCTTTAGAGGGCCAATAATAAGCACCAGTTTGTCCCGCTCGCAGTTACTTCCCTAATAACTGCAGTTTCCAACATGGTCCTCTGGTCATATGAGCCAGTACGGCCTGATGATTGGTTAGAATTGGATATATCAACTACGAAGCTTAGTCCAGTCGGCACATCAACCCGAGCCTCAGGACAAGGCCAGAGGTACCGACGGACAGGTAAAGAGCAACAGTGCGCTGCATTACTCTGCTCTTGTAATTTGCTTCTGATACTCAATTTTGATCCATGACTAAATTAAAATATAGAATAACCATTCAGCTAACCCGTAAAATGAGAGGTATTAAAAAATCATGCTATTGAGAATGATTTTGCATTCTATTTTTAGTAAATGATAACAACTGTCTCACTAATATTGAGTGTTACGACACAGACATCTGTTTTTTGACAACAACCCGAAATTTTCAGCCTCCTCTAAATTAAAAGTGATTCAATACTAATGTTGTCTATGTGTCTCCTTGTGGAGGTACATTTAGTGGCCAATTTATATGAAGGGCGAAACCTTTGAGGACACCACTCATATATATAACATTTCTCCCCACTAATACAGAGCGGGCCTCTATTTCCTGAGCTGTGGCCAGGAGAGGTGAGGCTTACTCCCAATAATCTTTGGGTGAGTAAAAAAATGTTCCTTTTTTAAAATTAATGTTACCCATTATCACTGTTAAAGTAGATTTTGAAGTGCAACTAACATGGTTTGTACTAGAAGCATGCTGTGTATGTGTTAGATACTGTTATATATGTGTTTTGAATTTTTTCAGGAAAGAATTCTTTGAAAAACTGGAAGTACCGACGCAGTGAGTAACTAGCAGGCGGCACAATACCCAGTATTATAACCTGGTAACAATTATTTTGATTCTTTGATCATATGTACGTTATTGCAGTAGTGTATCCTAATTTGGTCCTGATGAAAGCCTAGTAGGGGAGATGCCCCTGCACAGCAGAAACATGTTGACCATGATACCAACTATATAGTACAGTCATTATTTCAGACTGCTATACACTTTCTTTTTAATCTTGACACCATGGTTTACCCTGAATAAAGATTTCCTCATATCATGGTAGCCAATTTTAACTAGCACTTGTTCTTGATTTTTGATTACACTTTTCTCACTGCAATTTGTTTTCTCACACCATTATACCCACGCATAGTACTTTGGGTCGGATCCATCTCGGGTGGTCCTGGAGAATTGGAGATAAAAACACACACAATATCACCCGGTGTGTCTCCTTATTTGGACCATGACCTCACTTAATCCCAGATGATGAGACTCCACCATATGGGTGGGCTGATGGGATTCATTTCCTCCCATTCATACACCTTTAGGTTCTAACACTCATACACTTGCTTTTGCAAAACATTTGTTTGCTTAATCTTCAGGGTTACATACAGACCTCCACCAGTCTTTATTTCTTGTGACTAGTTTAATTGGGGGTGCAGGCTCGTTTACTTGGTCTTTAAATATAGTTTCCCCTTGGACCCCCCCCATCTGTGTTGTGTAACACGCTTTAATAATACTCTCCTCCTGAACCCCAAATTCACCACTTCTTTTACTGCTTTTTTTGATGAGTTTTTTCTGTTCAACGATACCCCCTCTATCTCAAAACAGACTGTATGGGATGCATTTAAGGCTGCGGCCCGCAACTTCATTATCTCTTACGTGGCAAAAAAACACAAGGCTGCCTGTACATGTACCAAGAAACTTCTCTGTGACATTAAAAGATTTGAACAAGCCTACTTTACTTCCCACTCGCATGATAGCCTGACAGCCCTTGTCGCCGCTAAGGTGAAGTTCAACGAGAAATCCACGGAAGATGCTTCGCTATATCTGCTGAAGTCTAGTGCTAGGTTCTATGGGGGTAGGAACAAGGCTGGGAAAATTCTTGCCAATTATTTGAAAGTAAGGCATAACAAATTAAATATTGAATCTATTTACGATTCCAACTCTGTTCTTAAGCACAAAGACAATGACATTCTCACTGAATTCTCCCTTTTCTACAAAACTCTTTACTCCTCCGAAAGCCAGCCCACCCCTCAATCTCTTACACAGTTCTTTTCTACTATCCAAAAACCCAAACACTTTCCCCTTGACCTCTCTCATTTAGAATCTACCCTTACTCAGAGGGAACTACTCACGGCACTTCAACACCTAAAATTGAATAAAGCCCCTGGCCCAGATGGATTTACAGTCAAATTTTACCTTCATTTTTCAAAGATACTCATCCCAAAACTCCACTCTCTTCTAGACACATTTGCTACTCTTGGCAGTTCCTCAGGATCCTTCTCTGATGCTCACATCTGCCTGATACCCAAGGAAGGGAAGGATGTCAAGCACTGTAAAAATTATAGGCCTATTTCCCTGGTGAACATCGACTACAAAATCTTCGCTAAGTCGATGGCGGCCCGATTGGATCTTTTACTTCCCGACCTGTTGGGTGAAGAGCAATCTGGGTTCGTCACCGATAACACCAGACTTATTTAACATTTTATTGAAATCCCCACGTCTCCAACATCCTCTTGCTGCGATTGCCTTGGATGCTGAAAAGGCATTTGATAGGGTCGAGTGGTCCTACCTCTTTCATACTCTTGATTGGTTTGGTCCCAAGTTTATTTCCTTGATTTCCCTATTGTATTCACACCCTCGCGCAGCAGTTTGAGCGAATGGACAGGTCTCCTCCTATTTTGACCTTGGCAGAGGTGTTCGCCAGGGTTGCCCACTCTCCCCCTTTCTTTTTAACCTAGCTTTAGAACCTTTTTTGTCCAGACTCCGCCACAATCCTAACATTCAGGGTTTCCAGACGTCCCACTCCCACATTAAACTCGCTAGATATGCAGAGGACATTTTACTCTTCATTTCCAACCCCACAACCTCGATTCCCGCCTTTTTGGAGGAAGTACAGAACTATTCGCCGATCTCTGGTTACAAACTTAATAACGATAAGTGTGAGGTCCTACCCTTAACGAAGTTCACTTTTAAGCCCCACTTTAGCGTGTCTAATTTTACCTGGAGCCCCTCACATATTACGTATCTAGGCTTGCATGTCACCTCCTCTATCCCGGAAACTGTCTCTCTCTGCCTAAATAAGTGCATCCAGAAAATATCAGACTTAACAGGCAGGTGGCACCCTCTTTACCTGTCTTGGTGGGGTCGCCTTGACACAATTAAAATGATGATATCCCCTATAATTCTTTACACCATTTCCAATATACCCGTGTCCATACCTTCTAAATTTTTCAAGAAAAGTAATTCGACCTTGTCCTCCTTTTTATGGAATAATAAAAAACCTAGGATGTCCCTTGCCAGACTGATTCGCCCCACCTCAGAGGGCGGTGTCAACTTCCCTGATTTTCCAGCTTATCAAAAAGCTTTCCTATTATGCCAAGCCTCTTTTTGCTTAAAAGACCCCACATCCCCCTGTCCCTTATGGGCTAAGGTTGAGCGCCTTTTCCTATTCCCTTTCTCCTTTGTTGAGTATCTATCTTTCTCGCACAAGCCCTCCTTGAGCTCTACTCCCATTCATAAATTCACCACCAAACTCTTTTTATCTTCTAATCCTCCCCCTCCCGCTACTCTTGCTGATTTTCTTTCCTCTACCATTTGGCATAATGCACACCTCTTAATTCACAACAAGCCCTTTTATTGGAAATCCTGGAGACACAAGGGACTGGTCTGGATATCGCAGTTATTCTCGAACTCTACCTTTCTACTCTTTTCAACCTTATGCTCTTCCTTTAATTTACCCACGTCCTGGGCTCCCAAATACGCTCTACTTAAAACTGCAGTCATGGCGATCTACACTCGCCTCTCACAAACACAGGATCCCCCCTCCCTCACCCTAGCTTCACGACTTCAGTCCTTCCTGCACACCACGTCCAAAGCCTCTACTATTTATAAGTTCCTAAATGCCAATGATTCCGTTAGATCTAAGACTAAGGTGGAAGAGTAATGGGAACATGATCTCGTTGTAACATGACCAATATCCGTGTGGGACAAGGTATGGATCAAAGTCCGCAAATCATCCAGAGCGGCGAGTTTGACGCAATCCATGTTTTTCATATATAATAAGTTTCTCCACACACCTTCTACCCCAAACAAACGATTTCCCACTATCTCTGAAGTTTGCTGGTCATGCTCCTCTCCACATGCCTCTTTGTTTCATATGCAATTCCTTTGCGACACTGTGCATGCTTTCTGGATACAGGTATGTGCACAAATTAATGTGATTTTCCACACTCGCATCCCCTTTTCTTATGTTCATATTTTCCTTGGAAGCCTTTCTTAATGTTGGGAGGGAACAGAGATTAATGTTTGCATTGTTAATCTATTGCTTGCTTTTGCGTTCTAACAAATTACTATAAATTGGAAAGCTTCATCTAATATATCCCTTAAGGCATGGCGGTACAATGTTTGTCATAACCATAGGCTAGATACTGCTATTGTTTTCCCCATCCAAATGGCAGCGAAGCGCGCAAACTTATGGCACCCCATTACGTTGTATTTGGACAATTGTGTCATTCGTTTAACACGCCCATGCCCTGCCCAGCAGGAGGTTTCTAAACCGCCCTGAATGCCCTTTGCATTTACTTTGATCTACAATATTACCTGTTATGTATACTTTATTACTTCACCTTGTTTTGCAGTTATTGTATTTTATATATTTGACTTTATTACCCATGATGAACTTTTTCTAATGACTTTATTACAATGTATTTCTTGATTGTTTTTGCTTTCTTTTTCTTTTTCCCCTCTTCTTCAGTTACCTTTGCACTATTCATGAGCTATGTATTGATACCTTGCTTTTCACTAATAAAATTCTTTTGAACTTGAAAAAGAAAGTATACCCCTATAGATGTGGTCTTGGAGAGCTGATTCGAATGAAAATAGCCTCTTCACTCTCATTCGGTTCTCTGACAAGAAACATTTCAGACCTCAATCAGAAGACATGGCAAAAAGTCAGCAGGCGACAACAATTTTACCAGCAGCCTGGGATTGGACCCTGGGTTAGTGATGAGTTTATGAATTTGGTCTAAAGTGAGGAAAGAAGGTGAGTGAGGTCCTTTGTGATTGCTGATGGGATTGGATCATTGAAATGTGAGGTACATTTAATCAATGCTCTTATCTTTTAAGCCTCATTCTCCTCAATAGTTTTAAATTCACTGCACGTGGCACATTTTTTATCTTAGTGAAATCGTTGAGAGTTTGAGTCCTCTCGAATAAGTGTCAGTTCCTATTGGAATGGGTGTATCTGTATCCGTATCCTGTAAAACCTCTCTTTAGATCTCAATTGAGATTTCGATTTTCTTGACTTTTTCCTCGAAAAAGGTTGAAAATGATTTCACGTTTCTCCTTAGAGGCATTGCTGATCGTGATGGTATTGTAGGTACCAGTCTGTTGTTTGCCAATTTTTAACAGTTTGCTTTGCTGATTTCTGGTGCTATTGAGTTGGGTTTGGAAAATGGATTCTATGGCATTCCATATGATCTTCTTGTAGGAGTTTGTTAACTCCTGTAGCATTATTAGATGCATTCACACTGCTTATGTTAGTCTGGGCCTCCTTCTTTCTTCATTAAAGTTTTGAATATACCAGTAAGTTTTTTATGTCTTTTGAGTAACAATGTGGTTACTACCTCCATTATGTCTGTCATTGCCTGGGTGTTGTGATCAGTGAGTTCAGCACATTCCTCAATTCACTTGAGGTTGTGCGCTTCCAGTGGCATAGAGCGGATAAGTCATCTATGATCAAGTTTCTGGTATTGCTTAATCAGTGTTTGAGTTTAATTTCTTAGTTTTTTGCTATCTCTATTGGTATGGTAAGGTGGAGAATGATAGAGAGGTAGTCAGACCAGCCAGTTGGGAAGATAGATAGAAATAGTGTTAGGGCATAGAAGGCAGTGCATTGTGATGGCTCCTATTATTTATTCTAGGTAAATCTGGTTAGCCCTTAATTGGTGGTGGATGAGGAGTAATTTAGCTAATGGTCTGCCTGCTGTGGGGATTTCAACTCACATCTATTCACAGGGGGACAGATTGTCCACAGGGAAGGGATTAACATGTAGGGAGGTTTAGTGAATGACTGTGATCACCCACCTGTCCACTGTAGATGAGTAAGGTGCTTTATGGTGAGGTTCAGAGGTACTGGAAAATCCATTTAGGGGTGAAAGCGTAATTTAACCACTATACAAAGAGGAATAGCATTTCTAGCTCATGTGAAAGTATTGTTTTGGATATGTCTGTGGCATGTGTGGCTGCTGATCTGCAGTTATGTTGCATGCATTTTAATGCTGTCTCAAGAATGGAGGGCTAGAGTTGCATGGTCTGCGATCAGTGTTGTCGAGATCAGGTTTTCACAGTTCACACTGTGCTTCCATGGGTGGTCTTCTTGTTTTGGGTCTTCTTGTGCTAGTGTTAGTAATTATTTATGAGTCATAACTCACCAGTGTATGGGTTTGTGAGACTTTATCATAGGATTGAAGCAGGGCTTCAACATCCAACTTGAATAGATGATTGTGCGTTCTCTTGGGGCGAGATGCCCATCGATAAGTAGGATTGCACATTTTACTGGGAGAGTGCCTCTCAGGGATGCATGGTAGCATATGATACATGGGCACCAATATATCTGTTTTTTTATTTTTTTTAAATTTTTATTGAAGTACTTTGGAATCAAAATAGCAATACCGTACATAAGAACAATGGGCAAATAAAAAGAAAGGAATATACAAATTACAAATTACAGATGCAGGGACAAAAATCGCAGTATACTTTTTAGACACCACACATTTATATAAAATTAATCAAAAAATGATTTCCAAATTTTGTCCAACTTTCTAATCCCTCCAAATCCCTCCAATTTGTTGTGCGTATAGAAACTCGGTCTTTCTAACTTTTTTTCATTTTATGTAGCCATTCTAGAAACAAGGGAACCTGTATTGATTGCCAATTCTGTAATATCAAGGATCTTGCTACAGCTGAAACTATGTAAAGCAGTTTACCCAAATGATCTGCAAAACCGAGGTCGGGATCGTAGCCATAAAGCTTCAATTGGAGGCTACAAGTAACCATAATATTATAGTCAGTACAGAGGAAAGCAAAAATTTCATTCCAAAATGACAGGATTTTCGGACATAATGCGATTATATGGGACCAATTAGCTGGAGCAAATTGCTGGCATCTAAAACAATTGGCAGAAGTGTTAGGATACATTTTAGCGATAAGAGCAGGGGTGCGATATAGAAGCCATTTATTTAAAAAAAAGCATTCTGCGCCAGTTGGACCCTCTCAACACACAAAAATTTAATTTATTTAAGGTCTTCCACGTATTAAGGGATATATTATGATTCTCATGATCCTGTCATTTTTTCATTACTTTTAAACTAAGATCTTTCTCAATACTCTGAGAAAGACAACGTTTCCATTCCCCCGGCTTCCTAGCCCATGAGGATACAAAGAGATCATCCCATAACTGATTAGGTGTACTAATGTATGTGAAATCCAGCATTTTATATATCCTAATGTAAGAGCCACTTAAAAGAAAGTTGCCTTGGATTAATCGTGACATCTGTCCCGGAGTTATCCAACGTCCATCTTTACAAAAATCTGCTAATTTATAAAACCCTACTCAGTGCCAGTTAACTATGATTTCTGAACTGATTTTGATCCCTGTCTGAGCAAAAACATATCTTAAGGGAGTCGTAAGGTTAAACTGCGGAAGAGAGTATCTTTTGATCAAAGCATCTCGTTTTTTAAGAAACCAATTCATAGTTTTATATCTAACAAGTTTCGGAGATCTTGGCACTAAACATGGGGAGGGAATTTGATCTTCAAGACAAAAAATTCCCCCCAAAAAATAATAAATAAATCTGAGCCTTGTATTTCAGATTTAAATCTATTTAAGTATTGTGACAAATAGGCATTGTAGAAATCTTTAATGTTTGGTAGCGCAAGGCCTTCTTGCTCTGTGTCGGCATAGAGTGTCCCTATTGCTATACAAGGTGTCTACTTACCCCATATAAAACCTGAAAACAAAGATTCTACCTTTGAGAAAAAAGAGCCTGACAGAAAACAAGGAATTGTTGAAAATAAAAAATTAAAAAGTGGGAGAATGGACATTTTAATCAGAGCGACACGGCCCGGAAAGGATAGTGGGAGCGAGTTCCATCTATTAAACATGGTGTGAACCTTCTGAAAAAGTGGGTCAAAGTTAAGAACATATAGATCCGAAACAAACGCTGAAAACAGGACTCCTAAATACCTTTTAGGCCTAGGGTTGATACAGCTAACTATATCTGGATGTAGCTCTGGATCTGTACAACCACAGATCAAAATTTCATTTTTTTTCGTATTAATCCGGTAACCTCCTAGAGTTTCAAATTCCTCGAAAATCTGTAAGACATGGGTCTGGGACTGTAGATCTGGTTTAATTAATAGCATGATATCATCCGCGTACAATTTAATTGTGGCCATAGAAATAATCGGAGGAGTAATTTTCGCGCAATTCCGAATTGCAATAGCCAATGGTTCAATAAAAAAGGCAAAAAGAATAGGTGACAAGGGACAGCCTTGTCTGGTACCACGTTGCACTGAAACTGAACCCACCAAAACGGAATTAATAATGATATTAGCTTTGGAACCAGTGTATAGATTTTTAATTAAAGTAATAATCTGCAAAGGAATTCTAAAGTACATTAAAATGGGAAAAAGAGTTTCCCAAACCACCAAATCAAAAGCTTTTTCTGCATCCAGAAACAAAATTAGCGCAGGAATACTCCTTATCTGAAAAAAATCTAAAGCCTCAATTAAAAAGTGTGTATTAGTGATTAATTGACGACCTGCGATAAAATTATTTTGATCGGAGTGTATTAACTCATTAGCAATAATGTTAAAAAGAATAGATGGTAATTTAGTGGTAATTTTATAATCAGAGTTTAATAGAGTAATTGGTCTATATGAACTAGGGGCTTTAGAGTCTTTCCCCTTCTTTAGAAAGCTCACTACCGTGCCTTTGTGAAAAGAATCAGGACCTCGCCCACCATTCAGCATGGAATTTAATCATTTTAACAACAAATCAGAAAAAGAATTAAAAAAACGTTGAAAAATTCAGAAGTCAACCCATCCGGGCCGCAACCCTTACCTAACGGTAAATCCTTGATCACCAATTCTAATTCGGTTTTAGTAAGAGGACTCAACATTATCTCCTGCTCAATCTTTGAAAGAGAGGGGATTGGATATCTATGAAGAAAATTAGGGAGCTTTTGATGGTCTATAACTTGGTGTTTACTATAGATCTGTTGATAATGCGAAAACGTTATGGAGCCGATTGCCTATGGCTGTACTATTTCCCTGCTTTGTACGGGACATTTTAAGCAGCGAATCTGGTTTGTGGCGGCCTGTTCTTTGGCCTGCCAGGCTAGAAGTTTTCCTGTGAAATTGCTTTCCTCGTAAATTTTTTGATTTTGTCTAAGAAAAATTGCCTCACTTTGTGAAAATAAATTAGAACAAAGTTCATGTTTGGCTTCATTTAATTGGTTTTGAACATGGCTCGAAAAATCAGCTTGTGGATTCAAGGTTAAAATCTGAATTTTTTCTTGTAGTAAGTTTCTAGCCTTCTTAATGTTCATCCACTCAGCTGCATCCTTACTTATAACCAAACCTCGGATAAAGGCTTTCAGGGAGTCCCAAATAATATGTAGGGCGGCAGTATCAAAATTACGAACAATAAAGTCTGAGATTTCTAATTTAAGAAAAGTGACCCAATCATCATCTTGTAGATATAGTTTACTAAATACCCATCGCTTCGGGGTTCTAGAATCTTCTCCCAGAACAAACACGGCTACCAGCATTGCATGGTCTGAAAAACCATTATAAAGAATTCTCTGATGGGAAAATTTTAATTGCCGGGAAGCCAAGAAAAAATCAATACGTGAAGAAGATTTAAACCTGCCCGACCAGCAGGTAAACTCTTTTTTTTGTGGGTTCTGTAAACGCCATGGATTACATAAGTCAAAAGTTGACATGTTATTGTTGATCGTTCTATATGACTTGGGTTTCAGCTGTTTTTTAGAAAGTGTGGTGGAATCCAGCTTTGTATCCATCAGAATGTTAAAATCCCCCTCAATAACAATATCCCCTCCTACCATAAGCAATGATTGAAACAGATCTTCATAGTCTTGTGGGGTATCATCCACCGGAGCGTGAAAAGAAACAAAAGTAATTGGGGTGCGTCTATTCATGGCTAAACTTGTAACCCAGCACCACGACCTCCGCCACCCTCTTCTGACTGCACAATTTCTGCATTCAGATTCCGATTTAAGAAAAGGGCGACACCTCGTTGGGATACTGCAGTGGACGAAAATCCACGAAATGTAGCCCAAGTCTTAAGCATAGAAAAATCCCCATTTTTTGCGGCAGGGACATGAGTCTCTTGTAACATCATAACCGCGGGATTTTCTGTTTTGACCCATAATTCAATGGCTCTCAATTTTTTTTTTATTGTTTCGACCGTTGACATTAAAAAAAAATATTTTAAGCCCCCTATTGATAGACATTTTGATTTATAGAAATTTCCAATAAGCATTCCAACAGAATGTACATTTCTGTCCAAATAATTTTCTCCCTGTTAAGTATATAAAGTAGAGAAAAGCTGTCAATCACGAATGTAAAACAGATCCAAAATACATCAATATTTGTTCTTTTTTCACCCCCAGCATCAGTGACCCCCCTCACACTACCCCCACCCCCTATGACCCTGTCCCCACGCTGGCCATACGGAAAAACCCTTAATCATTGAGGCGCCTTGTATTTGCACCCCTTAGCCCCTCTAAGACTCCTGTCCTGACCCACCGCCCCACCCCTGAGAAAAGAAAAATGTAGAGTACATTGCAACACTACCATAAGGTCAATAAATTTTTAAAAAACAAAATTTCGTAGAGTACCCGGCTATAAAAAACCCCCCACAAAATTGAATCAGCAAAGTTGGTCAAATTAAATCCCTCTAATCTTGTGAGATCCTACGTAGCAGTGCTTGTGCTTCGTCTATATCAGTCAGCATATGAAATTTGCCTTACACAAGAACTTTTAACTTTGATTGCTGAGCAATCATGGCTTGAGCGCCCTTATCTTTAAAAAGTTGCAACATCTTTACAAATTCCTTCCTCCTCCTGGCCGTAGCAGCGGACATAGCTGAGAAAATCCAGCATTTAGTGGGAGCGTTAGCGGCAAATTGTCTTTGTTTAAATGCTATGGAAAGAATTGTCTCTTTAACACGAACATCCGAGAAATTCACCAGAATGGTCCGAGGAAGTGTAGACTTAGAAAGAGGTTGCACTGGGACTCGATGGGCACAAGTGATCGTTAGATCTCCTTTGTATTCTGGTATAACCTCATGAAGAAAAAAAGAAGTGATCCATTGTTTCATATCTGATCCCTCAATTTTCTCGGGCACTCCAACAATTCTGAGGTTTGATCTCCTATTATAATTTTCCAAGTCATCAAGTTTGGATTCAAGTGATTTTGAGGTTTTGGAAAAACTTTGAACCTCCTTTTTCACTTCTGTCATGTGGTCTTCTAGGCCAGATATCCTAGTTTCGGCTTCTTGTACACGGGCGCGGAAGGAAGACATAGATTCTTCGATTTTATCTAAGCGTGGATTATTAACAGCCAATTCAGTCCGTAGAAACTGCTTCACTTCTCTCACCTCACCCAGTATCATGTTTAACATATCTTTGACCGAGATCTGAAACTCTCCTGTGGTCTCGGTTTCCATCCCTAAAATAGGGCTATGAAGATCGATATGGGACATTGCAGTGGCAGTGGCTTGCATTCCTTTACTCTTTTCCACTCCCATTGGATCGGCGGGACTGGGTGTTAACCCCAAAATTTTGGAGACAGCTATAACCCCTCCAACAGCTCCCACAACTGGAACCCCAGGGAGAGAATCGGAGATCGGGCCAATGTCAGATGGTGTGGGTGTAAAAGACATTAGTATGTTAGTTTTTCTCTCAAATACAGGAAATTGTTTAGGAGTTTTGGGGCCTGCCGGAATTGTCCCTTCTTTAGATACCTGTGCACTAATCTGAAGAGGAGGTTCAGTCAGCTCTATCAGCGTAATTCCATAATTGTCTTTAACCGCCGCCGATATCTCTTGCACAGGATTGTTCCCTGAATTAGATTGGGTCGAGAGGGCAGAGACAATATCCGTGGACTCTTCCTCCTCTTCCCCGGAGCTTTCAGAGATATCTGCCACAGGGTCTTCTTTACCTGCTCCTATATCCACATTTTTTACAGCATCAGCGTCATCCTTCATTTGCTGGCGACGAATTTGCGCTTTTGCGCATGCAGTTAATTGCTTCCCCATCACCGAACTACTTGTGCACGGAATAATTAATCTGGAAAAGTTTGAGATTTATTTTAAAGGTATGTCCATTAATGCATAATATTAGAAAATCCAAAATCCAGATTATCTTGTATTTATATTTTATATATATATTTTTTTATAGTCCCCCGGCAAAGGCAGCTGAAGATGCACTAGTACCTGGTCGCGTTTGCCTGCTGCGGTTACCTGCTGCAAATACCGCAAAGAATGCTGGAACACAGAGTTAATCCACCCTGTGGCCGCTACCAGATTGTATGCAGCTTCGGCGGCAGGGGATACTCTCAGCTAAGCAGTGAAGCAGGCTCAGCAGCGATATGCAGCCAGTATGTAAAGCGAGAAAGCGGGGGAGCGTTTATCAGCAATAGTGATTTCTCTCAGTCCGTACTGATACAATGTGTCCCGAGTCCCGGGTCCATTAGAAATGCGATGCCGCTCATCTCGCTTCTCCCTGAGAAACCAGCGCCGTCTCTACAGGAATCCCGTCGATAGTAGCAGCGTAGCAGCGTAAGCACAGTGAACGAATTCAGCAGGCATTTAAAACTTCTTCAGTGTCCATGCAAACGCCCAGTGCAGCACGCCAAACCACTGCGGATCGCCATCGATCTTGAGGTGAGGGGAGGAGCCAGGAACTGGAACTCCGGGCTACGTCGAGGCGTGGAACTCCACCGTAGTGACAAGACCAATATATATTTTATCATGAATATAGCCATATTTTAATTTATCAGGATGACTTTGAATTTCTCCCTCAGAATGTGAATTTTGTAGCTGGTAAAACTGGGGAGTTGGTGTGTATTGGGAAGAGCCTGTGTTTAGGAGCCTTCCCATGGGTTAAAACACCAGCTTGTTTTGTCTAGTGAACTACTCAGGGAGGAGATAACATAGGTCTTCTTGTGCCTAATTTGGATACTCTCAGTATTGAGTATGCTGGTTTGTCACATACGTCTGTGAGTGCTTCCTTATGAGGTGAGTGGCTTATAGTAGTCTGCCCCTCCAATGTGGTCCACTGAACTGGTGATTCTAGGGCTATTGTGTTTTGTGTTGGGGGTGCATAGGTGCTTTTATTCCACAGTGACAAGTTGGGAGGCTAAATTGCAGAGCGGCTCAGACAGGTGTTAGACAGTTCGCTGACTCTGCTGTAGTATGGCTCTGCTTGGGGGGGTTTTAAGGGGGACTTTTGGTACGATGGATCTTGACAGTGGGCAAAGGTCTAAATCCTGTGCTCTTGTGCGTGCAGTCATTTATGATCACATTGGAAAAGTGAGGTTTGGTTGGAGAGTGATGTGGCTGTGGGATGCTAAGATCTGAGTGAATTAGTGAGGAGTCAAGCCTAGGGGGTGAATTGTCTGTTTCTCCCCAGAAGATGTGTAGACTTTTAAGAAATGGAAATACTGATCAAAATCTTTGCATATTTCAGTCCGATACTTATACGGGTACGTTACCGTTCATGTAGATAAATAGTATTGCCTATAAATTGAAGCAGGAGGAGGGTGTGATTGATAATTTGAGACAATGAGGAATTTTAGAGGTGCTTCAGACATCAAGGAGTATAGTGATTCTCTCTGCTGGGCTGAGTGTTGTGTGGAAAAAAAGCATGTCAGATTTTAGGGCTCCTGTTTTGTACAAAAGTAGATGTCTGAGATCAGTGTTTCAGAGAGGTTCTTTAGTAGGCTGTTTTTGAAGTTCTGGGCAGCATTTTATAGAGGTTCAGAAGGTAACAGATTTTGAAGGAATTAAGGATAGTTTGTACCCCACGCATGACATGTCTGTGTTGTATTTACCTAGGGTTGTTTTAGAACTTTCTTGTTAGTGCTAATGACATTGCAGAATGTGATGTTATGTAACATAGAATGTTTGCAGGGCATTGTATTTTCTGAACTGAGAAGACTAAGGTCTAGTTTGTTGATGCTGAGTGGATATGACTTACAAATAAATACTTCATTTTAATCTTTATTCTGAGGATTCATCTTATTACACTGGCGACGAGGATGGGATCCTGCTTGATTGGGGACAAGCTTTTTCAGCATCAATTCCCCTGCCATGGACTATTCACGGAAGTTGAACTTAACTGAGGATTTACTCGATCTGATTTTTTTTTCTTTTTTTTTTTCTTACTCAAACTGATTTCAACTTTACTGGGACTTTAAATGTTGACATTTCAAAGATTAATTTGTGGCCTGCAACTTCGATTTTGATTATTTAATGGACTAACTGATGTCAAAATGCGGCAAGATCTCTGTGAACACAACGGAAGCTCACAAAATAGATACCTGCGTCAAGGAATATTCGGAAGGTCGAGGATTCTTCAACCTAGAGGTATTTCATTTATTTTTGTACCATTAATATTGTGAGCAGTTGTGTATCCAGCATAAAAAGGCATCATTCAAAAACGCATTATTTGACTTGCCTTAAACGGTCTTGACTCGCAATCCAGCTCGCAGCTTGAAGTGATGTCACAGCTGAACTCTCCCTGAACATTCTTTGCAAGATTCCGGATAAACATCATCAAGAAGCTCATCACGACGTAAGGTAACGCAACGTGAACTTGCGTGTCAGCCATTTCCTGATTTATCTTTATTTCACTGTGGAGTTTTACCGGACAGCCATGAACTTCTTCGTTTCTCCTGATGCCTAAGTAAGTTCAGCGAGGAATTAAAAGCATTACTCATAGCAAACTGCATCCGATCTTAATTATTTTGAGTAATTTCTTTATAAATATTTCTCTTTGGATAACATATTTGCCAACTGCTACCAAATATAAGTGAAGCACGACTTAAAAGTGATATTTGACTATAAACAAACCATTTTTTTATAATTATAGAGTTGACTTTAGTTAAGATATTTTTAGACTACAAATTTGATGATTCACAATATTTTAACCAACCATCGGACTGGGATTTCTACACGAGACTTTATTTATTCTGATCAACCATTGGTCTGGGATTTCTAAAAAAAAAAAAAAAAAACGTTATTTATTTTTAGAAGTTGACAACGGTGACAACGGTGACAACATTTTTTTTAACTTATTTTTTTACTCAACAAATTGTAGTTTAATTCCTAATTTGTTCTCTAGCTCGTCATGGCTTCTTCCACCAGCATGTCACAACCCCCAGCCTATCTTTCAGAAAAGGGTGAACCAATTATTCCCTGGAAGAGGTGGAGAAATATATTTGATTCATACATTATAGCCATTGGAGGTAAAAAGTGTTCAGGTTTTAGAAAACAAGCTGTACTTTTACGTAATCTGGGAGTAGAAGGGCGGAATGCTTACGACAGTATGGACCTTATAACTGTGGGTAGTGGTGAAGGTGAGCCTAATGATGTTTATGAAATGTCCATGCTAATGTTAGAGAGATATTTCGGTCCTCGCATTAATATAATTTTGGAAAGGCATACATTTTTCAGTAGAACCCAAGGACTGAATGAGCCAGTTAAAAGTTACGTTGGATCTCTCAAAACACTGGCGATAACATGTGATTTTGGAGATCTTTCTGACTCATTAGTTAGAGATCAGTTGGTGCGATGCACTAATAGCACTCGGGTTCAGGAAAAGCTTTTATTTAAAAACCCTAGTTTAGTTGAGGCAGTTGCTATAGTAGAAGGAATGGAGAGTACTTCTTCCTGGGTCACAGAAATTTAAAAAAATCACGAAGATAAGAAAGAGTGTTCAAGTAGTGTGCATGCACTCACTGAAAGTGAGAGTTAAGAGGAAAGTGTAGCCAAAATCTCTCCTGTAGAAAAGTAAAAAAAATCAGATAAAGATCCACGCACGCGTCCATCTAAACCTCCATTTGCCAAACCTGATCGAGATGTTCGTTATAGTTCTCCCTCTTGAAACAGTGGCAGTGAGAAGAATCTTAAAGATACTCCTAAGCCAAAATGTTTTAGATGTGGAAGTTTTTCTCATTTTTCAGATTACTCTCTGTGTTATGCAAGAGAATCGATTTGCATGAAATGTGGAGTAAAGGATCACTATGCTTGTGTGTGCAAGTTAACACAAAATGTTGGTAAGAATGCAGAAGTTGTACGAACTGTGATTATGAACATAAGTGATGGTGACAGTGGTATAGATACAGATAAAGTGTCCATGCCTGAGTGTGATATACTTGTCAATGATTTTGATTTTGTAGTTCTTGCTGACTCAAGGTCTCCATTTATGTAGAAGTGTGGCTCAATGGTTAGAGCAGGCAGACCTCGATGCAGAGCTCTGGCCAGGGACCAGGGTTCGATTCCTGCCTCGGCGGGTCTCGGGCTCATTAATTCCTCTGACCGGATATTCTTGCCTCAGTGCCTATTCTGATCATGGGTCCCACGCTGCAACTCTGGGCAATAGCTTGCTTAGTCTCCACAACGGCCCCCACAACGCGAGGGTTGCCTGGTCTGCACCATGGGGGTGCCCAGGAGTGGACACTTCACAGGGAAAGCCAGGAAGGGTTCCCTTGCGGTATTCGTACAAGCGCCGGGAAACCCACTGCGGATAGCTGTTCGCTATACAAAAACATTTACATTTACATTTACTATGATTGGTAATAAACAATGGGATGAGAAAGTAGGTTTGGATAGCACTACTTTAAATCCCCCTGACATAAATCCAGTTAGCTACGAGGGTGCAAAAATAAATGTGCTGGGTTATTGTTAAATTAAATAAATAAAGATGATGGATCCTTGTTGTAATGTACATGTAGTATATTTATTCTTGAGATTAGATAGAAGGTACAGCATTCAGGTAGGAATGTAATATGGTAAGAAACCCCACCGGGAGCAGATAACTTCCTGCTCAGCCTCCAGGTAACTGATAAATCCCTTGAACAGCAACAGGTAGAATCATGGATGACATCACAGAGACATGACATAGATAAGCATACACTAACACTAAGGTGGGACAAAGAGAGAGGAAGAGCAGGATATAACACACCTCCCTCCTTTAATTGAAAAAAATGAATAAGATGAAACAGAAGATGGCAGAAGCAGAAAGGCAGAAGAAAGAAAGAATATAAATACACCCGAAATAAACACCCTCTTCAACATGATGGAAAGAAGAGGTAATATCAAAGGGGCGCAGGTAAAAACTTTGTACAAACACCGTAAGCTAACAAAAGAATGTAAGCTTAAATGAAATGAAAACTGAACATCTCAATACAAATGAGCAAAGGTACAGTATGGCTCAGTACCGTAGATAGAAAATGAAATATCAACTCCTCAAATTCAAATATTTTCGATTCCTCTAAAATAAAGGACAATAAAAATGAACCCAACTCCTCAAAGTAAATACATAGAGCAAGGTAAAAGTGGTTCATGACAAACCGGCTCTTCACAGAAAATGCATGACTTCTCTATTAATAGAATAAAACGGGGCCCCTGCGGCTCCTCACAGTAAGTAACAGAATATTACCAATAGAACTGAGCCATGCGGCTCCTAACAGTAAATAGATGAACTCCTCTAACCATAGAGCACTATAAGTGGTTCATCTGAAATTACAATGAAATTGAGCCCCTATGGCTTCTAATAGCAAGCACATGAACACCTCTACAATAGAGCACTATGAAGTGGTTCATAACAGAAATAACATCAAAACTTGAGCATCAACCTAGCTCATCATCACTAATAATGAAAACAAACTGGAGCACCTCAAGATATTTGAGCACATAAATGACCTCAATACGCATAACGCCTACAAAACATCTCCAAAATGAAAGCAAATGAGCACCTCAACAAAGGTTGAGCACAATTGTAGCTCCAGTAAAGTAGGCAATAATAGAATACATTATTTCAAAACGCATCACTTGCAAATCCACACAGAAAAGAACATGGAACAGCATACATACATAGCCAAGAAACAGAATTCTAAGCATTGAGCATATAAATCAATATTTAACACACCACAGTACTCAGAAGAAATGCACTCACGGGTAAATTACAGCGCAAACTACACATTGCATGAATTAGGAAATATGCAAAATTGTTCACAACATCTTAAACATAATAAATAAAAATAATAAAAGTAGTCACTGTTGTCATTTGAATGAAGGGAGACACAAACAGCTCTGTGGAAATCTCCATGGGAAAATGTAAAGAAAATCAAACAGTACCTTGTTGGAGATCACCCTTTTTTCCCCAAGGAAAATGAATAAATAAGTAAATAAATAAATCATGAAACAGCAAACACCGGTGAGCGATCTCTCACCCGGGTTGTAGATCCAAACGTAGTGTAATGTCAGAAGTTAATGGTGTACAGATCAAGTTCCAATTCTCGAAGTTAGGAATGTAGACAGACTCCCTAATGGTGTAGAGCCAAGGGCTGGCATGTGAATTCCAGACGACAGTGCACAAATATCGAAGATTGGAAGTTAAAGAAGAAACGCCGTAATGCTGCATGACAGAGAAGTTGACAAAAGTACACACCAGAAGTACACGTAGTACTGCTGCAGAGTATGCACAGGACATGGATGGCAAGAAGGCAAACTGCAATGACGGTGCCAACCACAACATGGCGGTACGTTTCTTGACGTCAAGCTGGGTGGCTCAAGGCACGCAGAAGCATGCAGGCATCGATAGGCAGCTGAACAGGCGTCATGGAGGAACAAGGAGAGAAAGACGTAACAGAAACACTCTGCCTCCAAGCGACGCTAGAAGTAAGGTGAGTGTGCCCTGGAGCTCGAGCCACATCTTTATTTTTAAATTTTGAAAAGGGCAGTTGGCAAGAAATAGGCATCAGGTCTCAGCTTAGGCCACACGGCAAGTCAAATAACAAAGTAGAATAGCCGTCTCTTCACTCTTCCCAGAAGTAGCACAGGCACACCTAGGACAGACAGCAGCAGCAACGTTACGCACGTAAAACGCTGACTCACTAGATGAAAACAGGGAGACCTTTAAGTTTGCTCTAGTGCCAGATGATTTAGTTGTAGTATTACTACAGCAAAGGTTATTCCAATGCTCTGGGTTGAGGCTGTCGGTTGGATTCAGACACCCGTGGGGTACCCAAAAGCAGGAAAGTAACTTTAAACGTTTCTCTTCTTGTCTTTGGTTGCAATGATGTCCTTTTTAAATTCAAAGAAGTCCTTTTTCTTTTAAATGGGTCCTTTTTTACCTCGTCGCCAGTGTTAAATTCAATAAAATAAAGATGATGGATCCTTGTTGTAATGTTCATGTAGTATATTTATTCTTGAGATTAGATAGAAGGTACAGCATTCAAGTAGGAATGTAATATGGTAAGAAACCCCACCGGGAGCAGATAACTTCCTGCTCAGCCTCCAGGTAACTGATAAATCCCTTGAACAGCAACAGGTGGAATCATGGATGACATCACAGAGACATGACATAGATAAGCATACACTAACACTAAGGAGGGACAAAGAGAGAGGAAGAGCAGGATATAACAGTTATGTTAAGGGTTGTATCCAGTTTAAAGACAGGAAGACAGTTGGCAAAATTTATGTAGCGGAAAGAGGTGATCATTTATTTGGATGGAGACATCAATGCGACCTGGGTATAATGTTAAATCCTTGTGCTAAGGACCCCAAAGATCAAGTAATGTTAGTCAGCACGCCGACTGACCAGCAAGACTTTCCCTGAAGTGTTCACAGATAATCTTGGTTGTCTGAAAGGTTTTGAGCACCGCATAATTCTGACGAAGAATGCAGTACCTTGCGTGCATAAGGTGAGAAAGGTACCCAACATGATGATGGAGTCGCTAAAAAAAGAGTTGGATAGGCTTTTGAAGTTAGGAATAATTAAGGAAATAGAAGCATCGGAATGGATGGCCCCGATTGTTTTGGCCCCAAAGGATGGTGGGATCAATGCCAGAATGTGTGTGGATTTGAGGAGTTTGAACGAGTGGATTTGGGTTGACCGTCAACCGCTGCCTAATATTTCAGATCGCTTAGTAATCTCTCTAGAGATTCCTCTGCACAAGGATTCGAGACACCTTACTTCTTTTGTTACACCTCTGGGAGCATACTGTTTTTTAAAAATGACATTTGGGCTGGCAGCAGCATGCTTCCAGAGGGTCATGAAGAAGGTGCTGGAGGGTGTGAGAAACATAATGTTCTTTCAGGACGACATTCTAATCTATGGTGAAAATGAGAAGAAGCATAGTGATACTTTGCTAGAAGTTTTGGAAAAGCTAAGAGACTGTGGTCAATGGTGAAAAAAGAAAAATGTTGCATTGGTGTGACAACTGTGTCGTATTTGGGACACATAATTTCCGGTGAAGGGATACAGCCAAAGTTGGAACTTGCGCAGAGTGTAAGAGATGCCCCCAGGCCTACTGACAAAGAACAAGTGAGGTCATTCTTGGGACTAGCAGAGTTCCATTCTAAGTTTGTTCGTGGATTTGCTAGTGTGACTAAACCCATTAGAACTTTATTGAAGAAAGACTCACAGTTTTCTTGATCGGAAGATTGTCAGGTTGCTTTTGATACCATCAAGAATGAAATTGGTAAAATGCCCACTTTAGGACATTTTGATGTCAACAAGAGAACCATTTTGACCACTGATGCTAGCCTTAAAGGTTTGAGCGCTGTACTTTCTCAGATGTTCGACGGAGAGGAGAAAACAGTAGCTTTTGCGTCAAGAGCACTAAGTGAGTGGGGGCCCAAAAAGTGAAAATTAAAAGGCCATCACAGTACACCCATAGATCTTTTATTCAAAAGGGAGCCTGTGTGGGATTAAAATGGAGAGAGCGGTGAGTAAGGATCCTATCATCCCGTCACCGCTGTGGAATTATTTTAAGAGGTGGCCTTTTAATTTTCACTTTTTGGGCCCCCACTCACTTAGAAGTGCATCCCTGTCTCCAGGTGCATGCCCACCCACCACCAAACGCGGTTTCTTGAGGGCGAGGACTGGCAGATGATGAAGCATGACACCTGGTGGTGTGTGATACCAGTCTATCACTTTTTATGAGATGCCTCATTATCACTAAGCACCTCTCTGTAAATTTAATTTGGTCTATAGCTGGGAGCGGTCTCTATTGTGTTTACTATATTTGATTGTAGGCTGACCATCTCCCAGTACCCTACTGCCTCTTGTTCCCTCCTCGGGCTACTGCCTGGGAAAGTGTGTGTTCCCCATTGTATTTTCTGAACTGAGAAGACTAAGGTCTAGTTTGTTGACGCTGAGTGAATATGACTAACAAATAAATACTTCATTTTAATCTTTGTTCTTAGGATTCATCTTTATTACAGTCTCCTTAGTAGTAACAACAATCTGATCTGACTTTGACCTTTCTAGTGACTCAAGATATGACTATGAGTTCTTGAGTCTGTTCGTCAGGCCAACTCTGATGTTCTAGACTAGTCGGGGGGGGGGCGATATTTATAAGGCATATAGCATGTTTGTTGTTCTGCTGATGCTTATTATTTGGGAATTTTAATTTTTGATTTGTGTTATTCCTGTTTCTGTCATCATAGTGAAAGGTAGGCTTAGTAATTTACATGGGTGATTGGCCTAGGTCAGTACTTAAGAGGATCCATCGGAGAGTCTATTTTTGTCTCTATTGCTAGTAAGCTCTTTCTTGCTCTGAGTCAGACTCTGAATCCCTAGGATGTAGAAGTTCTCTGTTTCAGTGCTGAGAAGAGAGTGGCTGATTTCCCGCATCAGGGAATAGCCCTCCTATGTATTTGTATGTTTTTTTTAAATAAATTGTTTTTATTGAAATCAAGGCATGATCAATGATAATACCATGGTACATATACAATGGCAATATTGTTTT
Source organism: Lissotriton vulgaris (assembly GCF_964263255.1). NCBI lineage: Eukaryota > Metazoa > Chordata > Amphibia > Caudata > Salamandridae > Lissotriton > Lissotriton vulgaris. Next base: position 1,087,191,064 of record NC_141693.1, on the reverse strand, counting down.
ACTACAAATGCTACAGAAGACATAGTGGTCACAAACAATACTTTCAGTCTCCCTTAAGACATATTCAGGTCCCATTTATAACATCTTCTCTCGATCTTGTGGGTTCACATATCTCCCCTCTGTGCTTGTGCCATTGTCTCCAGATCTGCGTCCATTTATTTGGGCACCCCCTGGCTTCATATATGGACTTTTCCATGACCATGCACCAGTCCATATCTTTACCGCAGTCGTCGATACACGGTGGGCTTCAAGCCCTCCATAGTCTCGCAATATTACGTTTTGCCACCATGGGCCCCAAGGTAACCCAAGTACAGTCCCTGGAGTTTAGGTCCGTAGGGCTCCAAATGTTTAGGAGGACCAATTTAATGTTACAATCTAACTGCTGCCCCAATACTTTCTCCATAAGGTTCGCTACCACCTCCCAATATTTCTGGATAGTCGTGCATTCCCAAATTGTGGGAACAAATGTTCCCTCTTGCCAACACCGCCTTACACAGTAGCCGTCAAAGCCATATCCCATACAAACCAATACTAACCCAGACAGATAGGTTCTATGGAGAATTTTCAGCTGCACCAAGCGCAGCCTGGAACATATAGCCCCTCCCCGGGGGATGCCACCGCTGCCAACCATTTGTCATCATCTAACCTAGCTACATCCTGGTCCAATTTAGCCCTCAGATGACTCAGGGGATCTGCCATGTTGTTGACCAATTTTTTGTAGATGAGTGACATGGCCTTCGGCGGCAGATCACCATTTGGTAATCTATCCTCAAGCGGAAAGGAATCTGAGAGTTCACTACCTTTAGGGAGAACCGCCTGTAGGGCATGCCTAATTTGAATATACCGAAAATATTCTGATTGTGCTAACTCATATTCCTGCTGCAGCCAAGAGAAAGGGACCACCTCACTTGACTTACACAAATCGCCCACCTTGGATATACCGATAAGGTGCCAACGATCAAAACCCCTCGAGCGAATCAACCTACCCAATTGCTCCCTATACCAGAGTGGTGTAGCCTGCGTTATTTACGGCTCCCATCCCAAACCTTTGGTAGCCGCCTTCCACACCTGCACCGCATGTAACATTTGGCAAGTCAGGGCGGGTTTTAATAACCGTACATAAAGATCTCCTTCAAAGCTGCCTCCCAGGAGGAGCCACCTGTCGATCTGGAAGGCTGGGTCACCCTGTGATCTATACGTACATTGGTTAATCGCTGCAAGGTGTGATGCCCAGTCGTACTTCCCTAAGTCTGGGAGTATTCCACCATCGAACCAACCCAGCGTAAGCTTGTGTATTGCGATGCCAGGCAGCTTACCCTCCCACAACAGGTCTCGTATGACACAGTGGATTTCTTTAAAGTACGATGCTGCAACGGAGTGCAGAGTATTATAAAGAGCATATCCAAACCTGGGAGGGACATCATTTTGAACAGGGCAGCATGCCCCAAAAGAGAGAGCGGAAGCGATTTCCAATGTGAAACATCAGCTTTAAGACGTATGAGAGGCGGCAGGAGATTGCGAACATAAAATCTGGACGGATCTTTAGAGACCCAGATCCCCAAGTATTTGAAGCCGCCGTCAACAGCATCCGCCAGTTGACATCCCCGGGGGAGAGCAGGCTTCTTTCCATAGAGGGCATATGACACCGATTTGGACCAGTTTATAGAATACCCAGTATACCTACAAAACACCTGGAATATGTCCAGGACCACATTGAGGGATGTAGCCGCGCATGCCTAATAGAGCAAGCTGTCGTCCACATACAGCGATATACAGTCTTCCTAGCTGGATGTCCATTTAAGGCCCCTTATAGCAGGGTCATTACGGACCCACATTGCCAGAGGATTGAGGACTAGGGCAAAGGAAAGAGGGGACAAGTAGCATCTCTGTCTGGTGGCCCTACCAAGAGGGAAAACAGGAGATTTCCTGTTATTAACCACTGTTTGAGCGAGTGGCTTTTGGTAGAGGAGCCAAACCCAGCTCGTAAACTTGGGCCCAAAGCCCAGCTTATGAAGGACAGAAAACATATAAGGCCACTCGATAGTATCGAATGCTGAAGGAGCATCAAGAAAGACCACAACAGCGTCCTCTCTAATTGTGTCAGCACGGCACAGCACTCTGTGGAGCCTGCGCAGGTTGATAGCGGTGTTTCTAGCATGCATACATTCTGACTGGTTTGGGTGGACCAGCTGGGTGATGATAAGGACCTTTGCAATGGATTTTTGCTTCACAGTTGAGCAGCTAGATGGGTCTGTAAGCTGAACAATTGTTACTCGGCTTACCCACTTTATGAATGACTACAATATTAGCAAGACGCTGATCCTCGGGCAGCATTCCCCCTTCCATCTATCACTGAACATTGCAGTGATATGGGCGCTATCTTGCCCACATTGAGCTTGAACAACTCAATGGGCAAGCTGTACGTGCCTGATGCCTTCCCACTCTGTAAGTCGTGGATGGCTTTTTCAACCTCTGTGACTGTGATATCTAGGTCAAGATCAGAGCGCCTCTTGTCAGTGAGTGAGGGCAAAGAAATATCTCGCAAAAGCGAGGAAGCCTCCTCCTCTGTATGTGGAGTGCGAGACATAAAGAGTGACTGCTTGTATTGGCCGAATGCATCCGCTATGCCGTGGGTGGCAGTGAGGCGGGAGAGAGAATCCTTCTCTATTTCAACCACGACTCTATGTGCCTGATCTCTGTGATCTAGCCAGGCTAACAGTTTGCCAGCCTTGTCACCGACGTCATAGATTCTACTGAGTGCGGCCCTGTGCCATGTCTTAGCAGTCTCATTCTTCAGTCTGTGTATTCCTTGACTTTAATGCGCACTCTCTGCCGCACCTCCGCTGCGTCGCAAGCCGGAGGGATTCCTCAAAAGATAGGATTTCTTTCTCTAAGCGAGTCATATATGCACACTTCTCCTTTTGCTGTCCTGTGATCTGAGCCAGAGCCAATCTCCGTATGAGAGTCTTATAAGCTTCCCATAGTGTTGTCGCCGAGTCTACAGTCCAGTCGTTCTCCTGGAAATAAAGGTCTGACTCGCTGTCAAAATATTATCTCTGATTGGGGGTGGTCGTAGGGTACCAGGAGTTGATTGAGGCTACATGGCCAACTGTGGGCTTCCCCCCCTCCAGGTGAAACAGGATAGGTGAATGGTCGTAGATACCCCTAGCCAAATGCTGTATTTCCTTCAACCAGCCAATTTGATGTGCGTACATCAACACGTAGTCTATAAGGGACATACTACGGTTAGCACCATAGTAGAAAGTGTACTGCTGATCGGCCAGGTGTTGACTTCTCCAGATGTCTACAAGACCCATCGCCCCTAGAAATCTATGGATCTGCATGTGGGAGAGTGGCAAGGCCTTTTAGGGCCACCGGTCAAGAGAATCAGAGACAACAGAATTAAAGTTGCCCCCAATCAATACTCTGTCATCCACAATGCTAAGAGGAAATCCCCAAGGACTGCAAAGGCTTGGGTGTGCAATGCAGGTGGCACAGAGACAGGGAGGATATTGAGTATGCGCCCTTCCCAGGTCCCAGAGGCGGCAACCAATCTACTCAGGGGGTCAGTGCGAACAAGATCGATGGTCATGGGGAATGATTTCCGAACCAGTATGCCCACTGCCTGAGAGCAGAGTGAGCCACCAACTGGAAACCCCATTGTGACATGGCCCCACAGGCATTCCCAAACAAGTGTGTCTCTTGTCTAGGACTACATCAGGTGAGTGTCTTTTTACAAATTGGAGCAATATACACCGTTTGATCTTGTCACCAAACCCATTTACGTTCCACGACAACAGCTTGAGCCCCTGTTTAGTTATCTTTCCCATTACGTCCCACTGCATGGTCATTCAATTGCAGGGGGATCTTCTTTTAACCGCCCCAAGGGGAGGACACAGTAGTAGACCACCTTTTCAGAGACAGAGTTACCAAAAACATGTACACAGTGATTGCCCGTCCGTGTAACCAGTCATATTTGTCATACCCAAAAAACAAAGAACAATACACACTCAAACAACCCCCTCCCACCCTTTGCAAGAACAACCCCTTTATACGAAGCATAGAATAGGATGCATCACAGAGAGATGCAGTGCACTGGACGTACTCCCCCCATGGAAGGGTCAATGATTGATGTGGAACTGTGATGGAACAGATAAGGCAATTGTTGCACTACGAGGGTGCCGAACATGAAGGGACATACAGTGTATCGTGAGTATGGCCCTGCCGTCACGTAGGTTATAGGTGATTTAGTGGGTACATACAAGGATGCCACCCGCAATCCCAACCCAGGCAGAGTGGATGTACATGTGTGGACTGGAAGTGTAATAAGTAAAACATATTGCTGCAAAAACACATCATTACACAACAATGAACCCCCCTCCCTCTGAAGATGAAACTGTAAAAAAAACACCTCTATATAGAACCCCCCTCCCTGCCTCCATGCTTAGCGGGTTATGAACCACCCGCCAGCCCCAACTAGCAGAGTGCCTATAGCCTACCCTGAAAAAAACTTAAGGTGCATGTATGTTTTGTTAATTTTTATGTCCCTTTGTACAAGATGGTGAAGACATGGTCTTCTTTTTATGTCTATGCAGGGAGACATCATCTTCTTGCACTTCTTCCTTGTGTGTTTGTCCTACAAATTCCCTGGTAGAGGAGGAAGAAGAAAAAGAGGGGTGAGGGGACAGCCTTATATGGATTGGTTTACGGGTTCACGGTCACTCTGCGCCGCCTGTCTCCAGAAGGGACACGAACCATTCTTTGAGATTTTTGAGGTTTAGCAGTGGCCCACTCTTCAATTCCTTCTTGCTATCACGGTCTCAGTTTTTCATTCTTCCCAAGAGCTAGTATTTCCATCTTTTCTGCAGAATTTTAAAATTATATTTTACATTGATTTTCAAACAGTGAAATAAGAAACAGATAACACAGGGGCTCATTGTAATGGCGGAAGGCCCGCCAAAACAGCCTGTCGGTGGCGAGCCTTCCGACATCATACTGCTATTTTTGTTGGCTATGGATGGTGGTTGTAAACACTGCCCCCCATGCTTCTGACTGGCGGTCCTTTTTGGACCTTCTGTCGGAACAGAAACATAGCCCAATATTGTGGGGGTGCCTTGCAGACACTGCTGTAGGGATTATGATATCTCTTTCCTCCATTCGTTTTGTGGTGGACAAACTGCAGCAAAACAAATGGCAGAAACAGATTTGGAGGCCCGTTGTGGGCCCCCCTTAATCCCTGGGACTGGATCAGGGGCACTGGGGAGCACACCTGCACCATTTGGTAGGCACTGCATGGTGCTGCCACGTAGTGTAGAGATATGAAAGTGCCTTTATTTTTGCCTTGTGGCGGGCCAGCTGAACGCATCCCTGCCACAATGCAACCACTGTGGTGGTGGTTGCATATTAATTCGGATTGCGGGGAGGCTGCTTCATGGGCGACCGGTCGGAAGTCCGTCTGCCATCGTAATGAGCACAATAGTGCCTACTTCTCTCCCCAAAAGCTTGACAGGACTTTTTCTTGTTTTTCAATTATTTATTTATTAAAAAGTCAAACAGCAATAACAAAAGAAGAAATATTTGTGATGAGATTTTGAGATTTATAGATTTATACATTAAATGTATTGCTATTATAAGAAAATCATTTAGTAAAATAATGTCATATGTAAAAGATAGAAGAAAAGAGAAAGTTAGAGAAGGAGCAGAAGAGAACAGGAGGGAGAGAAGAAGGAAGTAGAAGAAAAAAAAAGTAAATTAAGATAATAATGAGTGTGAGGAAAGAAAGGTAATAAAAGGTAACCAATATAGATCAGATATAATATTCTGATAGAAAGTTAACGAAGATAGAGTATGTAGTCTATGCTAATCACATGTAAAATTCTACCATGTTAAAACAGTTATTTCCACCAAGAAAGTATACTTTTAAAGGCAAATGCACTAAAAAGATCAGGCATTAGAGATTTAGGAGACAAATTATCAAAATTAGGTGATAAAGAACCTAAGAAAACATTCTGCAAGTTAAGCGGTACATTACATTGAAAAATCTGTGAACAATTAGACAAAATTTACTTATAAAAAACAATAATATGAGAACAATTGTATAACATATGTGTTAAAGAAGCATGATATTTAGAAAAGGACCAGCATAATGCGAGGCAGATAAATCAAATTTATAAACACATTCTGGAGCTAAAACATCTCTACTATATATAACAAGCATTGGTAATGCATCGGTTTCACCTAATTAATGAATAAGGAGCTGTTTTCATCAATCATCATCAGGAGTAGGAAAAGGCTCCCTGACAGACAACATGGGAGTGGAGAGGAATTGGCATAGTGGCCAGAGATGCTGAATCGAGAGCAGGGATCCCAGTTTAAGTCTTTGCAGCACCGCACAACATCCTATGATTTTATGCAAATCACTTAATCTCTCCGGGTGGTAAACTGTTATATAAATATTTTGTGAGAGTAAAAGGCAATTTTTATAAAAATATAGTTCCACTAGACCAGATGTTAACAGTATTTTGGCAGCGGCAAACTGATAAGATAAACAGACGAGGAACAAGCATGAGTAAATGCAGGAAAATATGTAACAGCCAATAGAAATAGAGGAAAGGTAAGTGGCACACACAGGAAGCAATGAGAAGCCAGGAAAGAGAGGCGGTAGGATGTAAATCCCTTTTAAGGGTATATTAAAAACAATAGATTTCTCAGCAAAACCATAAAAAGGGTTGTGTGATATGAACAGCTTTGGCGGTATTGAATATCTTAAGCCAAATTTTGTTCCAGAATTGCTTCGAAAACGAGATCAATAAATCAGCTTCATACAACAGTTCAAGAAGACTTTTGTTTCTGCTATTTATAGAGGTAAGTAATGTTTTACATATAACAACTGCTTTGGGAAGTAAAACTGTATCTAAAGGTTTTACCGGTTCGGTTATAAGTAGATCAGCGTTAATTGGATTTGTTGGCATAAAAATATGGAGAGAAGAGGAAATGAGCCGTATTCCTTCAACAATGAATTAAGTTATTGGTGGTGCAGTTGTGAGTAATCTAAATATACAATAAAGATATGTTTCACAAGTTAACAGACAAAAATGATATCCTTTTCCTTACAATGCTTGAAATGAAAAGATCTATTGTGGATCTTCAGAAACCCATACCAAAGTAAGGAGTACAAAATCATTGTTGAAAATGAAGTTTAGTGAAAAATACTGTCTGGGCTAAATGCTGTGAATATTTCAAAAGGGGGTTTGGGGATATGAAGGTACAATTAGACATATATATTATATCTTTTAAAGAAAAGTCATTTAATAAATATCAGGCAAAAGTAATCCAGTGTGGAATAAAGTGATCTTGAAAATTGCAACTCAAAGCATAAAAGTGTTGAATCAAAAAAGAGGAGTGGTACAGTTTAAAGTCTGGAAATCCTACACCATTTTCACATTTTGGGCGCTGAGTTTCCCAAGAAATTTTGAACAACAAGAATTGATTTGCTTAAAATAATAGTGAGGGAATTGAAAGGGTAACATAGAGATGGTATATAGAATAGGACAATCGTTATTTTAATGGTATCAAGTCGCCTTCATGATGGTAAATGTAAAGGAGACCAAGTTGGAAATATTATTTATAGTTCGGATTTTAGTGTAGTGAAGTTGTGTCAAACTGTGCCCAATATGGTACAAACAAATCTATTGTAAAAGAAAGTCCCAGAGAGGTCAAATGATTAGACATTTAGATGAGATCATCATCTACACAGACTGATATTTTAATCTGCTGGGAACCCTCTTTGAAGCCAGAAATAAGGTTACTACATAGTATGCATTCAAGGAGTGATTCTAAGGAAAGGACAAAAAGCAAAGGGGAAGTGGGAAATTGGGCATCCTTTCCTAGTACCTCTATGTAAAGTAAAGTGAGGAGAGAGCCAACCGTTAACAAAAATACTCTCACAGGGCCAGTATACAATAATTTTATAAATGAGATACATTTTGGGCCAAAACCACACCAACTAATGGTGGTAAACTAAAATAGCCAATTGATGTGGCCATATACTTTTTTAGCATCTAGAGATAAGAGAGATACGGTCTGCATGTGGAGTGTCAGTTTTCCCAGCAATAATCTTGACAAAGATTGGCATCAGAGAAATGGGCGTTTCATTTTTTTAAAAGTGTTGGATCATTATCTGATTAAGGGATGACAACTATCAAGGCCTCCACAAATGAGACACTAGCCTTGGCATCAGAATTAAAGGAGTTAAAAACTTCCAATAGTTTGGAAACAAAAAAATGAGGAAAAGGAAGAGATAAGTTCAAAAGAGAACCCATTAGGATCAAGTGCCTTAGCTTTTTTAGGGATTTCATAGCTTGTAAAATCTCATGCCCTCATTCAGGTCATCAAATGAATGTGCAAGGGAAACCATCAAAAAAGAGTTTTATATTGAGTGGAGAGGGGGTGGAGTCCTTTTTGTATAGTGCTTTATAAAAAGGATTGAAAGGCGGTGGAAATATCAGAGTTGGAGATTGAAGTGGAATTATAAAGTTAAATAATAATGGGGACAAAGTATCTGGAATTCTTCCATCACGTCAGGAACCTTCCCAGACGTCTGGAAGCATGCCACTCTCCTTCCCCTAAAGAAAAAACCAAACGGGGACCCAGATGACCTCACGAATCTCCGCCCAATATCCCTTCTAGCCGCCCCGGGAAAAATGCTGGAAAAAGTGATACAACGCCAATTGAGTAAATTTGTGGAAACCAACAACATTCTCCATGAAACTCAATCTGGCTTTCGGCCCGGTTTCAGCACAGAAACAGCGCTCCTAGAGGTAGCCGAGTCAGTGAGGTGGTCGATGGATGCAGGAAGTTCAGCTATGCTGGTACTCCTGGATCTGTCGGCCGCCTTCGATACGGTGGACCACGCCAGATTACTCAGCCGGTTGGCAGATATAGGCATTCAAGATAATGCGTTGAGGTGGATAAACTCCTATCTTTCTCAGAGAACGCAGAAGGTGGCACTTGGGGCGATTTCTTCCTCACCTAAAACCCTTAACTGTGGAGTCCCGCAGGGCTCGGCCCTCAGCCCTCTCTTATTCAATATCTATCTGGCCCCCCTCTTTACGCTAATTGCCAACTGGGGTGTTAAGGCAATTTCTTATGCCGACGACACCCAGTTGGTATTTCCCTACTCTGAGATGACACAGGAATCTTTTGCAAACTTTAAAGGCTGTCTCCAGGACATTGCTCACTGGATGAATACTAACAAACTAAAACTAAATGCCAATAAAACCGAAGTTATCTTTTTCGGTAAGGGTCCCACCCCCGCCCCAGAGCTATGGTGGCCGGTGGAGATGGGCCCCCCCCCCTTGCCCAGTAACTCGGCAAAAAACCTTGGAGTGAGATGGGATGATAAAATGTCTTTTACTTCCCATATCCAACAAGTGGCTGGTTGCTGTTTAAGTAAATTAAGAAACCTCCGTAAATTCCTTAAACTTCTACCAGAGAGCTGCAAAAAAATGGTAGTCCATGCAACTGTCACCTCACGGCTGGACTATGCCAATGGTCTATACTTGGGCCTCCCAAAATTCTTAATCCATAAACTGCAGGTAGTTCAAAATGCGGCTGCGAGGCTGTTACTGCGAATTCCTTTCAAGCAGTCAGTCTCTCCGCATCTTCGAACCCTGCACTGGCTCCCTGTGGCCAATCGGATAAAATTCAAAGCTCTAACGCTTGCGTTCAGATCTTTGCATGGCTCCTGCCCACTTTACCTAAAAAAACGCCTGCCAAGATATTCCCAAAGCCGTGCATTACGGTCAAATGACCGTGTCCAACTGGTCGTCCCACGAGCAAAAAAGGCACGCCTTGGCGGTCGTGCCTTTTCAGCAAATGTCTCCGCTCTATGGAACTCCCTACCTCAAGCAATCCAGCAGGCTCCATCTGAACCTTGCTTTAAGAAGATGCTAAAGACCTGGCTCTTCTCCTAGCCTCGCTAGGTCTCCTATCTCTGCCCCTGGACTTCTGTGGTTCTTCTAGCGCCGGGACACCTCCTCGTGAGGTAGCTGTTCGCGCTTTATAAAATACAGTATTATTATTATTATTATTAATAGTCGTGCACTCTGTTTAAATTTGTTAATAATTAGCAAGTATTTTACCGGCTTTATTTTGACCTCCATAGAATTTTGACTTAACCGTAGTAAATAATATATCATCAATTCTAGGCATTGTATGATGGACATCGGAAAAAAAGGAAATACAAATTTTTCAGGGTTACAAGCTTTCTAAACATCAAATAATGGATGTGAAGACATGGCCAGTTAGAATGCCTTATGGGATCTATCTGGAGTAAATTTACAATGTGATCTTCTATCCGTAACGTATTTCAACCATTTGTTGAAGTCGTCAGCCATAATAATTTTGGAATTAGTAAGATTTGTAAGTTTTACCTTCATATTGTGCTAAAAATCACTGTCAGGTTTAATTAGGTCAAACACATTAAAAAGAGAGATATGTTTGTGGTAAGTAAGAGCATTAACTAGTACCCATCAACCCTAGCTATCCCATTCTATTGATCTAAACTGAAATTTGACATTTTTATGTGAAATGATAGCAACAACACCTTTAAGTTCTTCAGCAGGAGAAAAAAAACCTGAACTACCCAATGCCTTTTCAACTTAAAAAAATTAACATCATTACAATGAGTTTCTTTGAAAAAATTGAGGGAGTTAAGCTTAAATGAATAAGAGAGTCCCTTTCGTCAACTAACTGGGTGCCCAAGAACTCAAACGTTCCATGAGACAACATTAAAACAATGGACACAAGAGGATAAGAATATAGGAATATGGGTATAAAGCTGCAAAAAAGGGAATGGAGACAACATTACACCATTTAGTGAAAAACAACATAGGATGAGAGAAGGGCGATAAAAAGATAATGGATTGTCATAAAAGCACTAATAGAAAATGGAGAGATATAGAAAGGGAAAGTAAAAGAGAAGGGATAAATAAGGAAGTAGATCAATATACAAATCAAAGATGAACATCCAGATCTGAGAAGAAAGTTAGTGGGAATCAGCATGAGACGTGACAACATCATAACTAGAAAAAAAGCAAAGAGCATGTAAGATAAATTATGAACAAAAAACCATTATCCAGAAGATTTTGTAAAGACAAACTAAAAGGGTATGCAAGGATGTCAAGAGTTCTGAATAGTAATGTCCATAGCATGAAGAAACAGTATTAATTGAACTGGTTCCTCAAAGGATCTTGAGGTGCCTTCATGGGTAATCTTGCAGAGGCAAGGATGAAGAATGCCATTCCAAATATTTAGTTGTCACATTTGAGGTATCCAAAGCAAGAAACTCCTTTTTTGTCTGGCATTGGTCAAATTGGAGAGATCCTGAGAGATGAACATATTATGACCAGACCAAACAAGACAACGTTTATTCTTGGCAGCCCAGCAGACATATAAAAGGTTCAGAAATTCAAGGAAAAGAATAATTATTCCCCTGGAAGTGTGAGGAGATAGATGTCCTAAATGATGTGCATGTCATATTTTGAAAGGGAGAGTAGTGAGGATGCAGAATAGTTCTAGAAGAAATTTCTTCAAAAAGACAAGCAGGTGAGGACCTTCCATAATCTCCAGAACACCATATAACGGAGGTTATTGTGACGATTTCTGTACTCAAGATTCTCTCTGTAGAATTTGAGTTTCAGGATCTCCTGCTCAAGTAGAGGAATTTTAAGTAGAGGAATTTTATTAGCCATATCTTATAGGGAATGTATGCGTTGCTCCATTTTGAGTACTTTACCTTCAATGATAATACAGTGATCCTCAATTTGTTGAAGTGCCTCATTAGTATCACACATAAACGGGTCCCTCACTTCATCAAGGATGGTATCCAAAACAGGGCTAAGCGATGATAGGATGGGTGATAGAGGCTCAATTTTTTACCTTTTTAGATTTTATGCAAGAGGAGGTGGCTTTAGCGGTGGCGAGGGGGTTGCTGACCATTTTATCATAATGCACAATATGATACAGTACATTGTGAAGAGGTTTTATCCTGCCCATATAACAGATGTTACCAGAAATCACTGTTACAGCCCTGGGAGCCTGAGAAGGCTATAAAAAAAATTATTTGTCAGGTCCCCCAGCAGTGGAGTGCGTGCACATATTTTGAGCAGCATGAGAGGGCAGAAAGTGCCTTAAAAGTGAAAGTTGAGTTCCATGATGCGTTGGAGCTCAAACTTAAGCCGCCATCTGGTACAGTGTGGAAGCCACTTTCCCACTTGTACAGACTGAACAACAGCAAAATATTGGCAAAGACATTAGGCAAACTGAGGGGCAGTCTAAGGCTGCTATGACACGATTGATTCAAACTTTATGAGTAAAAGCTAAAGGAGCTGCCTTTATAATCTTTGAAAATATAGTCAAGGTGTGTTTCTGGTCAGTGGTGTCTCAATAAGCTCAACAATTTTTCTGTGAGATTTGAGAGAGCTGTTTAAATTTCGCATTCATTTACAGTATCTTTTCAAGTGACCTGTGTATCCCATCTTTTTCAGATCAGCAGAAGCTGTCAAAACCCAAGCAGTTTTCAATGTTTTACCCATCCTTCTACTTACATCTGGAAAAGACAAAGAGTTCAGTGGCAGTTGCAGGTCCATATGTATTCACACTACAGATAGGGAAAACATGAGTTGTTTATAAGTGCTATTAGCAAAGACTTCTGTGGTGTGAATAGTGAACATGCTAATCAGATTCCTCCCTTCAACTTGATCTGTTCACTGGAACCCCTTTCCTAACCCCTTCCCCTTAAGTTTAACTGGTTCACTATGTGGTCTTTGTCTATGGCTGCTGGAACAAGATGCGGGCAGCAAGCAGTTGAACTCTGCTCCCAGGTAAGTATTTAGATATTCTGACAGCACTATTGGCCCATTGACTTTTTTAGGCCTGAGATTGGGAACTCCGTGGGCCTTGCTGTCTTATATTTCTAAAGCTTAAGGTGAGTTCAGGAAGAGATTTCTGCTTTTCGAGCCAAGAATGCAGCTTCGCAAAATAGTTTTGACTATCTACAAGCAAAGACTATTCCTTTGTCTATTGGGTGGCACCACCGGGGAATGTTTCTTGGAACCTTACCAATAGGACCCGATCCTCCAGCTCATCTGCTGGAGTCACTACCATTCCAACGGCCCCCCAAAACCATTAGTGACTAGACTGACCACTTACCCTTTGAATCTCCTGAGAGATACAAAGGGGAATTCAAGGAAAATCAACAAATCGTATCCCAGATACTGTTGCACTTCCCCTGAAGACCATTATCTTTTTTGGATGCTCAAATTCAAATAACTGTTTTTGGTTTCATACTTAAACAGGGTGCAGCGTCCTGGGCATGCAAATGATCTGATTCTGTGCAACTGGCAGGCTTTCTTAGTTGAGTTTTGCCAAAGTTTTGATATGTTGTTAATTATTCAGTCAGTGGATAATATGTTGATGGATTTGAAGCAGGGATGTGGGATATTTGTCCTACCTGACTCACTTGAATAGACTAGAGGTAGTGTCTGGTGGCCAGAAAAAGAGGCCTCCGTTTCTATCATAGCCCACAGGAAGACCTGAAAGACACCCTACTTTAATTAAACTTATATTGCGCTCTAATCATAGGTTATTGGAGTATTAAGAAACACCATGTAGGTTTGCATTTCCTGTCCTTCAAGACAGAACACAAAACTAAAGATGAAACTATGTAGATAGTAGTGTTAAGGGTCCCTTATTTACTGAGAAGAAAAAGAGGCACAGGAAATAATGTTGTGCCCATATTGTGGGTAACCTAACCACTTTGCCGAGAAGTGCCCTCTGAAATTTAATGGTATTTCTAGGGAAACTCCAGCAACCAGCAGTGATGGCAGGATCTGGGTGATACAAAAAGGCCTGCACCTCATACCCTGACCAGCATGCTTCAGGTTGCAGTGGCACATTTACCTTTAACAGGAAAACAACAATTCAATCAACAGAGAATGTGGATAGATATATGTGATCTGGTTTAGAACTGTCTATTTTCAAGTTAACTTGACACCTTTTATTTCACAGTCTCCAGAAGAACGCACAAAAAATAAAAAACAGAAACTCAAGAATACCAAAATGTCTTCTTTTCTTCTGCATGCCCTTTTGATTTCCTGTCCACCTGTACCATCAACAGAAAGAAGAAATCAGGTAATTCACTATTTCAATAATTTCGGTTTTTCGTGTTAGAGTAGTTATCTTTTTTTAGGTCTTGTGTATAAAATAGTGAGGTTAATGGAAAAATGGTATAAGAGGAAATGACCCGTGATCAATTTGAATGAAAGAAATCAACACAAAAAAATATATAAAATGAGTCAAGGTAGCATTCTTTTTGCCTTTAAACCGAGTAGTATTGCTTCATCGTGAGTAGTATCCACTACCAATAGATGTTCCTTCAAGCCAACTTCCTCCCCTTCTCCACGTCCCATATATCTCCAGCTTGTGTCTTTCTCTCCCGCCTATAGGCTCTGCTTAGGAGCCTTTCACGTACCTGGCTGAGCCACATTCCTCCTGGGACGTGGCTAGGAGCGGAGTCCAAGCGGCAGACAGGATACGCACTCACTCCTTCAAGTTTCATTAAATTCCTCCTCTGCTCCTGTTTTTCGCCCTTTGGCTCTTCTGGCTCCTCGAAATCTGCTTTCGAGACCTGAGCTGGATACTCTCTCCTTGACTGGCTGCTCGGCGAAGCATAACCCGATTCTCTGCCCTTTTCTTCTTCTGCGGTCGCCTTGTCTTCTCCTTTTGACGTGCTGGCTTTCCACGGAAGTTCCAGTCTCCTCCTAGGTGCCTGTCTTCCGGTTTCATCGAAGTGGTCCTGCAACAGAAGATAGGCGCAGTCAGATCCGGGAAGGTAATTCGCCTCTCTATCATCCCCAGGGTCATGACAATATGATGATTTACGCTGAAGCCACTGGCAACTTCATTAATGCTCAGCATGCCCTAGCAATTTTATAATTCAGAAACTACTACCAGAGACGGTACGGGCCATCGTTGGAATGAACTTAATGTGTGGCCCATTGGATTTAGAGCTATTGATTTGATCTTTAAAAGTATTGAACACAAACATGAGGAGACAATCTTTGTTGTAATAGATGTGCCCCAATTTAAGATCATACTGGTAATTCCTTGGCTGTCCCTTCTTGAACTAGAGATTAGAAGAGACTTGTGAGCTATTACTTTCTTTCCCTCTTATAGTCAAGAACATTGTAAAAATGGGTAACAGGGTGACTTCTGCAGTCCACGGAGTTAGCTGAGGGTGTGGAGGACACTGTAGCTGCCACTGAAGAACCTTCTATGCAATTACCTAAAAGTTGCACCCAATTTTGCCATGTCTTTGAAAAAAAGATTAAACCATGTGTCTGTATAATCCTTTTGATTTCTGTACTGATTTAATTAGGGGGAGGAGTTCCCAGTACTCAGGTTTAAGCATTGACAGCAGTGGAGAACATGTTCCTTAGGAAATATCTTGAAGATATTTTAGACAATGGATTCATGAAGTCATCCCATTGTCCTGCAGTATGACCATCGTTTTTTGGCCAAAAATAAATGGAGAATTAAGGCTGTGTATGACTGTATAGATTACTGAGCTTTGCATAAGGTGACTATAAGGATAGATATCCTCTTCCACTAATCTCCACGCTTCTTGACCAGGTTGAATAGGTTTTGATATATTCCAAAATTAGACCTTTGTGGAGCCTATGACGTGATTATAATGAGGGAGGAAAATGACTGGAAGATAGCTTTCAAGAACCGACCACATAAATGAGGTATTCTGAGAATTTCTTCTCTGTTTTATTGTAATGTATATTGATGCCATTCTTATTTGTTCAAGCTTGGTGGTTGAGCACATGGAACGTATGTGACTGGGTTTACAAAAACTGTGTGAAAATGGATTATATGCTAAGCAAAGAAATGTTGAGTTCTACACATCCAACACAGAGTGTTTGGTATTAATCCCTAATAGGAATTCAGATGGATCAAAAAAATATGCATGCAGTGGCGGAATGCACATCTTCCAAGTCAGTTTAAATCCCTCTTTTGGAGAGCGTTATCTAATCTTCTAGAATTCAATTGAAATACTCCAGTAGCTGCCATTCACAAACAAATAGTTTGGATGAAACAAATGAAGAAATATGTTTGATATTTAATTGACTGGGTAAAGTATGGTCCGGAAGAACAATCCGGGATACTGGCTGCACATATCCCTGCCTCATTACTGGAAAACTGATTTAATCTACTCTACCCTCATAAACGACGTGAAGAGAAGGTAAAAGAGGGGGAAACTGTTAGGGCCAAAGGTTCCTGGCCCTGTTTTGAAAGCACTACAGAAGGTCTGGGACTGTGACCCCTGAATCAACATAGGGGACAGAGGCTTCCCTCTGTTTTCCCCTATTCCTAGTTGTTTGCAGTTGCAGCCTTTACTTCAGAGGAGAGACCTTTCCTGTTGCAAATTTCCTTAAAGAGACACTGTGGCATAAGGCTGGTGGGTCTTTCAGAACAGGCCTTGCCAAATTCAAAGACAAGTTCAAACACAAAGGGCTCCATTACGATGTTAAGCGGATCGCCACCGCCATGGTGGCGGTGGCGATCCGCCCGACAGAAATGCCCGCCTGCCACCCTTTTCCCCCCACCACATTACAATGGCAGGGGGGACCGCAACGGAGGGAAACACCGGCCGCCACTTTCCCGCTCCGGTCGCCTTGCGGGCGGGGCGGAAAAGGAATAATATGGTGGCCGTGTCTAATAGACACCGCCAGACATATTATGATGTGTGGTGTGCAGTGCCTTTCCGTGGCGGCAGAAAGGCATGCGGTCTTCCCTCTGGGAGCCCACTGCGGGCCCCCAGAGTGAAGTACAGGTGGGGGGTGCACGTGGGGGGTACCTGTGGTACCCCCCTTCATTGTCAGTTGCAAAGCGGCAGGCACCGCGCGGTGCCTGCCGCTTTGCAAATGACAATGTTAAAGTGCATTTTCAGCATTGTGGCGGGCGGTGCAGAGAGCATCACCCGCCACAATGCTGAAAATACAGGATGTGCCCGCCACTGTGGCGGGCACATCCTAATGGCACCCCCGGGACCCCCGCCCTTATGGTGGGCGGTCCCGATTTACGATGGGATGACGGGCGGGCAAAGTCCGCCCGTCATCCTAATGGACCCCAAAGGCTTTGATGGCCATCTTGTATCCCAATCGAATACCATTTTTCTTGCAGAGTCGTGTGCTGTTTGGGCAGGGTGAAACTATAAAAGAATGCCACACTCAGTGCTTACAGTCAGTAATTGAGCATTCCTATCAGTTGAGGCAGTGCAGGGGAAAATTGTTGAAAATACTGATCAGAGGATAGATTTCCTCAAAGGATCGAGGTAAGCCTTTTTTTTAGAGAATAATTGTGATGGTACAGAGAGACTTGTGGATTTTAAAAACCTGAAGAAGTTTTTTTGACTTGGGGAAAATAACAGGAAGGCCTTATTACAAAGAGGTTTTTGAACTAAAAAAGTATTGGAAAATTAATCATTGTGCTCGTAGATGAAAAGTGACAATCTAGATTTCAGGAACTCCACTGATGTCTCCTCCTGCAAGCAAAAGAATAAGTTTTGAACAGTTTTATTGATAATGAATTCAGAGCAAAGACATTCAGAAATCTGATGAAAGACTAAGCCATGTGTGTCTCTGTTGATTCAGAACTTTAACAGAGAGCCTTCTGCAAGAACGTTCTGACTAAACTCTAAAGGAGCTCCTTATCTATTCTTTGAAAATAAAGTCAAGGTATGTATCTGATCAATGGTGTCTGAAAAAGCTCAATCTTTTTGGAGTGATAATTAGGATAACTGTTTAAATTAGTCTTTATATGCAGTTTCTTTTCAAGTAGTAATATTTATCACTTATTCTTGTAGTGTTTAGCATTTTCCCATCCTTGTAACTCCATTGTGAAAAGGCAGGGGGTTCAGTGTCTGCTGTAGGTCTATGTAATTCCACACTATAGGTGGGGAAAGCATGAGTTGTTGGTAGGGCTTTAGTGAGGAAGACTTGTACTCAGAGTAACGAAGATTTCCAGTAAGTAACGGTCTTTATTAGTGGTCTGTGCCAGTGTTATAAGCTATTTAATAAGGTTATCTTGATGCTATTGTTAGGGATTAGCTGTACAGTCGGTTTAAGTGTTCCATTGTTTATCCAGAATCTTTCTAAGGCTTTATTTCTGAGTATGGGGATAAACGTTGATCCTTGCCCAAAGTTGGCAGGGACAATAATTCACCTTAGGAAAAATATCTTATATGTTCTGATACATTCAGACTTTCGCACAGAACACACATATTTCTCCTGTAATTGCAAATGCCAATTTGTGTGGGGAATACCCAGAACAGGAGGTATTTACAGCACTAAGTACATACCTCAACCTGAGTTGATAGTATTTCCTAGGGACATTAAATACTCCATACCATTCCGTACTACTTGTAATAGGTCCTTAAGTGCTCAGAATATGATTGTACCTAGCTGTTTTCTGATTTTAAATACACCTTTAGACAACGTTCTATACAAGTGCCTGTAAAATTGCTTGCCCAAACTGCTTTGTGAAAAGTGTTTTCTTTATGGATATTAAAACTCAGTCTTGCTAGGTAGGACCTGCCAAGATTTACCATGTAAATATATTTTCTAAGTTTGAATCATTCCAGTTGTAGGGAGAGATTCTGTAGTTCTTAAATCAATAGGGCAAAATGTATAATGCAATTCAGTTATATGTGTATTGCAGTGTGGATCAAGCATCAGAGAAGTGTTTGCATGATTATGGTAAATGAACACAGACTATTTGTGCTGTTCTTTTCCATTTGTCTTGAATGCAATATGTGCCACAATATATTCTCTGTGGTTTTCAAGATCTGCAGGATTTCTTCAATGATTGTGGATACAGTATCACCTGAAGCGGTACAAATCAATCCCATCCACTGAAAAAATTTGCAGAGCATAGAATGTTGGGACAAATTACATTTTTGAATGAAATGAGTATGCCATCCATATGTCACCAAATATATGCAGAACAGACAAGAGAACAGAAATATTACAAAAGGAAATTTAAAAAAGAACACTTGAAGAGAACTTATACACATGTGTGTCCATGTCGATGAGCACAAAAAGCATCAGGGAACATATATCCCTACCTCCAACTGCAAGCACATTAGATTAAGAATAATTCTAAACAATGGTCTTAGTTGCCCATAGACCTTCTGCAAGAAAAGGAAATACAAATCTGATATATGCCCCCTGCATTTCTACAAAAGCGACCAAGACTCCAATTTTCATCCACAGATTAAACTCCAAGGTTAGGGTCGTTTAGAGCCCTGAATAATACCATCCTCTTTGTATGTATATGTATTGATTTACCTCTTACTGTAAAAAATTACAGAACCCAGTCTGTCTTCATCAGAGATTGCTGGTTGGGTGTCAAGTTGAACTGCATTAGTATTGGATCGTGTAGCATAGATCATGTAAGGGCAGTGTAGCACAAAGTTCAATCATTGCATAAGGATCAATAAAGTTTAATTAGTAGGGTTTCAACATGACTAATAGTAGATACGCCGGTGAGGGAATGTAGGAAAGTAGGATTTTCTTCTATAGTTACCCACACTTTATGCCTAATGCAAAGCTGTGTTTAACTAATCTGACTACCAGGACCTCAGTCTATCTGTTATGTTCAGTATTTAGGTGCATCCCGGACTGGATACTTGGGTACCCTTATACGTTCCTAGTATATGGTACTAAGGTTCCCAGGGCATAGGTACCCCGTAGGTCTCCGATGGGCTTAAGCATGTATTATGCCACCCATGAGAGACCATTTAAAATGGATCTGCAGCCCTGCCATAGCAGCCAGTGTTAGCTGGTGCTAGCACTACTTACTAAAGGAGTAGGTTTTCTATATCTAGGGTCACTGAACTGAAAACCTGTAAGTCACCCCTATAGCAGGCCTTTCCAATCCTGAAGGCAGGGTGCTTGGTTCCATGTAAGAGGGTGCCTCTGAATGAGCAGGACACCCCTGCAGCCTACAGAGTCCATTCTCCCGGGTTGTCAGTGCAGCAGAAATATACAATATAGAGGGGCACTGCGTAATTACGTGATGACCATCTTGAAAACGGCTGCAACGAATCCTATCATGTTTGGTATCAAACATGTTGGAATCATACCCCCCAAACTGGTGTGGGAGCTATGTGTCCAAGCACCAGAAGTGCCCTCCGTTAAGCTCTCAGTGTTCCCAGTACCAGCCTTCTTGACTCGGACAGCACAAAATAGTTGCTGCTGACCAGAGACACAATTCTGCCCTCCTGCTGCAGAGCCAAGCTCGAGCAGGGGAAGGCAGAACATTAGGCATCCTGACACAGGATTTACGGCCACATGCATCAAAGTCCAGTTTTGCGATTCCTTATTTGCGATTTTTAGGGAATCGCAAATAAGGAATCGCAAAATGGGATGCATGATTCAAATCGTATAATACTTGCAATTCGGTAAAATTCACAATTTTTACCGAATCGCAAATATTATGCGAATTCTAATTTGCGATTTCGCAATTCCCATTGATTCCTATGGGCCAAGAGGCCCATAGGAATCAATGGGAATTGCGAAATCGCAAATTAGATTTCTCAAAATGTTAATGCATTCCATGGGTGCAGGGGGGGTCCAAAGGACCCCCCCCCTGCACCCCTGAAATGTACTTTGAAGTGCATGTTTCACACACACATGTCCTAAGGACATGTGTGTCTGTAACATGACACTGTTTAAAAATGCAATTTTTTGCATTTTAATACATTTTCGCAAATTACCACGAGGTTCACCCTCGTGGTAATTTGCACTCCCTAATTGCGAATTCGCAATTTTAAAAGTAATCATGCATTGCTTTTAAGGAATCGCAAATTTGCGATTCCTTAAAAGCAATCGCATTTTTGGACTTCGCTAAAAATAGCGATTTTGCCAAAAATTATTGATGCATCCCAAAAACCTATTTAGGAATCGCAAAAGGCCAAATTTACCGATTCGCACCGTTTGCACTTCCTAAATAGGTTGATGTATGTGGCGATTAGTGTATTGCGATGGGGTGGGTGCACTTGCCAGTGCCACTCAGTCTGCATGAGGGGCACATTTGGTGTCCCTGTGCATAGTCCAGTTCAAAACAGTCCTGGGAGCTGTTGACTCCCGCTCTGGTGCAAAAAAGGACAAAGGTCATGGGAGTAATCTCTCCCCTATCCAAACCCTCCCCTGGGAGGGTCCCCTGAATCTTCCCAACTCTTTTCCTAGGGTACTTAAAGGCTTATCTGGGGTTAGGTCCCCAGATATGTCATGGGATAAGATTTAGATCAGACACCACTGCTCTTCTACAGACTGGGCACTCTGGACTTCGCTTGACTTTGTTTGGGCATGACTTTGTTTCCCTTCCAGTCTACTACATCATCTGTGCCTGTGCATCATACAGGAACCTTCCATTCCCTGTGAAGCATCAAAGGCACTTGAAGAAATCTTCCCTGGAGTGAAGGAGTCACTCCCCTGAATTTGCAGGCACTACAACTAAGTCAACTGGTCTGTTGATCCTGAGCTCCTCCAGACTCCGAAAGGTTCTGCAACACAGGAGGTGTTTTCCCACAGCTCTTAAGGCCTGCCCTCTCACCAAGATTGATGCCAGCATCCCTCATGGGGGTTGCCATAACTGAACTCCTGTACATTGCGTCAACGTGCAGTTGCAAAGGCTGGTTGACTTCTTTCCAAGAAGATCTTCGGGCTCCATATAGCCCTAACCTAGAGCACCTCCATTGACCAGAATCATCTTCAGCCACACCACATTGTTTGCATCATGGCCTGCATCTTTTAGTGAGCAGCTTAAGGTCATCTTGTGGCTCCTATGTCTCCGGCCTGTGGGTTCACTTGAGGGTTACACTTGTTTCATTTGGGCTCCCCTGATTGCTATGGGACTGCCCTGATCACCTGCTTGTGGTGAGTCACCTGACCTTGCTGGTCCCGACGTTGCTCCTTCTTCACTACCTCTGTTGTTTGCATTTGCCAAGACTTGTTGGTGCTCCCGCCAGACACTGACCCCCTCAGCACTTGAAATCTTTTGTGGGACTGATTGTGAATGGCTCCTGTTCCTCCTCAGCATTGCCTGTTCCTCACAGCTGCAGGGTCAAGGTCATCGTCATCCATCCTGCAACACCCGACATCGAAAAGAATTGATCTTCGAAGTCTCTTGGTCGCCCCTGGGTGACATAGACTCTGTCCCCTCTGCTTGAAGGTACCTCTCATCTAGAATCCATTCTTGGATTCCACCGGACACTTTCTCCTTCTTCCACAGCGGCACTTTCCTTAAGTTCTCCACTGGGTTTGACAGCGGTTTCCTAAACCACTTCACAAGTATGCACTCGGCTTCCCTGGTGTAGGTAACGTGGGTACTAGGGTATCCACGGGTGGGGTGGCTCCCCAACCTTTTGTCTTCCGTGTGGTTTCTCCAGGGTCCACTGGGAAGTGCTCTTAATCTTTACAAATCCAACCACGACTTACACGTAGAGTTGTTTGGAGCATGCAGTCGTGTTCCCACACTGCACATGGTCTCCGGGGAGTCCCTATCTACTCACCTTGGATGATTCCTTGGGTCCCCAGCACTTCTACATCTTCTCGATATTGTCTTGACCCAAGTCGTGGTTCTTATACCACTTTCTTTTGTTTCTGGTTTGGTACCTACCTGAGATCACTGTGAATTTCATGCAATTTAATGGGTTTCTTTGCTAAAGTATTGTGTGCATTGTGAATATCTCTGGGTAGGAGATATTTCTCTATGTTAGAGAGTATTTTACAATAAATACATATTTTTATAAATACTTTGAGTGGTTCTTTTTCACTTATGGGCCGATTCCGATTCGGGGAAAACCGCTCCGAATAGCCGTTCGGAGCGTATTTCCCATACGAATCATACCCTGCAACGTCCCCCGTACGTACGACAAAGTACAATTCGTACCAGGAGCCATACTCTGTACGAGTCGTACAGAGGTCCGTACGACTCGAATCTCTGTACGATTCTCCCTTGGAACCAGCTGTACGTGACATCTGTACGGTTCGCGGCTGGTTTGTACGACCCAGCAAATACGATACGTGTCGGGAGCTGAAAACAGTCGTAAAAGTAAAGTTTGCGCAGAAACAGGTACGGAACGGTACGGAACAGCCCCCCCGGGTACGGTGCGTTCCCCCATGATCACAGGGGTACGCACCGTACCCCTGTGATCATGGAGTATACAAGCCGTACCCCATGTACGATGGGTGTACCCATCATACATGGGGTACGGCTCGTACACCCATCGTACATGGGGTACGGCTCGTACACCCATCGTACATGGGGTATGGCTCGTACGCCCATCGTACATGGGGTACGGCTCGTACACCCATCGTACATGGGGTATGGCTCGTACGCCCATCGTACATGGGGTATGGCTCGTACACCCATCGTACATGGGGTACGGCTCGTACACCCCAGGTACGGAACGGCCCCCCGGGTACGGTGTGTACCCCCCATGATCACAGGGGTACGCACTGTACCCCTGCGATCATGGGGTGTACGAGCTGTACCCCATGTATGATGGGTGTACCCATCGTACATGGGGTACGGCTTGTACACCCATCGTACATGGGGTATGGCTCGTACACCCATCGTACATGGGGTACGGCTCGTACACCCATCGTACATGGGGTACGGCTCGTACACCCATCATACATGGGTTACGGCTCATACACCCATTGTACATGGGGTGTGGCTCGTACACCCCATGATCATGGGGGTACGGTGCGTACCCCTGCGATCATGGGGTGTACAGACCGTACGGTGTGTATGTGTTTGTGTGCTTTTCCATACGACTTCTGCTTACCTGACGTGGACCGTACGAATCGCGTCCTCATACCCCGGTCCGGATCGTACTCGTCGGGTCGTATGGCATGTGTACGAGTCGTACGGCTCACGGTTTCAGCCTTGCAATACATACGTATCGCAACGATTCGGACGGATTCACAGAATACAGATTGTACTACGCGACTCGGACGGACGGGTATGATTTGTACGGAGAGGGCTCCGGATACAAATCGTATGGACATTTTTTTTCCCGAATTGGAATCGACCCCTTAATGTATACTTTAAGATTGCATTCTGGTAAAGCAAGCTGCTTTAAACTCCTTATGGACTAACGGCTGTTCTTCACAGCTATCACTCAGAGAGCTTTCTAACATTGTCTAAGACCTCTTACATCACCATAGGGGTTGTTTGTACTGATGCAAGGTGTTCACTTACATAAGTGTACATCATATACCAGGCCAGCTTCTCACAGGGAGCTTTTGTGCAATAATCAAGAATGTGTATTAATCACAATGTCCATAATATTAATGTACAATTAATTTCACATGTATATGATAATGTGATGCTTTTGATATTTAAAGGATTTTGATATGGTGTGTTAAAGTGTGTTTTCTTTGCCTATGTTAATTAGTACAGGATGCCATCTTGATCAAAATGCTAGTACCACCATGTTTGTGCTTTGTTATAATTCTGCTGCATTTAGTCAAGCAAGGCATGTTTTGTTCACTTCCGAGATACATTGTTCTCAAAGAAGTGTCTCTACCATGGTCTTACCATTTTTCCAAGGATCTCCCTCTTGCATGCAGTATTGCATTAATCCATAATGGTTCACAGATGTTGATATACCTCAAGATGACATTAGGTCAGAGGGGCCGAATCATTATTCAACTACATTTAGAGTGTAAGGGGTAAGGCTGTATGACGATTCTAAAGTCCTATTTCTTAAAAAAGTATTTCTTTGCTTGCACCATGATGATTCTGCACTTTCCATGCTTTCCTATGAGAAAATATCCTGCATAAACACTTTTAGGATTAAGCCAGATGATTTTTGGAGGTACTAGGGATGACTAATTTTGCTGCACATTTGGTATTTAGCATTTTCCTTAGATTTTGTCAATTTCTGTACTGATTGCCTTTATGACAACTAATGTTCTTGTATTTCAGCAGTGTACATTAAGTTGTCCTGCAATTAAAAACAAATTGTAATAATCTCTATACATTTTGAAATACTGCTCAGGTAGTAGGGCTGTATGAGGATATTTAAATCTGTACTGTGATTTGTGAAAATGTATTTCTTTGCTCATACCACAATGGTACTGCAGCGTTCATGCTTTCCGGTGGAAACTTTTCTTCTATGGGTACATTTCCTAGATAAACCCTTGAATTTGGGGTGAACCAAAATCTTCTGGGTTCTACTAAGAAAGCTCTCTGATTTTTGACAGATGTTCCCTCACATTTTAGGCTTAGCATTTGTTTGACTTTATCAACATTCTGTATAATTTTGGACTAATGGCCCTTATAGCAATTGTTTTCTATGTCAATCAGCAGTGCTTGCTTTCTATTATCTTGTATTGTACTGTTTGAACGTTATCATAAACCTTTATGATTTATATAAATAACACTCTAGAACTCACTTTTTGAGCAACTCCTTTTTTAATCAATAGTATTTTGAAATTAGATTCTGCACCTGAAATTGAGGATAGCACGATTTCCTATCCACCCAACCAGTGAGCATGCTTAAGGCATAGGATCTAAGGGTACCGCAAGCCCACACTGGTCCAATCTGAAAATAATTTTGATTAGGTCTTATCATATTTGTTAATGACAAAATTTCATGTGGATCTGTGGGCACTGAATGGGTTGTTGGACCTCAAAATTATTTTAGCATTTGAGCACCTCATTGCTCGGCTGCAACATTACATGCATTGCTTACTTTGTTATTCCATGATGAAGTTCTATATGAAAGTGTTACAAAGTGGTTGCTATTGTTTGTCATCCTTGTCCCATATTGCCCTAGCTTATTAAGCCATACCTAGCTAGGCAAGCACCACTCTGAATCCACACAGGTGCATAACTGTCTGATTGGAGGTTCTGCAAGCATAAACCTGTTCTGAAGGACTACCCTTTTACAACGACTTATAGTTTTAAGTTTGCGAGCTTGCTGAGTATTAATGAGCAAAACGAAAGGGGATGATGGATGGAGTGTTAAACATTGCAAGCACTCATGCCCAGTCAACTGATCTGGGTTTAATTCATCATCATTCTTTAGCTCACTCCGCCACCCCAGTTCAAACCGGTCCCAGGATGTTTGTTTTTGGTCCAGGGAAGACATGGCTTGGCAGTTGGGGCTGGACTGTTCCCATGAGGCACAGGGCCAGACTGACATATGGCCATGTCTGGACTAGGGTGGCGCAGTGAGCTAAAGAATGATGATGGATTAAACCCTGATCAGTTGACTGGGGGTGAGTGCTTGCAGTGTTCAACACTCCGTCCATCATCCCCTTTGGTTTTGCTTTGTTCGCCCTAAGTTGGCAGGGTATGCCCAGACGTGGGCCCCATGCTCACTTTGCCACTGGATTCAGGCTAGCCTAGCTGATGACGGCTGATTAGCCAGATACCGGTCCAAGGATGCTTCTTTCTGGTCCAGGGAAGACATGGCTTGGCAGTTCGGGCTGGACTGTTCCCATGAGGCACAGGGTCAGACTGATTTGCATATGGCCATGTCTGAACTGGGGTAGCTGAGTGAGCTGAATAATGATGATGGATTAAACCCAGATCAGTTGACTGGGGGTGAGTGCTTGCAGTGTTCAACACAACATTCATCATCCCCTTTTGATTTGTTCGCCCTGAGTATCAATGAGCTGCTGTGTCAGAGCTTTGATTAGGAAGTCTCTCACAGTGAGCCCTCAAAGTCAATGTCCATTTATTTTAGTTTGTGGAGAGCATAATAAAAGATGTTTTGCTGTTGCAGAAGGGCATAGTCAACACATAACTTTTTGGGGAAAACACTTGAATCCTTTCCTTAAACACTAGTGAACATCAGCTACCCACAGGATTCTTCCTTTATTTGGAGTTCAGTGATTGTCTTAAATTGATTCCCGATCACATGTTGCAGAGGGAAAATGATTTGTACTCCATTAAAATCTTTTACCACCTCCTGTAAAGTGCTCCCCTCAAACTGTATTTTTAATATACTTTTGAAGGGAATGAAGTAACTTAGACTCTTTAGTGAATGAAAAACATTTGCCAGGGAGCACATGTGCACTAAGTTATAAGAACATGTATACATTTGGGACTCAGGGGAAGGTGCTTAGTTAAAGTGCAAATACATTCAGACTGCAGGCAGGCGACCAAACAATTAAACCTTACACCAAGGGTCCCTGTTACGAGGCAGGGTAAAATTGGCACAGCTGGTATCAGAAGCCTTACATATTTTAGTTTTCTTTCTGGTGATTTATGAGCAGCCAACATATCACTTTTTAGACACTTTGGTGAACCTAGCCAATTTAGGAGATTGGAAAAGCAGTAGTACTCAAAGACAGAAAGGAATCCCCATATGATGTATTGATCCAATTGCTTCTGATCCTTTTCAGAAGAAAGAAGGTGATTGAGATAAGTTTCATTCAGGAGAGACAGAGCTCTTAAAAGAATGATCTGTTTAGAGGCATCTAGAATGCTGGTGGTTGGGGTCATAGAGTGAGCTCAAGGTCCACTTTTTGTATCATTTAAAAAATTGATCTGAAGTTCAATTTGGATCTGCTAGGTCTAAAATATCAAAGGTAATCTAGCACCTAGTCCTCCATATGCTTTGTACATACTACACATAGGTTTGACTTGCATTCTCTGCTTCACTGAGAGCAAAATCAATGATTCCAGAGCAGTGAGTTTGTAGAGAAAACACTTCAGATTTGGACAGACTCTGACAGGCCTTTAAATTATTCAATCCATATTCACATGCATGTAGGTAAATGGTGTTGCAGGAATCCAGAAAGAATAATACAAGAGCTCTGGTGCCTTTCATTTTGTGAACTTTTTAAAGTAGTGAGGTAATTCTCTTTAGCAACAGCAACTGAAATGTGGCATTGTTGCTGAGATATTGATGGGGGAATTGAAGCAGAGAAGAGAGTCAAGTAAGGGCCCATATATTCATCTCTCTGAGAAGTGGTTGTAGCCTCGCTCACATCCCCTGGGGACCTGAATGCTATTTGGTGGAAAGCCACAGCTTCCAATATCTAAATTTTTTATCTGGATCCTTTCAGGCAAAGACAATTCTCATTGATACAAGATTTCATATTTTTCAAATATTCTTTGATAGTACTATGATCACCATACTCAAATCAAAGATAGATCTGTGTATTAACTACAAGCTTTAAAAATTTGATATGATGACATGAAATATTCTCTGAAATATTTGCATATCAGTATTAAACAGGGTTGGTGATTAGTGAGGAACCGTAGACACCTCCCTGTGAGACTGTGTTTTATAGAGCAAGAGGATATGTTTTAGTTGCTTTTGTAAGATTTGAGATGACCATAAAATAGAGAGTGATATATTTCAGGACTATGGGGTTGATTAATTCTTGGGGGTAAATATATTCCATTGTGATATTGTATCCTTAGCACTAAGATGATGGTCTACCTGTCAAATGTAGATATGGGCAGACCATAGGTGTAAGCATGGCAGTGACTACTCTCCATCATTGTTACAACCACTCCAACTGCCCGATGGAGGTAGGTCAGTCAGAGGCTGACGTCTATATCCAGCCTTATAGTTTATTTACAACAGGATGACCCGGGCAGTAAGGAGGGTAAACTGTTTAATGCCCCCTTCCTCACCATGGGAGATACCCAACATGGTGAGGGGGCATTTTTTAAAGAAAAATTAGAAATAAAAAATAAATTGATGGATGGCTCTGTCATGTTGTCGGAGCTGTGAATCAAACTTTAAAAAGCATTGATAGGAACCTCCATGATAACAGCACCAGTCAAAGCTTTAGAAATGACTGCAGGCTTAAAGGTCCTTTCTAACTTTGATGGGCGGAGGAGTTTCAACCTGATGGATGGTAAATCCTCCACCAGGCCAACAGAGATTTCTCCATCTACCAAATATGAAATTAGGACCTAAGTCAGTTATTCCAAGCCAGGAAAAGTGTTTGGACCACTGTTTTGGATGCTGCTGAAAGATCTTGCATGTTCAAGGCTGTTGGAGTGTTATTTTCAAAAGTTAAAAGAATACCATCAATAATATTCGCTAAGGCAATCCCTCTACATCTGTTGTGATTTGAAACTTGTGATCTCCCTTCAAGGAATTTACAAGGATAGGAACATCTAGGTATATGACAGTAGTTACTTTGATACCCTGTGTTGGCTTAAGTAACAAGATTAGAATTACCTGCTTGAGGGCTGTGAGTATCTGACCATGTTTGAGGGATATGTTGAGGGAATCTAACATGTCTGGCTGTAATGATAGCAGTATATGTTTCAATTTATCTTGTTAAATTTGAGGTAAAATTAAAAAAAACGACTGATCTATTTCAGGACTACCTCAGTTATTCTAAGCGAGGGAATGATTTTTGCCCTCTGTATCTTAACTCACTAAAGATCTAGCACCACCAAGACTGTTGGAAAGTCACTGTCAAGAGCAAATAGAATATCCTCGCCAATATTTGCTAAGGTGATCTTTATTCTTCTGTTGTGGTTTGAAATTCAATTGGCAATCATGTAAAAACTGGTTGGCAAACATGTAAACGTTGCTGGTATTTAGCAAAGTACTGATGTTGCTTTGTGACTTCCCTTCCAGGAATTTACTAGGAATTTAATGAGTGGGTTTATGACAGTTGTTACATGGGTATCCAAGGCTGGTTATTGATTTCTTAAGTCAAACAATTGTATTTGCCTGCCTAACGGCTATGAGTGACTAACCATGTTCGAGGGGTATGTTGAGGGTATCCAACGGAGTCAGATAGTAAGGATAATAAGTGCTTTTTGCTAATGAGGAGAGCAGAGAACTGCATGAGGCCTATAGCTTGGATTCTGATTGATCACCTATTCCATAAGGTTATCTTTAAAAATAGAATTAGGAGTCTTTGCCATCTAGTATTAGCTCTGTGACCGCAAAAAGATTTTGCTTAGATTTCTTGTTTGATTTCTCACCAAAATTTTGAGTGGAGTAGAGAACCATTTTTAGTCTCAGCACCACTCTAGTGTACTCCAAAATGTAAAAGAAAATGTTTTTCATTCTTTGATGTCATTACCTCACACTTATATTCTCAAGATTTCAGCTTTTCTTTTCTATCTGTTCAATTTCTGTGTGGAACTATTGATATTTTGCTATTGAGCCTGCCATCTCTTTTTTACAGTTCGAGGACATGATATTTTACAAGAAGCTTTAAGATAGGTTTACAAATAAAAGCCTATCCCAAACAGGACCTTTGTTAATTTTTTTCAGAGTGTTATGTTGTTGATGCAGCCTAGGAAGTGACAGATACAAATATTTCAAGTCATCTATATTCCCTTTTTGTTTCTTTTGGTGAACAAAAATAGGTTCTGTTAGAAGACAGTTCACAAAAAACAACACAAGGTCTTCCATTATGTTTATATTTTTGGACCTCTGTGTTGCATCCCAAGATGTCTTTCCAGTACTGTCCTAAGAGAGGAATCATGGTGGGTAGTGCCTGAAGAAAACAAAGAGGGAAGTGTCAGGATTTCTTTACTGGAATGTCTTCTGGTTTAGGGTAGTATGGGAAATTGGAAGTGCTTAATTTCTAAAAGAATGAGTGCTGCTGCCAAAAGGTCTGCTAAGAAGCCTGAGGACCTAGCTTTTTAAATGTCAGCGCACCGAATACCAAAGTTCCATGGTCCTGAATCGACCTTGTTGCTCTTCCATCCACTGGATCACTGACATAATATCGATTACTAAAATATCCCCATACAAAAATATTGACACAAAAATATTGTTAGCCAAAATATCGACAGCCTATCTTTTTAATGTAAATGACAAAAATATCGAGAAAAAAATATGGGTGTAAAAGAATATTGATGTACAAAATATCATTTTTTTATACATAAAAAATAATGTTCAATAAAATAAATATTAAAATAAAACTTTTAAGAAATTATTTAGATGTGATGTACATTATAATAAATGTGATAAATATGTTTAATTGAAAGAATTAAAACATACATATATAAAAAGTAAACTTTAAAACAATTAATAATCTAATATTAATTTATTTTCTTTTAAAATGTGATGACTATATAAAAACTTACAAATAAATATATACATATATTTATATATAGGGTTTCACCACACGCTCCCAAACGTAGCGTGAATGCACTCGGGAACCAGCAGTAATCACCATTCGATTAAACCATCCAACAAAAGTTCATGGATATTCAATTTATTCCAGCATGGAAAGACAGTGCATGGAACCAAACCCCCAACGCGTTTCAGCGATCACTCGCCTTGGTCACGGGTGAAATGTGTTTGAACATCAAACAAATAAATAAAGTTTTCGGAAACCACTTCCTTGTGTAAACATAAACAAAGGACCACCGTGCACAAAATAAACAAAGCAGCCATCTTGACATGGTATATCTGTTGCAAGCCAAAACTATATGCATTTAGACATTGTAACCAAGCAGAACAGGATAACAGCGGAAATAAAGTGCTGATAAAGATTACATTGCATTGCGCCCAACGGCATCTCTAATTGATTAGCAGCACCATTCTAAATAATTAATTATAATATAATATATACCAATCCCCAGTGGGAAAAATTTCATAATGATGCTGTCATAAATACCAGAAAATCTCAAGCAAAAAATGTCTTTAAATCCCAAGTGGGAATTTGCATCCTCTGCATATTCAATCTCCATGTAGCGAAGTTACCTGTTTGGAAAAACAAGAATGTCTCAATCAATTCAGGCTTCCATCATAAACAAGACGGCCTAGAACATTTGACTGTACAGTGCAAAACATATAACAATGATGAATCAAAGTGAATTAAAAACAAAAGAACCACTGCTAGGAGCCTAAGAGGACAACCATCTAACATATGCATGTAAACAGTCTATTACCACATCATAGGTTATCCTCCCAAATGCCATTTCAATTATTCCCACTCCAGTGAGTACAACAGTAGGGAAAGTGTTCGATAGCAGAGGGGTAAAAAAATAATATTCCCACTCAAGTCAATACAAATTGAAAACAAACAAATTATCAGCTAAAATACAAAATACAAAAAAGTTAAAAACAAAAAATAAAACATGTATAAAAATAATAAAAATCACAAAAGATAGAAACATATTGATAAGCAAATCTACAAAACTACCTGCAAACATTATTTTAAATCATTTTTAAAATAATTTTAAAACAAATAACTTTAATTATAATCAATAACATTAATTGATATATAAATATAACATTTTTTATTTGCTACCCTATAACACCTCACAATTCACAACACACATCTACATTTCTAAAAAAGTGTACCTCCATAATTAACATAAATAATTATCAATGAAACAAATATTATTCATTAAAAAACAAATTAAATCAGGTAAAAATTAATCCATACACAAAATAAAAGTAAACAATTACCATTATTTTTTCAATGAATGAATAAATAATGAGCAACCAATTATTAATTGATAAAATCTAAAATACTTTCAACCCTCTACCCCAATAAAAACTACAACACACCTAAAAATTAATTGCAGAATTCCCATAACTAATTTTACTTAATTAAATTATTATCAATTAACAACAACATATTAATTCATTAAATTAAAAATAATTTACTTATTACCCTTTACCACTATAAACCCTACAACTCACATCTCAAATTATTTACGTGATTGCCATATTTGATTCTTAATTAATTAATGACCATTATTTAACAATTAATTATTAATTAATTTTAAATGCAGTGCTTCCCACCCTATTCCCTAAAATCCCCACCACCCATTACTAAAAAAATACACAATTAACATAATTAATTACCAATCAATTATTTAATATTAATTAACAAACAACAAATACATAATTATAAATAGATATTAACACTATAAATGATAAAGTAAATATGTATTAATATATAAAAAGTATTATTAAATGTAAAATACTTCCCACCCTATTCCCCTATAAACTCACAACCCGCAATAAACATAATGATCAATTAATTAATAATAATTAACAACTAATTAATTACTAATTCATAATACATTATTTCCCACAAATAGTACTATAGAATCTAAATTAAATAGATAATAATAAATAAAACATATTAAATATTGTATTATAATTAAATTACCTATGTAGGTAGCACTTAAATGAGTGCATTTTTGCTTAAGGATTCGTTTTTACCACCAACTACAAGTTGGTGGTAAATACCTAATACCTTTAAGAAAGCAATATTTTGCTTTTTTCAAGGTGCCATGTGGCAGACATACATGCCCTTATCAATGTTTTACCTACAAAATATTTACTGATTCCTAAATACCGAATCAGTAAGATTCGGTATTTAGGAATCGGTAAAATGAGATTACCTACATCGGGTCCTAAATGCAAACTTTATTTAGCATAAAATTAATCACTACTAAAAATGTAACACATATAATAAAAAACCAAAAGCAAAACTTATATAAAAAATAGATCACATACTTTCAAAATACATACAAAAATACATAAAACTAATTTAAACAGCAATATTACTTACTTCGATATTTTCAAAAACGATATTTCTTACCTTAAAGTCGATATTCTTGACCACAATATTCTTCCTGTCGATATTCCTGTATCATGCTATTTTCAACTTGATAGTTGTGTATGTCGATATTTCAAACTCGATATTCTATTTGTGCACCCCATCGACTATCAGACACTACCTGTCCATTTAACTCACTCATGCAGGTCCCTGACTTCTCCCTTTGCAACAGATTTTCAAGCTTCCTCTCCCCACTTCTTTGATGGGGAAAAATAAGTGCTGCTCCCCAAAAATGAGCATCTGTGGCCCCATCTGCCACCACCAGCACTGGAAATATGACACTGCAATGAAAGCGTGCAAGTGGATTGTTAAAGCAGTGGTGATTTGGTTGTTTGTTCCTGTACTGCTTCCCACTAAGGGGCCGATTCCAATCCCGTTGGGAAAGCCCTCTGTCCAAGTTGGATCCGGAGTGCTTTCCAACCGACCCGCACTCTGGGGCTCCAAACGTCAGAGTACGATACGAACACACGCTTACAGACACGGCTCGCTCGGAGCCCTATTGAAGTCAATGGGAGCCTGTTGTTTGATGCGTACATAGGCTCCCATTGGTGAAAAAGGTATGTTGCGCAAAAGGGCAGCCCCTGTAATGGGAACATGACTGTGCACCCGCACCGTGCATGCACGTGTTGGGTGACTCATACGGATACGGGTGAAAGGGGGTCCAGCACAGACCCCCTAAGTCTGCTTCCCGGAGCTTTTCCGAGTCAAAAACTTTGTCTCGATCCGGCTGTCTGAATGGTGCATCGTACTGGCTTGGTCGGAAATCACCTCTATTGCATGGCACGGTTTGCATACGTACTTTTCCCAGCTGGATCGCGTTCTGAGCCATTCCGAGAGAGATCGGAATCGGCCCCTTAGTGATATAGACAACCCAGCACATACACCCAGTGCCTTGTCTCTTGTGGCCCTGAATGTGTGCCTAAGTAAGCAGAGTATCAAAGCCTTTTGCCTAACTCCTCCATCCTGCCTCTCCAGCCCTTTAACAATAGCCTCAGTCATTATCTGTCACATTGTGGTAACAGACTGCTGGATCACCAAAGTTGAGGTGAACAACATAGCAGACAGGAGTACTGGGCCACAGCTGTGGTGGTTGGGCATTTGTCTTTGGTATCCTGGGGCTCATACTAAGACCATGCAAACTGGGTCAAATACAACTTCCCTGCACTTGAATCTCAGGGTAGTGAGGGCAGTTGAGGTAGTGTGGGTGGTTAAGATTCAGAACCCAAACAGTCATAAGTGAGAAGATAGTACTTTAATATTGCAGTAGAACAGAATACTACAAAATTAGATGGGTTACAACTATAATGTTAAAGGATTTTACCCATGTGCTCTTAATGAAGCACTACACCCTCTATGGTGCCCCCATCTCCACTCAACAATGTCCCCAATGACTGTGGGGACTTCCCTGCAACCCAACTTTAGGCGAGATTAGTCAACGCTGCAATTTAACTAGCTCTTGTCTCACTGGCAACTTATAGGTTAGTCAGAACAGCTAGTAAGCCCAAAGAGTTTAATCAGTAATGACAACTTCATATCACAGGATTTTCTTTGTCTGCGATACAGTATCTCAGGCAAACTTGGCCTCACATAACCTGCTAAGTGGAAATGTATCTTGGCCAGGGGCACTGGAAGTATGCAATAGTGCGGCTGTGGCAATTTTTGCTTAATTATAGATTTGTCACATTTGCAATATAATACATCATCTGCCACTGAATCTGCAGATTCCAACTCAAAAAATTGTTTAGGGCTCTAAATTAATAAAAATGGGGAACATGTATTGCTGCACAGTGAAAGATCATTTGCAAAGCTGGACTGGTCACTTTTCTGCTGTGTATTGATATATTTGAGTATTAAACTGGTACTAATTAGGTGAAACCAATGCCCAGACAGTGTTACCAGGTTTAAAAATGGTGACAAAATGAAGTCGTTGTCTTACTTTGATGGTGTCTTTTTCAGTATTGCTTGAAATCAGCAACAGTTTGTCTCCTCTCTCTTGCACCACTTAAAGCATCAGTGCAGTATGTCGAACTGATAGGAGCCTGTCTTTGGCAATTGCAGCTTGCAAGTCAACAAAGATCTCTCACTTCAGTGGTTTTGGTGATTCCTTGTGAATTGTGCTAACTGGCGGCTGTAAAAGTACCAGTCCGTGGAGATTCAATGCCCACATACCACACAGCTCCAACCAGGAATCCCTCATAGCAGCATACATTTAATTGGGTACCGCATTACCTAGATTGAACTTCAATCCAAGCCACTCCAGAGTCGTCCCATGCGTCGGTTTCACTCTAATGCATTCCATGCGTCAATAGCATTAAAAAAATATCTCTGCATTTATCTTACACATTAGGCAGGTGCTTTCTAAACCTACGTTCTGATGAGGACCCTGTCTAAATTGTAAGCATATGGTTGAAACGTAGATTGACACAATAATAGTGTACTGCTTTTATTTGGATTCTGTAGAAGTTTACTGTTTGTCAGAGTGTGTACCAACTACTTATGCATACTCTCACTATTTTGTGTACATAGATTGTATAGCACCAACGCACTTTATATTAACTTATTTTCACGGTGTCGTGGCACCATTTGAAATCACCTTCTTACTTAGAAATTGATTGAAGTATAAAAACTGCAGTGATTTTTTCTATTTGTTAAAAAATAAAATTAAACTGTCTAAATTAAAAATGAAACCAATCTCTTGATGGTCAAAATTACTCTCTTAAATGAACTAGAGGTTCACACTCCCCCCTTTAGGGACCACGGTTTTGCTTTATTAGTGGTAAACAAGTAGGCCTTCTCTAGTGCTCTATGATGGAAGTGTTACTTGTCTCGAATGTGCAAAGTTCTAATTAACAGGCATAGTCTACTATAGATACTGATCACTGGCTGCATTTTAAGGTGTCTCTCACTGATCCTGCATCTTTACCCTAGAGGAAGTTTTTCTATGCAATCTGGCAAATATATTCTGATGAAGGCCAATATTTTCTTGAAAGTGCTAGTTGGGTCGAACATTGGATGTTTCACAATTTAACTGTTCACCATTTCGTTCACATCCTTGGACACTGTGAAGCTTACACTTTTTTTGATGTGGAGCTAATACATCCTACTGTGAAATATATGGGGCCATTATTTGTGTGGGTATTCTCCTGGTACTGATTTCAGGGTGAGCTGTTCTTCAGTTGCGCTGGTTAATGTAAGAGTGTTTTAGATAAAGTTATGTCAACAATACAAACACAAGTCTGCAGATGTCTGCAGCTAATCGTGGAGGTGACAACCTTTGGGGGGCAGTGTGTAATCTGTAAAACTTAAATGCAGAGCCCCAAATGTTTTCTGAATGCAAGGATTGCTATTTCCCTTTTCTTTGACTATACTACACATGCTTTGACTTTATCTTTTTCTTGCAGGTTCTTTTTTCATCCCCTTGTCTGCCTTAATCATTGTTTGCCTATATCTGTGTCTCCTCCTTTCTCTCCTTTCTGTCTTTCTATCTTCTTCTGGATCATGATCTGTTGGTGAACGTTATCCCCAATCTCATAAGAATGAGCCAAGGTATACACCACAGACACATTAAATGATGGCTAGGGCAGGGTAAGCATACTCCACATAGAAGAGGCGGGTGCAGGCAACTTAAGCAAAACACACCTACATGGAAACGTGATGCACATGGAATAGTACTCCTAGTGGAGTGGGCTGGCAGAGGAGTTGGTTTTTTCAAACCTTGGGTAAAAGAAGTTTTACACTGACAAAATGCAACATTGTTTTAAGTGCAGCTCACAAAAGTGTGAGTTTACAAAAGTGAGATTCTTCAGCCTAAATCATGTGTGTTGGCATATATTTACTCCTTGTCCTTTGGATTCATAATCCAGTTTACAATCTCTGCAAGCCTGCTGGATGGTGCACGATCTGTGTCCCATGCCTTGCCCACTGCTCAGCCTTACAAGTTTCATCACTGTTTTTGCACTTACAAGGTTTTCACTACAGTTAATGTACTTTTACTACCATATAACTTTGGATATCCCAAATTCAACTCAGTGGTTCTAATTACATCAATGTTTCTCAATAGGGAAACTCTGAGGTTGCCTGGCTATAATTCAAGCAAATATGCATGCTACACATAGATCTCTGAAGTAGTAGACTTTTAACTCAAAACAGCTACATAATCAGTTCACCAGTCTGTTCAATATTTGACTTTTATGTATTTAAGATTTTTAGGTATTTAAATAACCCTCAATGTTTTAGATGTTTTCTTTACTGGTGTACACCACTTCATTCTTGGATGTAGAACTGTTCTTCCAATATTCTTTTACTATTTTTTCTTAGCACATTGTAATGTGTGTGGTTAAAGCTGAAGGAGTCGGTCCCATAGAGCATGCACAGGCAACTTATGTATGCTTGACATATGCTGGCTATCCCTGTACTTAGGGACCCTAGTAATATCTGCATGTACATCGTCATGTACCAGCTACGGTAGTGGCTGCAAAAACACACACCTAGTAAGCGACTCAAAGAAATGCACAAAAGAGTAATTTTGAAAGCATGTCGTTTGTGTTAGTGTAGGGGTTTCAGCGCCATGAACTTGGTAATATCCTCCATACAAATCTGTCATGTCATATCAAGTCCTTCTTCACTGTTGTTCAAAAATCTCATGGGCCTCCTCTGCCTCATTCATCATGTAAGTACAGGTGGCTCACTGCTTATTGCCATGCTGATGATACTCAGTCAAGGAAGGTAGTTCCAACAAAAAATATGCAGATGCATGGGATTTATTAAAGTGATTTGTCTACCCACATGTTAAGAATTCATTGATGTTAAAGGTCTCACTTATGACACATTTCTTATGGTTAAACATCCTGCTGCAACGCAGCATGGGCCATCAAGTTTGAATTAATATATGTGCAGGCTAACCAGTTTTATTTGTATCTTTCATCTAAAATATTATTTGCCATGTCCAGAATACTAAATACAGTGTGCAACTTGCATTTATTTTGATATTGGTCAAAATGTACTAAAATTGTCAATGTATATAATGGTGTTGTATGTAAGGTATATTAACCCCTCCCCTGCTGATGACGGAACCGCTCCGTCATCAGCTGCGGTGGCACTGTGCTGATGACGGAGCGGTTCCGTCACCAGCATGCGCCCGCCGCATTTCCGCCCCGCCCCCTTAGCACTGCGGCGGAATAGCCGCCGCAGTGAAGGGGTTAATACATTTTATTGTTTTGCCATTCACAATTTCATTTTCAAGCCTTTGTAATGCAATGCATGAACCCTGCTTTGTTCTTGGTGCCACGTCTAGTATGCCTAGCTTGTAGCACTTAGTGGCTTGTGTATGTAGTTAGTCAGACACCAAACTTCATCCAATTTGGGCTATTAATTCCTTTGGACAGGTAACTCAGGTCACAGGCTTAAGCACTGATCTGCTTTCATTTGTTAAATCCAGTGTTTACTTTGTAAAATAATAAGTGGCAGGGCCCTCATCAGGAGGCCACTACAGCTTGCACCACCCATTTCTGCTACCAGCACTGCCAATGAGAGCACAAATACTAACCACCACACCCCTAAAAAGTGGGGAAATTCAGACTATTCTGGGGCCCCAAAGCCATTGGAATGGATTGGGTGGCAGGTTTTTGTCATTTTTTAATGTATATTGAATTAATAAACAAATGTTATTGTGCCAAACTCTAGATTTGACAAACAGTGCCCACTAAAATGTGGCAGACTGTCATAAGTCATAAACAACAAAAGAGTATTCCTGTTCTGTATGAGGTGGATGGAGGCACAGAGCACAAGGAACAACAAAGCCCATTTGGTTTGTTAATAAAGCCCTCACTCACCGACCTGGTCGGTGACTTGCTTCATCATCGGGCCCCACCGGGTGTGACCGAATGTCACCCCGGTGTGCTGCGACGCCAGAATTACTGCGGAGCTGGTCTTGTGAAGGTGGGAGGGCTATGTGAGAAATTATGTGAATAGTGTGAAGTGGTGACTTAAAATTGCCTTGTATGTATCAAAAATAAATTTAATCAGAGATCATCAAGGGCAAGGTTAAAAAATGTGATGGCGAGTAAGGCCAACTAATTGTATGGTCTACTCCCACTAGCATTAAGTGACAACGTGAGTGGTCAACATGAACATGTTTCAGCCGGTGTGGTATAATTAACCTGGCATTCGTCAGGACCTAGAAGTGTTAAACCTCGGCGGTATGGGCACTCTAACGCCCAACCTACCAAAGGACTTGAAAGTTAAAAGGTCTGTGAAGTGCAAAACAAGGGGGGCGGGCTTCACCACCCGAAGGTAGGACGCACACACCTCCGGTCTCTAAAGTTTAGAGACAAAAATTTAAAAAGCACTTCACCAGGGATGAAAATCCACCCCATAGACCGCGGGAGGGAGGGGACGGCGCATTTGGCACATCGCCCACGGCGCCCGTCTCCTGCAGGTACGCCTATTCAGCCCTCGGGACCGGGAATCGACGAGACCCGGTCCCGAGGGCTGAATAGGCGTACCTGCAGGAGACGGGCGCCGTGGGCGATGTGCCAAATGCGCCGTCCCCTCCCTCCCGCGGTCTATGGGGTGGATTTTCATCCCTGGTGAAGTGCTTTTTAAATTTTTGTCTCTAAACTTTAGAGACCGGAGGTGTGTGCGTCCTACCTTCGGGTGGTGAAGCCCGCCCCCCTTGTTTTGCACTTCACAGACCTTTTAACTTTCAAGTCCTTTGGTAGGGTGGGCGTTAGAGTGCCCATACCGCCGAGGTTTAACACTTCTAGGTCCTGACGAATGCCAGGTTAATTATACCACACCGGCTGAAACATGTTCATGTTGACCACTCACGTTGTCACTTAATGCTAGTGGGAGTAGACCATACAATTAGTTGGCCTTACTCGCCATCACATTTTTTAACCTTGCCCTTGATGATCTCTGATTAAATTTATTTTTGATACATACAAGGCAATTTTAAGTCACCACTTCACACTATTCACATAATTTCTCACATAGCCCTCCCACCTTCACAAGACCAGCTCCGCAGTAATTCTGGCGTCGCAGCACACCGGGGTGACATTCGGTCACACCCGGTGGGGCCCGATGATGAAGCAAGTCACCGACCAGGTCGGTGAGTGAGGGCTTTATTAACAAACCAAATGGGCTTTGTTGTTCCTTGTGCTCTGTGCCTCCATCCACCTCATACAGAACAGGAATACTCTTTTGTTGTTTATGTCTAATACAGTTTGGGGACTAAGAGTGTTCATTACTCTCCCTATCTCTCTTGTTGTTTATGAGAGACTGTCATAAGTGCCAGTGTTGACAATTAGGATACTCCAATTAAGCACTGATTAAATCTCGCAATGTGCTCAAATGAACTCATACTAGACAAGCCAAACATGTGTGATGTCCTAAGATCTGATGATTCAGAAAAGGGGGTGGTGATGAACAGAGTGTCTGAATTAAGCAGACCACTCTTACCCAGTCCAAAGATCAGGGCTTGATCCATCACCGTTTTTTAGCTCACTGCACCATCCCAGGTCAGAACCTGGCTAAATGCAAATTAGTCTGTTCCTGTCCCAGTGCATGATGGGAACAGGGCAAACCAAACTACCAAGCCAATTCTTATACTGGGAAGGAAACAAGCTTCCGGGGACCGGTTTCTAGCATTTCAGCCATCGTCGGTCCGGCTTGCTTGAATCCTGATGGTGCAATGAGCAAGGGACTCACATCTGAGTATACCCTTCCACGCTTATGGTGGACA
Source organism: Lissotriton vulgaris (assembly GCF_964263255.1). Classification (NCBI taxonomy): domain Eukaryota; kingdom Metazoa; phylum Chordata; class Amphibia; order Caudata; family Salamandridae; genus Lissotriton; species Lissotriton vulgaris. The sequence goes on along the minus strand of NC_141693.1, from coordinate 1,087,149,652 downwards.
AAATGATTCAGAAAAGGGGGTGGTGATGAACGGAGTGTCTGAATTAAGCAGACCACTCTTACCCAGTCCAAAGATCAGGGCTTGATCCATCACCGTTTTTTAGCTCACTGCACCATCCCAGCTCAGAACCTGGCTACATGCAAATTAGTCTGTTCCTGTCCCAGTGCATTATGGGAACAGGGCAAACGAAACTACCAAGCCAATTCTTATACTGGGAAGGAAACAAGCTTCCGGGGACCGGTTTCTGGCATTTCAGCCGTCGTCGGCCCGGCTTGCTTGAATCCTGATGGTGCAATGAGCAAGGGACTCACATCTGAGTATACCCTTCCACGCTTATGGTGGACAAAATGATTCAGAAAATGGGGTGGTGATGAACAGAGTGTCTGAATTAAGCAGACCACTCTTACCCAGTCCAAAGATCAGGGCTTGATCCATCACCGTTTTTTAGCTCACTGCACCATCCCAGCTCAGAACCTGGCTACATGCAAATTAGTCTGTTCCTGTCCCAGTGCATGATGAGAACAGGGCAAACCAAACTACCAAGCCAATTCTTATACTGGGAAGGAAACAAGCTTCCGGGGTCCGGTTTCTGGCATTTCAGCCGTCGTGGGCCCGGCTTGCTTGAATCCTGATGGTGCAATGAGCAAGGGACTCACATCTGGGTATACCCTTCCATGCTCATGGTGGACAAAATGATTCAGAAAAGAGGGTGGTGATGAACAGAGTGTCTGAATTAAGCAGACCACTCTTACCCAGTCCAAAGATCAGGGCTTGATCCATCACCGTTTTTTAGCTCACTGCACCATCCCAGCTCAGAACCTGGCTACATGCAAATTAGTCTGTTCCTGTCCCAGTGCATGATGGGAACAGGGCAAACCAAACTACCAAGCCAATTCTTATACTGGGAAGGAAACAAGCTTCCGGGGACCGGTTTCTGGCATTTCAGCCGTTGTCGGCCCGGCTTGCTTGAATCCTGATGGTGCAATGAGCAAGGGACTCACATCTGAGTATACCCTTCCACGCTTATGGTGGACAAAATGATTCAGAAAAGGGGGTGGTGATGAACAGAGTGCCTGAATTAAGCAGACCACTCTTACCCAGTCCAAAGATCAGGGTTTGATCCTAAGATCTGATGTCACTTCCTATGATGTCACTTCCTGTAGGAAGCTGGCTCTTTATATGATATATCAAAATGAGGTACAGTGTGCAAAGTATCCAGGTATTCATTTGTGAGTGGACAGGGGGCTTCCTATAGCAATCCAAGATGCTCTTCCAGGGGGTAGTGTGGTCAAGAAGCCTTATGCAAAAACCACAGTTGATGGACAGAATGCAGAACAATGTCATACATTCACTCCAGTACAGATATCTGGGCCTAAATCCATCGTTTTTTGCACTCCACGCCACCCCAGTTCAGACATGGCCATATACAAGTCAGTCTGACCCTGTGCCTCATGGGAACAGTCCAGCCCGAACTGCCAAGCCATGCCTTCCCTGGACCGGAAACAAGCTTCCGAGGACCGGTTTCTGGCATTCCAGCCGTCTTCGGCTTATTAGAGAGGAGTATTAGACATCTGCAAAGACACACACTAGTCAATAAATTATGCACACAACTCAATAAGGAGATCCACAACATTTTATTAAAATAATGCGTATTTTTATACATGTTTAAGCACCATAATCAATACTAACGAGTATGAACATTTTGCAAAATAAATACTTTTACGTTTAAAAAGTCTGCATTTTTTCAGAAACTGCATCAAAATATACTACGGAAGCGAAAGAAAGTATGGCATTCAGGTAGAGTACAGCAACTTACGAGACCAATATCCGGGACTTGATGTCAGTATTGGGCAAGGTTCAAGGCAGCTCTAGAAGGTCACCACCAGAGGCACTAGGGCGGCCGGTTGCAGTGGTGAAATACAGCGTCCGGTGCCCACTGTTAGTCAACGGGGATTGGTTTGCGGGAAAAGAAGCTGCCTCTTTGGACAGGGAGGTCAGTCGAGCTGAACCAACCAGATGGTTCAAGTCTTGGAATGCTAGTGGATGTCGGGACACCGGTGGTCCTATTCTCCTTGGGCTGGTGTGCCTGTGTTCTGAGTGTCTTTAAGCTGTTGCTTTCTCTGCCTGAGAACACTTGCAGTTGAGAGGACCTGCACACAGAGGCTGCGGGCGGTGTCAGGGAAGTTCATGAGGTGTGAAACCAAAGTGGACTATTGAGGTTTAGGGGCCACACTGACACCATAGGCCAACTCAGACTCGGGCTTGGGGGCTTGGGTGCAGTGGTGCTTAATGACTTCGGATTTTGGTGAATCCGAAGTTCTTTTGGTTCTTCTTGGGGAACCATCAGGATACAGGAGAGCAGCACATGTCCTGGGAGCAATAGAGCTGACCAGCACTGGGGCCTATCCGCTCATGCAGATAGGTCCTCACATGTTGTAAAGTGCACCCTGCCTTAGGGCTGTAACGCCTTCTGTAGGGGTGACTCAACTATGCTTCATGCAGTGTCTTTGGGCATTGCACACATGGATGTGTGCCGTGTTTTCACTTTTGTCTGCATCAAGACATGCAGCCTGCAGTGGCAGTCTTTATGTGTTTGGTGAGGGGTCCTTTAAGGTATCATAATTCTTGCTGCAGCCCTTAAAGACTGCATGTCCAAGATATATGGTAGGCCAAGTTCTATGTGTATGAAGTAGTTAGGAGTTGATTTTGGGACCCCTAGGAGGTACCAGAGGAAACGATTCTCAATTTGTTGTATGCAAAGTGCAGAATCGATCCCCCATACCCCTGAGCCATAAATGGCCGTGGTCACACATTTGGCCTTATAGATGACTATCTGCTCCTTGACCGGTCTACCCCCAATTTTTATTGCAAAATTCTGCAGCGCTCCAATAGCTTTGGAAAAGGCTAATTTTCTAGCTAAAATAACATTTTTCCAAGTGGATTTCCTATAAAAACAAATCCCAAGGTACGGGAATTGATCTGTTATCTCTATTTTTCTGTTCTCTATAAAAATAGGGCAGGGTATTTTCTTCGTTCCCTGACGGCAGGACATAGAAAAAGTTTTTGTGATGTTGACCTTCAGTCCCTTTTCCCTCATAAAAAGGGTGAACTTAGAGACTGCCCTTTGAAGGCCCAGGCTGGTCCGAGATAAGATTGCGGCATCATCCGCATATAAGAGGATGGGAACAGGGCGGCCCTGTACTACGGGGTAATCATAGCAAAAGCTGTTCAGGTGGTCACCAATTTCGTTTATATAGAGGGAGAAGAGTAGGGGTGCCAAAATGCACCCCTGTCTTACTCCCCTCCTGATAGAAAATCTTGGTGAACACTCTCCCTTTTGTCCAAAGCGAACCCTCGCTCCAGCATCTCTATATAACTCTCTAATAAAATGTAACAGTGGGGGTCCAGTCCAAGACTTTTTAGGGCAGCCCACAGTTGTCTGCGTTCAACACAATCGAACGCTGAACTTAAATCTATGAAAGTAATAAAAAGGTTCCCTTTTTTTGCTACGGTGTATTTTGAGATTAAAAGATGTAGATTAAGACTCTGCTCAACCGTCCCCATACCTTGCCGAAAACCATACTGGAATATCGAGAGGATATTAGCTTCCTCGATCCAGTTTTGCACACGTTTTAGGATAATACGTCCCGCTACCTTCATTAAGGCGTCTATAAGTGAAATTGAACGGTAGCAGGACGGGTCATGCCTGTCCCATTTTTTAAAAATGGGGACCACTATAGCTTCTGACCATGTTTGTATTAAACCATGGGTAATAGAACAATTCATCACTAAGGTTAGCAGGGGAGCCCAAAGATCTAATTTAGCTTTAAAAACATCTATTGGTATTGAGTCCAGGCCCGGTGCCTTACCGGACGGGCTTTCTCTGATGGCCAGACTCACCTCCTCGCATGAGAAGACAATATCCAAGGGGAGATTTTTAGTGGAAGATTTTTGCTCCCTGCTTACTGTTTCTCTGCTTGCCTCTTGCCGCTTTCCATTCGGAGCTGTGCAGCTGCCGCAGAAACGGAGAGCTGCAGGACCAGCTCAGTGGACTACAGCTATAACACGGAGAGTGAAAGGTGCGATGGTGCATGCGAGATCTCTCCAGTGAGTTAGCTTCTGGAGGGGCTGCAAGTGGTTAGGCAATTCCACAGCAATGGTTGGACCAGGTCCTGGTTCAGTCTGCGGTCATTACTGGCTGGCGTGCCCACATTGCATGCTCTTTTTTGCTATCTTTGCTAACTTTGCTGATCCTTATGTGGAAAACCTCCAGAGCAGCTCATGAAATCCTCATGAAACCCATGTTTGCTAGTTTTTAAGCCGGCACTAGATGCTAGTGGTTTCTAGTGGCTCTTTCCTTACAGGCTGGGCAGTTGCAACATGGAGGAGGAACCAGAAGACTAAGGAGCAGGAGGAGAGGCTTGAGAGTTTTCAATCCTTGAGGGATTCCTTACAATGTAAGTGGTTCTGCAGCTGCACCTCTGCCCCCAGCATTTGACTTAAGACTGTGTCTGTGAGGTCTATGAGGCTTTCGCTGCGTATGTCAGTTAGGAGCTCCCAGCTCAGGTTTCTGGATTAATTTGACCCAAGCAAGACTTTTCTAATAGTGGTCCAACATCAAAATCTGCCTCTACACTCATTCCACTGTCTTGTCAGTCACACAGGGGGAAATTGATCAGTCTACCTGGAGACACCTGGGATTATCCTCAAGCTAGCAATGCAAGCTTAATGCTCCTGTTTTGTATTATTTGATTGTGGCTGCCCCTCCTGTTTAGCAATATGGGGAAAGGAAGAAAGTGCTGGAGAGAGCCATGGAGGTCATTAAAACGGAGATCTTTCTGACTGAGATATGGCTTTCATTAAATGTGGGCTCTGCTGCGGCTCTCTTTGATAATGAGGCTATTATTGACTCGCACTCCAAGTCCATGCCTGAGTTAACCCCTCTTGTTATTACTCTACTGCACCGTCTGTCTCAAGTGGCAAAACATCCTGTATCACTAACTCTTCTAATACTAGCATCCTTCACAATCAATTACCAATCTATTACCAATCATCAAGATGGCACAACGGGGGACTTGTAATAGGGCATGGGTTGACCTTCTGCTATACCGAACATGCCAGCCAGACTGAGACCATTAACGTAGATCCTAAGGCCTTGTTCCCTGCTTCTTCACACTGCCTTCCCTCAACTTCTTTTGCAGGGATTATGGGGGGTTTAAGCTCTGGATAGTCCCACATCTAGGGCTAGATGTAGGTAGGAAAGATTTACCGATTTTAAATTACCGAATTTTACCGATTCGGTAATTTAAAATCGGTAAATCTATGGGTCCGACATGTAGGTATTCCAGATGTGCTGGAATACCGAATCAGATGACGGTATTTACCAATTCAGTAAATACCGAATCGGTAATGCCCATTCATTCCTATGGGCTTTGAAGCCCATAGGAATGAATGGGCATTACCGATTCGGTATTTACCGAATCGGTAAATACCGATTCACACAAGGGTGAAGGGGGTGTCACTTTGCACCCTCTGGCACCCCCAAAACAGGCACGGGTGCCATGTGGCAGGCATACCTGCCCTAAGGGCAGGTCTGCCTGTCACATGGCATAGATGTGCATGCACACATGTGCATGCACACTGGAGTCGGTATTTTACCATCAAATTGGATTTGATGGTAAAATACTGATTCGTTAAGGCTCCTGGGACTCTGAAGAGTCCCACCTACATATGGGTGGCTCCGAATCGGCAAATTTACTGATTAATTATTTTACCGAATCGGTAAAATTACCGAATCGGTAATTTTACCGATTCGGTAAAATAATGCCCCCTACATACCATTCGCCTATTTACCGATCGGTAACAGCCGAAAATACCGATTTTCGACCGTTACCGACCGACCTACATCGGGCCCCTAGTATCTTATGGAGGACTACTGCATGAAATTTAATAGGCTGTTATTTTCTGAATCATCGCCCTTGATGGACAAACTGAAATCTATAGAATCTCAAATGCACTCTCCTATGGCCACCAACCCAAATAGCTGCTGCCCCTGCCCCGTCATTGGTATAAGGGGTAGTGGACAAGCCAGTCAGAGGGAAGAGTGACGATGTGTCATTGGGGCCAGTGGAGTCGCATGTTATGAACCTAGTGAGAAGTAATGAAGGTGAGAGAGTCTCACTGTCCTCTTCTGATCTTTCTTCTCCAGCTCTCCCTATCTGGCTTCCCCCTGAGTTGTATCCCTATGTGATGGTTTTATCTGGCATTCTCGCTTTGGTGGAGGATGGTTCAAGGGGTTGTGTAACAAAGCTACCCACTGGTTTCACGATGATGTGGAATGGCATGCATGTTACTATGATGAAATAATGATGTCTGGGAATGTGAGTTGGGTCATCCCTCCAAGAAATGCATAGAGGGTGGTTGTATAATTGTTAATTTTAGATCTCCTGCCCTTTTTGCTAGAGCCTTTATTACACTGAGATTTTGTACAGCTAAGGGTAGGGTGATATAGCTCCCATTGTGTTACTTTTACTGCCAATAGGAAGGCCGTTTGGCCCATCTGAAGCTCTATGTATGCAGACAGTGTGCCCTTTTGCCATTGCAACCACTAACTGCTATGCCCCTTTCAGACATCTAGGAAATTGACTGACTCCCTGAGGCAGGAGAGACTGCGCCTGAGGCTGTATTTATGGCCACAGTTTGGGTGGAGGTGATGCTAATGCCTCAGTCATACCTTGCAGACATAGTTGAATAGCCCGCTTCCCTGCCACTGTTCTAGCTCTAGACGGATTTATTCAGGAACTATGGGTGGCCTCTTCTTATGGCCTTGCTGTAGATCCCATTATTGCGATCGGCAACATAGCAGGTCTTTATGCACTACTGACTGACCCAGAATTGATCACTTTTATTAACAGGGTTGACCTGTGTGTGTTCCAGGAGACATGGGCCACAGTAAGTGAGCATAGGAATGGGTTTCGAAGTTATAGCAAATCTACTACTTGCTCAGTGCCCAGCTGTCTTTCTGATGCCTGGTAATATGGGGTTAAAACCACCTTGAAGAGGTAAACTACATAAATTCGAGTAAAGTCTCCTGATATACTGGGGTCAGAGGTTGTTGAGCCCAGCTGGAAATCATGGCTACATATCAATGTTTACAGTATGCCCAAATCTTTTAGAGTGTCTTACCCAACTCTAGAGATTTTAGAGGGCTTTATTAATCTTGATGGTAAGTCACACATTATCATCGTTGTAGGTGATTTTAACGCTACACTTGAGCCTAGTGCATGTTCTTCAGAATAGCTGAAGAGCTTTCACTTTGGGGCATCCCTGTCATAGAGGCACCGCCTATTGCTCGATATCTGCTGCAGCACTGCAAGTTGCTAGTATTTGTTTTTCATTTGGGCTGGGAGCTTGCAATAGTCGACTTAACAGACGCCTCACTGTATTCCACTTTTGACCAAGTTAACTAAAGGCGTAGAATCGAAGACATCATTGTTGATGTTAGAGCATGGGAGTCTTTGACTGATATGACAATTCCCCACAGATTTTAGAAAGCGATCATTTCTGTCTTGTTTTGGATTTGGGCCATGGGATAGCATGGAAAGGGGCACCGAGAAATGCTCCAGATCAAGTGGTGCCTGAAGTTGCTAACTCTGAGAGGGCGCTAAAGTGGAATGCTGTTGCTACTTCCGAAGATGCCATCTTAAAAGTTAATAACAAAGGGAGTAAGGCCCAAAGGGACGAGGATAGGGCAAGGCCGTTTTGAGAATAAGAACAAATGAAAATGTACCTCTACCTCGGTTTTTCAGAAAGCATGAATGATTTCTGCTCTGAAGACAAACACCTGTATGTTTATCCTGGTATTTTTATTTTACCTTTTCTTTTTGAATTTATAGAAATAATTTTATATTATCACATGGAGAGTGGAAACATGATCAAATCATACCTACATAGCAAAATATTTCATAAAACATTTCCAACATACAAATGATTAATTGTGCTCTACAAAAGACATCACAAAATTTTGATTAACATCTGTGACAAAAACAATATACAAAAACAGAAAATTGATGTCTATTTTCTGCTTTTGTATATTGTTTTTGTCACAGATGTTAATCAAAATGTTGTGATTTCATTTGTTCTTTTCTTAAAAGTTATGACATCTTTTTTCCCACACTGAATTCAGTAGCTGACAAGCTATTCGACAGCGAGCTCCTCCTAGCTCATAATGATTGTTTCATTAAGCTTATGGAGATTTTTTTGAAGGATTTTAAATCTGCTTGAAAACCAGCTAACACCAATCTTTAGTTCAATACTGCATGCAAGGAGGCTAAGCATGCTTTATTGAAAGCCAGTAAACAAGGGGATAGAAGGGTGATCCCATTAGCTAGAGCACACTATAAAACTACATTTAGGGCAGCGCAAGTAACCTGGAATGATGACCTATGGGCCCAACTTTTAAATGCAGCACCTGGTAAAGATGTTAATACATTTTGGAAGATAGTCAAACATGGCTTCTCGCACGCAACAATGCACCCAGAAACCCATGTTCAGGGTGTAGTGTGTAAAATCATTTTAAATGCCTATATGGAAATAGTGCCCCCTTGATTTCAGAACCAAGCTTAGTTGTAGCTACTACCACCAGTGATCTGGCAGAGTGTAGCAACCACTGCCCTGAACCCACTTTTACATTTTTCTCTAATCGATACCGAGAGATGTTGTAGCGCAATAAAAGGGCAAGGTTGCCGGCTAAGATAAGATCCCTGTGGACCTTTTTCATTCTAATCTGGGTGTTTGGGTTCCCCATATGAACACAATCTCGAATGCCATTTAGCAGGTGCTCCTTTACCTCAAACTTGGAAAGGTGCAGAGATTGTCTCTTTACATAAAAAATGTCCCAGGGATCTGCCTCAGAACTATCGCCACATTACCTTGATAGATTCAATTCTAAAAATCCTCTGTAGGCAAATCCTACCTGCACCTGCATGCAACCACGAAATGCAGTTCGTATCCCTAAAGCGAGGCACAACATCGACCTTCTAGTGAGCTTTGGTGCTACTGGGGCTTTTGTGATTGTTTACTCTCCAGATTCCTGCTAGCTGCCTGCCACCCTTAGTCCTAATAGCCACCTAAAAGGCAGGCAACCAGAATCCTAGTTTCACATGTAACCTTTTATTCCACTCTTTGTGAACGGCGCTGCTTTTTGATGGAGGCTCTTTGTGGCCGACCCCTCTCTCTGGAACTGTCATGGAAGTGGCGTATATAGTAATACGTCGGGTGGACTGCCGGAAGTCAGTAGATACTTGGCCCCTGTTTCATATTTCAATAGTATGCACTACTTTTTGAGTTTTATCAGCAGTACATCACGTCCTGAAAGCAGCCTCTTGCCGTCTGTTTTTTTGTTCAAATTTCCCGCAGAGTCTGGCTAGCACAGCGTTTGATTTGCATTGACACTTTTCTAATAGCATCAAGTTTTAATTTGCTACGATTACATAAGCTTGCTGATATATTTATCTTGGTGGGCCTCTGAGCTCTTTCAGTAAGTGTAAAAGACGTTTAAACGTTGAGCGGAAGATTAATAATAATACTTTGGAGACTGAAATGAACCGCACAGAGTTTCATAAAATTTTCCGAGGCAGGTGGGTCAGGGCATTGTGGCCTTCTGGATAGGAGACTTTAATCAGAGCCGTAGAAAGACTATCAGATTTTGCTCAAGTCCATGTCAGAACGACTTCCATTAGGTTAGTCATCAGGAGTACAAAAAGATACAGGTGGGAGTTCTTAACAGCATGGAAAAGCTTTGTGTTTCCGTCACGGCTTTCACATAATGTAAACTTCCAACTAAATTGAAAAGGGAGGAACAAAATGGCATTTAGTTTTTATATTTCTTAGAATAGGTCTGTAAGATTCACACGACTGTAAATTCACAGCAAGACAGAATTATCAGTTCATGAATACAGTCAACATTTTTTTTAAAAATCTGAGTATAAAAAGCAACAGAAGAGCATTGGACAGACTACATGTTGTGCGCTATAAATCGTCTTTTCTTCATTAATTTGTAAGCATCAATCATTTTTTTCCAAGGGAGCATCAAATCACCACTCATCAGAAGAGCAAAGGGAAAAAATCAGAATAAAATAAACCATGGATATCTGGAACACACCAATGGGTAAGTGAATTAAAAGGAGATTATTTCTGTGACTGATCTTGCGCTGGATGGGATAGTTAGGGCACTCCAGAGGTAAGGCAGGGATTGAAGCCTGCAGGCCTTTCTTCAGATGATGTGTTCTAGAGGGACGTAAACTGCACACACCGAGGAGACTGGCAGTGTGCGACTTCTTAGGGATTGGGGTTCCTCTAGGCTCGACCCTAAACATCACAAGAAGACAGTATTCTGTTGTGGATTGGGTTTAGATGGCTATATTCAGTTCACACCCGTGCAATGCCACTGTCCATTGTGAAAGGGCCCCCTGTTTTAAATAAAATATGGAAGCCTAAAAAAGTACAGGAAAATGGACTGACCAGTGACCAAGAGCTCTTCTCCCATCGCAGAAGTTAGCACATTTCCAACCCGAAGATATTGGAGAGCATTAAATATTACCACAATGTATTCCAAAGATGGGCAGTGAGGGCTCGTCCTAAACTATTGTCCACAACCCCACTTACAGCTGCATGATTTTTTGCTGCAAAGACAGCCGTAGCTAGTCCTTAACTGCCAACTCCCAGAACAAACCTATCCACTGGTGAGTGATGTCCAGGGAAACGTGAGAGCCACCTTTGATTTCTATGAACAAGGAAGACGTTGAATATCAGCGCATTTTATCTCGCCGGAGAAACATTTTATACAAAGACTTAGGGGCAGATTTACAAGCCCCTTGCACCACTTTTGCGTCACTTTTACCATGGGAAAAGTGACGCAAAAGTGGAGCAAGGTGCTTGTAAATCTGCCCCTTATTTTTTATTAATTTCTCTCCAGTTCCTAGATCAGCAGTTCACCTTTTTTCCCTGGGGCTGGTGGTACAAGCCGCTGTAAAGCGTTATTTCTCAAGCTGTCGACGTGCGCGCGCCTGCTTGTGAAAGCATCCTGCAGTACATGGCCACCAAACATAGATAAATGGGATTCCCACCAGAGAAGCCCCAAAAGGAGAAAAAACCTGAATCATTTAAAAGTTTTAGAACTCACATTAAACCCTGTAGGGTATAAAGAAGGGCACGAAGCAAAAGAGAAATGAATCTAGAAACTGTAGACAAGGCGACACAGAAGGATCCAGGGTGTAGCAAAGGATGAACACGATTCAACAGTTAAGAAGAAGGGGAGGCGGACCAGGGAGTGAATGTAAACAGAAACTTTGTGGCATGTTCAATGCAGCACCGGTAACCCTGTCCTATTTCACCTGATTGTGCACGCCACTTGAGGTCAAAAGGAGTGGTGACATAAAATCCCCAGGCAATACGATTGAACATGAAGGGGCTTATTTATGAGCCCTTGCGTCACTTTTTGTGATGCACCAGCGGCGTAAAAAATGTGCCTAGTTGCACCATATTTACAAAGTGACGCATCTAGGTAGACCCCTGCTCCACATTATACCTGCGCCAGGTATAATGAATGCAGGGGGGGTGTTCTGACGCATGAAAGGATCATAGAAGTGATGAAGTGAAATCTATAAGATTTCACTGCACCACTTCTAAGATGCAAATGGGTCAATATCTTACGCCTGCCTCATGGCAGGCGTAAGACTGACGCAGGCACTTTTTACATGACACATGCCCATGTGTAATGACCCATTTCTGGAGTTGCGTCACTTTTGTGACACACTCCAGCAATGCATCATTTTTGCGCCTACAGATACGTCAGAAATACTGACGTATCTGTAACTCCTTGCAACATGATGTGCCATACTGCAAATATGACCCATGATTGGTGTCACAAGGAGTGCGCAATGAAAAGTGATGCATCGCTGTTTTCTCCCAGCGATGTGTCACTTTTCATAAATGAGGCCCTTAGTTGTCCATGCCTGTGACAGCTCATACCAACAGCTGCTAGGAAGGAAGATTCCTTCAAGGCTGTATTTGTCTTCTACTGGAGGCTGATATTGGAAAGGGGAGACCACTCGGTCACCCCGAACGTATGGATGGGTGCCCTGATCCCCCGGGAAACCGTTGCGGGCGGGGGGCGTGTCCCGGCCGGTATGCCCATAGAGGCGTGGTTGGAGCAAAGCCCCGCTGCCTAAAAGGGTTGTCCTAAACACCTGCCCGGAAGTCCGTGCACATATGGGCGGGATGGAGTCACAGCCCCGCCTTCCCGCTGCTGGATAAAAGGTGTGGGATTCCAGGAAAGCGTCCTCTTGTTCCTGCACTCTGAAGGCTGCACCACTCATAGCTCGTGAGCCCTCAAGGGAACAAGCTGCAGTTTTTTGAACGTGTAATCGTTGTTTTTTCTGTTTCAGTCGTCAAGGTGTAGCTGGAGTCCGAGTCATAACTGGACAGCAGGAAGAGATAAAGCAGAACGCAGATATGCCTGGCAAGAAGAATGGAAAGAGCTCCGAGATGGAACGAATGCTGCGCACACTGGTGAACCGAGTGTCGGCGATGGACAGAAAATTCGGTAAAGTAGACCAGCTGGGTCGCGGCTTGGCGGACCTCCGGAAACGAGTGGAGGCCCAAGCGGGGCCCTCAGGACGACCTAAGAGGATTGTGGGGCCTGCTTTGCCAAACATTACCCCAGGGGGGGATAAGGGGAAAAAGTGGAAGGGGAAAGCGGGTCCTAGCGAGGCCCCAGTCCCGATGGAGGTCCCACTGGTCCCAGTAGCACCAGCGTCCAGCCCGGTACCCATACCGGATGGGGGATTGCCAATCCCTGTGGTTATCACACCACTGGATAACGACCAAATGCCTCCCGAACTAGCGCTTCAGTTGGTGGCTGTGTTACCCTGGTTGAAGAAGGGAGCGGGGGGATCCGTGGCTGTGGAAGACCCGGCCGAAGAAGCTAGGCAGATTATCGAGCAGCTAAGGCAGACAAGGGGTGCTTGGACAGCGAACGTGCCTTCCATTTCTCCACAGGTGGCGAATCTGGTTGCGGTCGAAAACCGGAATAAGTCGACGGACACGGTTGTAGGTGTGGCGGAAACCGGTAAGAGATCACTCCCAATGATGGGGGAGGGCGCGGTACCCTCAAGGCGGGAAAGCCTGGCACAACATATTCCTATAGCAACTAAGGAAATGGTGTGGGCTAATAAATACATAAACATGTTTTCATTGTTGACTGATCATCGAGAGTTAGAATATGCCAAGACTCAGAAGGATTTATGGCACCCCAGTGTATGGCGGGCAAAATTGGCAGAATTCAGGGTTGAAGAGTCTATGATAAACTGGATCAGGGCCTTTTCTATTTTTGTAGCAATTATCGCTGAATGTGTAGGTTCAGGCATGCATGCTCTAGTTGTGGTAACACCTCCCACCCCGAAACTAACTGCCGATCTAGAGCCAATGGTACCGGAGGAAAAGGGGGTACCAAGCAGGATTGATACGGTGCCGCGGAAGTCCAAACAATCGCCCGTAGATATTCTGGCTTTGACCCCGTGGCTGAACAAATACCCTGATCATGTGTCCGCTGGGATCCTGCGAGATGGCTTCTCGTATGGCTTCATGGATCCCGGTGGGTGATTTTCGGGGGGCCCCTCATGTAAGAACCAACTGTTAGTTCAGCACAACCCGGCGGTAGCCGCCACAAAGATCACCAAAGAGGTTGGCTTGGGGCGGGTTGCAGGACCTTTTAGTGACCCACCGTCTGCCGATTTTGTGTGTTCCCCACTAGAGTAGTGCCTAAAAAAGATCCGGGGGAATACAGGCTCATCCAAAATTTGTCGGCACCAAGGGGGGCTTCCGTCAATGAGGCGATCGATCCAGACATTTGCAGTGTAAGGTATGCATCTTTCAATGACGCAGTGGTAATGTTGAATCGCCTAGGCCCCGGTGCATTGTTAGCAAAATCGGATATTGAATCTGCATTTAGGTTGCTTCCGGTGCATCCCCAAGATCAACACTTGCTGGGTTTTACATTTCAGGGGAAATACTACATGGATATGTGCATGCCGATGGGTTGTTCAATTTTGTGTGCCTATTTTGAAATGTTTAGCTCATTTCTGGAGTGGGTGTTCTCGAAGGCCACAGGGCACCGACATGTGATGCATTATCTTGATGATTTCCTGTTTCTCGGCCCAGCGGGCTCTCGGGACTGTGCACGGGCATTACAGGATTTCTGCGTGCTCATGCGGGGTTTCGGGGTACCGTTGGCGCCAGGTAAGACGGTGGGGCCGACTACCTCCCTGGAGTTTCTGGGTATCGAACTAGACTCCGTGGAGGGTTGCTTCCGCTTGCCGGTGGAGAAGATCGCCAAATTCAGGGCTTTCTTGTTGCAGTGTCTTCGGAACGAGAAAGTGACACTGCACCAATTACAGCAAACAGTAGGTCAGCTTAACTTTGCATTGAGGGTTATGCCGATGGCTCGCCCTTTCTCACGATCCATTGCCCAGGCCATGGTTGGCCTCAAGGAAGGGCACCATCGCACGAGACTGTCGGCAGAGGTTCGCCAGGACATGCTCATTTGGCTGACATTCCTGGCGGATTTCAACGGCCGAGTAGTCTGGAGCAAAGCCTTGTCGGCGGAACTAGGCTTGTGGACCGACTCGGCGGGCAGCGTGGGGTTCAGCGCGATCCTTGGAAACCGTTGGTCGGCCCAAAGATGGCCAGCATGGTGGGAAACAAGCGGTTTGACGAGTAACATTGGCTTTCTAGAGCTATTCCCCATCTGGGTGGCTCTGTCGGCATGGCCGGAGGAGTTCAGAGACCGCTCGGTGGTATTTTGGTCCGATAACATGACTGTGGTTGAGTGCATTAATCAGCAGGCAGCACGCTGCAAATGGATATTGCGATTGTTGAAAGAAATTGTGTTGAAATGCTTGAGATTAAACGTGCAATTCAGGGCAAAACATGTGCCGGGTATACTGAATAATGCAGCTGATGCGCTCTCTAGTTTCAAAATGCAGGCTTTCAGGGATTGTTTACCCTCAGCGGAGCTAGTGGCAGCGCCATTTCCCGTAGCATTATGTCAAATCGGCCCCCCGGACTACAAAACCTTGTGCCTGCCAGTTTAGCGCCCAGGACAAGGAAAGCTTATAAAGGGGCGTTCCGCTCGTAATGCGCCTTTTTGGGCCCTGCATGGGAGCATAGTTGGGATCAGGAGGGGTCCTTTACCCAATTTTTTGTGGCACTTCATGAGGAGGGCCAGTCGGCGGCAACCGCTAGTCGGTATAAGGCCGCCATATCATTTATGGCTCAGCTACATGGCATCAGGGACCCGACAGACTCCTTCGTAGACAGGAAGGCGCTGCGCGGCTGGCAGCACTTGGAGGGCCGCAAAAAGGATACCAGGCACCCAATAGAATTTGACAGATTGACTTCCTTGTTGGCTAAACTGGAGGAGACATGCTCCTCACCTAGCGAGGTTGTACTATTCCGGGCAGCGTTCGCATTGGCTTTCTATGGGGCCCTGCGGGTGAGCGAACTAGTGGCTGCCAACAAAAGAGATACGGACGGGGGTCTGCGCAGGGATCACACGCAAGTGAGGGGGGATTCTCTGCTGATCACGATAGCCAGGTCAAAGACGGATCAGGAGGCCCAGGGGAATAGCATTGTGTTGCAGCGTGCTCCAGGTAGTCCCTGTTGTCCAGTGAGGCATGTTGAGGCCTACCTAAAACAAAGGTCGACAACGTGGGGGGGGTCTTGCTGCGACATGCGGAAGGCACCCCGTTAATAAAGTTTCAGTTTCAGAGGGTGCTGGCAATCACGATTGCAGCGGCAGGCTTGAACCCGATTGATTTTGGGACCCATTCATTCAGGATAGGGGCCGCTACAGAAGCAATGGCTCAAGGTCTGCAGGCAGACAATGTTAAACAGTTAGGCCGCTGGTCTTCGACTTGTTTCAAACAGTACGTGCGGCTGCACATGTTGTAAGTTACTGAAGAAGTGCACTCACGCTTGTTGTCTTTTGTTTGGATTACAGTTTCACGAGCCGGTGACGCAGGGCGGAAATTGGGAACGGCCCAGTGTCAGATAACCACCACTTCGGCAACAAGGAATGGAAGACGAATGGTCTGGGTCGTGGGCCACTCATACGTGAGGCGTGCCGGGGACATATTCAAGACAGGTGATGCGATCCACACATCTGAGGAATATGGTTTCAGGGTGTCCTTCCATGGGAAGGGCGGCCTGTGTATTGACCAACTGCAAAGTTTTGTGGAAGAATTATTAGGGCGGCGCAGGTCACCGCCATCTGTAGTCATAGTGCACATTGGGGGCAATGACTTGATAAGGTTGGGCAGACGAGCTTTAATTGAGCACATACTTTCTGCAGTTAGTTGGTTAGCAAAGATGCTCCCGGGATGTACAATAGCTTGGTCTCACATGATTCTGCGGAGGGTATGGCGGGGTGGTTTGTCCACAACAGCGTTGAACCATTCGGTAAAGAGGGTCAACAATAAAATGGAGAAATTGCTTCGCTCGGCTCATCTTCAAAGCATATCTCATGGGTGCATCTGGGGCGATCACTGTTATTCTGATGATGGGGTACACCTGTCCAGGGTGGGGAATGACTTATTGATAGGAGACATGATAGTTTGGCTAGTGGGGTGAAGAGACATGACCTATAGGAGGTGTGGGGGGCCAGATAGTTGGTCAACTATCTGGCCTGTGGCAGTAAGGTCATGATCGGTGAGCAGTGATTTCAAGGTCCCTAGGGGGGCGCCACCCATTATGGATGGGAGCGCCCCGGGGGGAGGCGGCCATTGGCCCCTCCCATGGGGGGGCGGCACCTATTACGGATGGGTCGCCTAGGGTGAGACGGCCATAGGCCCCTCCCAGGGGGAGACGGCTATATGCCCCTCCCCAGAATTTCCCGAGGGCCAGATATCCGCTCCGGCGGGAGAAAGTGCGGGGAAAGGGGGGGAGTCCACATTGTCCTTCTTATGGATACCCTGCACGGGAACTCGGGCGACCTTAAGATGGCGTCAAGTGAAAGGGGGCCCCCACGACAAGGGAAGTTACAGTTGGCTACAAGGGTAAAGTCCTCTGCGCATGCGCCACTAACACGTGAGGGCGGGAATTTGGTGATAGGGACCTGACACCGGTTAAGACCTTGCCGTTGGCCCCTAACGTTAGGATGTACAAATTCATATGCAATGCATTATGTCATGATGTTAGACTCGGTTAGGAAATCTTTGTATTAGAGATTTGTTAAGGTTAGCCTGAATACCTGTCTTCATCAAATGTAATGGAAGTTGAATTTGTACATGATACATGAAACGTTTTAATTTAAAGTTTTAAATTTTGTTTCATATTTTAATAAATACGGCCGGGGGGGGCGTGAGGCCCCCTGCCTTCCAAAAGTTCAAACTGTGTCTGTCTCCTCCCATTGGGATTGGTGGTGGAAGGGGTGGCGGGCATTCCGACCCATAGAGTCAGTGCCCAGAGATGATCCTGATTCTAAATGAGCCCCTCTAGGAATAACCGTGGACAGAGTGCACTTTGTTAGAACTGGGGGTCTCTAGATGGCAGAGGTAGGTACGAATGTCCAAATAGGGACCGTTGCTTCTAGTCGGGGTAAGGAGGAAACACTCTTAGATAACCCCTGCTCCCCCCCTTGGTAGCTTGGCATGAGCAGTCAAGGCTTATCAAAGGCAATGTGTAAAGTATTTATAGCAAAACTCACAGTAACACAATGAAAACACCACAAACTGACTCCACAACAGTTTAGAAAAATAAAGGTATTTAATCTAAACTACACAAGACGAAATCGACCAAAATCCAGCATACACAGTTCAAGAATATTGTTTCAAAAGAGTTCTTAGGTTTAGCGATAAAATAATCCACAATTGTGTGAAAAGTTCAAGGTTGCGGCACGTTTAGCCAACAGTACCTTTAAATGCGACAAAGTTCCAAAACAGAAGCTGGTGCGGTGGAAAACAAGCAATGCGTCACTCCTGAGACCCTTGGGAGGCAATGCGACAACCCTCATGGACTTCGCAGGCAGGTTGCGACGAATCCGGTCTGTATGGGGGAGAGGCAATACCTTGAATGGATTCCAGTGCGGAGGATCCATAGGAAAATGCTCGCAATGGCACGATGCGACGATCTTTAGGGACTGCGATGATCTCTGGGGCGATGATGCGCAGTTCAGCAGCGATCTTTCACTCGCAGTTCCTCGATGCGATGGCTCTGCGATAATTCTCGCAGCTACGTGATGCGGTGATCTCACCCAGGGGTGACAGGCTCTGCGACGATGTTCACAGCGAAGGAAATCTTCCCGCAAATGAAGGATGCAACGTCTTCAGGATGATCTTGGTCTTCGTAGCGGCGGGAATTTTCTCGCTATGCCGGGGATGCGATAAAACTAGCAGAAAGTTCCTTGAAAGCTTGGTTTCCAGCTTCCAAACTCAGGTACAACTTCCAGAGGCACCACATATGGGCCAAGCACTACAGGAAGGACAGAACTCTCTCAGTAGAGTTAAGGGAAGCTGGGGGTGAAGTCCTTTTGTTCCTGGGACTTCATATCAGAGAGCCAGCTTGGAGATTCCTTCAAGCAAGGGGAGATAGCACAAAGCAAAGTCCTTCCCCTCTCCTTGGCAGCAGAGCAACAGCAGGACAGTCTTCCTTCTTCAGTTTTAGCTTCCTCCTTGGCAGAGGTTCCTTCTTGATTCCAGGATGATCTAATTTTCTGTAGTCAGGGGTCCTGTACTTATACCCCTAAAAGTCTTTGTTCCCTTTGTGCAGGAGGGCTCTGAGCCCGGTTTGAACCAGTTCTGGGTGTTCCTTGAGAACTTTGTTTTCCTGACTTCTCCTTTCCTTTCAGAGTGAGGGGCACGGTCGTCAGCCGCCTAGCAGGAGGTGGAGCCAGCATTGTGGAAGGCAGGCACAGCCCTATTCAGGTCCAGGTGCTATCCCCTCCCACCACTCAAGATGCAGATGCAGTCATTCAGCCTAGGGCTGACACAGCCAGCCTCCTTGGGGCTCCCCAGCCCCTGTCAATCTCAAACCAGACAGTCAATTCACAAACAGGCCAAGGCACACAGAAAGGTCAGACAAGAGAACAGCAACTTCCTAAAAGTGCTGTTCTCAAACACAGAATATAAAAACCACCCTTCCTAAAAGATGTATTATTAAATTCTGAGTTAAGGGATACCAGACTTTTATGTCCTACCTTGCTCCTATGGGAAGGTATGCTGGTAGCCACTGTAACCACCATTCCCCATGATAGCCTATGGGCAAGGTAGCCTTACAATAGTGAAAAACGAAAATGGCTGTCATTCACTACCAGCGCATGTCACCTGCACTAGTACATACTCTACCTTCCACATACACTGCACCCTGTCCAGGGGGGTACCTTGGGCCTTCCATAGGGGTGACCAATGTGCACAGAAAGGGAAGGGTTAGGCCTGGTCAGTAGGGACACTGACCAGGAGGACATGGCAGTTCACAGACTGCACACAGGCACTGCGGTGGCAGACCTGAGACACCATTTTAGGGCTACTCATGTGGGTGGCACAATCAGTGCTGCATGCCCACTCGTAGCATTTGTATCACCAGCCCTGGCACACTCAGTGCACTTTACTAAGGACTTCTTGGTGAGACAAATATGCCAATCATGGATAACCAATTACAATCAATATTTACACACTTGCACTTTGACACTGATCAGCAGTGGCAAAGTACCCAAAGCATCTAAACCATCAAAAACGAAATCCAGCACAGCGTCAAAAACACAGGGGGTAGAGGCAAAAAGATGGGGGAAACCACGCCAAAGATGCCGGGTCTAACACACTTAATATGTTTTGCAGATTAAGTCTCAAATGCAGTG
The DNA here is from genome assembly GCF_964263255.1 of Lissotriton vulgaris. Taxonomy (NCBI): domain Eukaryota; kingdom Metazoa; phylum Chordata; class Amphibia; order Caudata; family Salamandridae; genus Lissotriton; species Lissotriton vulgaris. Next base: position 1,087,129,743 of record NC_141693.1, on the reverse strand, counting down.
AACTAAAGGGGATTGAATAGAGTTGCAGTCAAAATTCCCCAGAGGTCCCCATGAAGGGGTGCACAGCAGCATTGAGCTTACAATTGCCTCTAGAGATGCCTCCACCACCCCTCCTTCAGCTGGTGTACAATGCTTGGAAGATATGGCTGAAAAGCTGTGTGACAAGATGACCAGGAAGGAAGTGTCATAAAACCATTTTAAACAGGGAAGTTAACGTTATAAACAACTGCAGATGGCATTGTTCAAAAAACAGTAATGCCAATTTCAGACCAGGAAATTTACAGATATGGTGAAATACATCTAATGCACAACTATACAGCGTAAAGGATGCCTTGCCTTGTAGCACTGGCTAAAATTGGCGCCCACGCTTCCGAGGCATCATGCATACATCACTGTATCCCACTTCAGTGGTGTTGATTGCAAGTTGCAGTGCACAGCCAAGCAGTGCTTTTCCTCAATGGACCTTGAAGGATACAGACATATCGATTTGCCTGTATACACTTCTCAAGGACATAAATCTCATAGACATGTGGCTCGGGTTGAGAATATATGTTCTAGTTACGAGGAGCTGTTTTCCTGGGTTTTTGTGAGACTGGTATTTGACAGGTTCATGTTTCAGCGTTAGAAATTTAAGTAGTGAGATGAGCGCCAATATTTAATGCCACATCTTTTTACCTATTATTGTGCCATTTATTTATCTACAGTTCTTGCTGTTCAATCAGTGTTTCTGCTTGCGTAACTCTTGCTATAAATGAAGCCCCGCCCCAATTTTACCTGAAACTGAACCTCAATTTTGATGGCATTGTCGAATTCCCCTTCCTTTCTGTTTTTTAGTGCTGTGTGAAAGTTGTGAGAAGAGGGAAATAACACTTAGATGTTTAGATTGGCCCTAAATACCGAAACAACATTACCCATCTTTCAGTTAACTGTTAGCTACTTAGAAATGCATTACGCACTCTGCATATAAAACACAGATACTGGCTGGAAAATGTGTTCAGATTTTATGTGGACTTTTGTGCAGTCGCACGTGATACCTGGTAAAGGGGAAGTGGGTATTTTTATGGGAGGGCCAGGGGAGGGGGCGACGCTAATAGAGTGAATATCAATAGGTCTGAGCGGTGTGCTGTTCACAACCAATTTCAACGCCTTTTCTGCAATTATTTGCGTCTCTTAAAAGCTGAAATGTCAAAATAATAATAACCATCTGCGGTATGTTTTCCACAAAGCAGATAATTATCCATGCATAGGTTTAGTAAAAAATGGCATTATGTGCGCCTCAAGATTATGTTAATTTGATAAAAGTCAGCAGATTTCTCAAGTTGTAGGCCTACTCTTGTGGTGGTTTCAAGCTGCAAAAATGAAACGCCAAAGCCCTCATTACAAGTAACTTGGAAAATCGGTAGGCACCTCTGCCCCCAGACTTACTGATACCGAGGGTTGCAACAAACCAACGTGGGGCCGAGTTGCTAGTTGAGTGAAATCCTAATGCCCCATAGAAATAAAGAATTTCACATCTGATTTCTCAAGTAATGCCTTATTCTACCTAGGGGTGGGAGAATAATTCCCCTCTGCCGACGTAGTGTGCAGAGTTTTGCCCGGCAACACCCCGTCAACCACAGCATGGCTGAGTTGTTTCTTGTACACGACTTGCCAATGTTAAGTTGGCACACACAAGAATTTGGATCCCCTAGTGTGATTTTCGGGCCCTGGAACGCCTCCTCTCCGCATTTCTCAACAAGATCAATAGTGGCGGGTCGCAACCATTCGTGTTGAGAAAGCTGCAGCTCCAGTAGAAAGTCTACCCAAGCAGCAGCTGCATGGTGCCCTTCATGCTGAAAAAGCTACCAGTGTGAAAATTAAGTGCGAGCAGTGTGATGTGCCGAATTCTGCCCTCTTCAGAATTCCAATGAATCTCGCAGAGTTTTGATGTAACTTTGTGGAATTCCGCAGAGTGAAACTCCGCTAGTTCCACCCACCCCTATTTCTACCCAACTATTCCCTGAGAATTTTGAAGCAAGTGATGTTTTTGGGTGAAAACCACAGATTCTGCAGTAGATACGCTGTCCTTACAATTCCAAAGGGCCTGAGAGCAATAGTTGCCGGACCATTGGAATTAAAGGGCTACTCGTAATGATGCCCTATAAGTTCTTAGTGTATGTCAGTGGTAAACAAAACGTCCTTTAAATGAAATGTTGTATTAATAGGTCAAAGGAAACCATAGCCCGAGTTACTTATTGATAATCTTCAGTACCCTTAGCCCATCTCGTCCTCATCAAGATCATTTCAAGTGAGGTGATGTTACCTCACAACAGGAGAAAAGCAGGAGAATCCCGAAACTGGCTCCTTCTGTATGTATGCAAGTCCCTTTGTCAAAGTTAAGAATGGAGGGATGGAGGATTGGATGCAATGACTATGATGAGGATGAGAGCATTACCAGTTTCGTCTGACAATGTGAAACATAATTAAGATGATAATGTCTCACAAAAGTATGCTCTACAGCCCAAGTGGCTGCTCTACAAATTTCCTGGATTGATACTCTCAGCACTTTTTGCCGAGGAAGTGGCTATCCCTCTGGTGTGAAGGACTGGGCTATTCTAAGGCCCAGCGGTGCCAGGGAACAACACCTGAAACCTTTTTGGGTTACCTGTTCCGGCATACAAATTACAGAGACACGGGACACTTCCTTCGGCGTCAAAGATCAGCGTTTATTTACTGCAGGGATACAGAAATCGCAAGAAGTACACTACGTGTAGGTTCTGAGAGACTGCTTCGAATTGCAACAGTGGATCGCTCCTTTTATACATATTTTAGTCATAGCACAACATGGCGAACAAAAGGTTACAACTCAGTTCCCACAGTAAACTTCAAAAAGGGTTGCTTTCATGTATTCAGGAGCCCGGAACATAATTACAGCAACATCGCCGGTTCCCAACTGTAAAAGTACGTTATCTCACCATTAAGTACATTCCATTCTGGCTGTAAACGAGTTAAGAAAAGAGACAGAAACAGGTACAAGGAAGACAAAGATAGACAACAGATTGAAAAAGAGTGTAGGGGGCAATATCGGAAGCATGATTGCAGGATCAAAGGATTCGTGCCTAATACATGCACGGCTGAAACAATAGACCGGCACGGCAAGATGAGCCTCGAGCAGAGCCATCTGCCTTTGCAGTGTCATCCCCCTCGTCATAAAGACACCCTCAAAGGAACACGTGTCTTCCGCCAGAGCTTGGGAATCCCAGGGTCACGAAGCGGACAGTGTCCGTTCGCAGGCTACTTGAGGGCAAGAGACAAAATGGATGCCGTATCTAAAATGGAACCCGTGGGTTCAGATGGAGAAACCCACGAATAAGACGAACGGTTCAAGGCAGCGTAGCGAAAACGCGTACACCCACTAAACTCATCATTTGCGGTTCATAGATACCAAACTCGTCCATATTCGAACAAGTCAAAAACGTCATTACGATTCTCACGGAACCTAAGGTGGACATTCCTTGGATAGGAATACCTGAATCCAAATCTTGCAGGGCCAAAAGGATTTGAGCCATCTGCTGAGCGCGATAGTAGATATTCTCTTACCCCTTCCAGAATGTCCAAAAAGTCATAAACAAGTATCAGTCTTTCTGTATTGCTGTGACCTGTCAATAGAAACAAAAAGAGCTTGTTTAACCCATTGCATGCTCTCATCAGTCGACAGCCAACGGGAGCACTCTCTCCCTGGTGCTGGGTACGGCCAACGGCCGTTGCAGCCCAGCCCACTCTTTAGAACGCCCGCAACGCAGCGGAATTGCGGCCTCGGTTATGGCTTTAACATCAAGAGTACTTAACAACATTTCCTCTGCATTGGTAGGAGAAGGAAAGAAAGACAGTAGAAATGTCTCCCAAGGCCTATGAAAGAAAGAGTTGACCATAGGCACAAAAGTTGGATCTGGTATCAACACCATCTCATCATCCATAAACCTAAGGTAAGCAGGAGTACATTCCAAAGCCCCCATTTCCCCAACTCTAGGAACTGAGGTAATGACAACTAAAAACAGGAATTTAAAGGAGAGTCATTTCAAATCTGCACTTTCCAAAGGGTCAAAAGGGTGAGACTGTAAAGCTCTCAAAACTGTAGGAAGATTTCCAATATGGAGAGATAGGAATTCTTCCAGGCCTAGCAACCAAAAGCCTCTTAAATAATCTAGAAATAAAAGACTTAATCATAGATCCGGGTTTAGTGAATTCCCTAAAATCAATTGTATGAAACCACTAATATCTAAGGGGCACATGCATCAAGGTAGGCTTTTGTGATTTCTTAATTGCGATTATTAACCCCTTAAGTGCTTTGAACGTTCGGCGGCCGACGGCACCACTACCTCGGGAGTGCTGCCGTCGGCCATTGAACATTCCAACTGCACCTGCGCAATGGAACGTCCAGCACTGGAGCTGGACGTGCCATAGCTGCTAAGGTGTTAAGGAATCGCAATTATGGAATCACAAAAGCCTATGCATGTAGGAATTGGGAATAAAATTGAGATTCCTAAACATTCCTTAATTGTTACTCTCAAATTGCGAGGCGCAATTAAGGAATGGCTTCTCATTCATTCCTATGGGCCTACAGGCCCATAGGAATGAATGGCAATTTCATGCACAATTTGCGAGAACCCAATAGGTACTCGCAAATTGTGCATGCAATTTCAAGGGTGCGAGGATACCAAAAGGACACCCTGTTGCACCCCGGAAATATGCTTGTGTGCAGATGTTGTGCACACACAAGCTCTAGGGGCATGTATGTGTGGGTAACATGGAGTTTTGAAAAATGCACTTTAGTGCATTTTTCAAAGTTTATGCCAATTACCCTCAAGTTGAAATTGATGGCAATATACAACCTCTAATAGCGAAATCGCTATTTGTGACTGCATCATATATTGCATATAGGGAATCACAATTTGTGAAATGAAATAGCAATTTGAGTATTCGCTATTTTAGCGATTACTTAAATTGCTAATTTTGCATTTGGGATGATGCATCCCAAATGCAAAAATACCTGTCGCAAGGGGCAGATTCAGGGAATCTGCACGTTTCTGACTGTTTTTTTCTTTTGATGCATGTGGCCCTAAAATTTGAGACAGAACGAATTAAGTGAAACCCATCCAAAAAGAACTGTAAGGCAGACATGAATTCATAGACGGGTGCAAACAGATTATAAAAGGAGCACCTTATGTCAATGGATTTTCAGTGTTTAGAGTAAGCCTTAAGATTGGGAGGAATTCTAGAACTCTGAATAACCTCTGCCAGAGAAGAGGAAAACACCTTTCCTAGAAGATTGGACTTTTCAACTTCCAAACTTACAGAGTGAGTTCAAGATGAAAAGGGAATGGAGAAACATTGAGAGGAGAAGGAAACCTCAAAAATACCGAAGAGGGCAGAGGTGCTAGGGAATTCAGGACCAGAATCCAAGACCTCTGAGGCCAGCCAGAACCACCAAGTTCAGCTCTCTATCTACCTCCAGCAGGAATCTCTAGAGAACTGTCTATATTAATTGAAAGGGAGGGAAGGAGTAGAGAAGACATCTCTGCCCAGTGATTATCAAAGCATCCACTCCCCATGCTCCCTCCTCTAGAAACCTGTGTCATGTAGTTCCTAAAAATACATAGGATCTGTGCATTTAGACAACATAAACCAAGGGATTGGTGTCCAGACTGATTCCAGACACCCACAAAGGATATGCTAACCTTTAGACCAGATAGCTAACAGTGCCACCATAAGCCCCCTTGACCTTACCAAGGAGAAAATAATCTCTAGCAATTATCGAACATGACAACCCTTGATCCTTCAGGGATTGTGGAAACAGTGCAGTTTTTTCGCTCAGTAAATTATAGTCATTTAGTCTCAGAAAGGTTCACAGAATGAACAATGGGGACATTTTCAATAAATATTTATTGAATCAGCGTCATTCTAGTATAAAGCATGTTTTCTGCGACAATCATTAGACAGCAGCAATAGTATAAGATTACAATCACCAACGGAGTAAATAAAAGGTAGAATTCTACCATGGTGCTAAAACAGTGAATATATGTAGGCATATAAACATGACAATAATCAAGCGAACTCCTATGATGGAAACCCTACCTAAGTGTACCTAGCATCTATGTATGTGGGTGCAAAGCCAAGAATCTCACAGGAAAGAGCCAAACCCATTACCTGATGGGAGAGAACGAAGGACCCAGTCTTGGTCTTGAGTTGGACACCAAGCAAGGGATGCCTGACCGCTGCGTGTTGCAACTTCTGCAGTCTGGGACCTAAGCAACTTGTGTCAGCTTGGAAGCTTCTCTTCTGACTATCTAGTGTTGGTAGGGTTCTTTTATCATAAATATAGACTCAGGGTCCTAACACATTCGATATCTTTTGAGAATGATTAAGTAAATGAGCCTAAATCAATACCTGTGATTATGCAAAGTAGTTCTTTCACCCTAAGGATGAAGATTACCATGACTTTCCTAAGAATCCTCATACATAATAAATGAATCTAGTTTCAAGGAAACCGATCAACATTTATTCAGCACATAACTGGGTATAAGGTCAGTGTTAGCACTGTTATGCAGAGCAAGGTAGGAAACATGTAGTTAAAAGGTTGTGTAGCTACCTAGGCATAGATTTGGGTACATAACACCTGAACAACATATGCGAAGTAGGGCATTGCTCTCTTAAAGCAAATAGGTCCACGTAAGGAACCAGAAAGGTCTGCAAATCCATCAAAAGGTCGCTCTACACAAAGTCAGATTTTGGGATGAGGGAAATTTCGTGCCTAATATGTCTGCTGTAAGATTGTCCACTCTCCTGACAAGGACTGCTGATAAACCTAACAACTTCTTCTTTGCCCATTAACCTAATTGGACAGTTATACGTTTGAGGCTCCTGGAACAAAGGATGTATGACGTTAAAAATGCATGCTTTTACCACGCATGCCTTTACAATGCGGTTTTTACAACGCATGCCTTTACAACGCTTAGTGCTTTTGGGCGCTGGATAGTGAATAGTTTAATTTACTATTCCAACTCAATTCCCCGTGGATAGTAGGGAAGGTGTTGCATAGTAAATTAAACCTATTCCCTATCCTAGAGAGCCTCCCAGCGCAATGTGTTGTAATGGTTTGTGTTGTAAAAGTTGTGTCGTAAAGGCACTGTTTGGTAAAAGTTGCGTTGTAAAGGTTGTTTCCCGGAACAAAGGCTCCCTGACGACTGATATAAGAAACTGTGAAAGTGTTGTCAGTATTTACCTGTTCATTCTTCTGTAACAGGCTGCAATGGAAGAATTTTGCTGCCCATCAAATTGCCATAAGCTTCCTCCAGTTCGAAGACCTCAGACTTTGTAGGAGAGAATATCTGAAGTGACACGATTTGTCTTGAAGAGTTGCTCCCTAGCCTAGCGCTCTGGCACCCATCATGATCTCCTCTGGAGGCTCTTGATACATGTTCTGGCGCTTGAAGATTTTCCCAGTGTTCAATCACAAACTCAAATTGACCCTGGCCTCCAGAGTTACAGGGACCAACTTGGTCAGAGGATCAGACGTTGGAGACCAGTGACTTTTGAGATGCCATTGTAGAGGTCAAAAATGCATTCTTGCCCACTGGACTATATGTACTAATGCCACCACATTGCCTTGAACTTCCAACCGGAGACTGGTTGGAGCCTGTTCCCTTGATAACAAATCTTGAGGAACAGACTGAGGGAATGATTGATTCTCTCTACTCAGAGAAAAAACTTTTCAGGATCAAACTCCTATGAACACTAGGTTCTGAGTAAGGTTAGCTTTCATTTTGGAAAAGTGAGAAAAAGTCTCATCTGGGCCAAAGTCAACTTTGTCTGTTTCCAAAACTCCAGAATCAGATCTCTTGATGTGAGATAGATCATAAAGTTGTCCAAGTATGGAAAGAGATAAATCCCTAAGAAGTGAATATGTGCCACCACCGTAACTTCCAACTCTGTGAACACCGTTGGATCTTTAACTGCCAATGCTGATCCTGCACTGCAAACCTCAAGACTTTGTAATGAGATTTGGCAATCGGAATGTGAAGATATGCATTCATAAGATCCAGTGTAATAAGGAAGTGATTTTGAGGACGTAATTGAATTATCCTCTGTAATGTCTCATACTTGAACTTGATGTCTTTGGTGGACGTGTTGAGTGTCTTCAGATCTATCACCAGACATTATTACTCTGATGCCTTCAGGACCATAAATACAATGGCGTACACCCCCTGACTCCTGTTCTGTCTGGGGACTTGGAGAATTGCTCCTTTCCTCTGTAGATCTAGGATATCTGTCAGAAAGGCTTACTTCTTGGATGGATCTCGAGGCAAAGGAATATGAATAGTCCCCATTGGCCGCTGGTCTGATCAGATGTCTATTCTGTATCCCTTGGAAAAGTCCTGAAGAACCCATCTGCCTGATGAAAGTTTTTGCCATTGAAAAATGAACCGTTGAATCCAACCTTTAACCTTTAAGTCAATCACCCTCCTCTCAGCCTAGTCAAGACCTCTAATTCTTGACTTTGGCATCTTGTTTTTGCTTCTTGAAAGATTTGACAGAAGACTTCACTTGGAACTTCAACGACCACTCCAGATTCTGATGTCTCCTGGTAGGCTGACAAAAAGAGTTCCTTGATTTTGAAGAACTGAAACCCATAGAGGATTGTCACTGAAATGTTGATGAATAGTTCCACTCTTTTTAAAAATACGATGGAGCTTATCCATGAATTCTGTTCCAAAGAGTCTGGAACCCTCAAATGGGCTCTTGATTGCAGGCGACCTCTGGTGTGCATCAGTGTTCCAGTCTTTAAGATATAAGTTCCCTCTAGGTGCTATACATGCCCTGTTTGTCAAAGTTGCCGGTCTGACCACATCAACCGAGATATCGGAAAGGAATTTAATCTGATGTCCCATATCCTCTAGAAAAGGGAGACAATCCAATTGTTCCTGGATGACTATAAACAAATTCTCACAGTCTGTAATCAGAGTGTGAGGTGTGTAAGCTCCTTAAATAACAACACTCAAGGCTGCATGGGAACCAGAAAATGCCTTTTTCAAATGCAGAATCCACTTTTTGTCTAAGGGATCATATAGAATATTATCCTCTGCCATAAAAGAGTGTCCTACTAGACTTGCCACTACCGATTCCACATGCAGGCTATCAGGTAACAGTCTTCATGTAAAATTATCATCGTGGTCTTTCCATTACTGCTTGATAACATCAAGATTGAACTGATAAATGGACAAACCCAGATTCAATGGTCACTGGAACTGTCTCAGCACAGACTCATCTGAATTCCAAGATTCTCTAATGCAGGAAAGTTCATACTACTTCTTATATGAGCCAAAATATTTCCCATTGTCTCCTTTTAGAGATATTTAGCCTTTAAGTCTGAGGAGGAGGAGACACTATCATCAGAATCAGTCATCGGAATCATGAACCGTCTCTGCAGCTTTCTTCTCTGTAACTGCAGAGAAAGTACATTTACTAAAGGCTTCCAAAGTCTGGATGACCATTGTACTAATTCTCTCCTCCTCATCCTCCCAAGAATGGCTTTTGAACTTTGAAGTAGGAGAGTGAAGAAGGCAAAGTATAGGGGGAAGTGTGCCTTCTTTTCTCTGCATGTTTGCCCATGATTCGATAGAAAGGGAGAAATATTTTCCCAATCATCTGTTCAGGTCAACAGTGGCCCCTCAGAGGAGGCTAGAACCCCCCAAGCCCAGCGAAGAAGGGTTCTTCCCACAAAGAAGGGCTCTTTAGCCGTAAAACAGCTTGAGACCAGCAGGGTCCTTCCACGTCTTCGTCCCATGATTCAGGAAATATACCAGGAGGACCCACAACTGCAGGCCCTCTTTATGGCACCCAGGGTGGATGGGGCGGGCTTTTGGGAACCTCCTGCTTTGTTCTTATTGTGAGGTAATATCACTTCACTTGTAGTGGATGGGACGAAGACAAATTACATAGAGGTAGTAAAACATACAGGTGTATGATGTAACCTCGAGTGTTCATGTTTGGGAGAATTGTATAATGTGAGTGTTGGTGAAATGAACTGTTATCTGGTATGTGCATATTGTTTTCATTTGTTAGTAATTGGAAGTGTGACATTCAGAAAGAAAGGAAGGTATGTTGTTGAAAATTCTTGGCTGAAAATGAGTTCATTAATGTGTTCCTCCATGCTTCTGACCTGAATCAGGCTAGCTCTGAACTCTTTCGACATCTAGACGTTATTGCAATTTAAACATTAATTCGCACAAGGCACATGACCAGATTTAAACAGCTACCCTCTTTCTGCTGTCCAAATAAATGATGCAAGAGCTCAGTGTCTTTACCTGATTTGTGAGGATGTGGTTTACACATATTAACTAGTCTCAATCTAGAATTTACCAAATATAGTTGGACAAGATGCTCCCTTAGGAAAGTGTGATTCCTCTACTGTGACCCTGTGGGATATGTTAAGGACTGAATTTTTTCACTGTTGAAGATATGATCTTAAAGTCCTTAGCACTTAAACAGAAATCCAATTGGTTCTCCTAGGGACCTCTGAGGGCATGAGTGAACACACTCCCTTCTCTAGCTGAATCCTCACTGTGGAGGCCGTCAGTGAGATTGTTAGGCCATGAGCATTTTTTAAAATAATGTCAGATCTTTGGGATGCATTTACAGATACACCAGTAGTAGTAATTGCTCTTTTACTGCATATATCTTGGACCTGAATGAGTCTGGTGACTGTTGGAATGACTTTTTCAATGATTACTTTTAAATCATGTTAAAATATGTCGACAAACATTAAGTTAAACCTAGCCAAAAGTCTGCATAGCACTGTAGAAGGTCAAAGACAATCATAAAGTCAACAACTGATAGGAAAGGTAGCTGTTAATCCGTTGTGATCTAATGTTTTTTACAGAGGTACATCTTCAAGTCTTTCTTAAATTAGTATTGCATCGGAGTGGTCTGGATGGATATGGGGATGTTGTTCCAGATTCAGGGTGTATAGATGAAAAAGGACTGCTGCTTTTCATTATCTTTTTTACACTTCTTAGTCTGTAATCTGATGGTGTCCTGGCTGTGTGGGTAGAGAACCACCAGATAAAGCAAGGAAGCTAATTGATTCCCCTCAGGATGGGAGTGATGTCTATATATTTCTACAGGCCCTTGATGACATGAGCTGCAGCATGTAGGATGCCCTTTAGGGAACCAAATGTGGAGTTTGAAAGACAACGGAGCAGCGCTTTACCACCAATTAGATGCAAGAGTATGAGAGCTTGAAAAGCAGTTCTGAAGTTACTATCTGGAAGAAACATTTCCATTTTCTTTAGAAAAGATAGTAAGTTGTCACAACGTACCTGGATCCGCATAACGGAGTGCGAGGGCGAAGATGTATTTCCCCCTTATGTCTCTCTCCTACGCACAGGATCCCAGCAGAGGTAACAACGCCATTCCGGTTGCCTCCCTGACTTCTGGAGTTATGACGGCCAAAGCGTCATCCTGTCACGTGGACCAATCAGTAGCAAGGAATATGGCCTGGCTGCTTTGACATGCCGCCCAGCTGGCAATAAAAGGAGGAGTAATAGGATGCCAGAGACAGACTGCGCGCTCGACTTGCTGAGACAGGAAGAAGACGCCGAAAGAAGGGAGAAGCCGGAGACATCCCTGAGCGAACCCCAGCTTGTGGGAGCCAATTCCCAGAGAGCATCAGCAGGGAGGGAACCGGACCGATCCGGCACCGCAACATGGACCGCCATGTTCTAGGAGGAACGTGGCTGTCAGAGGTGCATGCACGGCTACGGGGCATTTTCTTAAGGGATCACGGAGGGACCGAAAGGTTCTCTGAGAGTAAGGGAGGGTCGCTCAGTAGCTCCTGATAAGTGGAGGGAAGCCCAGAGGTTGAGACTACCTTCGAGCAGGGCACCCGTGTAATGCAGGGAAGCAACACTGGTGGTGGAACTGGTGACTAGGTGACCCCCTCACTCCCTTCTCCCTGAATAAAATGAGGCGTGGAGACCATCCTCACCTTCTTTTCATTTTTTTATGTACGTTTTCCAACCCCCCCTTTTCGAGGATCAAGAGGCGTCACAAGCAGAAGGAGGAGCCTGTGCAGAAGGTCCCTTGTCAAAAGCAAGTCAAGTGAACCAACTGAAATCCCAGAAACATAACTTGAACTGACCTAACATCCAGAAATAAAAACATTCAAAGCAAACCCAAGCATCCTGTTGTTTCTCACACTGCCACATAAGTAGGCCTGGGCAAAAAATTCTGTTTCGCTTGCGGAATTTGCGGAATTCGGGTAATTTTGCATTCTGCAGAGAACACGTAATTGCCAAAAATTCCATGATCCGCTGCTTCACGGAATTTTTTGCTTGTTCACGCTCTCAAAATGTATGTTTGCAAGATATTTCCCCCCGAGCACACAAACAGCGTTCGCAAACCGGGAAAAAGCATCGTGGACAGGCGTAACAGGCAATTCTGCGTGTTCGCAGAACTTTTGTGTGCTCGCAGACATTTTTTTACCGTTTCGTGGAGCTTTGCGTAGCACGACTACGCAATTCTGCCCACCCCTAAACATGAGTACAGACTGTCTTTCTTGTTTTTCTAACGTGTTTCTTTGAGGGTGAGGTTGGTGTCCGGTGTAACTCCAAGTGACTTGGCATTCATTGAAAATCAAGGTTCATCTGATTAAGACAAGATTGTCTGGTTTCTTTTTGTTGTTCTTGGCCAACAACAGGATTTCTGCCTTGATTGTGCTGAGCTTCAGCAGGCACTGGTCCTCCAGATCTGGAAGATGTTGAGATTGAAGATGACAGAAGACAGAATGGAATCCCTGTAGACTCTGCCCTTATTAGGGACCTTTGTGAACCATGAGAACAAATTGTGTCAGTTGGAGAGATACGAGGAGAGTCACTTGGCAGGGAGGGTGAGAGGGAAATGGAGACATGAGCAGTATTTGGCGTGGTGAAAGATGAAGATGAGGCTGCCATAATGGGAGGGGCGGTGCCGCTCCCAAAGGAGCTGCCTCGGCACACTAACAGAGAACGTGACACCCGGTGCTTGTTTTTCCAGACATCTTGGGACATGGGCAGGAGAAATTAAATTCCCTAGCCATCTGTGGGGTGTGGGGGGGACTCCAAAAGTTTATTCCACATTAAAGCTGGCACCAGATTTTAATAGTGAACCCTCACATCCACTCTTCAGTTCACTCCTGGATCCAAAGATACCCCAAAAGAAGGACTGTCCTGCTGCTTGATGCATGCCCTATCCTGAGAAGGAAGACAAGACCTGCTCCCTTAATCCCAGGCTACCTGAGGTGCCTCCAAGGGTAAGCTGACTGATCTCCTATTCAGAGCTACAGGGGCACAACAAGTTCCAGAGTCTCCCTGCAACTACCCAGCTGACGTGCTGTACTGGACTAGCCTGGACTTGCAAATGGACCTGCTAAAGCTCTTTTGGGCTCTCCTAAAGTGAGTTCTGGCCCACCAATTGTGCATCCCCAGTCCTGGACTCTGGATTTGGTATCAGTTGAGCTTCTCCTGGAAGAAAATGAGAGTTTTGGGTTCTTTGAGAATTAACCCTTTTGTGTCAAGCATTTGCTGCCTGAGACGACAACCAATGTGAAGCTCTGAATACTCTTTGTGCTACAGCAATCACCAGTGACAACTGGCAGCACAGGTTCTACCCTTCTCTACAGCATTGACAGCCCATGGTGACCGTTAAACAAAGCTCTAGCAATGACCGTCAGTGATGTACGACCAGATCTTTGCTATTCATTTACGACCATCTATGATGCCCACCCTACTAGTCCAGCTACAGCAACAACCATCTGCTACATTCTTCCTGTTCCTCATGGCCTCCTCCTCCTCCTTGAACTAGATTTTTTGCATTGGACCTTCAGAAGGTAACTCTTTCAGCAGTATTATCCTGGTCCCTGTACCAACCCATGCTCCATCGTGGTCTGCCTGAACTTGTGACTTTCCCCATGTCTTGCTTGACAATAAGCTATATTTGCTTTACATCTTTGAAATTGCATATCTACAGTTCTACTGATTGGATTGTTGTTGTTATTGTGTGAAATAATTTTAAAGAACGTACTCTATTTTCCTAAATGAGTTTGGTGTTTTTCTTGTGTTGGGTTTTCACTTTGTTACTGTGTAAGTGCTCCCAGTTTCTCACAGTAGGGAAGGGGCATGGTGGGGGTAACAAGTTCTCCAGCATGAGTGAAGTCAGGAATGAGGTGGGAATGGCTGGAAGGTTGGCGTGAGGATACTATAGACGTGGGAGGCACTGTTCAGATAGGTCTGCAAAACTAAAGGTTCATCCATTGATAAGGTGTTTCTTGCAGTTTAAGGACTACAGTTTGTTTCTTAAGTGATGGACAGACTGTACTTTATGTGTATTGTAGCCCGATGGAAGACTTGATCTTTGGTACTGGCTACGGAGAAGTAGCATCCTCAACCACCTTGTAGGTGATTTATAAGGTCCTGAAGATGATGCAGGAAGGAAAAGGAGAAGACCAGTGAAGATCGTTGAGTGTTAAAATTTATACGTTCAAACTCCTGAAAATATTTAAAGAAGGGCATGCTAGAACATGAAGAATGATCTTCCTCAGTGTCAGACGGATCTCTGGGATGAGAAAACAATGCTTTCAATGAGGTGAAATAGAATCAGCAGGTGTACTGTCATACTGAAGTTGACTACTATTGAAAAACAGATTCACTATGCAGACAACAATATTTGATCCCAGACAAAATTAGTCTTTTGGCGGGTTTCAAATTGAGACTGGTATTGAATTAATATGGAAGTCCACAGACGTAGTGCTTTTATTGAGTAGTGGCTTTGTGCATTGCAAAATCCAAATTTCAAGCCACTTCTGGCACTGCTTATTGTGTTCGCTGGACGTGACTCATTACAATGTGTGGAAACATCTTTTTAAAAAATATTTTATTTAGTTGATCAGGTACAAAAGGTTGATAACAATGCAAATAAAGAAACAATAATCGAAAATATCTGAGTAGCAGTTCATTCACTAGTATGAAAAAAAATAAACAAGTATTACATGAAGAAGATAGACAGCAATTCTCCTTTGTCCAAAATTCATATGTTGGATTTTAATGAATATCAATGAAATGATGGTTTTCTAAAGTCATATATCATTGGCATTATCTAGGCCTTGGCTAGGCTCACTATCCAAGATATCCTGATATTTCTTTAGTGCCACCACTCTTTGTGCATAAAGTATTTCTTTCCATTTAACCTGTTTCATTTTGTTTACACAGAAATTGTAAGAAGGAACTTCTGTGGTTTTTCACTTTTGTAATATTGGAGTTTTGGCCACCAGAGATGCTATGAATAAAAGCTGTTGTTGCCATACAGAGATGTTTTGTGCTTTAAAAATCCCAAATAGGGCTCAAAGGGATCTGGAGTCATGGTCACCTATAGTTCAGCACTGATCCACTGAAATACCTTCCTCCAAAAATGGACAAGAGCGGTACAGGTTAAGCATACATTTAGCCAATCTCCTGTATTATGCCTGCATCTTAAGCACTGCCCGGGAGAGGTAAGGAAACTTTTTTGATGCAAGATTGTGAAAAATAAAGAATCCATTTAGAAAACAATGCCATTCTTTTAAAATGTGTCCCTTTAATGGCTATATGAGCCATTTGATTGTACCTATTCCAAGTGCGGAAGTCAATCTTACACCCAGTTGAGCCTTCAATCTAAGTTAAAGTGGCAGGGACAACTGTTGAATAAAGTTTTTGCTGAAGAATGCAATACCAATTGCCCACTCCTGTCAAGCAGCTAATAAAATATGCTTGGCTAATAGTGCATTCTTATGAATTAATTTATGGTTGTATACTTTGCATAAAGGGATAGATTTGGAGGTTGGAAAAAAACAGTGCAGAAGGGATCGAGGGATTACCAGTTACCAAGTGATCCCAGGATTTCATAGTCCTGGCAGCGTAAAGTCGGAAAATTGGTAAATTCCCACCTTTTTCCATCCTTTAAAGACTCCGGTCTCTACCTGTAAGCCCAGCAGGCCACATTCACTTATTGGCATGAAAAGATGGATTTGAGTAAAATGAAACTCTTCTTTGAGTAGAGTATATCTAAAAAACAATATATGGGGAGGCTTGTATCTGGTGCGTTTTGGAAGTTTGGGAATTTGAGAACATGGGAGGGCTAAATATAATCTCTTAGAGGCATTTACTCGAAATAAATGTTGTTAAGTAGATTACATAATACTATTGCCTAAATAATCAAATCTAGAAAGGCCGCATGATAATACTTTTTAAAATGAGACAACGCTAAGCCCCCGAACTCGACGTTCCTGTTGTAAGGCCGTCAACTTAGCACAAGCTTTCTTCCCCAACACACAAATTGGTGCAACATTTGATCGTTTTCATTAAAATATACTTGAGGAACCTTAATCATGACCTTGGGGAAAAAAACAACGGGAGAATCATCATTTTAATCAGAGGTATATGTCGAATAATTGTTAGGGTAAAAGACTGCCATTGCTGCAGTTGACTCTGCACATTGTTGAGAGTTGTTATGTATTGTGTTGATTTAAGTCCGAAAAATTATGAGACACAAAGATGTACAAGTATCTAGTAGGAAGAGAGGTTAGGAAGTATGGCTGCATGTCAATAGGTAAGACTAACTTGGAGCTGTTAAAATGGAGGACTTCTGATTTTCTATGCTTTATTCTGTATCTCCTTACATCAGTAAATATCTTGATTTTGGTGATAATGTGCTCCTCTCTGGCCAAATACAAAATCATGTCGTCCACTACCAACTTGATCTTAGATGCACACTGCAGAGGGCCTTTTATCTGGAGATCTTGGTGCGAAGCAACAGCTAAGGGGATAAGTAGGACAAATAAAGCCATGGACATTGGCCAACCCTGACCTGTACCTCGTCTGATTAACACAGTGCATGTCGTATAAGAGTTGACTACGACTTTGGCTTCTGGTTTACGGTATACATTTGCTAACAAATGCACCAGTTTAGGGGGAACATTAACTGTGAGAATAGCGAATATGACCTGTGTTTGTACTAAATCAAAGGCTTTTTGTGCATCAAAATAAGCCTAAATTAGCCTTACTTTTATTGTTTGAGAAATAAAATATGTTATAACCTGTATCATGGAGTTGATGTTGGTGAAAATAGTTCTTCCTGGTAGGAATCCACAATGATCTCTGTGGATAGCTTATAGTCACTGTTCAAGAGACTAATGGGGTGGTCTGATGATTTCTCCTTTTTAGGGAAAGCAATGTTAAGCCTCTGTAAAAGATCTAGGTACCTCGCAGCCTTTAAGTATTTCATAAAAATAGTAACTAGAAATTCATCGATTTGGGCCACAATTTTTTGCAAAAAAAATATAGCTGGCAACCCATTATTCCCATAGGCCTTCCCATAAGGAGATGTTTTGATGACGTCTTTCACTTCAGCAAAAAATTGCGGAATACTGAATTTCGCTATTGACATATTTGAAGCTCGATTGACCTGAGATACTCATTGATTTGTTCTGAGGGGTATACACCTGTTACAACGCAACTTTTACAACTACCTACCATTACAACGCAACTTTTACAATGCATACCATTACAACGCATTGCGCTGGGGGGCGCTCTAGGATAGGGAATAAGTTTAATTTACTATCCAACACCTTCCCTAGTGTCCACGGGGACTGGAGTTGGAATAGTAAATTATACTTACCACTATCCAGCACCTCTAAGCGCTATGCGTTGTAATGGTATGCGTTGTAATGGTAGGTAGTTAAATAAGAAAAAGCTTCAGCCCTAATGAAAGCTTTGATTGCTCCCCAAGCTGTGAAAGCAGAGGCTGAACCCATGTTCCAACGAGAAAATTCATCAAGGACAGGCCTCATAATTGTTAGTCAACTGGTACCTGCTAGAAGTGATTTATCAAGCGACCTTCGACGTTGATCAACCCGATTAGTATTTATGATTTCATCACCCAAGGGGACAGAATGGTCCAAAAAAGTATTTGATAATATGCAGGGATTTCTCCTAGCCAATTGATGTGAAATTTTCAAATATTCAATCCTAGAGACCGTATTAAACCATTTAGAGAAACAATTAAAATGTTGTGCCTTTATGTATTCTTGAAGCAAGTGGTTTACTAAGGCTAGATCAATAACTACTTTGGCTTATAAACGAGAGGCTCTAGGTTTCTTTTGCAGTTTATTCCAAGGAGACAAGTCTAACTTGATGTCATGTATAATTTTAAAGTTCCCCCATCTCCAAAAACCATGAAAGTGGGAGCAAAAGGTTATATGCTTCACTAACGGGGTTACATGGTCCTCTATTGAGCCACAAAAGCTGACCAGGTGGGAAAGTTGGTTCTCCACTTGCAGGCTGACTAAATTCCACCTGGCTTTGGGGTCCCTACCAAACTGCTGCACTTCACCCCAAAAAAAGTGGAGAACATCAGAAATGCTAGGCCGCGGACAGCTGCATTGGCGGATGAATAGAATGCTTGAGATAAAGTTTGGCGTTTTGGGCAATTTGGTAGTGCTGTAAGGTGAGTATTTTGGAAAAGAATTACCTGGCCTTGAGATGCCTTAAGCCACTGAAGAATGGACTTGAACTTAACTTGGGTATTTAGCCCATTAATGTTACATGAAACCATTCTAAAAGATTTAAAATTCATTGTGGTGGGTATACAACTGACTTGGCCTTGCTTGTTTGTTTCTCCCTGCTCAGCTGCTTAAACCCTATCTGCTTAGAGTTCTTTATGGCATTCACATGTCCAGCCATACATTTGACACAAAAATTGAATTGAAAAAGCCCTGACCTTTCTACCTAATCCCCAACTAAACTATTGCCAACTCTGTAGCCCAAACTGTCCTAGCATGTCACTTCTAACCACGTTAAATCGAGTGACTAGCAGATGGATGTAGTGGCCATATTAGCACTTTCTAATAGAAATATACCTCTTCTTTGGATTTCTTAAGATCTTGGTTCATCTGAATGTACTGATGGGAAATGCATAGGGCTCTTAAGATGTCCAACCATAGGAAAGCAAGAATACTTTGGTGGTCCCAAAAAGTTACCATGCCGCCACAATCTGTATCATATTTCTGCTCACCAGCCCCACGTTATTAGGACAAAATAGTGTGCAGTCATATTCCAGCCATGAACTCATTTGAGACTTGGCAGCTTATTCACTGTTGATAATACAATCACTGAATCCAGAACCAGTGCAGGACATCGCTGTTATAGTCTACTTTATAGGGTATTGTTATTATTAATATGTACATTATCTTGTTTCTTTAAGAGCATGCGACATGTTATGTTTCTGTATGGATTCTATGTTCCAAACAGAGCTTTGCTCATGTATCATTCTACATTGCCTGTCAGTTGAATCCTGCAGTCGTTATGCCAGGACCATATGCTGTGCTGTCTAATAAACCTTCTTGAAATTACTTTGGATTGGATTATTACAAAATTTGGCGACGAGGACAAGCCTACTCCAGCCATTTTCAGCACAGGAGCGGAGTTTGGACCCATTTCTACTATTATTCGTATTTTGTTGGAGAATTTTCTACTGGAACTGTTGTTGCTGTCGTGAGGAAGAAATCGGAGGAATTTCATTTCATTCGTGAGGTACTGTGTGTGCGTTGTGCGGTGGTAATAACTATTTTCTACGGTTTGGAGTCTTTTCGTGCTTGCTGAATCTTATGAAACTTACTGGATTGCCTGGTGACAGGTTTCTGCACCGCGTCTCAAGTTCGGCTCGAGCTTCGCTCACAAGGATTGCTGGGAGCTGAAGGCGCCGATGTAATCGCGCCTAGCTGAAGTTGCTCGGCAACCATTGGCTTCGGAGTTTTCTTTCGCTGTGGGCTGACGGCGCTGATGCAATTGCGCTCAGCTACTTGTTGCTTGGCAACCACCTGCATCGGAGTGTTCCTACGCTAAGAGCACAAGCGTATTGTGTCATCGCGTTCAATTTCCTGACATCAACGCGATGACTGTTATTGCCTAGGAATAAACACACGGAAGCAAACTTGGTTCCTAATTAATTTTGCTCATTATCGAGTGCAGTTTTGTAGTAGTGATTATCGGTGATTTTAAAACTATAATTCACCGTTTATCTACAATTTTATTTCATTTAATTTGCCTTACTTTTGTCAGTGCTACATTTGGATGGCGAATTTGGCAAGTACTTTTAGGCTCTGATTTCATGCTTTTATGCAGAATTAACTATTGAATAGTATTTCCACATATTTTTAGTATTAATTTGTTGTGACAATGCAGTTTGATCCTCCAGCAAAATCTTTACAGATCAAGGGTGATCCTCCCATTCCTTGGTCCAGATGGAAGGAGGAATTCTTTAACTACATGAAAGCTATCAATGGGGAGCGCATGGGGCTGAAAGAAAAAAGAGCATTTTGCTTCACTGTATTGGCTCTGAAGGCCAGGAGATTTCCAGAACTTTACCCCAATCTACATTGCCTTCTAGTAGTGGTGATGCAAGTAAGTAAAGTTTATTGCACAGTTAATTAAAACTCACAATTTCAAATACATTGTTTAAAAGAAAGGGTGGTTACTAACAAGAATAAAAGAATAAATATCAAAAGTTAAAATGTTTCAGTGGTTCAACTTCTTCTGCAGTCTGACCAAAAGTTCAAAAGATACCCCAGATCATGTTTCCGGCTATTGGGCAGTTGCTTCTTTTTGTGCCTCCTTGATTCTCTTTGTCACTGCATCAAGAAATTTTGTGGTTCTGCAGTTTAGTTGGATCTCGCTTGGGTTGAAGCACAGTTTAATGTAATGTAATGTAATGTAAGGATTTATTTGTACCGCGCAACTATCGCTCCAAAGAGCATCTTGGCGCCCACTTGTGTAGCTGATAAGATAGAAATCTTACACTAGGGATCTGGCAATAGTGTCTGGAAGAGTGAAGATCCAGGTTTTTAGTTGCTTCCTGAATTCTGTTTCTTTGTCCAGCGCTCTTATGCAGGGAGGGAGGGTGTTCCATGCTTTTGCACCTAATATCGCAAAGGACTTGCCTCCACGAGTCTTAAGCCTGAATGGTTGAACTGCTAGAAGATTGGCATTGGACGAGCGGAGAATTCGGGTTGGGTGATATCTGGTGAATTTTTTCCGCAGATACAGTGGTCCACGTTGATGGAATGCTCTGAAGGTGATGAGCAATATTTTGAATAGAATTCTTTTGATGATAGGTAGCCAGTGTAGAGTTTTAAGGGCTTCTGTCGCTGATGATCTTCTGGGCCACTTTAATATGAGTTTAGCCGCCGAATTCTGGACCATTTGGAGCCTGTGGGTTAACTGCCTGACGGCATGACCTGACCCCCTCCTGGTTCCATTTTGCACGTAATAGTGTTCTCCTTATGTCCATTAAACTGGGACAAATGCATATTATGTGGGTTATGTCTTCAGGTCCTGCCCCACAAAGACGGCAGGTTAGATCTTTATGGTTCCTTTCCCATGGCGCCAGATGGGGGAGGATCGGTAGTACGCCTAGTCGGAATTTTAAGAATTTTTCCTTTGTCTTCTGCTTGAAGCCTTGGTCTAGATATGCTTGTGGTTTGAGGGTTTTATAGTCATTTAGTACTATCCAGCCGTGGGCTCTTTTCGCCAGGGTTACTTTATCTTCAAGTAGCGATACTATTTTCGTTGTTTTTGTTACTTGCTTTTTAAAGTTTTTATGATCTACTGAGCTATTCCAGAGGCCAGTCAGTTCTAGGCTTTCTAGCGATTGCATCAAGTACTCTCTAGCGTGTGATCGTTCACGTCTTTGCAGTTCAATCCAGAGGTGTGTGTTTTGGGTGCCTGGCTCTCCGTTTCTGATCTTGTGCCAGCATTTTATGAAGCTGCCCCTTCTTTCCACCGTTTGCTTTTGTATCCCAAATTCCAGACGAATTTGTGCTGGTGATACGTATCTAGGAAGCTGAAAAATTGACCTGTAGGTTTTGCCGATCACATTGTCTAGTGTCTGTGCATCCTTTCCTAGGGTTGATTCACTCCTGTATGTTAATCTTGGTTGGAGACGCGCTCTCAGTACTTGTAGAAAGGGATCGAGCGTGTGGTCTGGCAGTATCTTTTTGAGGGGTTTCATTGCCAGGTAGCTCATGGTTCCTTTTTGGTAAAGTGTCTCCAGTTGGGGTTTGAATGACCCTCTGCTGTCCACCAGCACACCCAGGTACTTATAGCACGTCGCATGGTCCAGTTTGTTACCATTCAAGAACCAGCTGTTCTTCCTGGTCTTATTATTGTTCACTGCCATAGTTCTTGTTTTTTTCAGGTTGATGGTTAGGCCGTTACGATGTGAAAATGAGCTGGTGGTGTTTATGAGATGTTGAAGGCCTGTTGGAGTGCGGCTTATTAGAACAAGGTCGTCGGCGTAAAGGAGGTTGGTCAGCGTGATATCACCCAACCGGGGCGCATGCGAGTTGGTTTTATCCAATTCCTCTGGGAGGTCTGCCAGGTAAAGGTTGAATAAGGTGGGGGCTAAGATGCACCCTTGTTTCAGGCCATTATAGGTGTTAATTTGCCTTGAGAGGTGCGTCCCTTTGCCCAGCTTGATCCGGACCCAGGTGTGGGTGTGGAGTAGGATAAGTTGTTTCAACAGCAGTTCTGAATCCCCCATTTTTTAAGCTTTTGCCATAGTTTTCCCCGGTCCACATGGTCAAACGCTGAACTGTAGTCGATGAAACATAGGAACAGTGGGGTTTTTCCTAGTTTTGCAGCGTCTGTTAATAACGATAGAGCCATGATGTTGGTGGTTGTTCCCTGCCCTCTACAGAATCCTGTTTGGGTGGAGGGAATTATGTGCTCTGTCTCTGCCCACTGTGTCAATTCTTCTAGTATTATGCCAGCATAGTACTTTGTCTCTATGTCTAAGAGGGCTATCAGCCGATAGTTGCCTGGGTTGCTCCTGTCTCCTTGCTTGTAAATTGGACTTATTATAGAGCCTTTCCAGGATTCCGGGCATGCTTCTAGTTCCAATATGCTTGTAAAAAGTGGAAGTAGTGTGTTGCTCCAGAACTCGATATTGTGCTTAAATATTGACGGTGGAATCCCATTAGGACCCGGGGCTCCCTCCATTTTCCCCTTCTTTATTTGGGTTTTTATCCGATTTGCAGTTATTTTGATGTCATATTCGGTGTTGAATATTGGGGTGCTGTTATCCTTCTCTCCCTCTGCCATCTTTTCGTTGACTAATGCTCTTTTGCCTTCTTCTACGTTGCAGAGCCCTTTTTCTGCTTTTGTTACTGATCCGTCCTCTTTGCTATTGTCTCTTTTATTTGCTGACGAGCCTGTGGCTGTGTCTTCGTTTGGTTTGTTAAAATGATTGTGCAGGTAGTCTGCCCAGGCTGGCTCTGCTATGTATGAGCTTATCCCTTGGTGCCCTGGGTGTTGCAAGCTATGAATTGTTTTCCAAAAGTTGGCGCTGTTCTTTAGTTTGGAATCATGTTTTATTTTTGCCCATAGTTCGTCGTTCGCCTTCCTTTTGTTTTCCCAAATTGCTTTTTTTAAACTTGTTTTTAGACCATGAAGGATGTGTTGTAGTGGTTCTTTTACAGGCTGTATTCGCAGTTGTTTCAGGGTGTGCTTTATGTCCCTTTTAAGGCTTTTTAACTCCGGTGTGGGTGTCTTTCTTAGTGGGTTCTTCGTGGGTTTGCCTTTTAATGTCCTTGATTTGGTTGCGTATTTTGTCCCAAGGGCCTTGGTGAACCCTTCCCAGGCCTCTATTTCGTTTACGGCCATATGGCCTTTCTGTAATGTCTCCTGCACATCGGTGAACAGAGCTTCGATATAATTTTGTTTAAGTCTGATGCGTTTGAAGTCTGTTGTGTACTCATTGCCTATAGTTACACAGGGTTCGTTGGGGTTCTCACTGGGGGTTTTTAAGACAATTTCTTGAGGCAGATGGTCGCTTTGATCACTGGCGCCTAGTTGGAATGATCGGATGCTATGGAAGAAAGAGAGGGTTACGAATGTATAGTCTAGGTAGGTGGAGGTTGTGGAGGTGTGGTAGGTCGATGCTGGGGGGGGTATCTTCTTTAAACCGGCCATTCAATGCCCTCAGGTTTAGTTGCTCTAAGTCTTTTAATAATCGCTTTGAGCACTTTGTTTGTTTGGTCGCTTGCACTTGTGATTGCGGTGGGATTCCCCAGGCTCTATTGAGTTCTTGTGCGAGTTCCTCGTCCTATGTGCTCCCGAACAGAAAGAGGTTAAAATCTCCTGCCAGGATTAGGTCATCGGCGTCCCCCTCTTCCAAGATTCTTGCTGTTTCCTTAACCAGCTCTCTTGCGCCCTTCTGCTTGTGTTTCGGGTGTATGTATGAATTGATTATTACGAGATGGTGGTCGTGCTTCGATGATTTGATTGTGATGTCTGCCGCCTGTATCATATTGGGGGCTATGGATTTAACTTTAATTTCCTTCATTATTCCTATTGTGAGTACTGAGGCAAGGATCGTCAATCCTCCTGAACTGTGTCCAAACGATGAGGACCTGGTTGCTGGGACAGTTTGCATCATATATCCTTCCAGGACTATCTCGTCTATTTCCTAGGTTTCTTGCAATAGTATTATATCGAATGACCTTAGATATTTCAATGTTTCCTCGTCTTCCAATTTGTCGGTCAGTCCGTTGATGTTCCAGATACATATTCTGAGGGTAGTCGTGTTTGCGAGATCCCGGGGTTTTGCGAGGCATTCTTGTCACTGCTCACTTATGTTTGTTATTGTACGTAGTATTGTACCTGAGTTCACGATTAATGATTTGCTTGGTCCCGCTTTCATGTGAAGAGTTCTCCCTTGATGGGCCGGTGTCTGACTGAGTGCTCCTCTCAATACTGATGTAGCTTTGGGACGTTGTTCTGTTGCAGTTTCGGTTAAGAAAGGTGTTGGGTAGAAAGGTCTTCTTCCTGGTTCGAGTTTTATTCCCCACTGTGCAAATTTGTTCAGTTTTCCTAGTATGCGGTCGACCAGATCGTTCGATGTCCATGTTGTCTTAGTTATTTCTGGTTTGTTCTGTGCCAGAGCGGGTTGAAATTCAATTTGGAGTAGGTCGGTTGAGGAAATGCCCTCCAGGCCTTCAAGTGAGATGATCAATTTAATTATATTCCCTCTATTTAGTACGTCCATTCTGCCTCTGGATATGTACTCTGGATGAAATAGTAGTATATCTGTCTTGTTGGATTGGGTGGCATGTGGTTCTTGAGCTGTAGTTTGTACAGGGTCGTTTGCCCTGTTGGAAAATTGGTCGCAGTTATATTCTATTTTAACTGTTGTTTCCCTTGGTCTACAGTGAGCCTCCTCCTGCTCAGTCGCCAGAGGGCTGTTGTTTTGTGGTGTGGAGGTGTGACCCCTGAGTGTGCTACGCTCATAGGTCTTTTGCTTAGGGCTTTTCCACGGTTGGGTGTTGGATGTGTTTGTCTCCTCCTTGTGCTCAGGGTGTTCAGTCATTTTTACTGATGCTTCTATTGTATTTAGTTTGTTAGACGTTCCAGATGTTCTAGCAGGGGATGCATTTAATCCCGAGGACAGTCTTTGCCGTCATGTATGGGCAGCTTTATCTCCTTGTGCTGGGGTACGGTCTCTTCTAAGTTCTTCATGATGGTCAAGCTCCCTAGGTTGCCTTTCCTGTTCTTGGATGTTGACTGTTGTTTTCCTGTTCCTGCCTTTCCTTTTTTGTTTTCGACGAGCTCGTGAGTTTGTGGGCTCTACTATGTTGTCGGTTTCAGGAGGTAGAACGGTTGCCGGAGGGTTTATTGGTGATCGAATTGCTTGTGTAGGACTGATCTCATGTTGGAGTGGCTTGTTCTCTGATTTTAACAGTTTGCCATTTGGTTGTTGATCTTTGTTCTCGTGTCCCTCTGTATATGGTCCTTTTAGTGCAGATGCCATCATTGGTTTCAGGTCGTCCAAGAGGTTTTCTAGCATTGTTGGTAACGTCGATAGCTTGTTTATTATTGGGGAACAGTCACATGCTGTTTTTGCTAGCGCTGAGAGTTCTGCTGCTTCCTGTCCCCTTTTTATAAGGCCATTCAGATCGCCTAATTTCCGTTCGATCCCAGCGGTAAACTCGGCTAGTGTTTGTAGTACTGTTAGCTGCATGTCCAGTTTCTCTGATTGGTATTGGAGAGCTGTTGGAGAGAGTTGAATTGTGTTTAGTAGATTTGCCCAGAACGTGATATGCGAGGTTTTACTCTCATTCTCAGATCTACTGGTGCTTGAAGTGTTAGTGGGTTTTAAATTGTAGGCTGCCACTAAGTCTTGCCACTCCTGTGTTGCTAGAATGGTCATGTTGTTGACTGTGGCGTGAAGATTCTCTTTTTTCTGGCTTTTGGGTGTGTTGGGTGTATTGGGTGTGTTGGAACCGTCTATGGTGCTCTGCTCTTTGGGACCCGTTTGAAGGGTGTCTCGTGCGTCCGTGAGTGTAAAGGGGGGGTGCTAGTTGGTTGCGGTAGTGTTCCCGCTTTGTCCTGTTTACTCGGGACTTTTTGCTGCGGGGGATCCAATTGGTGAGTTGCACCAGTCTGATTGTTCTTGCGGTACAAAAATCATAGAGGCGTCTAGTGCACTGTTTGGTCTTAGCCCGCTTGGCGAGATGTCCTTTACTGGGGAACTTTCTGTTTTTGGCCTTTCGGTCCGAATCTGCGTGCTTTGGGGGCTAGTTAGAGCAATGTTTAGTAGGCTACTTGTCTCCGCAGGCCAGTTTGTTATTGTGCGGACTGTTTCCTCTTTTTCATCCTTGTTGATTTTTGGCCTGCTTTCGGTCGAAGCCTTCTGGTGGTAGGCAAGATGGATGTCCGCTACCACAAGTTTTGGGACTCTCACTGCTTCCTCTGTTTGTTGTGCTTGTGGGGGGGATAATCTATCCTCCCAGGCTCCAGAGGATGGGTAGTTGTTCTAAGTCCCCGTTTTTTGTAAATATTGCTGCTCCTGGGTTTTTTAAGAACGCAAATTTTGTGTATATATTTGGTTGGTAGGTGTGTAAAGTTTTGCAGACTGAGTCTCTGTCTATAGTTATGAGATCTTCAGTTCTGGCTCTTTTTAGCCCTTTAGATGTTTTGTTTTGTTTTGTTGCGTTTTTTGGGCCACTTGTGTTTGTTGTAATGGTGCGTTCGGAAGACTCCGAGCCAGTAAACCAAAGGTAGCCCTTGTCATCGATGGCTTCTTTGCTGGTGTTAGGTTCGTTTAAGCTGTTCTTTTCGCTTGCTTTTGTTGTTTTGCAGGAATCGTCTTCTATAGGTGGTAGGGGGGCTTCAGTGTCTTTTGTGGCCCCCCTTTTTCGTCTAGTTGCTGGTTTTGTGAAGGACTTTCTCACTTTGCCTGATCGCATGGCGGACCAGGGTCTGTGAGGGGTCTGTGAAATGGGCTTTGTTGCTGCTCTCCTTCACTCTCCTTCACTCCAGCCCTCCAGTGCCCCCCTGCGCAAGCCTCTAGGTCCGCCGCGCAGGAGAGAGTGCCGATCTTAAGTTAGACAGACAGACTTTGGCGCTACTTACGTCGGTCTAAAGTGAGTCTTTGATCTCGGAGTGCTCTGGGAGAAGAGGATGGGGGCTGTGGTGGGGGCTGTGAGACTGGGTGCCTGTTGAGCCCCTCTAGTCTTTCTTCTCAGACTTCCTCCTCGTATATCTGTGACTCTATCTCTGTCCCTGTCGTCACTAAGCGCCCGGGCTAGTGGTCGGGCAGCAGTACGTTTGCTGTGGTCGTGCGTGGTGGTCACTTTCCCACTTACTCGCTCTCTCTCTCTTGAGGCTTACGGCCTTGGGGATTGGGGGTTGGGGGATTAGGCTCTGGGCTCTGAGCTCTGATCTTGAGGCTCGGGGCTTAAGCTTACAGTCTCGGTCTCAGCCCCTGTTAGCAGTCTCACCCCCTGCCTCCACGCGGCCCGGAGACGGCTCTCCCTCACTCTCCCTCGCAGCTTTGCTTCCGCTAGCCTCCGCTACCCTGCTGGCTCACCAACTCACCAGTTTTCCCTGCTCCTCACTCCTTGGCTCCTTCCGCCCCCCGGCTTGGACTCAGGCTCAGGCTCAGACTCAAACTCAGAGCCCCAGGATACCAGGGTACAAGTGGAGTGGTGCTGGGTTACTGTGGTCCGTGGTCCGTGGTCCGTGGTCCGCCGTAAGCCGTGAGCTGGTGGCCGACGGTGGACCGCCTTTCTCTCCAAGGTGCTGGGGAGGAGAGGAGGTGAGTAAGAATGGATGCTGGTGCAAGGCTCCTGTTGTAGCACACCGATGGTCTCAGTAATCCCAATGTTCCCAGCGCTCTCAGCCTCAGTCACAGCTACAGCTAGAGGAGCTGCTGCTGCTGCAATGCGTTACGGTGCTGGTTTGTTTTATTTTCCGTCGGCGGTACCAGCGTTAGCTGCTGCCCGGCTTCTCCTCCCATTACGGACTCTGCAGTCTCTGTCTCTGCCTCTGCAGTCTGCAGTCCGCGGTCGCGGCCCCCCCGCA
The DNA here is from genome assembly GCF_964263255.1 of Lissotriton vulgaris. Taxonomy (NCBI): domain Eukaryota; kingdom Metazoa; phylum Chordata; class Amphibia; order Caudata; family Salamandridae; genus Lissotriton; species Lissotriton vulgaris. The sequence continues at coordinate 1,087,101,277 of NC_141693.1, read as the reverse complement.
GCTCCTCACCTTGCCTTGCCTCGGCAGGGGCACAACGGCTGCGGGGTGTAGTTTTGATGTTTTTCTCGGCCGTTTCGGCCGTTTTGGTTGTTAGTGCCGAAATGTATATCTGTCTCTCTCCCGGCTGCTGCGGTCTCCACGGTCGTGCGGTCAGCGCGGCCAGCTTGCTCCTCCTCTTCCGGAATGCTTTTTTGTGGTGATGCAATGAATGTTTATTTAGAAGCTCTTGGTAGATTAGAGAAACGATTTAAACCAACGGCTAATATTGCGCTTAATCTATTCAAATTCTAAGCACAAAGGCAAGACAAATCTTTTGATGATTTCCTCACTTATGTTTACAGTGTAATTTCGGAGCAATGTCTGATGAAATGATTTCGATTAGATCATTGTTCATGTCAGGAACAAGAAAATTCAGGGGAAACTTTGGTGCATGGGTGATCCCAAATGAGAAGAAACTATTGCCATTGCTAAATCCACAGAAATGTCAAAAAATGGATGGATATTGTTGTTAAACAGAGCTCTAATTCTAGTAAAGTCACTCCTGAAGAAGACGTGTGTATTGTAAAGCCAAAAGTGTACAACAAAACCTCTTTTCCTATGCAAGGAAAAACTAAGAATTCTTTCTACAATATTAATAGCAGGAGAACGGATTTCACTAATAATACTTTTTCTTGTTTCAGGTGTGGGAGCAAATCACATATTGCATCATTTCAGGGTTGTCCTGCTATCAATAAAGAATGTAATATTTGTGGAAGGTTAGGACACTTTAGTAACGTTTGCAGAGTAAAACGTTATAATAGTCAATCACGGGTGGGGCAATCACGCTCATCCACTAATAATTTGATCCCTGCAAAAGTGTCTTCTATTAACAACGTTGAGGAAGTGAAGCAAGAGCTTGACAGAGGTTATGTTTTTTCTATTGTTCAAAGTGGGTGTGTGATGATAAGCAGCAGGAAGTCACCCAAATGTGTTTTTCATATTTTTACTGTTGAAATTGAACTTATGTTAGATTCAGGATCCCCTTGGACAATAATTACTAGGGAATATTTTAGTGAAAAATTACAAGACGTGTGTGATATTTCCAATTTACAACAATCTGACATCATAGCTGAGTTTTAATGGTAATAGAATTGATATTGAAGGTTATTTAAGAGTACGATTAGCTTTTAGAGGCAGATCAGCTCACATTAAATTATATATTGCCTTAAAAGGAGTCAATGTTCTCGGTTGGCATGGCCAATCGGAATTAGGCATCACTTTAAATCCACGTCTGAAAGATCCTGTTTCTCTTTGCAGTGAGCAAGATATGGTAAATGTTATCTGTCCTAGTTTGGAAGGGACAAATGAAATGTCTTATTGAAGTAACAAGTTTGACAAAGTGTTCTGTGACCAATTAGGAAAATTGAAACATTTTGCGCATAAAATCGTTCTTAAGGAAGGTGCATTTCCTGTGAAACTAAAATTAAGAGGAGTTCCTCTTAATATTAGGGATGATTTAAAGGAAATGTTAAATGATTTGTTGAAAGATAATATTATTGAACCTATTGAGTCCTCAGAATGGGTTTCGCCCATAGTTCTTGTAGGGAAGCCTGAATAAAAGTTGAGAGTGTGCATTGATTTGAGGGCTCTTAATTCCAACATCATCATTGATTGTCATCCCCTTCCTAATATTAATGAGCTTGTTTCCTTGTTTGATGGTGCTCAGATCTTCACCACCTTGGATCTTAGATCAGCGTACCATGAAATTGAACTTACTGAAGAATCTAAAAAGTACACAGCTTTTATTACACCCATGGGTCTATTTCAATACAAAAGGATGCCTTTTGGTTTGGCGTCTGCTACCTCAGTTTTTCAACGAGTTATGTTCCAAATTTTTAGAGATCTTGATTTTTTTCTCAAATGCTTCCAATATGATATTTTGTTTTTTTCCAAAAATGAACTTGAACATGTGTCACATTTAGATGAGGTATGCAGAAGACTGGAGAGTTGTGGTCTCACGCTCAAGGCGCACAAATGCAAGTTGATTAGGAAATCTGTAGATTACTTAGGACACACATTATCGGGGCAAGGTTTAGTACCTAAAAAATCAAACGTGGAAGCTATTTTAAATGCTCCAGCTCCAAGCAATAAGGAACAATTACTCCCATTTTCAGGTATGTGCGAGTACTACAGTAAATTCGTTGAAAACTTTGCGACTAAAATGGAACCGTTAAGGAGATTGTTAAGGCAAAGTATTGTATTTGAATGGAAAGATGAACAAGAAAAAGAGTTTGTAGATATTAAAAATGATATTGTCAAGTCACCAACCTTAAAACCTTCCAGGATGGTAAAAAATGTATCATCACCACCGATGCTAGTTTGTATGGTCTTGGGTGCGTGTTATCTCAAACCGTTGGTGACATTAAGTGGAATGTGGCTTTTTCCCCTAGGATGCTGTCATTGAACGAGAGTTGCTTGCTTGTGTGTGGGCTATTGAACATTACAGAATTTACAAAGGGGGCAGCAAATTTATTCTAAGAACAGATCACGAACCACTTTTGCATATATTATCGGTAGGTGGAGATTGGAATTCTATAGCAAGAATTGCACGTTTGGCATCTAAGTTACAGGAATGCAACTTCACAGTAGAATACATACCTGGGAATTTTTTTTTTACTGCTGACTGTCTTTCACGTCTTCCATGTGGAAGTAGTAATGACAATGTGAATGAGCTCAGGGAAGTTGATTTTGTTTTAGGGATTTCTGACTTGGTTTCTCCTCAGTATCAAGACCTTAGTGAACAGTTTTGGATTGAATGTCAAGGTGTTGACGAGAAGTGCATACTTAAAAAAAAATGTCTTCTAGAAGGATTGCCCAACAAAAATAATATTAGGCACGATTTACTCCCGTTTTACAATGTAGCAGAAGAATTATGGTGTGAGGGTGAGTGGATTTTTAAAGCTGGAAAAAAAATTCTGCCTAGTGGAGTACAGGAGTTAACACTGAAATTAGCACACAAAACACACCCTGGAATCTCGGCCGTGAAGTGTTTAATAAGATTACATTTTTGGTGGCCAGGTATGGATAGATTCATAGACCGCACGGTTAGAGAGTGTAGTGAGTGTTGTACCAGTGACAAGATGTTAAGATTGCATACGCCACCTCTCAATACTGTGAAATGGCCAGAATTTCCTTGGAGTAAAATTGCATTTGATATATCAGGCCCTTTTCAAATTTTACCGGAAGCTTCACGCTTTGCTTTGGTTATTATCGATTATCATTCGAAATGGCCAGAAGTGAAATTTGTGGCTAAGGCTACCACTAGTGCAGTTATTGCTTTTTTTCAAAGAAGTCTTTGCAAGAGAAGGGTGTCCTTCTGTTTTAGTCTCTGATAATCGTGTGCAATTGGTTTCATCGGAGATGAAATAGTTTTTGCAGAATTGCAATATCAAACACTTTCGCACATCTCTTTATGAACCTCATGAGAACGGACAGGTGGAGCGCTTTGATCGAGTTCTGAAAAGTTTTGTTTGTGATGCAATTAAAGAAAAAGGTAATTGGTTAAGCGTTCTTAGGGAAAAACTTTGGACCTATCACATAACTCCTCATACTACCACAGAGATTAGCCCTTTTAAATTATTTAAAGGAAGGGATTCAGCTTTGGACATTTGCCCTTGGTTGTTTAAGGAGAAATGTAAAAATTTGGTAGAGAATGAGGTAAACATTCAAGAGGTTGCCAACAAAGTTAGTTGCAGGCAGGACAGGTCAGCTTTGTGGTATAACAATAAGTGGAAGACAAGAGAACACGAATTGAAAGTTGGTAATTGGGTCAGGATTTTGAAACCTTTCATTGTTAGTAAAGGTATGAGTAAATATGGTTGGCTTATTCAAGTTAAAAAGGTTTTCAACAATATTGTGATCACCCAAGATGGCAAGGTTTGGAATTCAAGGAAAGTAGCTAAGTGTCCTATACAAAATGTCAAACAGTCTCAGGGAGATTTAGTTCAATGTAACAAATTCAGCCAAGAAATTAAATCTCACTCTGACTCTGACACTGTGGCATCAAGAATCAAAAATGATGTACGAGTAAGAAGAAGGCCTGTGTCTCTGCAAGACTTTGTTTAATTATTTTGTTCTTCTTTGAACTGTTTTTAAATAAGGGAGATGTGTTATATTCTACTTTATAGGGTATTGTTATTATTAATTTGTACATTATCTTGTTTCTTTAAGAGCATGCGATATGTTATGTTTCTGTATGGGTTCTATGTTCCAAACAGAGCTTTGCTCATGTATCATTCTACATTGTCTGTCAGTTGCATCCTGCTGTCGTTATGCCAGGACCATATGCTGTGTTGTCTAATAAACCTTCTTGAAATTACTTTGGATTGGATTATTTCAATCACCCTTTTCATTGGTCAGGTTAAGGGTGAATTAGGGACTATATGACAAAGTGCCACCTAGATCCTTACCCCAAAGGATGTGTTGTGTCCACTGTTCCCTCGAAGTTGCGCGGCTTTGCACGCGCGCACCACAGTGCCCCCGAGCGCGCAGTGCTGTGTGTGTGGCGCACACACACATACCAGGAGCATTCATGCCACCGCTGCAGGGTGAAAACAGGCATTTAGAATTTGCAGAGGAAGTGGCATTTAGCAAGTGCTCCTGCTAAATTTCTTTTGTTTTCTAGAGTGCGGCTCTGGGGCTCATTGTGTGCTTTTGTTTAAAGCATTCGTGTTATTTGCAGAGCGTGACAAGCTGCGATTAACATGAATGCTTTTTTAAAAAGCACAGAATCTGCCCACAACCAAACTGTAGAAAACACAAGAAATGCTGCACCAAACACAGTGCATGCTTTTAGAATCACCTAAAAGCACACCCTGTGTTTGTAGACCTGCTGCATTTCTTCTCTTAATAGTGCTGGGCTGCGGGGTGATTGTTTGCCTTTTTGAAAAGTTTTCATGTTAATTGCAGGTCACGAAGGGTGCTGCCATTAACATGAAAATGTTAAGAAAGGCGCGCAATCACCCTGCAGCTGTGCTCTAGTAAGGGAAGAAATACAGCAAGCTTACAAACGCAGTATTTGCTTCCAGGGACCATGTGACATATTTGCGGACCAACAGCCCGGACAATGAACATATTAACAGAAATACAGTGATTATTGTGAAACGTGTTAGGAGGAGGGTGACGTTGCAACTCAAGTTTCACACACCACCTCTTTCGCCTCTTTAATGGGCGTGTAACCAAGATCCACAATGTTATTTTATTAGTATAGGGATGTTTGAGCTTTTGTCATTGAGAATGTTTTCAGCCTGTTCCTCTGTTTGAAAAATTGACATAACCTTTAAAAAATTGTTTAGCTGGAATGAGGACAGAGGGCTTGGGATTGGAAAGGGAGGAAGCGCCACTCTTCGCAGCAAGAAATGTTGAAAAAGACATAGACTCTGGATATTGTTTGACTCCTGCCCAGCCCTGTTCCTAAGGCATCAATACAGGGGTAGGTATTCACCCATGTAGACATTTATACTGAGGAAGAAATGTGCCCATCGGCAAGGAGCATAATGGGAGAGGAATGTGCACACCATCAAGAACTCAATTCAAGAGAAAATGTGCACGTCTGTAAAATGCTTACACTGGGGAGAAAGGCACACCTCTAAATATTACATACTGAGATATACAATTATGAATAGGATAGCAATACTGCACAAGAAATGGGCAGCTCTCTAGGACAGTACTAATGGGGAGAAATGCATATCTGTAGAACAGTAATAATGAGAGAAAATGTGCACTGATGTCAAATTAATGCTGAGAAACAGCGACATCTGTAAAACTAGACACACTGGGAGAGAAAAGGGCTCCCTGGAAAGACAGATACTGTAGGACATCTGCAGATCTGTAAAACATTGGTATTAGGGGGGAAATGTGCATAGATGTGTAAAGCTAATGATTGCACACATTTGTGCACAACTATCGTACACAAACAAGTGAGTGAAGTGATATGCCCTGGATAGTTAAAGCCTTGCTCCCCTTATCTCCAAAGGATCAGGATCCTGCAGTGTCAGAAGGGAAGGGAGGCCTCCAGAGGGCAGAAGATATGCATTATCTACCCTTAACTTGCACTTCTAAGGGTTAGCCATCAGCGTGGACTCCCAAACTCCTGCAGCCCGGCTGTTCCTCTGAGTGCCTACATAACAACACCCCTTCCCAACACACCACAGGAAGAGCACTTGACTGGAGTGGAGCTGCAACCTTGGGGCCTCTGTGTGCGTGCAGGGTGAATACAGAGTACTGTGACTGTATGAATGCAGGGTGAGTGAAATGCCCATGTGACTGCAAAGTAAGAAATGTGACTGTACGAGTGCAGGGTGAGTGGTGTGCCTTTGTGTGTGCAGAGTGAATTATGCAAGTCCACTGTGTGAGCGCAACCCGAACTATGTGCCTGTGTGAGTGAGTGTGTGGAGGTTCATTAGTTTGCCTCCGTAAGAACTGGGGTGAGTACTGGGGGTGCATGGTGAGCAATGTGTCTGTGTGAGCGTACAGTGAGTTATGTGACTATGAGTATACTGGATGAGGGGTTTGAATGCACTCAGTGAATGGTGTGCACTAGGGAGAGCAGGGTGAAAGGAATGCTTATGTGAGTGTAGGCTGAGCAAAGCGGTGTGCATCTGTGAACACAGGATAAGAGGAGCGAGGTGTTTGCATGAGTATAGGGAGAGTGGTGAGACTTTGTGAGGTCATTTGCATATTTTCAATGAATTGTTGCAAGGTTTCTTGAAATGTATGATGAAAATGCACCATTCGCACCCATTTTTTCTAAATTGTTCTTGTGAAATAGTACCAAGCTAATAATTAGTCTCATAGTAACGCCGTCTCCATGGTTGATTCAAGCTCAATCGCTGCGCTCTCTCGCGCTTTCTCGCACTTTAAATTCAACTCAAAGTTTTCTGCCTCACCACTTTTTCAAAGCACCAGCCTCCACTGCCTAAGCCTAAAAGTGGAAGCACAAACCATTTGTCTACGAGCCATGGATTTTCTGTCATCAGTACCTCTGTTTTTCAACAAGAGCAATTTAAACATGAATGGCAAAATATCCTAGTTTGCAAATGTTTTCTATATAATTCTGGTTCTGCAATATCAATATTTACAGCATAATGCATCATCTGCTGCATAATTTGACAATTTTAACAAAAAAAAATTGTAGCTCAAACGGATCAAATGTTACTAAAAAATGTGACTAGTGTTTCTGCGAAGTCGACGGCCCTTTGCAAAGGTTGACTGATCACATTGTCACTGTTGGATTAGTATGTCACCGGTGTAGCTATAACCCACAGGTGTGTCCAATTTTCGCAGCATGTGTGTGCTTCTGGTCACCAAAAGGGTGGTGTGTTTATGGGAAAACAGCAGGCAAGACCCGCTCCATGGATCACCCATGTGATGGCTGGTACCCCCAGAGTTGACTCACAGGAAGGCTGATTGGTGCACAGCTAATTGATCTGTTAAATTCCGGCCTGCCTGCTCAGCGCTGTTCGTGAATATTCTATCTCGGACGCATAGCGTTTTAAATTTGATGGCGCAGTTGCATGCTCATATATGTTAGACAATTTTATCGTGCTGGTGCTGCCTCATTGGCAATGTGCCTCAATTTCAGTATTGTCAGAGGGGAGCTAGAATACGTGACTAATGCATTTTAATGCCGTGATGGGGACACTAGCATTAAAATGCGTTAGTCGAAAGCGTGATGCGGCCCTATCCTAACCCTGCCCTGATACTGCGAAAAGTAAAATTATAATAACAGCGTTATTATAACTTTATTTTTCCTGCTCAAAGAGAGCATTTGTTAAAGTTTTTGTTAATCGCAGCACCCATCATGAGCTGAAATTAACATGAAAACTTGAACAAATGCACACAATCCCCCCGTGGCCCAGCTCTATTAAGAAAAGAAATGCAGCAACATAGCTGCCAAGGTTTTAAATTGATATTTGGGATGGTTTCAAACCTGCCTTAACACCATTCACGTGCATCTGTATGTAAGGAAATGCACTGTTGTTTCACTTTTTTAAGCAAAGGTTTGGAGTGATATTTGGCGCTGCACCCATACGCGCGTCTGGTAACTGGCGCACATTGTATTGGTTGCAGCGCACATAGACCTTACACTGCCAAACACAGATGAAAGTATTTAGAGGGAACATTAGTCGTGTAATAATTGGACCCTTAGCTGTTCAAATTACACAACTGTTGGTATAGTATAGATATGTCAACTTGTGAAAGACATTTGCTGGTATGCTAGTCAGCTTCATTTTGTATTTATGTAATGTTTATACTCACTGTAAGAATATGTTTGCTGCATACAAGTATTAAATGTGATGGTAAGGTATTTATTAGTCACAACTCAATACCAGTCACTGATCTTTCAGTCAAATGCAACAGGATGACTTAAAGAGACTGTGAGTACACTATCACTAACAGAGCTCAAATATGAGAATCAATGTATTACATTTAACAAACGTAGCCTGCTTTGCGTATATTTCTTCTTGCATGATATTAATAGGTATACAAAAAAACTAGGCAGACTGACATAAATCTCTTTGTATTTTGAGAGTTATCACTACAAGCACCCAGCTGTCTGAGAAGATCACCATCTCTCATTCCTGCAGACAGGATACCATCAGACTGGCGACAAAGAAGATTACAAAAGGCAACAAAAATGCAAGGCAACAGGTCTTTTCCATCTATACACCTTGGATCTGGCACTGCATCCCCCTGCCAAATGTTGCCACCCAACCCCTGATCCAATTTCGAGAAGAGTTGAAGAAGCACCTCTTTAAGAACATTACAACATGATACAGTAGCAGCTCACCTCTGTCCCCAGAACCCAGCACCTCTTCAATAATTTGTTGACTATATCTCGGTTTTTGACCCTGCAAAGCATTCCAATGTCTTTTGGCTAAGATTGTGCTATTCAAATCTATACTACTATTATAAAGGAAGAACTTTGCACCTTTGAGGCGGGTATCCTCGGGAACCACAGCGCCAATCCACACACCCGATACATCATTGTAATCGTCAGGGTGTGCAGATGGACATAGGCTATATAAAGCATAAAAATATACTTTATTTAAAAAATTAACATAAAAAAAGTAGTCCCTTCGAAGTAGTGCCTGCCGCGACCTGCGTGCTGACATCAGGAGCGCGGGAGGAGCGGCGTCCAGGAACGCGAGGAGGAGTGGTGGACATGGTGCGGGGGAGGAGCTGTGACGAACGGCGGAATGGTGGTGAGGACCGGACGGACAGGCGGGAGGAGCGGTAAGCGGCGAGGAGCGGCGGAGCGGTGAAATGAGGAGCGCGGGGGAGGAGCAGCGGCTGAGGTAAGGCTCCGGGCAGACGGGGGTCGGGGCAGGCGCCGGGGTCGGGGCAGGTGGGGGACGGGACGGGCGGATGCCCGGGCTGCTTGACAATGTCGGGGCGGGCGGGGGGCCGGGCTGCTGCACAATGTGCGGTGAAATGAGGAGCGTGGGGAAAGAGCGGCGGCTGAGTTAAGGCTCCGGGCAGGGGGGAATCGGGGCAGGCGGGGGACGGGGCGGGCGGGGGCCCGGGCTGCTTGACAATGTCGGGGCGGGCGGGGGCCGGGCTGCTGCACAATGTCGGGGCGGGCGAGGTCGGGGAAGCCTGATTGCTCCCGGACAAGGTCGGGACGGGCTGCTAGTATCTTTTATATTCCTACAAGGAGAAATAATTCTAGGAACTATGTAGGGCTACTGGTGCAACTATCATGGGCATTAATACGGGTTTCCTATGCAGACAGCAGCACTCCTAGCTAAAGGAAAATGTATTTGTTATTGCATCATTTGTTAGAATGCATGTGGAAGGAAGAAACAGGGCATCACATGTAGGTAGACAGATGTGATAACTTCAGCTATGCATGTCTCTGATGACTTGGCTCCCTTAATTACATTTAAGTGTTAAAATGCATGATAATTACAGGGACATTAATAGTGCCCCATGGGTAAATGTGGTCATTGCTGTAAAGTGAGAGGTGAATGCTGATGACTGAGTGCCAAAATTTTATTTGTTCACGATGGACGATGGCTGTGCATGACAAATGGCGATTCAACCACAAATTAAAAGTAGGTACATTTTATGAGTAAGGTGTTTGGGGTAAAAGGTCCAGCACCTGTTTCATGAAGGTTTACTTATATTTTTGTGCATGTTTAAAAAAGTGGTATCCACAAACTGCAAGTTTAATTTTACAAACAGTAATTCTACAACTGCAGAGACTGCATTTAAAAAGAAAGGGCTGTGATAACCATTTATGTGCGGAGTTTGCTGCTGCTAATGCAGAGTCTCCGCAGTCGTAAATGTACTATTAGTAAAATTAAACTTGAAGTCTGTGAATACCAAAACAACAGTATATTTACTGAAAAATTGTACGTTCATCTTTGTGATTCAGGCCCTGAGTCTGCAGGGGCAGCGGCAGTCCCTGCAGTGCAATTAGGATGTGACTGCGACCCTGGCGGTCACATCCTGTATCTTTAACCTTGCGGCGGGTGCTGCTTGAAGCAGCATCTGCCGCAAGGTTAAAAATGCATGTTTTACATTTACATGCGCAAAGCGGCAGGCACCACGCGGTGCCTGCCGCTTTGTGCAATAAAATGCTGGGGGGTACCATAGGTACCCCCCATGTGCACCCCCCACCCCCGCAACGGGCCCCCAAATACCAAAGACCACATGCTTTTCCACATCGGAAAAGCAGCCGTGGAAAAGCATGTTACAATGCACATCTTAATTTGGCTGACGGTGTCTTGCAGACACCGCCACCAAATAGCCCTCCACACCCCGCGGATCAGCGGCGGGCAGACCTGCCGTCCGTCGCTGGTCTCACCGCAATCCCACCGCAATCCCACCGCCATCCTAATCTGGCGGTGGGTGTTTTCTGGGGCCACGGCGGTGAATCCTCATCCTTCGGGCCGGAGGTGGCTTCCGCCGGCCCGGAGGATGCGGATTCACCGCCATCCTAATGAGGCCCCATGTTCGGTTTATATTTTGCAAGGGTCATTTAGGCAATGGCTTTAAAGGACTTTCAGACCTCTTTACTCCATCCATGAGAGAATGGAAAGTTTTAACAGTGTGGTAAAATGATCTGTATTAGTAGCACACAAAGGCAGATTAGAATGGAGGAAGTGCTTGATTCAAAAAGATTTAAACCAGCCCAATAACAGATTGGACTTGTAGAAAACAAGCCCGACCTGCATATCTATTTTTATTTTTTTTGCAGAGGAATTCACCACCATCAAAATCATTTTACAGCACCATTTTCCAGAGTAATTGAATAAAACACCATTAATTTTATAGGCATTTGTGAATAACAATTTGTGATATGCGCATATCTTTTGCTTAAAGTTGTTATTGCTCCTAATTTTGAGGAATGTATGACTAAGAGAAATTAAGGTAGAGGTAGGACTTTGATAAAATAATCATAAAGAAGCATGTCTTTAAAGGCCTCATTTTCCTCTAATACTAATAGTGAAACTGTTGATAGAGTGGAAATATTATTTAATTTGTAGGGGTGCATTATAATCACATGTAGAGCGCACCTGCATATAATCCTTTACTGTATCATGGTGAAGTGATAGAATTGTAAATTGTTTCAACGCAAATAAATAATATATTTTAGTTCATTGACAACTAGCATGGAGAATCAACGTAGAAAATGAATGTAACTGGTAGAAAACGCTAACGTGAAGAACCTGTGTTGTGCTACTGACAATTATTTGTGTATTAAATGTGCTCATTAATTATGTCATTTCATATGCTGGTAAATGTATTAGTTGAAATTCCATAAATGTTATGTGAATTTGTGACATTTATATGAAGCGTTCTTATGTTAGCTCAAATTTGTAGGCCTGAAGTGCAAGTCCCTGAAAACTCTTGCTTTAGGATTGACAGTTTGAATTTCCTGTGTTTGGTGGAATCTGTTCTTTCTCACATCTTGTTAGATAGAATAATGTCTTTGTTTTACTAGCTAGGCAAAGAGAGAAGTTAAAATTGTGTGGCTTGGGTGATAAAGAAAGGTTGTTGTGTTTCATACAGGAGAAGGCTTCAGAACCAAGGACAACTTGTAGCGAGGCAGGTACACCGCAGACATCATGGAAAAATATCTTCGAGCGTTACCAGAGTGGATATCATGATTCGAAATACAACATGCAAATGCTACCGGTAGGTAAGTGGTTGTTGGAATTAGGGATAGTGCCCCACTTCTTTATTGCCTTCAAAGAGAGAGCATCTTAGAACCAGCTCTGTCTTGGTGGCTTTATGCTGCCTGCTGCCTGGAGGTACTTCTTAGGATGACTCCATGGCTAACACCTTTAACTTTCTCTGAAGATGCTTAAGTAGGGATGTCACCTTAGAGTTAGAGTAGGGATAGATGTAATGCTTTACACTCACCAACCCTAGATGCAGGGAAATTTGGGCTCATGCTTCCTGATTTTCTGCATCTTACTTCTTGAACTAATTGTGTTGTTTATGCTGCAGTGACTAAATTGGATGCAGAGATCTGGCTTCATGCTAATTCATCTGTTTTTCTACACCCACGTGTTTAGGTGTCTCTATGTCCAATTATTCTTGACTTTGTAATAAAGTGACTGTCCATGAGTTATTATGTATCCAAGAGAAATTTTGGCAAATTAATTGGTTCCCTTAATGACTTTTCTCCGCTTTACACTTTCATGTGACTAAAAATAACCATCGGATTGTGACTCTAGCCCAGGTCTAGAACTTATGGGTCCGCCCTTTCACTGTTCAATCACTGCCTTTCACCTTCACCTCAATCCTTGGACCTTTTTATTTTGTAGAGCCCACAGTAATTGATTTACAGATTGCAAGTAATTTTAATGATGCCATGCTAGATAATTTGAAATCCAACTACAAAATCAGAATTATTCTTGAGTATCTTAAAATACAGGCTGTTTATCGGCTTTCATCTTTCAAATCTTAAGGATAATCTTGACCATTACATCTGCTGAATTGAATTGCCAGTGCTACACACAAGACAGGCTGTACAATTGATCTAATTGTCCCTCTAGAAAGCCTAGACAATTTGAATCTTCCTATTCCTGTATTGTGTCACAGTCACAGGGTAATTCCATTCATCCCATCTGGGAAGATGTCTTTCATTAAATTCAGGATGATACGTTAAAGGAAATGTTTAAAAAGTTTTTAAAGAATATAAAATCATCAAATTGACTTTTTAACCAATTGGATGTTTAACGATAACAAGGGTAAAGAAACCTGAGCCAATGTACAGACCTATTAAATGCATTTCATGCTAATCTTACTGAAATACTTGAGGCGTTGATCTATGGAAAATTCATGAAAAAAAGACATTTGGAAAACATTTTACTGAAGTTCACATCAACCAAAGAATTAATATGCCTGTCATTCTACTGTTTTCTGATATCATATGAGCAAAGGGAATCGATTATTATAGCATCAGCTAACTAATTAGGGGATCGCTTGGTGTGGCTGAATGCCTGTGTGATGCTCTGGATATTATCATTAGGAAGCTACCCAACAAATTTTAAATCAAACCCATAGTTGGTAGCTAATTATTTTTTTTTTAGCTTAGCTCTGTTTTTTATGTATCTCATTTATTTTACACGTATTGTAGGAATTCATTATCCACTTTGATTGCCTGTTATTTAATCCAAGTTAAACGTCATTCACCGCTTCTTATTGTATAGACATAAATTAAACATCTGGTTGTCGTAATTCTGGTTATATGGGGGCATATTACCAAGCAATAGCGATAATTATCGCTATTGCTTGGTTAGAGACAAAAATTTACCGCTGAGATGCGGCGATTTTTACCGCAAATAAACCTTGGTATTACCAAGGTTTATCGCAAATGCGATACAAAATCGCCGCAAAGCATGAATATCGCTGAAAAGTCAGCAATATTCATGCATTACCGAGCTAATGCTCTTAGCCATGTTATCCACCTCCCATTGGATAACATGGCTAAGAACTGCTCAGGGCAGGTGTTAGCTTTTGGAGATATTCGCGCTTAGCGCGAATATCTCCAAAAGTTGGTAATAGGAGATAGCGATGTTAGCGACTGTTTTCAGTCGCTAACATCTTGGCACGCCCACTTTGCATGTCATTAGTGATAAATATCACTGACATGCAAAGTGGGGCCCAAGATGGCCGCTATCTCCTACTAGCTGTCGCTAACTGGTATTAGGGACAGCTAGGTAATAGGGAGATAATTTTATCTCTGCTTTCGTGGCTTTTAAAGCCAAAAAAGCGGAGATAAACCCCCTTGATAATATTCCCCATGTTTTTCTTTAGAAGCTCTTAAATGAATGCGTGGATGTAGATTTCTCGAGCTCTAGTGTGACACAAATTGGTGTCCACCGGTTATGCGAAGTTTCAACGTCAGTAATTGTGTTTCCACTTAAAAATACCGATTTATGAAAATCAAGGTATCCTTTTTTGAGTAAAGATCAATGTTATATAAATGTAGGTCAAACATGCAGAAGGCAAATGTTTCATAATGTGCCATCATATTTTTAATAGAAGAAACGTGTTGTGCCTATTCAATGAACGCCTCTTGCCATTCCACCTGGGAGTGCCATGGAGGGCATTCTGTCACAGAGAGTCACACCATTGCTTTTGGAGATTAACTGCCTATAGTTAACTCTGATATGTTTGAGGCAAGACTCTGCCTTCAGCAGATTTATTCATGAAATGTGAGACTCTGCACCAGCTTGGCTTCATTTCCAGAGGCCTCTGCCAGTCACCACTATGGCATATATATGTTATTGTAAATTTAGATTAAAAAAGGGATCATTGACTAATGGTCTCTTGGTACTGATAGGGCCATCACAAAAGACGAATCTTTATTAGCAGATGATGATCATCAAAATGTCAATTCTAAAAAGTTGAGAGTAAAACATACATTCAATATATAGATGTTGAAATCCTTTGTGGAAATAACAGATGCCAGCCTGGTATGCATCCAGGAAATGTTTCTATGGATAGGCCCTCTGATAAAATATTTCGCACCGCATGAACTTGTAACCGATTTGGAAATGTGTACTACTTGACAGTAAACCCTTGTGGAGAAAACGTTCCCAGCCAAGCGTTAAATAATTCTATTATTGTGCCCATGTTTTCTTTGGACTAACATGTGGAATGTTGACATCAACAGCTGCTGTAACTTGTGTAATGGCCCAGATGCTATTATTCTACACAGTAGGCATATTTTTCCTTATGGTGAGAGTCAATTAAAGAGTGTACGTTGAGGACATAAATTATGGATGGGTCAGGTAAGCAATATTTCTGTGTGCTATTCCTGAAGCCTTCTCACCTGCAGGTATTGTTCACAGCCGGTGTTATCGGAATGGTTAATTGCTTTAACATAATATCATGTATCTTATAGATATGTGTGAGCATTTACAGCTGCGGGATTTGTTGTGTGTTACATCTATTTTACTTTTCCTACAACTTATACAAAGAAAACAGCATTTTATGAAAGATTTATTTTCATCGTAGTGTTTAAAAACAATAATTGTCAGCCCACTCTACTGTGGCTCTTTAAATATATAACATAAACGAACTCCAGTTCAAAATACAAAGATTCGCCTTATACTAATGGATTTCAAAGCAGTTAATAAAATACAAGATAGAATAGATTTTTCAAAATCATAGTTACTCTATTTAACTGGAATGGAATTTGCAGCTTTCACATTTCATACTTTTACTTTGCAATTACTGTAATTGTTTCTGTTAATGTACAGATTCTAATTATGAGCAACTAGGCTCCCAAAGACAGTTTCCCTAAGTCAAACACATTAATACATACATGGAATGAAGGGAATTACCTTCCATCTTGGGAGTGTTCATCCTGGAGTAACAGGCCATTTATTTATTTCTTACCTTTTCTAAATTGAGTACGGTTCATAAGGAGGAGAAGATCAATTTCATAAGATTAAATCTACACACACAACAAGAGTAGTCACACCTTTGAATTTCTGTTTTTATGATATGTTTGATTCTATTTTTGTACGATTTTAATCGTTTTGTTATGCATCTTTATGTGTTTTGATAGGTAATGTGTTTTGAATGTTATTGATTGATTGATGTAGAATGCTTTTTATGCTATTTATAGTGGCAAAATAAAGTTATTATGAGTGACTGAGTTTGGCTCTCTAGCCCTCATTACATATTTCTCGATAATCCTGATGCAAGTGGGTACAACATATTAGAGTTTATAAATATTACAGTATTGCAGTAAAACACACACCCACAAATGATCTCAATTTATCTCAAATAACTATAACTCATGCCCTAAAGTAACTATAACTCACACCCTCGCCAAGCACTGCTAATTACCTTCTATTTTACATCACCCATGACATGTACTACGACATCAATGATAATATCACAGCAACATCAGAAAATATGTAATTAGTGATTACATGGTGCATGGCAAGAGCACAAGTTATAGTTAATTTAGGGCATGAGTTATAGTTACCCAATATAAATATAACTGGTGAATTTCCTTGGTTTTGTTTGTTTAAAACTGTGTTTTAGCATATGTCTCTATATGATCAAGGCCTGTGAAACTCGAAACACGTCATGGCGGATAACTGAAACTATAATAAAGAAAATTGCATTATTTTAAGTGGAGTCCGTTCCTGTTTGTTCTGCGTTGTGAGGGAACGTTAAATTCAACATGCTTCTATTTAGTACTTCACCCCTCAGTGGGCGTAGACACGTTTTTGGTGGTGTGGCATGTTGGGCTTTGTAGTGTCTTCTTTATATTTGAAATACCTTTAGTAGGTCCTGCATCTGAAAGTATTAATCAAATTGTCACAGCCCCCAGTGGGCCCATGAAACACAGTTCGCTGGCCATTACAGGCTTTACTCTGCTGTTCCTTTACAGCACTTGAACATTGCGGGCTGAGGTTCCCTTCTCTTCCAGGGACGGTGCAGCTCCCACGGCCCGACAGCCGTTGAGTAAATTTGCTTTCAAAGGTCTCCTGTTTGGCAGCGCAGACAACAGCAGCATAAATATATATACATATATATATATATATATATATATATATATATATATATATATATATATATATATATATATATATATATATATATATATATATATATATATATATATATATGTATGTTAGAACTGGGGGTCTCTAGTTGGCAGAGGTAGGTATCACTGTCCAAATAGGGACCCTTGCTTCTAGTCAGGGTAAGGAGGAAACCCTCTGAGATAACCTCTACTCACCCTCTAGGTAGCTTGGCACGAGCAGTCAAGGCTATTCAGAAGGCAATGTGTAAAGTATTTGCACCAACACTCTCAGTAACACAGTGAAAACACCACAAACTGACTCCACCACAGTTTAGAAAAATAAAGGTATTTAATCTAAACTACACAAGACCAAAACGACAAAAATCCAACATATGGTTCCAAATTGTTCTTAAGGTTGCTATAAAGTTCTTTAGGTTGCGATAAAATAATCCACAGTTGCGTGAAAAGTTCACAGATGTGTCACGTTTCCGACACAGTACCTTTAGTTGCGACAAAGTTCCAAAAGCAGAAGCTGGTGCGATAGAAAACAAGCGATGCGTTGCTCCTGAGACCTTGGGGAGGCGATGCGACAGCCCCGCTGCAGCAGCGGGAGTGTTGCGACGAATCCAGTCTGTATGGGGAGGAAGGCCACTTGTATGGATTCCAGTGTGTAGGTTTCTTGGGAAGTTTGTTCTCGCAAAGGCACGATGCAACGCTCTCGTATGGGCTTACGTCGATCTCCGGGGCAACGATGCGTGATCCAGCGGCGATCTCTCTCTCGCAACTCCTTGATGCGATGATCTGCGACGATGTTCGCAGCAACGTGATGCAGTCCGCAAGCAAGCGGTGCGGCGTTCTCACCCAGCGACGACAGGCTCTTCGACGTCACTCGCAGCAATGTTAGTCTTCCCGCACCCGTCTGATGCATCCTGCAAACGAAGGATGCGACAGCTCTGGCAGTGGCACCAGCCGCTGCCACGATCTCGGCCTTCGTAGCAGCGGGAATTTGCTCGCACTGTCGGGGATGCGATCTGCAGCGTGCGATGCAATAACTTTTTTGTAGCAAAGTCTCTCAAATCTTGGTTTCCAGCTTCCCAGCAAAGGTACAACTTCCAGAGGCACCCACATGGGCCATGCACTCCAGGAAGGACAGAACTCTCTCAGTAGAGCTCAGGGGAAGCTGGGGGTGAAGTCCTTTTGTTCCTGGGACTTCAAAACAGAGAGCCAGCTCTTCTCAGGCCCTTGGAGATTCCTTCAAGCAAGGGGACACAGCACAAAGCAAAGTCCTTCCCCTCTCCTTGGCAGCAAAGCAACAGCAGGGAAATCCAGCAGAGCAACAGCTGGACAATCTTCCTTCTTCAGTTTCAGCTTTCTCCTTGGCAGAGGTTCCTTCTTGATTCCAGGATGATCTAATTTTCGGTTGTCAGGGGTCCTGTACTTATACCCCTAAAAGTCTTTGTTCTCTTTGTGCAAGTGGGCCCTGAGCCCGGTCTGAACCAGTTTTGGTTGTTTCTTGAGCACTTTGTTTTCCTGGCTTCTCCTTTCCTTTCAGAGTGAGGGGCAGTGTCGTCAGCCGCCAGGCAGGAGTTGGAGCCAGTATTGTGGAAGGCAGGCACAGCCCTATTCAGGTCCAGGTGCTATCCCCTCCCACCACTCAAGATGCAGATGCAGTCATTCAGCCTAGGGCTGACTCAGCCAGCCTCCTTAGGGCTCCCCACCCCCTGTCCCTCTCAAACCAGACAGTCAATACACAAACAGGGCAAGGCACACAGTAGGGTCGGACAAGAGAATAGCAACTTTCTGAAAGTGCTGTTCTCAAACACAGGATTTAAAAACAACCTTTCCTAAAAGATGTGTTATTAAATTCTGAGTCCAGTGATACTAGACTCTTATGTCCTATCTTGTTCCTATGGGATTGGGAAGTCTGAGTGTGCATATGGCTGTGTCAGTGAGTGTATGGATGTCTCAGTGGTATATGGGTGAGTAACTACATATGTGAAAGGCAGTATATGTGAGTGTTTGAGTATATAACTGACTGTATGTCTGAAGGAGTGAGTGGCTATATGGGTGAGTGTGTGCTTGTGTCAATGATTGTAGAAGAGAGTGAGTGTGTTTTACTACCTGTATGAATATGTGATGTGGTGTGTGTATAACTGAATAGGTGTGTAAATGGCAGTGTGATTGGATGACTTAAAATTTCCTCCAGCTGAATACTGCCAAAAAAGAAATTCTGGCATTTGGCACTGTTCAAATGAACTGGTCCCTCGACTGGTGGCCTGTTGCGTTGGGTCCAGTTCCTATTCCGAAGCGAATGGCTATAAACCTGGGTGTTCGACTAGTCTTGGCCACCTCAGGCACCTGCTAACCTACACTGAGTCTTCTCTGCAGAGTGTTCCAGATGCTTCCTTTATCAGTCCATAGAACCCCAATCCAGGCCTTGGCTGTTAGCCATCTTAATTACTGTAATGCTCTCCATGCTTCGGCCAATGAATCCAGTGGCGTCTGGTGACTTTTCAAACTAGTGGAGCGTAAAGGTCAGGGCCGAGTTTTACGTAACAAGCGAAGCGAGCAAGCGCGAATATAGTGAGGAAATTAAGTAGGTTTCTTCGCATGAGAATTGTTCTGCAAATGGGGCATTTTAAAGCTAATTTCAAGAAAGAATTTTGAGAGATAACAAGGATTATAAAACAATTCTAATCCTGTTAGTCTTGAATTATTACATTATGTAAAAGCATTGAAGACTGCCTCGTATCTTAGTGCATTAATTATGTTCAACAGTTACTCTACTGTGCAACTGTACAGTGCCACAACTAAGGTTTTTAATTGTCATTTTTTAATGTTTTTTTCTGCATCTTAACTTGCTTTCATGCAGGACATCTTGAAGATTCCTCTTTTTGTTTAGAAAGTACTAATCTCTGGGTTAACATAAAAACTGACAAGAGTTATTTTGAAAACAAGCAAGCAAGGCTAGTATTATCCCCACCCTATTTGCTTGTCCTGATTATACTCCAGCGAACTCCACCATATCACAACCCCTCTGAACAGGAACACAAGCAACAAAGACATTTGGCTAAGACTTTCTTTGGCTTTGTCAGAGCAGTTCTGCGATGACATCTCTCTACAAACGCACATTGCACATGTAGCGTCATGAGAAATTCTGCGCTGTTGTTTATTTTCAGGAACAGAACATTCACAAGGCTACCCACCTACATTAACATACCATATATACATGCACTGACATAAAATATATAATATAATATACATATATTTACCATTTTATTTTGTGCATTCATGATCGAAAGGTATTGGAGCACGTTACATTGAAAGAGGTCTGATTTATTTTTTATGCACAGGGCCATTAATTCACTTGCCCAGAATCACAGGATGGTTGAGCTAATGCTGAGACTTGAACTTTGTTCTCCTTTTCAAAAGAGCCAGCTAGGGATGTAATGCTAAACCCTGCCACTCAGTCCTGTGTGTGCACACTGTCTAACTGGCAGAACAGCAGCTACCCCTTGATACTGCACATTTTAGTATTACTTTTCAATGCAGTTGCAATTCAGCCCCCACAGTAGCTGTAAATGTGTGATGGACACCAGCAAGAATATACACCTTATTGATTTTATTGGGCACCTTTATTCAGTACCTCTTTTCCCAGTTTCTGGCTCCATTAGGATGGCAATGGGGAAAACACTGAAGTTAATAAAATATTTTCTTTATTGCAGTTATTATTTAGTATTTAGTTTTTTCACCATCGCTCAAGTCTGTCAAGTAGCATTTCTCTGCAGTTTCTTTGAGATAACCTCTTAAATGAATCTTTTGTGTGTCCCACTCGCTTACCCCCATTTTACAGAGGGCCACCAACTTTGCGAAGCCTCTGATGAACATACCTTCGTTTATTATAGTGGACACATGCCGGCGGTTCTGTACTGGTAAAACTAACTTAACTCAGCCTCTAACACACCCATCCCCCATCACCTCCCAGGCCCTTTATGAAGCGGGTTAAATGAGGTGAGCAGGTGGTACAGCACAGAAAGTAGTTTCACTGCAGATGTCTTGACTTACACCACCAGCCCATAGCACATGCTCAGTGATCTCTTGCATTTGAAAAACACATTGTTTTTCAAATGCCTACAAAGTTATTGTTTCCATTTAAGTGTTTTAACAAGAAAGTGTGATGTTGAGACTTACAGATACTGGCTGCGAATGGGTCTGTGTCTCCTGGTAATGTGAGGGTGTCCGTTACGCTGACCCTTTCAGAGGACAAGGCACCAAAACACACATGCTTGCATACAGACCTACTTGTGACGAATGGAAAAGGGCAGGAGGATCTATGCTTCTGAATGATGGATGGCTGCTCTCACACAGAGAGGGAGACTCCAAAGCCCACGCCATGATGCTGACAACATCACTGGCCTAAAGATAACACTGTCATAGACTACAATAGCAATGATTATTCATGAAGGGCCTCAGAGCAGCAAGCCATGCATCGTGTATGACAGTTAAGAAAGTTCATTTACTCCCTGGTTTCCGTCTTGTGCTTCAAAGCAAGGAGGGGCAGGCAGCCAGAGAAAACACATCTTAGACTTAAAAACATTGATTTGTTTAGAGATGTGATCTTATCTCCAAATAAATCGATGTATTTAATATTTGCACCGGAACCTGAAGGAATATCAGGGGGGTACAGCCCCACAGCCCTAATGGATAATCCGCCCCTGAATGAGTCCCTTCTTAGTAAATTGCAGGTGATTCAGAATACAGCAGCTCACCTCGTTCTCAACATGCCTTCTAGAACTTCTTCTCGACCACTGCTGAGGAAGCTGCATTGGCTTTCCTTTAGCCAGAAAATTAAGTTCAAGGTTTGCTGTTTAACCTGCAAAGCACTTCATGGCAGAAGCCTCTGCTATCTGGCGGATAAACTTAAGTTCTACCGTCCAGGCAGATCTCTCTGCTCTGAGGGAAAGGGTCTGCTTGTCCCCCGCTATAAAAAACCTCGCACTGGGGGCAAAACCTTTGCCTTCTTGGCTCCGAAATACTGGAACTCATTGCCCGTGGAGCTTCATAAGTACACCACCCTTTGTCTCTTTAGGAAACTCCTAAAGACCGCTTTTGTTGCTGATCACCCTGCCTTGGCATACTCTTCTCTTGCAGCACAGAGATACCACTCTGGGGGGAGATTTTGGCGTTTTCATAAATTCCATACAAATATAAATACAAATTGTTTGGATGACAGTCTATGTGTATGGGTAACTCTATGGGTGAGTGGCAGTGTGTGAGTTTCTGTCTAAGTGTATGAGTGCAGGTATCAGTGGCTGTATTGATGAGTGACTGCATGTATGAATAACTGTATGGGAGAGTGATTGGATGTGTGTGTAGACCTATGAATCAGTGAGTGGGTATGTACTAACTGGTATTAGTGTGTCTATGCTTTCAAAAATGTTAGTCTGTATTTTAGAGTGGGTGTATGAAAGGTTATATTTGGGTGTGAGGGGTGCGTTAGATATTACATGAATGATGATGTCATCAGTGATGTCATTTGAGATGTCATCAGTGCTGTCATCAGTGATGTCACTGACCATGTCATGAGTGATGTCACTGACCTTGTCATGAGTGATGCAATATGTGACTTCATCAGCAGTGCATTGCAGGGGCGCGAGTTATAGTTAGCTCAGCTAACTATAAAAGCTGGATTATTCTGGTTTTGTATGAGCGAAATGTCAGCCTAACTATAAGGTCCTGGAAACCTCTTTTTTTTTACTGAATGTCTAAGGTTTTTTAAATGCTAATTCCTAACTATAACGTCCCTTAAACCTATGTCTTTTTCAGTGAATTTCTAAGCTTTTTTAAATGTTAATTCCTAACACCTTTGGCTTTGAACGGAGTCCCTTAGTTCAATATAATAAACATTTTGATTTATTCATTGATGCACCTACACAAATATAGGTTGGGTATATGAGTTAACCCCCTGGTGCCTGTCTGTTGGGACTACCTTGTTTGTATACTCCGTTAGATCGTAAGAGGAGATACATATGTAAATTGGTGTATGTATATATATAATTTTTTCATATATATATAATTCTTTTCCTTAGGGTACACAAAAGTGTTTTTGATACTATATATGTTGTAAATTTGTATAGAATGTACATGTGATGTGATGTATATATAATGTGTTCTGTTGTGCCTCTCTGGCTGCCCGCCCATATATGTATATATGAATTTATGGATACGTTTCTTTGATTTAATTTACTATTCACAAGAAAATTAATTGTTTCTTGTTTGAGAAATAAAAGTGGATTGATCCCTTCAGTACCATTTTTTTCTACTTCTTTCATCCGTGGATGTCTCCTGCTCAGGTACGGGAGGGTGAGGTGGGCAGAACCCCTACCCATTTTTTTAGTAATTCCTAACTGTAACATCCCTCAAACCTATGATTTTATGTATGATTTTCTACTGTTCCTGTTAAAAAAAATTATTAAGATGTTGCCTATTTTTTTTCTTTTTCATTGATCATTTTTAAAGTATAAAAAAGTTTTCAAATATTTATAAGCAGTTTTTAAAAAAAAGACAACATTGCTGAGCTAACATTTATATTATTTTTTCTTTCAATTAATATTGTTTTATTGTTTGCAATTGTGTAGTGCCATATTATATTACAGAGTTTTTAAATAAAAAAGAACATTTAGAAAAAATGTCTATCTTACTTTTTTAACTACTTTTTGATAAATTAAACTTTCCATAATTACTTTTAATATTCTGAAAGCTGGGGGGTGTTATTGAATGATTGCATGAGTGCATTTGTAGTGTGTAAAACATTCTATGAGTAAATTTCAACTGTGTAGCAGACTGCATAAATACATGCGTACTGCCGGAGTGAAAGAATGTGTGCAACAGTACTGCCTGACAGTCCCTATGAGTGACTCTTGGGTTATTGTATGAGTGCATGGGTAGCACCTGAGGGAATTAATGAGTGCGAGGGTATTGTTTGAGTGAATGATTGAGTGCAAGAGCAGTACCTGCAAGATTTCATGATTGTGTTGCTAATGTCTGATTGATTTAATGTGTGTATAGCTAATGTATCCTCGATTGCATGAAACATTACCCCATTGTTACATTTAAATGCCTTGGAATTACTTTTATTCATGAATTGTATTTTTTGCTTTTGCATTTTGCTGTGAGCATGAAGATAAATATGTTTTCCTAACAGGGAATCATTGTGATTGTCCTGTAGAACATTCTTTAGTTTGTAAACATACTTGAAGTACACAGAGATTGTAACGTTTCGGCCCATAATTTGTACAGTTTTTTTTAAGAAACTCCACTGACTGCTGTTATTCCAACGCTCATTGTGTTTTCAAACACCAGTTATCTCATCCTAAATAACCACAACTGATGTGGCTTACGAGCAGGCATCCCGCATATACCAACTCTTTCACAACGTGTTACATGTTTCTCTATTGCCTTTTGTCTTCCCCAGATAGGATTGTAGATAGTTTGCTGTGGCCTTCCATTGTCACTTTGAAAACAGATTTTAATACCGTACGCTGACTCAAAAGGCTATTGTTTCAACAAGAAGTGGCTGTCACATCAGTTTGTGAGACCTTCAAATAGCAGGTGGCTAAACCACCAAGTGACATTGAGTCACTGTGTAGTATCTAGGTCCATACATACATATAATGATGTAGCCGAGGCAGATGTAGTTGAGTCAAGTAGTTGGTTTATTCAGCCATTGGTAGGATAACAGGAAGTATAACTCTGGAACAAGCAGCCCCACCAGGAGCAGCCTCTTAGCTACTCAACCCATTCTCCAACTGCCAACCCTCATACCATTCACCCAAGCATTCCATCCATATCAATCACACTCACATTCTAACCTGGAACACTCATGCTGGCTGAGCAGCTAGATGCAGAGAAGTACAGTAACATAAATACTAAACCGAGAATACTACACACTGCCCAATACCAGTCTCCCACTACATTTTACAGAATTCATACACCAAATATTTAATAAGTCTGAAAGTGAAGGCCTACCACATTTTTTTAAACTAGTGGACTCTGGCCTCGTTATCTCTTTTCAGACTATTTTTGGAGTAATACCAGATTTTATTCATTCTAATTTTCCAAGAACATTTGGTGGGATTCCCTAGTGCTCTTGCTCATTTGTACAGTGCTTGTTCTACTGCTCTTACTACGAAATGGCAGCCCGTCCTGTGGTTGAGCCCCATCAGACCAATTGCATCTGTACCATGAACAAATGATGCAACTTTTTAAATGCTTGCCTTTGGCAACTCTTTGCATTAGCTATAAGTTGAACTTCTGATACGTCTATTTCACCTGCGTGCAACCTGTGTTCTACTGTCTCCAGTGCCCCTTTCAGATGTCTGCACTACTTCAAGTGCTGACCTGGATTATGAACTGTTGGTGAGTCCATTGCTGGTTTATGACTATGATTGTTCCGGAGATACATGCTTGATGGATGCGTTTAATCATGCAATAAGGGGGATCTGGAGTATGTGCGCCTATGCGCAGCGCCTCTTGCAGAGGAGTATCATCGAATATCATGCAGGTTGCCCTGACATGCTCATGGTTGCACAAGAATACGATGACCATGTCTGTTCTTTTGGCTTGCTCATCTGGATGACAACCCTCTTTGCTTGGTGAGGTGCAGATGACCTTTTGGAGCTGATTGAATTCCGCGGGGCTTGTGTATTTGCAATTCGATGCCTCTACATAAGTGCACATCGGAACCCGATTTGATGGCCTGTTATTTCTGCACTTTAAAAACACCGTTTTTTTTACTGCTTCTCATTTCGTTTTTCGTTCCTTGTGAACTTTCACATATTAACTTTTTCTACGATTATGCCTTTACAGATTCGGTTTGGCTCTGGTTATGTTTGCGTTCTGTTTGCCTGGGTGCTACACAGCTACCCAAGGGAGGGGGCGACTTGGCCGTTGGGAACATTATCCACTTCACTAAGTTACCATGAGCCCTGCAGCCATTACCCAGCTTTTGCGCATGATAACACAAGGCTTTAATTTAGAAAAATATCTTGTTCGTACTTTTTAAATGAGAACTGGTAGCTGTGTTTCTTTTGAGCATCTTTCTGAACTTTAATTTCAACATTCTGGGCAAAGTTAAATATACAATGTCCCTTCTTATTTTGCTCTGGTCAGGCCCAGAACCTATATAAAACATACCAATGCAGTTGTTGAACACCCATACTGTGATACAATTTGGATAGACGAACAGGAGGCACACACACTTGGACAGAAATGTTTCCAGAGAGAACAGCAAAACAGACCCTATACTTTAGATGTACAATCTATATTCAAAGTTATGTGGTCTGCAGACAAAGCTCAGAGATCTTCTAATATAGAATAATACTTTGTTTTAGCAAGGTAGAGGGAGGTTACGCAGTATAATCTTTTCTCCATTGTCTTTTTATGATGACATCTCCCTTTATCAGATATGGACTAACTGCTTTACTGATGAATTCCTATCATACACTTTTGTTCTTGTTGTGACACATATACTGCACGTTATGCCACATTACTTAAAATAAATATTTTAAAATGTTTCTTGTCTGTCTCAGATTTTACACGTACAAGAGTGACAGTGAAAAGGATGTGTCTTGTTACCGTAACTCCTGAGAGATGTGGGAGAGTTCTGTTGTGGGTTGTCTAATCACTTGTTTCTCTCTACGGGATTAGGAGAGCAAATGAGACAATATAGGAAGTTAGTCCAGGGCTTATGGGCACTCAGGTAATAGGATGACTCAGTCCCTACCTACTAAGGTCCCATAATTGCACAGAAGGGTACCCTCTGTAGGAGCACAGTAAGGGTGGGAAAGCCAAATATCCATAGGGAGGTCCTCGCGTTGGACCATGGAGGAGCGACAGCGCCCCGTTAGTCCTACGGGTGGTTGTGGACCTGAGCAACTGGGAGTTGCCTGCAACTCTCCGTCCCCCTTAGCTGGGGGGGTGTGAGTAAGGGGGTGGACTGCCGGTCCAACTTTGGGAGGGTCTATCCCCACCCCCAAAACTAACAAACACTGGTTGGCTAGGGCCACAGTGTAATTTGGCTCATCAGGCGGGCAGGCAGCGAGGGGCTGCTTGCCCTGGGATCGCCCTTAAACATCATAATCCTCCTCTGATGCGCCAGTAATATGCTGAAAAAATGTTATGAAAGGATCGGAACCTCTCCTTTACTATCTGAGATGCTGCAATCTTCTGTAAACCACTCATGGAGGCCTATTAAAGGTCCCTAGGATAAGAAGGGCTCGCATGGGAGGTAGATCTTTTCGCTACCTGGCGGCGAAAAGCTGGAATGCCTTACCTCTGGACCTTCGCTTGGAGCCATCTGAACCCGGCTTCAGGAAGAAGTTAAAAACACACCTCTATACACGGTAACCAAGCAGACCCTGCGGCCCAGCTTGCATGAGTTCTTCTGTCTTAGCGCGGGGACACGCCATCTGAGCGTAACCAGGCGCTTTATAAAACTCCCTTATTATTATTAGAGACCGAGCTTCAGCCCTTTGAGAGCACCGCCATCGGGCTTCTAAAATGGCGGGCATGAGCCTTTAACAACTGCCATCCCTACTCCTGCTGAGCCTGCTCCTAATGACTCGCTCTCACCCTAAAACCCAGAATGACCTGCAGCCTGAGCCGTACGAGCAATAACCGCCCATCAAGCTAAGTGCTTGTGACTCGGCACAGGAGCTCACCTGCCTGACGAGCTGCGCTCCGCTGGTCTTGCGGCACCCAAAAGCCTACCGACGCTGCTCCTAGTCCTGGGCGGGCTGGCCTGCCCTGCACCCGTGGTGCGAACTCCCCCGTGGACTGTGTGGTAATCGACCTTCTGCTGCCACTTCGAGATTCCAACATCGAGACTCCAGGTCCCAGACCCTTACAGCGCTGCTCCCGTTCCTACTGCACTCTTAATACCCAAATCCCTGACGCTGAGTCTGCGCTCGGGCCCTCAGGTCGGGTGATCCCATTTAAATTGGGTTCTTCTTGGTAAGGTAACATTTACCTCTGATAAGGTAAAATCACCTTTACGGCAGCTCCAACGATGCTTGAAGGTGCGAGCGAAGTTATCGATGCAGCCTGACCACAAGATGGCGGCTGTTTGACGGGATACTGCGAACGTCTAAACCTTCACCTAGTGAGTCTTGCCTTAGATTTAAACTACTTAACACTGACTTTTAAGTGGCAACCACTGGGGGACACAGAACATTCTCATGTACAACTGTTTTATCACCCGGCATCCTCTCACTGTGTGCGGCCTGACCCTAGTAGGGCAGTCAAATTCACTCGTAGCTGCAGCCTGTTTAGCACTGTTCCAGTGCCCATTGCAATTTAATGCCACCAGAGTCAGTCTCCAACCGTTGTAAACTGAACCTATCCACCCGAAAGCCAGCATTGTCTGAGGGTCTTTACTGCCATTCGTTTTGGTGACACAGCATTGTTGGTCTTATAGTTACTTCTGATTGCCAAATTGGAGGGAGTAGCCTAATCTAGATGGCCGCAAGAGCTCAGAGCTACGGATCACAATCGCGCAATACCACATGAATCTTGGGTGGCCAATCAAATGCCCGAGCACATGATTCCACAGATATACAGCGGATGCGCTTTGGAGACGGGGAATGGGGCAGCAGATGGTGGCCTCTAGTGATCACAATGTGAGCTTGGAGGACTTGCTGGTGCCTAGTTTGGTCCCATGTAATAATGGGGACCCGCCGAATGTAACATCAAGGTCAGAATTCCCTTGCATGACCAAAAGATGGCTGCCACAGTGGTCCCTACCATGTTATGCTATTACTCTAGGACAAAAACCGGACATCGAACTGACCTTCACCTATCCCCCATCAAGACGTAGAACCTGCTGAACTTACCTTCAACCTGATAGCTATAGAGGAGATGGGTTGTGGACTTCCCCCTCGATCTTCACCTACCCAGCCGGACTTTGTACAGTCTTTACTTCGTCTCTCCTTCGTACCTCCCTCTCACCTCTTTACCCTAACCCCCTTCCCCTCTACGCTCCTTGCATCTCATCTTCTATGCTCTTTAAATGTTTTTCCGTGGAGACCTAGTCATTTGGCCGATGCCCGGTGGAGCTACTGAATAGATCTAGAGGAGATGGGCTGTGGTCGTCCCTCTCGGCCATCACCTACCCATCCGGCCTTGGGTAGACTTTCCCTTCGTCTCTCTGTTGTATCTCCCTCCTACCCCTTTTATCCTATCCCTTACCCTTCTTTCACTGCATTTCCTAGTCTTCTATGCTCCTTAAATGTTTTTGTCTGTAACTAATGTAATTGTAACTGAAGTAACTCTGTAACATTGTTGAATCTTATGCAAAGCGCTCTGATACCCTCGGGTCTAGCCAGCGCAATGTAAATCTCATTAAATAAAATAAATAGTTGTCACCTTAGGCTGAATCCCTGCAACAGCCTCAGTGAATGGATTACTCCATGGGTAGTGCCCAAGTGAATGGATGAGTACCTGAGTTGTGATACCATTAGTGCATAGGATGTGCCTGTGTTTAATGAAAAATGCAAGGATAATGCCTGGGCTATCCTATTAATGCTAAAGTTGTGCTACAGAGATTACATGAGAGCATAGGTAGTGTTTGTGTAAAATAATGACTGCCCGGCTGATGACATCAGAAACACGACCAAAGTTATCAAATAGTATAAAGGATTAATAATAATTTTTGTTACAAATATATCACATATAAATAAACTTCAAACATTGTTTCACATCATCATACATATTATCTTATGTATTCTTACCTTTTTTGGTAATCTAGAAATATGAATCAGTTGAACTAATTTTGAAGAGTATTGTGCTAAATAGGATTAAAACTCTTTTTAAAGTTCACCACTATCTACTATAAAGAAGAAAAAGAAAAACTGTTATGTAATGTAATGTATTACAGAAAATATACTATCACATTTTTAAAAGGACAACATCTTTTTAGAATTACATAACATTTTCAGTTTCCCTTTTTGCTGTTCTCAGATTCCACTTAACTTCATCATATACAGTGATTTCAACGTAGTATCGTCATGGAACAGTGGGGAAAAAAACAATCAACTAGATTGTAGACAAAAAAAGCAAATCATCATAGAGCATTATTTTAATGTGCGTAGCTAAATGTTTTCCTAACTACAGTTTCTTTATTACATCCTTTTATACAGTACGTCTATTATTTATCTCAAGGACATTTCCAAAATGTACACTCTCATTTACATCTGGTACAATCTATACAACAAATACATAAACTATTTGCTTTTCAATACAATTTTTCCAAATGCACTACCAATTAGCACAAATAATACTCCAAACAATAATTATAATTAGTAATTATTTGCAGTGCTGTCTATGGCTGAGATACCCGCCACCCCCTCTCAACACAATCCCCAAGAATTGGGAAACCGGAAACAGTTCTTGAACTTTTGGAAGGCGGGAAGGGAGTTACCCTTCCCGGCCGTATTTATTAAAATATGAAACAAAATCAAAACATTAAAATAACAGTTTCATATTATGTACAATTTCATTTCCACATTACGATGTTTGGCTAACCTTAACAGATCTCTAATACAAAGGTTCTCCTAGCCGAACTAACATCCTACAAAACATTTGACTTGAAATTGTACATCCTAACGTTAAGGGCCAACGGCAAGGTCGTAACTGGTGTCAGATCCCTAAACCAGAAATACCACCCTCACTTGTGAGGGGAGCGACCGCACAGAGGCGTACCTCAAGTGCATCTACCAATTTCCCTTGGACTTGACGGGGGCCCCAATGAACTCGACGCCATTTAACGGTCGTTCGAGGACTCGTGTGAGGTGTCTAAAAGGTAGCGTAAACCCCCTCCCGCACCCCACACAACTTACCCATCTGCCGTCGCAGATGTCCTGGCCCCGGGAAATTCCCCAGGAGGGCCCGTAACCCCTCCTATCCAGGAAGGGGCCTTGACCACCTTTCCTTTCCTTCCGGCGGCCTATCCTTAGACGGGACCGCCTCCCCGTTGAGGGGCCAATTGGCCACCTCCCCCGAGCGCTCCCATCCGTAATGGGTGACGCCCCCCCATAGGGATCTTCCAATTACTGCTCACCGATCATGACCTTACCGCCCGACCAAAATAAATACGACAATTCTACCTAACTTACAAAGATTACAAACAAACATAACTTATTACAAGCATAAATACTGATCAATCCTAGTGCAAAATTACTTTATTTGCAAAACATACTGAAAATAACCATTCTTTATTGCATATTCAAAATTTTCACGACAATCATCACAACCTGCAAGAAAAAAGAGTTACCCTATCAACTTTATTCAAAACAACTCGCTGTCCTCAGGGGCTGGTGGGTGGGTCAAAATTGGCTCTTCGTTCCGTCTCGAGCTCACGTGCAGCGGGGAGGTGCAGCTTCAGAGCACAGGAACAAGAGGATGCTTTCTTGGCTTCTGCTCCTTTTATCCGTCTTCAGGGCGGGCGTAAACCCGCCCCCGCCTGCCTCCCAGGGCGTGGCCGGCCGCGTCAGTGTCTAGGACAACCCACTCTAGGGCGGGAAAAAGGCGCGCCCCGGCTACGCCGCTTCGGGCATACCAGCCGAGACTCGCGTCCCGCCCAAGATGGCTTCCCGGGGGGATCGTGGTACTCCACCATACGTTCGGGGGGACCGAATGGTCGCCCCTTTCCATATGGCTGAGATACCCGCCACCCCCTCTCAACACAATCCCCAAGAATTGGGAAACCGGAAACAGTTCTTGAACTTTTGGAAGGCGGGAAGGGAGTTACCCTTCCCGGCCGTATTTATTAAAATATGAAACAAAATCAAAACATTAAAATAACAGTTTCATATTATGTACAATTTCATTTCCACATTACGATGTTTGTCTAACCTTAACAGATCTCTAATACAAAGGTTCTCCTAGCCGAACTAACATCCTACAAAACATTTGACTTGAAATTGTACATCCTAACGTTAAGGGCCAACGGCAAGGTCGTAACCGGTGTCAGATCTCTAAACCAGAAATACCACCCTCACTTGTGAGGGGAGCGACCGCACAGAGGCGTACCTCAAGTGCATCTACCAATTTCCCTTGGACTTGACGGGGGCCCCAATGAACTCGACGCCATTTAACGGTCGTTCGAGGACTCGTGTGAGGTGTCTAAAAGGTAGCGTAAACCCCCTCCCGCACCCCACACAACTTACCCATCTGCCGTCGCAGATGTCCTGGCCCCGGGAAATTCCCCAGGAGGGCCCGTAGCCCCTCCTATCCAGGAAGGGGCCTTGACCACCTTTCCTTTCCTTCCGGCGGCCTATCCTTAGACGGGACCGCCTCCCCGTTGAGGGGCCAATTGGCCACCTCCCCCAAGCGCTCCCATCCGTAATGGGTGACGCCCCCCCATAGGGATCTTCCAATTACTGCTCACCGATCATGACCTTACCGCCACAGGCCGGATAGTTGACCGGCTATCTGGACCCCCCACTCCTGCCTAAAGGTCATGTTTTAAACCCTTCAACCAAGCTATGAGGTCTCCTATGAGTAACTCATTCCCCACCCGGGACAAATGAACCCCGTCCCCCAAATACATACTGTCCCCTTTGATACAACCATGCGAAACAGAATGCAGTGTACTTGAACAAAACAATCTACTCACTTTGTTATTTATTTTCCTTACGGAATGATTCAGAGCAGAAACCGAAATAGCCCCCCGCCACACTTTCCGTGGGATCATATGGGACCATGCGATTGTGCACCCTGGAACTCTTCTTGCCAACCAACTTACTGTGGAAAGCATTGCCTCAAGAAGAAGTCGTCTACCAGTGGCCACCAGATCGTTGCCCCCAAGATGGACTATGATTATAGACGGCGGTGACCTTGTCCGCCCTAACAAACCCTCGAAAAAGGATTGAAACTGGTCAATACAGAGCCCGCCCTTTCCGTAGAAGGACACCCTGTACCCGTATTCCCCAGCCACGTGAATCATATCACCTGCTTTGAATACGTCCGCGGCACGCCTCACGTATGAGTGGCCCACGACCCACACCTCCTTTTTCACAGTCGGTGATTTCTGACCGCTGGTCCCCAGGTGTCGGGTCGACTGCACAGTCCGCCCCGCTTCGTAAGCTTGCGCAACTGAAAACCAAACAAAAACAAGAAGCGTGAGTACATCATTACAGCTTCACAACATGTGCAAGCGCACGTACCTTTTATAACAGTTCGAGGACCAACGCCCCACACGTTTTACTTCCTCTACACTCAGACCCCTGGCTGTAGCCTCAGTAGCAGCCCCTATCCGAAAGGAATGGGTCCCGAACTCGCCGGGGTTCAAGCCCGCGGCCGAAATCGACATTGCAAGCACCCTCTGGAACTGAAACCTCGTCAGTGGGGTGGCGTCAGCGTGTCGCAACAAGGCCCCCCCCCATGCTGCCACCCTCTGCGCTAAGTATTCCTCTACGCACACCACAGGGCACATGGAAGAACCGGGGATCCTCTGAATGATTACGCAATCCCCGATTGCACCCTGATCGGATTTGGACCTAACAAACGAGACCGTCATCGTCTCCCCCCTGACCTGAATGTGCTCCCGGCAGAATCCCCCCATCGTATCCCGCTTGTTCTTCGCCACTAATTCGCTTACCCGCATAGCCCCATGGAATGCTAGTGCAAATGCGGCTCGGAACAAGACTGCTTCGTACTGGGATGAACACGTTGCCGGGAGCACAGACCATAAGAGGGTTAGCCTATCCAGACCTATCGGGTGCCTCTCATCTACTCTGCGACCCTCAAGGCGTTGCCACCCACGTAGCGCTTTCTGCACAACGAAAGACGCTGTCGGGTCCTGGATCCCATGAGCCTTTGCCATAAAGGAAATGGCGGCCCGATGCCTCTGGGCCGTAGCTACTGATTTGCCTGCCTGACGTAAGGAGAGCAGAAATTTCACTACAAACTCTTCCTGACCCCAAAGTTCTCCCATAGCAGTACCCAAAAAGGCCCAATAGGAACGGAACGCCCCTTCATATGCCTTCCTCGTCCTGGGTGCTAAACTCTCTCCCACGAGGTTTTGTAGTTCGGGGCACCGAGAGACCAGAGAGCTTCGGGAAAGGGTGCCGCCACCGGGTCCGCTGTGGGCAGAAAACCCCAGAAGGCCTGCATACGGAAACGAGAAAGCGCATCAGCCGCCTGGTTCATCACCCCCGGCACATGTCTTGCCCTAAACAGTACATTCAGTTGCATGCATAACAACACAATTTCCTTGAGCAGTCTCAGAATCAATTTGCATCGTGCTGCCTGACTATTGATACACTCAACCACGGTCATGTTATCAGACCAGAACACCACAGAGTGATCACGGAACCCCTCGGGCCAAGTTTTCAGTGCCACCAAAATAGGGAAAAGTTCGAGAAAAGCAATGTTACTTGTCAAACCGCACTCGTGCCACCATGACGGCCATGTTTGCGCTGACCAGTGATTACCAAATATGGCGCCAAAACCTATACTCCCCGCCGAATCTGTCCAAAGCCCCAGCTCCTTGGAGGACACCGCTGGTTTGTTCCAGACTATTCGACCATTGAAATCCGCCAGGAATGCCAACCAAATGCGCATGTCCTGGCGAACCTCTGCCGAGAGTCTCGTGCGGTGATGTCCTTCCTTCAGGCCGACCATGGCTTGTGCAATCGAGCAGGAAAAGGGGCGCGCCATTGGCATCACTCTCAGGGCAAAATTCAGCTGTCCCACCAATTGTTGTAATTGCTGCAACTTAACCTTGGACTGACTAATACACGTCTCCAGGGATGCCCTGAACCTGAGCACTTTTTCTCTTGGTAAACGAAAACAACCCTCCTCCGAGTCGAGCTCGATACCCAGAAACTGGAGGCAAGTCGAAGGACCCACCGTCTTACCGGGTGCCAATGGCACACCAAAATGGTTCATTAAAACACAAAATTCATTCAAAGCCTGACCACATTCCGGATCCCCGGCTGCCCCTAGAAACAAAAAGTCATCGAGATAATGCATAACCTGATGAAACCCCGTCTTCCTTGTGAAGACCCATTGCAGGAAACAACTGAACTGCTCGAAATAGGAACAAGATATAGAGCAACCCATTGGCATACATCTATCCATGTAATAGTGTCCCTGAAACATGAAACCAAGAAGACGCTGATCGTCTGGATGTACCGGGAGCAACCGGAACGCTGACTCGATATCAGATTTCGCCATCAGCGCACCGGGCCCTAGGCGATTCATTCAGTAAGGAAGATTAATAATAAAGTGAGTCGATTGTTCCGTTCAAGTACACTGCATTCTATTTCGCATGGTTGTATTAAAGGGGACAGTATGTATTTGGGTGATGGTATTCATTTGTCCTGGGTGGGGAACGAGTTACTCATAGGAGACCTGATAGCTTGGCTGGGGACTTTAAGACATGACCTTTAGGTAGGTGTGTGGGGGGTCCGGATAGCCGGTCAACTATCCGGCCTGTGGCGGTAAGGTCATGATCGGTGAGCACTAATTAGTAGATCCCTATGAGTGGGCGTCACCCATTACGGATGGGAGCGCTGGAGGGAGGTGGCCATTGGCCCCTCAACGGGTAGGCGGTCCCTTCTAAGGATGGGACGCCGAAAGGAAAGGAAAGGCGGTCAAGGCCCCTTCCTGGGTAGGAGGGGCTACAGCCCCCTCCTGGGGAATTTCCCGGGGCCAGGATATCTGCGACGGCAGATGTGGTAAGTTGTGTGGGGTTTGGGAGGGGGTCTACGCTACCTTCTAGATACCTCACACGAGTCCTCGAACGACCTTTAAGTGGCGTCAAGTTTATTGGGGCCCCCGTCAAGTCAAGGGAAATTGGTAGTTGCACTTGAGGCACACCTCTGTGCGGTCGCCCCTCACAAGTGAGGGGGATTTTCGGGTTTAGGGATCTTGACACCGGTTACGACCTTGCCGTTGGCCCTTAAACGTTAGGATGTACAAT
This sequence comes from Lissotriton vulgaris, assembly GCF_964263255.1. Lineage (NCBI taxonomy): Eukaryota > Metazoa > Chordata > Amphibia > Caudata > Salamandridae > Lissotriton > Lissotriton vulgaris. Next base: position 1,087,065,242 of record NC_141693.1, on the reverse strand, counting down.
TTCAAAATTTCAAGTTAATGTTTTGTAGGATGTTAGTTCGGCTAGGAGAACCTTTGTATTAGAGAATATGTTAAGGTTAGCCAAACATCGCAATGTGGTAATGAAATTGTACATAATATGAAACTGTTATTTTAATGTTTTAATTTTGTTTCATATTTTAATAAATACGGCCGGGAAGGGTAACTCCCTTCCCGCCTTCCAAAAGTTCAAGAACTGTTTCCGGTTTCCCATCCTTGGGGAGTGTGTTGAGAGGGGGTGGCGGGTATCGCGGCCATATTGAAAACCTGTCTTCCTTGTGAATACCCACTGCAAAAAACAACTGAACTTCTCGAAATAGGCACAGGAAATTGAGCATCCCATTGGCATACATCTATCCATGTAATAGCGACCCTGAAACTGAAAACCAAGGAGACGCTGATCGTCTGGGTGTACCGGGAGCAACCGGAACGCTGACTCGATGTCCTATTTTGCCATCAGCGTCCCGGGCCCCAGGCGATTCAACATGGCAACGGCCTCATCGAAAGATGCGTACCTCACCGAACACATTTCCGGGTCTATCGCGTCATTCACGGAAAGACCACGTGGGGCTGACAAGTTATGTATCAGCCGAAACTCACCCGGGTCCTTCTTGGGGACCACCCCTAGGGGAGAACAGACAAAGTTAGCAACCGGTGGCAAATCGAATGGACCGGCGACACGACCTCGAGTCACCTCTTTCCCAATCTTTACCTGCACCACCGCCGTGTGCTGCAAGACCGACAGTTGATTCTTACAGTTTGCTGCACCCTGAAAACCCCCCACTGGGATGCGGAAACCATATGAAAACCCGTTTCGTAACACCCCAGCGGAAGCATGATCCGGGTATTCGTTGAGCCAAGGAATCATTGCCATGGTATCAATCGGGGTAGGTAAAGGTGCCCCTCGGACTATATTAGACCTGTTTGGTGCCTCCCTTACCACCGTTATCACCCGTTTTGGCTCTGCACATGGACTCAGGATGGGATGGCTGCCCACACCCCCCACACTCATGTCTGAATTTGCATGACCCCTGGGGCCTCGTACATTTCCCTCTGTTAAAATTCCAACAGATCCCCCTTTTACCTGTGTTGCCACTCGGCTTCGAGTGGTACTCGTTACCTGCACCTGTCCGAAAGGGTGTCCCAGAGTTTTGGCGGGAAGATTCCCCCCCGTTACTCCCTAACAATGGTACCTTCAACATTCCTGTACTCTCCATTTTTTGCCATGACACGGAGTCGTAACAATCCCAAGTCAAAATCGGGTCGTGTTCCTTCGCTTTTCTGAAAAGATTGTCATAGCAGAACCACTGATTGCCCCCATATGCTACGGAATATTCCATGATACGTGATTGATAAATTGGCAACTCGGTCAACAACTCGGGCCTGCGCTCTCCCATGATGGAGGTAAAAATGCCCCATGCTCTGCCCCAAGTACCAATGTTTTCGTCAACCTTAAAGGCGGCCATTTTTGCTCGCCAAACACTCGGATGCATGAGCTCCTTTTGGCTCTTTACATGCTCCATCTCGTAATGATCGGTAAGCAAAGAAAAAATGTTCACATACTTATTCGCCCAAATCTTTTCCTTAACTTCCAGTGGAACATGCTGAGCCACCTTTTCCCTTCGTGAAGGTACAGACCCCTCCCCCGCAATCGGCGATGGCCGCTTACCTGAACCAGACGCTGCATCTGCCACCGAACTTGGGCCTGATGCGTTAACGGAAGATGGTGCCTTCGCAGCCTCCCTAGATTCCCGCAGTTGCCTCATTACTGCGCGGGCGTCGTCAGCCGTGGTGCCCTCACTATCTTTTCCCAACCACGCTGCCAATTGTGCCGCTAACTCAGGAGGCATATCCTCCCCGTTCACGGGGGTGACCACCACGGGGATCGGATTCCCTTCTTTCGGCGTCGGGGTTGGCTCCTCAAGTGGGGAATCGGGAACCGGGGTTTCCCCCCCGAGTGCCCCCCTTCTGGACCTCTTGCCTCTCCCACCGGGGACTGCTCCCGGCAAAGGCCGTTTCGGTCCTCCCTCCCCGTCCTTAGCCGCCACCTTCTTCTTCAAATCGGCTACCTCCTTCATGAGCATGCGGAGCATCTGATCGGTACTGACCCCCTTCCCGACTTTCTTGGGCATTCTCAGACGGAATATCTGAAAGACAAAAGAAAGATTGCAACGCTCAAAATTGGCTCTTCGTTCCGTCTCGAGCTCACGTGCAGCGGGGAGGTGCAGCTTCAGAGCACAGGAACAAGAGGATGCTTTCTTGGCTTCTGCTCCTTTTATCCGTCTTCAGGGCGGGCGTAAACCCGCCCCCGCCTGCCTCCCAGGGCGTGGCCGGCCGCGTCAGTGTCTAGGACAACCCACTCTAGGGCGGGAAAAAGGCGCGCCCCGGCTACGCCGCTTCGGGCATACCAGCCGAGACTCGCCTCCCGCCCAAGATGGCTTCCCGGGGGGATCGTGGTACTCCACCATACGTTCGGGGGGACCGAATGGTCGTCCCTTTCCATACTTTCTGTTCACATCTTCCCAATAGACTGAATGATGTATTCAAAGCGTTGGCTTTCAAAATATCCAACATGAATTTATTTATTCATGTTCACATCTTCCCAATAGGCCAAATGGTGTATTCAAAACTTTGGCTTCAAAAATATCAAATATGAATGTAATAATTAGTAAGGCAATCTAGCTTTAAATTCCAAGTGGGCATCATACAATGTGTCTATCTTTTATTACACTTTAAATACACAGTATAGTGTCCAGATGTGGTAGTAGGTCCAGCATCAAAAATAATAGCCACTGTTGTAAAAGTTCTTCCACAAATAGATTAAAAAAAATATTTTAGCCAGGTAGTTTGAGGACGTACATTTGGTCAGTAGGGAGTTGGTACACAAGATTCTATCTAAGAATTCAGGGTGCACCATACGTCTGCCTGACACAGTCATGAATACAAATGTATTAAAAAAAATATATATTTTACTTTCCAGTTTTCTTCCATTTGCTCTACAATGTTGTAGCATTAAAATTAGATATTTTCCATATCTTTCTATATGTAATGTAGACAACATCTCTGACTTACAATGCAAACATTTCATATCATGATTGGCTGTTTTTACTAATTTATTAATAGGTACTGATTTGCAGTCTGCTCTCATGAAGTATATTAATAGTTCTGTGTCTTTTTCAGTGCTGGAAGTAAATAAACACTGTTCACATTTATGATCCCATCTGTAACTTATGCCAAATAAGTTTTCAATCTGTATTTCATCATCTTCTATTACTCCAAGCATAAGCATTAGAAATTTGTGTGCATCTTGTTGTATATTGAGAGTAAATGTCAATGAGCCAGTACATATATCCAAAAGATGCTGAATGCCAGAAACAGAATGGATTTTACTTCTCTCAGTTACCAACTGTTGAAATACATGACATAGTAAAGAACAAAATCCTTTTTCATGATTTCCCATGATTTTACAATGAAGATCTTGTAGATAAAACACAACATCCAGAATCACATTAGCATAACAGTTGATACCTGAACTATTTTCCAACTGGTATCCTACAATGTCATCAACAGTTTCCAATTTCTGTTTCTTTACACCTTCAACTTTCTCTTCACTTTTTATTTTTTTCTACCTCACTTAAATCAGTGACATATTTCCATTTTGGACACACTACATGTTTCTCATATATGGGATATTCTTCTGAATCCGGTGTATAAAGTCTTCTTAAACAATTACTCTCATAAACAATTTACATCAGCACTAACCTTTTTCTCATAGAAATCAATCAAATTCAAACCAGATAATGTTCTTACTCAAGATAACATAAAATATGCCACTCCCTCTTTGAACACTGTACCGCCAATATTTACCAAAGCACTGTCTACACTTAAATCTTGAGATTTATGAATAGTTACTGCATATGCTAAAGGCAGAGGAAACTGTTTTATGTGAACATACAAGTCTTTTACAAGCAAAAAACATACAAAACTACGCCCATCTGTTTTACCTCTTTAATATGATAAGATTTTATTTTCAATAATTCTATTCCATCTCTGTTCTGAAATTTTACAAAATCAACAACTTTTCCCATTACTCCGTTTACTAAACTTCTTCTACATTCAAATTATGCTGTAAAATTACCAGACAGTTCATACATACATGTAAAGTTTTTCCTAAGCCTTCAGTTTTAGATACAGACTTTTCCAAGGAGTGCAATTTAATCTGTAGTTTCTCTGTAAGAAGAATAGTCACTCCCTGGTGTTCAATGTTATCAATAGCTTCAATTTCAACTATTTCTTGTTTTTCCAGTTAGTTTCAAAAGCTCTTGATTGAACTTAGAACACTTTTGCAGTGTAGGCATTAAGCAACTTATAGACTTCTTTTCTCCAGTCTTCTGGTACATTAACTCTGCCGCTGTGTTTTGAGTTGTAAACAAGTTCCTTAGTAGCTGATTTTCTAAAGCTGGTTTACTAAGTTTCATCAAGACACCAGTTCTTATATCGTTAAGAATATTTTCCATAATCTTCATTACTTGCTTGTCGCATATTCTTTATAAGTTCTTTATACTCAAAATGTATCCAAATGTTCACATTTCCAATACTTCTCAAAGTTTTTCCTATGTCTTCATGCACAAGTGTTTTAAAAACTGGTTGGCCTTTTACAGGAGTTATTTGTAGTAGATTTTCAAATACAATTAAATGTTTTCCTCAAAACAGCACAATGTATTCTGTTTTTAAAATCTGTTGCATTCTTAAGTGTATGAAGGCAAGCATTAAGTTTGAGACCATGATCACCTCGTCAATGATTAAAAGTTTAATTTTCTTCAGTACGCTTGACACTTCATAACAAGCTTCTCCAGACAGCTTCTGATATTCCAATGTATTATCATCTTCAACTGGTAGCGTTGGTAATCTGTGTAAAATAATCCCTTTTATATTGTGTGCTACTAATCCAGTTGGAGCTTTTACAGCACAAGATAAATGTGAATCTGTGGTTTTCTGGAGATAACTGGTGAAAACTTTTACCTGTTTCAGCTTGACCACTGATGTACATAAGAATAGGTTTAAAGGATGAACATTGGCCTTCTTTTTTTCATGCAACAAACCATGTTGTATCTGTGTGTCACTTGTACATATATTTCTCTCTGTTCAATATTTAGTTGTTCTTCTAACTTTTCCAATGGAATACAATCCTGTTGTACTTGTTGCATTGCAGTTTCTACCTCATTCATGGCTATTTCTGCTTCATTTTTGATTATTGGTTGTCCCAGTGAATCTTGACTCAGTGGACCTGACCTTTGACTATCATGAGAACTGTCTTTAGCTATTTCATTTGCAATAGTGTTTTCTTGTTCAATCTCAATATTTAACATTTGTAGATTATGTAGGGAAAATTGTGCCTTTAATGCTATCTTTACATGTATTAAAAGAATCTTCGTAGCAGTCACAATTTCCAAGTAATTCTGTTTCATCACCCCATGGCTTGAACAGTAGCAGAAGTGCTAAATAGAAAAATTCTCTCTTATCTGGAGTTTCACAACTGGGTTTTTCATAGTTAATCAGATTTCCTTTGGCATGTTTTACAAAACATCGATCACATCCAATAACTGCATATTTTCCTTCTTCTATATTTTCTGTAAAACTTCTTTTAAAACTGTAATGTTGACATATTTCATACAGACATAGCATTTACAGACTTGGACTCCTTTTGGGATAGTATATTACCAACATATTACATTTAAGAATTTCTGAACTTTCTGGTTCATTCAGTGCTAAGTATTCAATTTTGTCTAATGTTTTCAATACTCTATTTCATGTGCAGCAAGACCTAAAATTACCCAAATGATCCCTCTTGACTTTGAATATAAACTAGAAGAGCATAAGAACATTTATAGGATCCAATTTCTTGATGCGAAAGCATTTTCAAGCAAAAGCTGTACAATTTTTTGCTAAGACTCTTCTCTTGTGAAATTTCTTCCCACATTTATTTCATCTCTGTCTTTTCTGATTTCGGTATATATGATGTAACATACTATGCAACAGAAATTGAATTATCTGCAACATATTGAATATCCATGTTTGCATTCCACATTTTCAAAATAACTGAATTGTAGTCATTAATATAATATAATTTGACTGCTCTGTTATTTTTAGATTGTATGTATTCTTGGGAGATGTCTGAGTTATTGTATGCCTTACTGCTGAAAAAAAAGAAACTACTCTTCCTTTACAAATTATTGGATGTTGAAATCCAAAACAACACTTTGTATAAAGTTTTCCTTTATACTTGAATTTTCATCTACAGTATTTTCCACAACGGTAACTTTGAAAACATAAAACTTGTTGTCTCAAACTCTTTTCTCCTCCTTCTCTTGGAATGTCACAGGTAACGTACTGTTCGATGAAAGACAATACATTTTCATCAGTACCAGTTCCAGTACAAAATCAACTACCCACTATCACTCACCAAAAAAGCCGCCAAACGCTTTAAACACAACTTCCTTAGGTCACACTCGGAAACGCCCTTTGCTGACACCTACTTCTCACCGGTCAATGGATCCCTGAACACCGATATCATCTTCCACACTACACGCAGAGCTCAATGGAGAAAAGCGTTCTTCTCCCTACTCACCATCTCCTCCACTAGAAAATCCGCTCACAGCCTAACTCTCACCATCTCACCATCCCAAGTCTTTCCAGGCAGAGCCACCATCACTATTTACAATAACGGGATTGTCCTATCACAATCCACAGACAGGAACCTGGAACTGCTAGACAACATGTTCCCCACTTTCAAAGAACACCTTTCCAAGTCACGGACAAACACTCATATCTCCCCCAGTCCCACCAACCATGACCTCACAGCCACATACTCGTCAATCAGGGACACACCTACCACCCCTGACCTCCCATCCCCTACCCACAACCCCACTATCCCAATTCAGCACTCCGTCACAGACACAGATCACTCCCCCTCATACACCGCTCTTTCCCCCGCCCCTTCTACCAACTTGCGGACCTCCACACATACCCTCAACACTCCTATCTCACCTACAGCGGGCATTAACACCCTGCTCGCCGCTGACAGCACAGTTCCCACCCATAACACACCTAACTTAGTCCAGCACCAGAATAACACGCATTCCGACAATTCCCCCCCTTTATCCCCCCCATTCTCAGTCCTCATTACCCTCCAACCAACTTCGCAGAACGTACCCCCTCTCCTAATTTAACTCCCCCTCCCCTCAACAGGACCATCTCCAATCCCACTTCCCCGCCTACTCTCAGCCCCCACTACCCTCCTTACACCCCCAACACGGCTACCAGTCTCCCAGCCTTCACCTTGTCCCCCCCGCCTACCACCAATGCCCCCACCCATAACACCAACTTCCTCCCTACCTCATCCACACCCCTCCCGTCCAAAGCCTCTCGCATCCCTAACCCAATCCCGCACACCAACACAACGCAGACCTGCTCGAACACCAGCCCTCCCTCCCACCTGCACATGAATCCCCTGGCCAGGCATTCACCCCTGACTGCCACTCCCACCCCACCACCTACCCTACGATGGAATACATCATGGCCACCCTCACTCAGATCAAAGAAGACATTCACGCCATCAAAGAACTACTCTCCACACGCCCCATACACCGCCCACCCACCTCCACCCCCCCTCCCAAATTGTCTCCTACTCCGCCGGCGGACCCCCACCCTCATCACGCCCCACACCAGGTGTCAATCCCTGCTCATAGGCGCAGCAACTGCCCTCGTCCCCCGCATCGCCCCTGCAACCCCTCACACATCTACACCTCCCCGCCAAACTTGACCCCCACCCCTCCGAATAACTCTCGCACCCAGCTATCCCCCAATCTCACATCAATCCCAGCTCTTAATCGCAACAACCGCCCTCGCCGCACCCACAACTCTTCTTCTGACCTCGACACACTCACCCTTCTCCGCTCCTATGACCCAGCCCCCCAAACTCACACAAGCACCCCACACCGCAACATTACCACGATACACCCAAATCCCCTTAGACCTCCCACACTAAACAGCAGATTCTCCATCCCCAATAACCTTAGAAAAGTCCCTCTCTCGCTAGAACCATCTAACACCCTCTACACACCCCGTCTCAAATGCGCTCTTCTCAACTGCAGATCGGCCACGAAACACTCAGCAGCCATTGCTGAGCTCCTCTTATCGCGGGACCTTGACCTAATCATCCTGACTGAAACGTGGCTAACTGAATATTCGACACCCATAATGGACATTCTGGTTCCTCCCAACTACCACATTATCAGGCTCGACAGAACAGGCCAAATAGGTGGCGGAATCGCATGCATATACAGGAACAACCTCTCTGTTCAGAAAGTCAATTCCACATCCCTACCCTCACCAACATCCTGGGAATACATCTGCCTCGACATTATTAGTGAGGGCAAACCGATATGCTCTCTTCACAGCATTTACCACCCACCCAGGGACAACCTCACCTTTTCCCAACAAATCATGGATATGATCTCAACCAATTCCGGACGCCAGCTCACCCAAATATACCTTGGTGACTTCAACCTCCATTGGAACGACCGCAACGACGCGGTGGTACATAGTCTTAAAAATGTCCTCGATGCCCTTAACCTCACCCAAATATGCAACAGCCCGACCCACGAGAAAGGCTCTACCATCGACCTGATCATCTCTAAAGAGGACTCTATCCAACTCGAATCCATCCAACCCTGTGACTGGTCAGATCATCATATTATCACATTCTTTATCAACGAAAAAGTCAAAGTCAACCCGGCGCAACTTTCCAAGCCCAAAGTCTGGAAAAGAGACTCGAAAAAGCTCAACCCAGGCTCTCTGCCCCCTAACAGTTGCAATCTCCTACTCCCTCCTGCAGGCGCCTCGGACGTCCAAACTCTGACGGACCACTATCTCAACACTATGACCTCTATAATTAATGAGGCCGCACCTATGCAGCTAAAAAGAGTCTCTACTAAAATCTCCAAACCATGGTACGACGGGAGTCTCAACGAAGATAGAAGAACCTTGCGAATGGCAGAACGGACCTGGAGATCAGCCCCCACCGCAATACACCTAAAGGAGTTGAAGAAAAAGAGAAACGCCTACTTCAGGAAAATAAAACGCTCAAAATCGGACTTCTTCAGCCACCAACTTAACCAAGCAAAAAACCGCCCGAGAAAACTGTTTGAGCTAATCAAATCGCAATCCAAGGAACAACCACAACCACTCAACACTGGTCGTGAGGCGCCCTCCTGTGAAGACTTCGCTGCTTTCTTTATCCAAAAAACTGACAAAATAAAAAGCGATCTCCTCATTGACGCAAGCCTCTACTCCAAACCCAAATGCCTAGCACCCGCTGAACCAAAAAACAATGCTACATGGTCAACCTTTGACACATACTCGGAAGAAGAAATTGGCAAATTACTCAGCACCCTGAAACCATCCAATCACCTCACGGACCCTCTCCCTGCCTTCGCAGTAAAAGACTTTACCCCTTTGCTTCTCCCTCTCTGGACTAAAATCATCAACAGCTCTCTCCAACAAGGAAACATACCTGACTCCCTCAAAGTTGGTCAGGTCACACCTCTACTAAAGAAACCAACAGCCGACCCCTCTGACCTCAACAATTACCGTCCCATCACCAATGTCCCCACTCTCGCCAAACTGCTGGAAAAATGCGCACAACTACAACTGACTAAACACATTGAGCAATTCGATCTCCTCAACCCTCACCAGTCAGGCTTCCGAGCAGGACACAGCACAGAAACTGCTATGACTCACATAATTGACGACGCACTTCAAATGCTAGACCAAAACGACACCTGCCTCCTCATCCTTCTTGATCTCTCCTCAGCATTCGACACCGTTAAACATGAGAATCTACTAGAACTACTAAACACAAGAATGGGCTTATCTGGAACTGTCCTCAAATGGTTCACTTCCTTTCTGCACAACAGGTCGCAGAAATTCAAGAGCAACAACCTGATGTCTTCGCCAATACCTGTAACGCTAGGCGTCCCCCAAGGATCCTCTCTATCCCCAACTTTGTTCAACCTAGTCATGGAACCTCTCACCACCTTGCTACAAGCATCCAATGTACACTTTCACATGTACGCCGAGGACACCCAACTTTACCTCAAATTACAATCACCCAATGACATCCTGCTCCTGAACTCAACGATCAGATGCACCCAATCCTGGCTTGCCGACAATCACCTCAAACTCAATGCCCTGAAAACAGAGTTCCTTCTGATCTCACCTCCAGCGAAGATATCCACCACTCAACATTGGCTTAAACTCCTAACCGCACTCAATGTCCAACCCACCATCGTGGACTCAGCAAAATCTTTAGGCATAACACTCGACACCAATCTCAACATGCAGCAACATATCAGCCAGGCAACAAAGGGAGCGAACTTCCAGATCAATACTCTGAGGAAACTTAAACCCTACCTCCCAGCCAAAGACTTCCAAACTGCGGTACAAGCACTAGTCATCCCACGAATTGAATACGGCAGCACCGCCCTCTGCGGACTCCCACTAACTACAACCGCACCACTAAAAGCGTCTCTAAATGCTGCAGCGAGACTCATCACTGGGTCAAAAAAGCACTCCCACATTACCCCGACTTGAAGTCCCTGAATTGGCTGCCTTTTGAAGCCAGAATACATCTGAAAATCGCCTGCATGACACACAAGGCGGTACACCTAAACTCACCCGGCTACCTTGCTCAGAAATTGACAATCTCAGGGGGAATCAGAAACACGAGAGGCACAAACAATCTTCTGCTGAAACCTCGAAGATTCCGGAAGGAAAAAACATACAAGCGCTCCTTCTCAGGAATGGCGCCTAGGATTTGGAACTCACTCCCTCCCGAAACCAGGCTTATCTCCTCCACTACACTCTTTAAAAAAGAAGTAAAAGCTATCCTTATGGCTAAATACACTTGATCTACTATCTCGAACCCTATTAACACCCTGCACTGATCTGTATTACTTGCTTGACCCCTTTACTTATTTGTATGAGTTGTCTTATCACTCACATGATTGGCTTTGCAGCCACCTATTTGTATTATTTGTACTGTATGATCTACTGATTTACCTATTTGACTTTGTTTTATTTGTATTATTTGTACTGTATGATCTACTGATTTACCTATTTGACTTTGTTCCCTCATGTACCCTTCTGTACTGTGTGATCTATTGATTTACCTATTTGACTTTGTTCCCTCATGTACCCTTCTATGTAAAGCGCTCTGATATCTGCGAAGATCTTGTTCGCGGTATATAAAACTTTGAAAATAAAAATAAATAAAATAAATTTGTGGAGCATTCTTTATCCATAATAGCATGTGTATGTGAGGAGCACCTCTGGCTTGGTACTCTTTTCGCCAAATATAATCAGTAACTTCTCCAAGAGGACAATTTTTCGTATTGCAGATAAATGACATAATAGTTTGAAACCTATGGGTAAAGTACCTGCACACATTTACAGGATCCAAAGTACAGAGTTCTCCAGGTATCTTCATTTATTTAATTTATATTTGAATTTGCTTCTCGTAGAAATTCAAATAAATCTTCCCATGCATATTCAGCACAGCTAAGTGTTACAAACCATGTTGGTGTACCTAAGGTTCTTAACATACATACAGTGACCCCTGTGCCCTCGCAGGCGGTCGCTCCCTTCACGCTGCTCTGCCGCTCGCCTGCCTGCTGCCCTAGCTGCTGCCTGGCCGCTACCTGCTCGCTGCTGACCTCCGCTCACCTCCTCCGCTGCCCTCCGCATCAGGCTCGCCTTCTGCCCGCAGCCTGCTGCCTCTGCCCCCGCTCCTCTCCGGCCCCGCCGCCCCGGTCACCTCCGTGATTCCCGCCGCCGCTGACCAGTAGCTCCGCCTCCCCTCAACTCCCATTGGTCCTCCCGCCTCCCCGCTGACCCTCTTCCCCGGCTCCTACTTATGACGCCCCCTCAGCAACCGCGCAGCGGACGCGCGCAGCGGGAGCGCCGATTGAGCGCCGAAGGTGCGCCAAAGGTAAGCCCGTCAGCGCCTGAACCGCGCCCAGTGCCAGGACCCCTGGCCCCCGCCGTCACCAGCCCACCCGCCGGACCTACGACGCCACCGAACTCAACGCCCTCAACGCCGGCCGACTCCCGGGCTGTTACCGAGCCAACCCGAGATGCACCCACGGACCCTTCTGCTGCAACGCCTGCAAGTTCACCTGCATCCGGACCTGCACCACTCCAGCAGTGCTCAAGACCTCGACGAGCAACAGCAGCAACCACCCGAAGTGCATCCTGCTCAACACCCGCTCCGTCCACAGACACGCCATCGAGCTCTGGAACCTGCTCGACACAACGTCACCAGACGTCGCCTTCCTCACGGAAACCTGGATGAACGCCTCTTCAGCGCCCGACATAGCCATCGCCATCCCAGACGGCTACAAGATCATCCAGAGGGACCGCATCAACCACACCGGAGGAGGCATCGCCATCATCCACAGGAACACCATCCGCATCACGACCAACACCGACGACACCCTGACAACCGCCGAACACCTGCACTTCCAGGTCCACATCAACCCCAAGACCACCCTCAGAGGCACCCTCATCTACAGACCCCCGGGACAACGCACACAATTCAGCGAAGACATCGCCGACTTCATCAGCCCGCACGCCCTCTGCTCCGCTGACTACATCCTCCTCAGGGACCTCAACTTCCACATGGAGTACAACAACGACCGCAACACCACCACCCTGATGGACAACCTCGCCAACCTGGGACTCAAGCAACTGGTGACCACCCCCACCCACTACGCCGGACACACACTCGACCCCGTCTTCTCATCCAGCAAGGACATCACCTTCAGCCACGCCACCGGACTCCACTGGACGGACCACAGCTGCGTCCACTTCAGCTTCGCAAGGACCACTATCCACCACCACCAGCAACAGGCTGCACGCAGGAGCTGGAACAAGATCACAGCCGACCAGCTCGCGTCCTCCCTGAGCATGAACCCTCCCACCAGCACAACGAACCCTAGCCAGGCGGCCACCAACCTCACGAACTGGATCAGCGACTACGCAGACGAGCTCCCCCCCCTGAGGACCATCGCCCAGCAGACCCGGTAGCAAGAAAGCCCCATGGTTCACCGACGAACTCAAGAGCTCCAAGAAGAACTGCCGAGCCCTCGAGAGAACCTGGCGCAGAGACCCAACACCGGACAACATGACTGCCCTCAAGCTCGCCACCCGAAAACACCACCAACTCATCCGCGCCACCAAGAAAACTGCATTCAAGGAACGACTGGACAACAACGCACACAACAGCAAATAACTCTTCAACATCGTCAAAGAGCTCTCCAACCCTAACGCCGGAAACAACAACATCACCCCTTCGTAAGACCTCTGCAACTCCCTCGCCTCCTACTTCCACAACAAGATCGCGGACATACACAACAGCTTCAGCACTCAACCGACGAACACCAAGACCGAACCACCGCCCCCCACCACCACCCTCCGCGCCTGGACTCCGATCAGCACCGAAGACACCGTCCGCACGATGAACTCCATCCACTCCACATCCTCGACCGACCCCTGCACTCACCACGTCTTCAACAAGGCCGACGCTGTCATCGCACCCCACCTGCGGGACATCATCAACACATCCTTTGACACCGCTTCCTTCCCGGAGAGCTGGAAGCACGCCGAACTCAGCGCTCTACTCAAGAAGCCATCGGCTGACTCCACGACCTCAAAAACTACCACCCCATCTCGCTGCTCCCGTTTCCTGCAAAAGTCATTGAGAAGACCGTCAACAAGCAGCTGGCCGCCTTCCTCGAGACGAACGGATCCCTCGACCCCTCGCAGTCTGGCTTCCGGGCCAACCACAGCACCGAGACCGCCCTGATCGCAGTCACCGATGACATCCGAGCGCTGCTCGACAACGGAGAAACAGCGGCCCTCATCCTCCCCGACCTCTCCGCGGCCTTCGACACTGTCTGCCATCGTACCCTAGTACAACGCCTCAGCAACGTCGGAGTCCAGGAGAAGGCACTCGAGTGGATCATCTCCTTCCTCTCCGAAAGTACACAGAGAGTCCGCCTCACTCCGTTCAGATCTGAAGCCACCGAAGTCATCTGCGGCATCCCTCAAGGCTCCTCGCTCAGTCCAACCGTCTTCAACATCTACATGAGCCCCCTCGCAGACATCGCACGCCAGCACAACCTCAACATCATCTCCTACGCCGACGACACCCAGCTGATCCTCTCCCTTACCAACGACCCCGCCACCGCCAGAGCCAACCTTCACAAAAGGATGAAAGAGGTAGCCGAATGGATGAAGAACAGCCGCCTAAAACTGAACTCAGATAAGACGGAAGTCCTCATCCTGGGATCCTCACCCACCGCTTGGGACAACTCCTGGTGGCCCCCTGCCCTAGGCAGCGCACCCAAACCAACAGACCACGCACGCAACCTGGGCTTCATCCTGGACTCCTCCCTCTCCATGACCAGACAAGTCAACGCCGTCTCCTCGTCGTGCTTCAACATCCTGCGCATGCTACGTAAGATCTTCCGGTGGATCCCCACAGAGACCAGGAAGACGGTCACCCAGGCCCTCGTCACCAGCCGTCTGGACTACGGCAACACCCTCTACGCCGGAACCACCGCCAAACTCCAGAAGAGACTCCAGCAGATCCAGAACGCCTCAGCATGACTCATCCTGGACATCCCCCGCCGCAGCCACATCTCCGGACACCTGAGAGACCTACACTGGCTCCCGGTCAACAAGAGAATCACCTTCCGTCTCCTCACCCACGCACACAAAGCCCTACACAGCCAAGGCCCAGGATACCTCAACAGCCGCCTCAACTTCTACGCTCCCAAACGCCAGCTTCGATCGACCAGCCATGCCCTCGCCGCCGTCCCCCGCATCCGTAGAGCCACCACAGGGGGACGGTCCTTCTCCTACCTCGCCGCCAAGACATGGAACTCCCTCCCCACCCACCTCCATCTGACCCAGGACCACCTCGCCTTCAGGAAGCAACTCAAGACCTGGTTGTTCGAGCAGTAGCAGATCCCCCTCCCCCAGCGCCTTGAGACCCACTGGGTAAGTAGTGCGCTATACAAATGCGATGATTGATTGATTGATTGAAGTTCACCGTGATTGCGAAAACAATATTAATTGGTACCACGTTGATATGCCATCAAATTAATTAACTGTGATTCTAGATTTTCATCTCTTTGTTGAACTTTGTCCATGAATTATTTTGCAGAAACATGTGATTGATGAACTCCTGTTTTTAATATGTGGTTCACTGCATATGAAAGAGAAGACGAATCACTTTCAAACAGAAGATGAAATAAATATGGAATGCTCTGTCGAAATCTAGGATCTTCATAGTACAATCTTGTTGAGCAGTATTCTGAAGCTGGAATCCGTACAGGTCGTTCATCATATCGTTCTCCAGTGCGAAACAGATGTGGAAAACAACGAGCTTCTAAGCTTTTTCCCCATACACTCATTGGAGTTCCCTATGCTTTTTTCATTTGAAATAATTCAATGCTGTTTCTTATCACTTCTTTTGAATGTAGAGGATGTGTTGTGTAATGCTCATGAATCTCTTCACTCCTGTACTTGTCCACTTTTTTTATTTGGCACCATGCAATTTCTGATTCATCTTCTGAACATATTACCTGTCCATCAACAATTACAGTTTTCTAATACATATTTTTCCCTACAATATATAATGTAGCCTTTTGGAGTTTATTAACGTCTACAAACTCCTGTCATATTTTTCAACTCTTCGTTGGGACACCATTTACTAGAATAACTACTGGCTCATTTTCCGCTCTGCCTCCACCAGTTTCAATATTTTTCTTAAAAACTGCAGGAAAGTACACAACTCTTCCTTTCAGCCAAAGGTAAGCCCGTCTGCGCCCGTCCGCGACCAGACCGCGTCCAGCGCCAGGACCCCTGGCCCACGAAGAGCCCGACCTACCCGCCTGACGTACTCCGCCGCCACCCTCATCGCTCTGACCTCCGGCCGACTCCCGGAATGCCATCAAGCCACACCACGACACACCCACGGACCTTTCAGCTGCCACGCCTGCAAGTTCTCCTGCACCCGGCCCTGCCTCGCACCAGCACCCGCCAAGTCGAACACCAGCAGCACCCACCTCAAGTGCATCCTGCTCAACACCCGCTCCGTCCACAGGCACGCCATCGAACTCTGGAACCTCCTAGACGCCACAGCCCCTGACGTTGCCTTCCTCACAGAGACCTGGATGAACGCCTCTTCAGCTCCAGACATCGCCATCGCTATCCCGGAGGGCTACAAGATCGTCCGGAGGGACCGAAACGCCAACCAGATGGGAGGAGGCATCGCCATCATCCACAGGAACACCATCCGTCTCACGACCAGCACCGACAACACCCTGACCAGCGCCGAACACCTGCATTTCCAGATCCACACCAACCCGAACACCACCCTCAGAGGCACCCTGATCTACCGACCCCCTGGACCACGCACGCAATTCAGCGAGGACATCGCCGACTTCATCAGCCCGCATGCCCTCCCCTCCGCCGACTACATCCTCCTGGGGGACCTGAACTTCCACCTGGAGAACAACAATGACCACAACACCAGCACCCTGCTCGACAACCTCGCCAACCTGGGACTCAAGCAACTGGTGTCCACCCCCACCCACCTCGCCGGACACACACTCGACGCCGTCTTCTCATCCAGCACAGACATCGTCTTCAGCCACGCCACAGAGCTTCAATGGACGGACCACAGCTGCGTCCACTTCACCTTCAAGAGAACGACGACCCACCAACACCAGCAACAGGCCGCCCGCAGAAGCTGGAACAAGATCACAGCAGACCAGCTCGCCACCTCCCTGAGCAGGCACCCTCCTGCCAGCTCAGCGAACCCCAGCCAGGCCGCCGACAACCTCACGAAGTGGATCAGCAACTGCGCGGACGAACTCGCCCCGCTGAGGACCCCGCCCAGCAGACCCGGTCGCAAGAAGGCCCCATGGTTCACCGACGAACTCAAGAGCTCCAAGAAGAACTGCCGAGCCCTCGAGAAAGTCTGGAAAAGGGACCCGACACCGGACAACAGGACCTCCTACAAACTGGCCACCCGGAAACACCACCAGCTGATCCGCGCCGCCAAGAGAACAGCATTCAAGGACCGGTTGGACAACAACGCACACAACAGCAAGGAACTCTTCAACATCGTGAAAGAGCTCTCCAACCCCAGCGCAGGAAACAACGACATCACCCCATCGCAAGACCTCTGCAACTCCCTCGCCTCATACTTCCACAACAAGATCACGGACATACACAGCAGTTTCAACAACCAACCAACGCACACCACGACCGACCAGCCACCCCCCCCCACCACCACCCTCCACGCCTGGACCCCGATCAGCACAGAAGACACCATCCGCACGATGAACTCCATCCACTCCGGATCACCAACCGACCCCTGCCCTCACCACGTCTTCAACAAGGCCGACGCTGTCATCGCACCCCACCTGCGAGACCTCATCAACACATCCTTCGACACCGCCATCTTCCCCGAAAGCTGGAAACACGCTGAACTCAGCGCTCTACTCAAGAAACCAACAGCAGACCCCACCGACCTCAAGAACTACCGCCCCATCTCGCTTCTCCCGTTTCCAGCCAAAGTCATCGAGAAGACCGTCAACAAGCAGATGGCCGCCTTCCTCGAGACGAACGGATCCCTCGACCCCTCACAGTCCGGCTTCCGAGCCAAACACAGCACCGAGACCGCCCTCATCGCCGCCACTGATGACATTCGAGCCCTGATGGACAATGGAGAAACAGCGGCCCTCATCCTCCTAGACCTCTCCGCGGCATTCGACACGGTCTGCCACCGCACCCTAATACGGCGCCTCAGCAACATCGGAATCCAGGACAAGGCGCTGGAATGGATCATCTCCTTCCTCGACGGAAGAACACAGCGAGTCCGCCTACCACCGTACAAGTCAGAGGCCTCCGAAGTCATCTGCGGCGTCCCCCAAGGATCATCACTGAGCCCCACCCTCTTCAACGTCTACATGAGCCCCCTCGCGGCCATCATACGCAAACACCACCTCAGCATCATCTCCTACGCCGACGACACCCAGCTGATCCTCTCCCTGACCAACAACCCCGCCGCCGCCAGAGCCAACCTGCACGAAGGGATGAAAGAGGTAGCCAAGTGGATGACGACCAGCCGCCTGAAACTGAACTCGGACAAGACGGAGGTCCTCATCCTGGGCTCTTCACCCTCCGCCTGGGACGACTCCTGGTGGCCTCCCGCACTGGGCACCGCACCCAAACCGACAGACCATGCACGAAACCTGGGCTTCATCCTGGACTCCTCCCTCTCCATGACCAGGCAAGTCAACAGCGTCTCCTCGGCGTGCTTCAACATCCTACGCATGCTACGGAAGATCTTCTGGTGGATCCCCACAGAGACCAGGAAGACCGTCACCCAGGCCCTCGTCACCAGCCGACTGGACTACGGCAACGCCCTCTACGCCGGGACCACCGCCAAGCTCCAGAAGAGACTCCAGCGGATCCAAAACGCCTCAGCCAGACTCATCCTCAACATCCCACGATCCAGCCACATCTCCGGACATCTGAGAGACCTTCACTGGCTCCCCATCAACAAGAGAATCACCTTCCGCCTCCTCACCCACGCACACAAAGCCCTACACGACCAAGGCCCGAGCTACCTCAACAGCCGAGTCAACTTCTACGCTCCCAAACGCCACCTCCGATCAGCCAACCACGCCCTCGCAGCCGTCCCCCGCATCCGAAGAGCGACTACAGGAGGAAGGTCCTTCTCCTACCTGGCCGCCAAGACCTGGAACTCCCTCCCGTCCGACCTGCGCCTGACCCAAGACCACCTCTCCTTCAGGAAGAAGCTGAAGACCTGGCTGTTCGAGCAGTAGCGGCACCCCCCCTCCCCAGCGCCTTGAGACCCAACGGGTATGTAGCGCGCTTTATAAGTGTCACTGATTGATTGATTGATTGATTGAGACCTCTTTGTAAATCTGTTGATGGCAGTTTACCTGTTTTAGGCTCCATACGAATTATGGCTTGAAATGGATGTTCAGATTGAATAAGAACGGACTCCTTTGCACTCAAATTTGCCACTTCCTCTGGATGAGCTACTAACTCTATGTTGTTATGTACTGCTCCAGCTGGCATTTTGTTCTCTTCTAATTTTTTGTAACATTACTTACAAATACATTGCTCACTACCCAACTCAAATAGACCTTCCACCAACAAGTAACCACCAAATTGCTGCCACTTATCATTGTTTCTTTTTCACTTTTTAAATCTAAATTAACATTCCTAGTTTGACTTCTATATTAAGTATGTCTACAACAAATACAAACTAAGGGGCAGATTTATGTTAACTGGCGCATCCCCAGGGATGCGCCAGTTAACATGCGCCACAGTGCGCCACAGCTCCGCCACCCATGGTGCGCCGCATTTATAATGCGGTGCACCATGGTGCAAAAATGGCACAGATGCGTGACGCATCTGTGCCGGAAATGTGGCGCATTGCTGGAGTTGTGTCGCAAGCGCGACGCAGCTCCAGCAAGGCTCGTGAAATGAAATGAAAAAAATATTTCTAAAGCGCACTGCGGCCAAGCGGCTTCCTGGCGCTAGGGGCAAATCAGTATAAACAGAGGATCCCAGAGAATTTAACCGGGGAAGGCCTGAAGGAAAAGAAAAGTTTTGAGGGCTTTACGAAAGTGGGAAAAAATAGGGATAGAACGAATAGAAAGAGGGAGATTGTTCCAGATCTGAGGGGCCCGCACGGAGAATCGAGTGCCCCCGGTGCGGGATTTGCGAAAGCGTGGGACGTGAAGAAGGGAAAGGGAAGAAGAGCGAAGAGAGCGGCTGGGGGCATGGGAAGAGATTAAAGAATTAATGAAAAGCGGGGCAGAGCGAGAGTGCGCCCGAAAGGCCAAACAGGCAAGTTTGAACTGGGACCTAAGGTGAACCGGAAGCCAATGGAGGGTTTTAAGGGCCGGGGAGATGTGGGCAGATTTAGGAAGACGAAGGATGAGGCGGCCGCCTGGTTTTGGATGGCTTGGAGACGGCGAGTCTCGTAGGCAGGAATGCCTACGTACAAGCCGTTTCCATAATCCAGGCGGGATGTAATCAAGGCCGTGATGATGGTTTTGAGGGCGTCAACAGAAAAGAACCGGGAGATCTTACGGATAAGGCGAAGGGAAGAAAAACAAGAGGACACAACGGAGCTAATTTGGGCATGCATGGATAGGTCATTGCTGATCTTGATGCCCAAAGTCCGGACAGAGGGAACAGGGGAGGGAGGGGGGCCAAAAGAAAGGGGCCAGTGAACGGAGGACCAAGGATTAGACGAGCCACCAGTAAGGACGAGCTCTGTCTTATCGGGATTGAGCTTCAAATGATTGAAGCTCATCCACTGAGAAATGAAGACAAGAGTGGAGCAGAATTTAGGGAGAGAGTCAGCAGGGGATGAGAGATCGAAGACGAGCTGGAGGTCGTCTGCGTAATTGTACACCGAGACCCCCAGCTCAAGAAGGGAAGAAACAAGAGGACGGATGTAGAGGTTGAAAAGAAGGGGGGAAAGAGAAGAACCCTGTGGGACCCCAGAAGTGACCAGAAGGGGAGGAGCAGAGCCCAGGCGCAGGGTTTTGACGCAGCATTGCCACTTTCAGGAGGCGTTCCTGCGCAGGAACGCCCCCCCCCTGCGCAAGAACGCCTCCTTATGGCGCAGTGCTTTACAACGTGACGCATCTCCTAGATGCGTCACGTTGTAAATAGGGCGCATTGTTTGCGCCGCAGTTGCATCAAATAAAGTGACGCAATTGCGGCGCAAAGATGCGCAACGGCCTCATAAATCTGCCCCATAGTTTGGTTTTTTAGAGGACACTGTCTTAAACCTTGTCAGTCAAATTATCTTTATTCGATTTAGTTAAAAATCATACAAAGAGCATAAAAA
Source organism: Lissotriton vulgaris (assembly GCF_964263255.1). NCBI lineage: Eukaryota > Metazoa > Chordata > Amphibia > Caudata > Salamandridae > Lissotriton > Lissotriton vulgaris. The sequence goes on along the minus strand of NC_141693.1, from coordinate 1,087,044,188 downwards.
GCATTTATGTACAAGTAAAATACAATTAAACAATTTCATTTCAATCGAATACATGTGACGAGGTATTACAGTTAAAACAAGATTAAAAAAGAAGTATAAAAACAGTTCCTACAGGGAAGTTTAATGGTTTCTTGCATGATCTTGATCTAGCCGCCGCCACTAAAAAATTAGCCATGCAAAATGTGATGCGGATGTTATTCAGTGACTGGAGATAAAACATGGCTGGTCTCACCTGGGAGAAACCAGCTTCCCTTAAAACCGGTAACAAATGTTTTTTCCTCTGGTAAGAAAAGAAATCACAAAACATAATAAAGTGCATGGTGTCTTGTACAGAGAAATTATCACAAGTACAGGGCGGTGCTGACTCTGGTTTCACCCAAGTGTTGAAGCTTCCCAAATAAAAATGAATAAGGTTAAATCTAAATTTAGTTAAAAGGAACCTGTGAAATGGATTGGTAACAAAACATAAATAGGGTTCTAGTGCAATTGAGTTAACTAACAAATAGTGGCGTCTAACTGTGGGCTTTAGCAGTTCCTTTTCTTCTCTGCTCATTCTTGCCCTTAGCATAAATTGTTTTTTAATGATGACTACATCTTGATTTGTTAGGCCAGAGGGGTCAGTAAAAAGATCCGGCCGGCCCAGATCCGTAAAGGATTTTTCCAAATAGGCCAACCATGAAATTCTACTGCTATGGTCCAAAGAAATGACTTCCTTCATTATCAAATGGTTAAGGGTTAATTCTGTATTTAGCCATGTCTTAAGCCAGTATGTTAGGGGCGCCAGTTTTAACCTATCATAAACATAGTCCATGCCCACCTCAGCGTGTATGGAAAAGGTTGGTGTCGATTGGGGAAGGCACAAAAGAGAGCGTAAGAATCTATTTTCCGCCTTTTGAATATTTTCCAAACATGCATAACCCCATAAAGGCGCGCCATACAGTGCCACAGAGAAGCATTTGCTATTATAAACCTTTAGGAGAGCTTCCATCAGTCTGTGGCCCAACCTTTTGGCAAAACCCAAGAGGGCCGTTGATGTCCTGGTCACCACCAGGCTTTTGGCCCTTACCTGGGGGCCCCAGGTACCCTTGTTATCAAAAAGCACACCAAGGTAGGGAAAAACGGGTACTCTAGACACAACTTCTCCCTTGCATCTAAATGTTTTTACCAGGGCTCTTTTCTTCTGGGACCAACAACCATAGTGTGTGACTTGTTTGAGTTGACCTTCAAGTCTAATTGGTCCATAAAGGTGCCAAATGCATCCAAAATCTGTTGGAGACAAGCGCCGGTGCGAGCTATCAGCACTGCGTTGTCCGCGTATAGGAGAGCAGGGATCTTAACTTCTCCTACACGCGGAACGTCTCTGGCAGCGCCCTCTAAGTGGGTACCTAGGCCGTTAATGTAGATTGTAAATAGCAGAGGAGCAAGTATGCAACCCTGCCTGACCCCTCGCTTCGAGTTAAAATGGGACGTACATCTACCTTCTTTTGTGACCCGCACCACTGCAAAAAGCTCTTGATGAAGTGAGGCCATGAACCTAACCAGGGCCTCATCAATCCCAATCTTCAAAAGGATATCCCAGAGCTTGGACCTATTAACCAGGTCGAAGGCCGAGGAGAGGTCCATGAACGCTAGGTACAGTGACCCCTCCTTGGCCACCGTGTACTTAGAGATCAGCAGGTGTAGGTTAGAGCACTGCTCTATCGTGCCTCTCTTCTCTCTAAAACCGATTTGAATGTCAGCCAAACCACCACAACTATCCAGGCTATCCCTTAACCTAGCCAAGAGGACTCTGCCTAAGAACTTAATTGCAGAGTCCAAAAGGGATATAGGCCGATAGCACCCTGGGTCATCCCTTTGCCCCTTCTTAAATATGGGAACTATTGTGGAAGTTGCCCATGTGGTTGGGGGGGGTTACTGTTTGCAGCTGTAAATACTTTAGCTAGGATGCCGGCCCATAGGTCTGGAGAGTGTATATAAAAATCAGCCGGCACACCATCCGGGCCAGGGGCTTTATTCCTAGTAGTGGCACAGATCGCTTTCTCTACCTCGGCCCTGTTAAAGTGCATGGGGATAGCCTCAGGAACAATCATATTGAGTGGCTGGGTGACCGTATCATTGTCTCCATAGACGGAACTAAAATGTGCCAACCACTTGTCATCCGGGATGACACAGTCCGTGTCTAGGTTGGGCGAATCAGAGAAGTAAGGCTGGTTAATTACAGCCCAGAATTGCCTACTGTCCTGCAAGATATCAATAGAGAGTAGGTTCTCCCAAGCCTCATGTTTGATGTTATCCTGTCTGATCTTAATGGCTCGTTTGTAGTCTTTTCTTAGGGTTGCGATGGCTGACCTGTCCCTAGGGTTAGCTTTAAGCGCCAATTTTAGGGATTTGTGGGCTTTTGAACAAGGAGCATCAAACCATCGGCAGTGTTTATTTTCTCCCTTCCTCAGTTTAACCGTGAGGTTAGAAGAAATTTTACTACAGATCGTTTGGAAGGCGTCCATTATCTCATGACCTTGCGAGGCTGGGTTCTGACAAATCGTGACCTCATCCTCAATTTGCTGGCAAATGTCAGCATAAAAATTGCTAGGGACCACGTTTGCCCACTTAAGCCTTCTTCCCTGATCTATTGTGCGTAGGATAGGTCCTAGAACGGCCTGCCCCGGCATAGGGCCCATAAAATCCCCCCACGCCACCTCCAGAAGGACGGGATTATGGTTACTAAGGGGAGAAAGGACTGTGCAATAAGAAATAGCACTGTTAAGGATGGCTGGGGTCACAAATATGTAATCAATTATTGTACCAGGAACTGACCCCTTAAAGGTAGGTGTTCTGGACTCCCCCTCCGTGTTCGTTGGTTCGAAGAAGTTAGAGTTGGCCAAAAAATCTTCCAGTTCTTTGCCTGATTTAGTGTGCTCAAAGTGGGCCCCTCCTGTCCCGTGGTCACCATGGGATTGATTGAACCACACCCAAAATCACAGGGATGAATATTAAAATCGCCCATGAACACATTTTCATAATTTGTGTGAATATTGTGACTGACTAAATTTAAGGCGAATCGAGGGCGGCAATGTTATCGCCACCACCATCCTTATTACCTGAGTTATAAACATTTATAAACAGGGTACTCTTAGAGGGACTAATTTCCCTTTCAACAATCAGAAAATTCGGGGAATCATATTTGATCTGTCTTAAAGGCCCTTTAAAATCAAGTAAAAAAAAGGGTCAGAAGGCCTCCTCTGGCTCTACCTGCATTACTTGGGGTTGCAGCTACAGCAAAGCCTACAAACCCATCCAGCCAAAAGCAGGATGAGGTATCCCAGGTTTCCTGTAGGGTGTTGACTTTGTGTTCTGAAATAAATCTAACCCAATCAGTGTCGCAAATTTTAGATCTAATTCCTGTGACATTCCAACTGAGGATTTTACATGCTGCAGCTCCATTTGAATTGCTTCCCCCCTCAATTGGTGTTATTTCTACATTTGGTAGTCAATCCGTATCGTCCATGACAGACAGGGGGGCATAATGGTTACTCAAAATCAGCCCGCCATCCTCTACTAAATCCTGTGGGGCCTGGGGGCGGGTTATCAGTGGGGCACTGGGGCCCATAACGAATTGTGTCTTTGAGCTGTCATGGATGTTTCTACGCCCTGCTACTGCCCTCATGCCCTGCCATCTTGCTTGGTAATTGATTGTGAGTTTAGTGTGGGCCGGGGGTTGATAGAAAAACCCTAAAGGAACTGGTCTCAGGTGGTCCCTAATAGAGATCGCCGAACCATCCCAAAACAGCCCATCAGCTAGGTCGGCCCTACAAAAGTTAATTACCACACAATTCCCATGTGTAGTTTTCGGTTGTTTACCAATCCAGCCCACCCTCCTTGCATGGATGTTCATGTCTGCAATATTCTCCCCACAACATTTCTCAGAGCACCACATTTTCACTTTAGCCATAAGATACCGGGTTGATTCCCTCTCCCCTTCCATAAGTGGTTCAACCCCAATAAACACTGCTACCAGAGGAGACGCCTCTAGGGGAAGGTTGAGTTTATATGTGCTTGGGGTGACCTTCCTTTGGGGGGGTGGGCTCTTCTGAGGTAAGGCAGTTGACTGGACCCCCAGGGTGGAAGCGCCAGCCATCTGTCGAGGGGGAACCAGTTTGGGAACCTGGGGCCTGACATCCTTGTTCATAGCACTACTTGGGGGAAGTGTAGTTATCGTGTTGCCTGCTGATATCAAGCCCCCTGCCGCTTCCCAAATAAACCCTTACTTGGTAAAGTGATGTTGGGAGGTAGAGAGTTTACGAGTCTGTCTATGAGGGAGCATTTCTTTAAAAGACTTTCCAGGCAGGTGTTTAGAGTGTCTACAATGTCTTTGGCAATTCCCACCAAAAGGGGTTCAATCCTGGCCACAAAGAGTTCCTCAAGTTTATCTCCTAGAGTGTCCTTTTTTTCGCTAGTGGTGGTCGTCGTACCGACATTTTTCCCCTTTTTCCGTTTAGCTAGTTGAGGACCCGTCTGGGGGATCAGTATATGAGGGTTTGTCGGTGAGGAAGGGGTGGTATCTTTGCTCGTTTGACCCTGAGGGGGGGATTTACTATGGTGACAACTGGTTCCAGCGGAAGTGTGGGTGTATTAGTAGGGCCTGGCACATCGACCTCCAAAAGTTGGGATGGTACTATATTAAGCGGGGAGGGAGGAGCGATGCCCAGTTCGTGCTCTGCATTGGCAATCTCCTTGGTTAAGGCCCCCACAGCAGAGGAGAGGTATGTCATGATAGAGTTGGAGTGTCTTGGTACCTTAGCGTGTTTACCGCCCTCCTCTATAGTCGGATTTTTCTTTCTCTTACCCATTGTTGTTGTTGTGGGTGTTAGTGGAGGGGCCCTGCCCTGCCTCTTCCTGCTCCGGACGGCCACAGACGGCCCGCCCTCTGCCCTGGCTCTGCCCGGCGTCGCCCGGGTGCGTCCCGCAACGCGGGAGAAGCGTGGTGTCTTTATGTGCCTCCGGGCGCTGTTGAGTGATGCTGCAGTGGAGTCCCCGAGTCGCAGCAAAGGACCCTGGGGGATGTAGGCGGCAGGCTTCTCTGGATGCTTCCCCCACTCGGCGGCGGCGGTGGCAGAGGCGGCGGCGGGGGAGAGCAAGGTGAGAGGCGATGGTGCGAGGAGTCCAGCAGATATGAAAATGCCCCCCAAGCGTTTGTCAAGCCCCCGCTCCTCAGCAGGAGCGTGGTGTCTTTATGCGCCTCCGGGCGTAGTTGAGTAACGCTGCAGCGGCATCCCCGAGTCGCAGCAAAGGACCCTGGGGGATGTAGGCGGCAGGCTTCTCTGAATGCTCCCCCCACTCGGCGGCCGCGGTGGCAGAGGCGGCGGCGGGGGAGAGCAAGGTGAGAGGCGATGGTGCGAGGAGTCCAGCAGGTATGAAAATGCCCCCCAAGCATTTGTCAGGCCCCCGCTCCTCAGCAGGAGCGTGGTGTCTTTAAGCACCTCCGGGCGCTGTTGAGTAACGCTGCAGCGGCGTCCCCGAGTCGCAGCAAAGGACCCTGGGGGATGTAGGTGGCAGGCTTCTCTGGATGCTCCCCCCACTCGGCGGCCGCGGTGGCAGAGGCGACGGCTGGGGAGAGCAAGGTAAGAGGCGATGGTGCGAGGAGTCCAGCAGGTATGAAAATGCCCCCCCAAGCGTTTGTCAGGCCCCCGCTCCTCAGCAGGAACGTGGTGTCTTTATGCGCCTCCGGGCGCTGTTGAGTGACGCTGCAGCGGTGTCCCCGAGTCGCAGCAAAGGACCCTGGGGGATGTAGGCGGCAGGCTTCTCTGGATGCTCTCTGGATGCTCCCCCCACTCGGCGGCCGCGGTGGCAGAGGCTGCGGCGGGGAGAGCAAGGTGAGAGGCAATGGTGCGAGGAGTCCAGCAGGTATGAAAATGCCCCCCAAGCGTTTGTCAGGCCCCCCCTTAAGCCTTGTAATTTCTTCTACAAATGTATCAATACTAATCTCTTTCCTGTGTTCTTCAATATCTGCACTCATCAAGCTCTCTCTTTCTACACACTGCTGTTGTGAATCCAAAAAAAATACTGCATATCATTACAAATTTTTTGTACATCTGATGAACAACCATGTAAAAGAGATATATTCATTTCACTTAAACATAATGACGAATTTTTTACATAGTACACTTTCCCTACTAACTTCTGCATTCCTGAGTGTTGTGCTGCCAAAATCCTTAAGTGATAAAAAGTACTGTTACACACTTTTCTTGAAAGAAAAGCCACAGAATGTCCTTGAAACTTAGTATATTTTCTTACATTACATGGCTCTAGTCCTTGTAACATCCTAATATTCTGTTTAACACTTTTTTTGCATAGTCTGTTAAAAAATTTCACAATATGTCAATAGATTCCTGTTGAATATGGAAACACTGCTACAGTCCCACTTATATACAGGAGCTTGAGTACGCTTCCCATGCACTTCTTCCGCTACTACTTCTTCTACACTCCTAACAACCATTTCTTCTTTTGGAATGGGACAACCATCTTTCATCCCTTAGCATCGACCGCTAGTATCAACTGGATACGCTAATGCATTCTGTGGAAAGTAGCTTTCTTCATAAAAGAAAGTCTCATTGATAGAAGTGTGCTTCCATTCACAGTGAAAGTTTTACAAAAGTTCATTCTATTACAAGTTTTTTTCTTTTGCTTTTGTCTGTCATATTTTATCCAATGTTTTCATTCTCTTCAATATTAAAATAAATAATTTTCATTTCAAATCAAAAGCAGCATCCACTACACTTTCAATGTGTTGCTTCTTCATGTACGCTGTTGATCTTCTTTTATACTTTTTACAATCTTTTAATAAATTGAGTAACTTCATAAGTGTAACAGTATCGACTGAATGCTTAGATCAGTGCATAAATAGTGCCTCAGTAAAATCATGAGTGTAACAGTAATGGCTGGGTCATTGGATGAGTGCCACAGTATTGCCTGAGGGAATAGATAACTGCATAGGTAGTGCCTGAGTGAACAATAGTGTGCAAAACTAGTGCCTTACTGATGGCATGAGTACATGCATAGTGCATCTGTGATTGCATCAATGCAAAGGTAGTGCCTGGGTGATTGCATGAGTACATAAAAAATACCTGACTAAAAGTATGAACGCAAGGCTAATGTTTTCATCATTTGGATAAGTGCATCAATAGTGCTTCAGGAAATGGATGAGTGCATGGGTAGTACCTGAGTGAATGGTTTAGTGCAACTGTAGTGCCTGTATCATTTGATGACTGCTTCAGTATTGTTTAACAGAATAGATGAGTGCATAGGTAGTGTCTTACTGAATGGTTGAATGCAAGACTACTGCCTCAGTCATTGCATCTTTGCATAGGTAATATCTGATTGATTGGATGTGTGTATCTGCAGAATCTGCCAAAACTTCCTGTTTTGAAGTGTTGTCAACCAATCAGAAACAAGCTGGAGATAGGGAGGGTTCAGCCAATCACATCTCACAATTCTCAAATATCGATTTCTGTAAATGTTTAAATCTCTCAAAAACTACTGAACGGATTTGCACCATTTAGAGAAAAGAGTGCTTTCTAGACCAAAAGCTACCTTTTTGTCAAATGTGGCTTAATTCCGTTCAGCAGTTCGGGCTGTAGCCAAGTCTAAAGTTTCCTATGGAAATGAACATGGAGAAAACAAGTTTTAGGACACCCCTTTTTTCTCGTCCCCAGCTTGATGAGTCACCCGAAAACATTCAACACAAGAGCTGTCCGGAGCACACCATTAATCTTGAAAATTACTCGAAAACTTGTGAAATGGTGCCAAAGATATTGGCAAAAGAAGAAACTCTTTTTGAATAGAAGGAAGGTCCTAACTATAACTACCTACTGGCAACCGCCAGTAGGTTATATATATATATTAGTTAAATTCAAATAGTCATAACATCACATCTCATATCACCATAATTTTTGCAAACCTGCATATAGACTTAATCCATGTGCAATTTTTGAATCAGTGAGATACCAAAAGTCGGTCGTGAACTACCAAGATTTACTTTGCTGTTATACTTCCGTTCTTATTGAAATGTCAAAAGACTGACCCTATGAGGGATAAATAAAGTAATTAAATGGAAAGTGGATATTAAGAGTGGCAAAAGTGAAGTGAATTAAAAAGGGATGAGGTAAAGGAGAATAAACGGGATAGATGTAAACAGTTCAGTTGCAAAGCCTGATATCTTCACTTGGGTTGTTGAATGCAGTGTGGCAACATCATTAAAATATACTCAAAACTATACAGCTAATTCTTCATCACAATTCAAACCAAAGGGTATTATACTATTGGTATATATAACATACCTTGATTCCAATCTCCTCAATGTGGGAGTTCTATCTCCTCATCTAATATGTTTTGGGACATGGTCAATGCTAAAGCATTTCCTACATGTACGATCACTTTTGTGTCTCTCTGAAATGTTTTGCTGTGCTATAATTGATATCTTATATCAATTATAGATGTTAATACATCTGACATGTTCAATAATTATGTTGTGACAGCAAATATAGTGCTCCCTATGTAGAGTTTTGGGCCAACTACACAATATAACATACACTGTGTACTATTTCTGGCACGTGATATATTGTCGGATTTTGCATTTAGATTTAATATTAGGATCAATGAATTCAGACATGTTCTTACTTTGTATGAATGCTTTACCATGCCCATGAATGAAAAAACAATTTTTCAGTGATTTCCAGGTAGCCAGTGTTGTATTCTGTAAATGGCTCTGTACTGGTTTATCTTTCAGAGAAGGACATTTATGGTATATTATCAATGGCTTTGGTCCTATTGCATCAGCTAGCGTTCCATATTTTCTGAGGATTTCCCAATATTTGTTCAGGATTTTGTGTGTTTTATAGTGATTATGTATTGTATGGGGAACATATTTGTGTCAGAGTAAAACATCAACAGCAATTGTTATGAATGTAGAAAACAAAGATTCATGCACAAACAGTGCTAGAATAAATTACAATTGCTTCTTTATTTCGCATCTGTTGAATCCTGCCTAGTTAAGGCCTGGCTCCCACTTGATTTAATCACTTTGAAAAACCTACTGGGAAACATCAAGTCTGGACCCCACTTGACCTTCTCCCTCTATCTAAGCTCAGATGACTGGACGAGTCTGCCCTTGAGGTGATTCTTAATCTTCTTAACTCCTCTCTAAATCTTGGCATGTTGCCTCGTAATTGGAAGCAGGCTCTTGTGCTCCCTTTGCTGTAAAAGACTGGCTTGGATCCCCTCGGCTGGTCAATCTAAAGGTCCATATCTCTTCTCTTCACCATTTCCAAAATATTAGAAAAACACATTCATTCTCAATTTTCTGCACATGCGACAGGGCATAAGCTATTTCATCCATCGCAGTCTAGCTTTCGTCCTCGTCACAGTACTGAATCAGCTCTGCTGGGGATCAAGGTGGACCTTAGGCAGCAGCTTGACTGTGGGGGCACAGCAGTGCTCATCTTTCTGGATTTGAGCACTGCCTTGGACACGGTCTCTCACTCTATTCTGGTGGATCGCCTCGAAAGCTCAGAAATAGTAGGTTAAGCCTTGTAGTGGCTGATCTCGTACCTAAAGGATTGCTCCTTTCAAGTTTTCTCTTACACCGCTAAATCAACTCTGTTGCCTTAAGATCTGAAGTACGCAGGGCCCGATCCTGAGTCCTCTGCTTTTTAGTATTTATGCTCGCCCCTTGGTGGACATTGCAGAAAAATCTCTGTTGACCATCTTTTCATACGCAGATGATACGCATATTATTTTTTCTCTGTCACCTGCTCAACATCAGGATCCTTCACTACACACACTTGGTCTGCAGAACATCTCCTTGTGGGTGTGCAGAAATGCTTTAAGACTGAACAGTTCTAAGACTGAGGTTCTCATCCTGGGGAACAATCCTGAGGTTTGGGGAGCCAGCCATTGGCCTGTCTCTCTGGGACCTTTGCCGGCTCCAGTCCCCAAGGTTAAGAACTTGGGCTTTACCATCGACAGCAAGCTTTCTCTCATTGCCCCTCTCGGGATTCACCTTTGCCTGCTTTGTTGCTCTCAAAAGGTTAAGGAAAATCCTTTGGCTAATTCCACCAGCTACTCATAGACTGTCTTGTAGGCCCTGGAGATCTCCAGACTTGACTATGGTAATGTACTGTATCTGGATGCGGACCAGATCTCCGTCTGCCATCTCCATCTCATTTAGAATGCGGCAGCCCACCTGCTTTTTCGGGTTGCCTTGGCACATATCTGTTTCCCCTTTGCTTCATCAACTCCACTGGCTCAAGGTTAGTAAGCGTATCGAGTTCAAGACCCTTTGCAACATGTTTAGAGCTCAGCATGGCTTGGCCCCGTGTACATACGTAACCTTGTCAAGCCTTATCAACTCTCTCGCAATCTAAGATCGGCCAACCTCTCTCTCTTCTCAGTTCCCAGAGTGGTACTGACCCATTTAGGTAGCCGCTCATTCTCCTTCCTGGGGCAAAATTGTGGAATTCCCTTCCGCTGGAACTCAGGACCTGTCCACCTCTCTTTGCTGTCTGAAAAAAGCTAAAGACCTTTCTATCTAGTCATGCCTAATTGCCCACTGACCTCCAACCTCGCTTGTCCCGCTTTCAGCGCAGGGAAACCCCGTTGGGTAGCTGTGCGATTCATAAATCTTTTAAATAAATGAATAAATAAGCACTGTCCTGAGCTACCGAAGGAGCCCTTGGCTAAGAAGTAGGGGAACAGGATATCTGCTAGGAGTATGAATGCGCTCTGAGACTGAAGGACCAATGGCAAGGAGAGTGACAGAGCTAGAGAGGAGTCAATTGCCCTAATCAGAGGCCTTCACATCGGACCATCCCCAATGTATGGTGGACCCTAGACCTTCAATGAGATTTATTACCTTGTCCACCATCAACAGATCCATCAGCACCATTCCTCCTCCTTCCCTCAGTGGTCGCCGGTACCCAGCCCCCAAAGAGGCTGGAGTCTCATTCACCTCAGATGCCTCAGTTACTTACCCTGTCCATTCAGCAGTGCTTTCTGAGAAGGCTCCTGATCTGTTTGTGAAGTCTCTCAGTAAGGCAGACTGCACTGTTGTGCGCCATCAAGGGAATCAGCCAGCAATCACTCAGTTAGTAGCATATTTGGATGGCAAACAATGTGGTGTATCTGCAATACAGAGAGGCTTAGGCCGAAGCAAAGCCCTTTCAGAAACCACATGTCCCTCCCTCATTCAATGCTTCCTCTCCCCAAATCCTTGTTCCAACCATGATTCCACCACCAACCTCATATCTGCAAATAATACGAACACCATAACCCCAGCACTACATCCACACACCGCCAGACACACACAGAAACATGCAAACACAAACACTCACCCACAGCATCCGCCACCCATCCAACACAGACCCAAACACAAAACAAAACACACCAACAGAACACAAAGCAACATAACCACAACCACCACCACCACAGTCCCAATCCAACACACAGACAGACTCACCTACAGCCATGCACCCACCACAAATCACTACTATCACAACAACCACCACAGACACCAGCAACACACGGGGAACATCACTTACAACGCATTTTTTACAACGCACTACCATTACATCGCAACCATTACAACGCATACCATTACAACGCATTGCGCTGGGGGGCGCTCTAGGATAGGGAATATATTTAATTTACTATCCAACACCTTCCCTGCTATCCACGGGGACTGGAGTTGGAATAGTAAATTAAATAATTCACTATCCAGCGCCTAAAAGCATTATGCGTTGTAATGGACTGCGTGGTAAAAACCGTGTTGTAAAGGCATGCGATGTAAAAGCATGCGTTGTAGTGACACCAATCCGCAACACACAGACACCCAGCCACACCCAAACCCCTCTTTTACCAGCACCCTCATCCTCTACCAAGCACCCACCCAATACCACATCCTCACCTAAACAACTACCCACACCCACAATCTCACAGAAGCAGACACCCAAAAAACATCCTCACTCAAACCCACACCCTCACCCAAGCACACATCCAAAAAAGACCCTTGTCCAAACCTGCACCTTCACCAACCCACACTCTTACCTAACACATGCATCCACCCAAAACCGCAAACTCACCCACACACAAAGACTCATCCCACTCCACCACTACACTCAATGCTAGCAAAACACATACACACTCACCTTCACCCAAAGACACACAACCATCCTGAAGCACCACACCGATCCCAGCACCCGGTACCTAAAAAACATCCACCATCCACTTCACCCACCTAAACTCTCCTTTTTCCTCACTCCCAGACGCTGACTCCTACTCGCTAACCCTTCCCATAATTCTTTGATGTGTTTGAGTTCCAACAGGTCCTGGAGTGGGAGAAACCCATTTTAAGAGGAGGAACTTTTAGTACAAAACCACATAATATAATACAGCAGAGTCAACGCTTTACAACTCATTTTCCTATATTCTATTTCTTAACATCTTTTTTGCTGGCTTATGAGAAAGAAGTGTCTTTATTTAATTTAATTTATGATTCTTACATCTTAGTTTCATTTATCGTTTTCACACATAATGTAAACAAAACGTACGTTTGAATTGAGTACTAACCATAACACATACAATATTGAAATTGATTTTTTGTATTTTGAAACTGAGTCACCATGATACTTTTGTTCATATCCCTTAAAATAAACCTACATGTCCTAGGATGTGGAGAAACAAAGGTGAAGAGAGAAGCACAGAATTAAATAAAGGTAAGCTAAGAGCAAATGAAAAGGATATGTACTTTAGCCAATTAATTTCAAGTTTACAGAAAATCAACATATGTTAATGTATGATATAGAGACATCAGGGAAAAGATATGACAAGAATGTTGTACTACAATATGTCTTAACAACCTAATACACATGTAAGTGTATGTCTCATACAAGTTTAACAAAGATTCTTTTATAAAAATTTATTTTAGCAGTACTTTAAATGTATAGTAAACATTTCTTATTGGATATGGGCTTGAGTCATATTGACAGAGGCATGCGCCAAAATGACAATGGATAGTAATGCGGGAAAACAACAAAAATATATATCGTTGTTTATAACAATTGTTTTAAAAGTAAGCATTTTTAAGGAAAGAGGACACAACGAATATGTCTACTAAAAATACATAAATAAATAATGACATTTTAAATAAAAACAACATTCCAGAATGGGAAAATCTAAGAAAAAATGTATTACATTACCTTAAAGTATGCCAATGAAATTGTGGCTTGACATCAATATCAACGAACACAAAGGAACCAAATTTGATCCCCGTTCAATCTGCACAGCCACGACCACTACGAATGAATCCAATAAATCAAATTCATGTTTAACTCTTCAATTATTCCACTTCTTGCTCCATTACTATTCACTTTTTTTTCACTTTGTATTCGTCAATTCATTTTACTCATTCTTATGTTTGTTCACGGTTTTTCATAAAAACACAGGAGAATTAAATGTTTCCACATGTCATGATTTATTTAAAATCACCCAATGCATTTCGGGATGTTCCCTTCGTCAGGGGTATCTAGGGTACAAAAAAAATAATTCAATTACTAACCATCAGTGCGGTTATGATTCTTATAATGCAATAAACAAACTGGAAACAGCCATTTCACTATGAGTGAATTAAACTTTAAAGCGCTGTTACATCATGGCTCAACTGCTCTTCTATTTGTGCGATCTTCAACTACATTAAATATGAGTACAGTCCAATTGGAATATATCGGTGTGCATCTCACCACCATTGATTTGTATCTGACATCAATATCAAACAGCTGGTAAACGAAGCCTTGCAACATCAAATTCATGATGAAAGATCGATGTGAAAATGTAGGTGAGATTTGATATCCCCTTTTATTGGCATGAGACCACCATGTCAGGTGTGGAGGTTTAACTGCCATGGAGATAAACACATTAATCTTTACGTTTGGAAATATGGGTGAAAGACATTCACCAGTGGCTTTTTTGTCAAATACTCTGTTGACGAAGTCGTCTGAGAACGTTTCACCGCCATAACGCCAGAGTTTCGTCCATCATACCACGAACATATATAAATCAGATGGGCGGACAGCCACAACGGCGAAGGAATTTGAGCTCCTGGCTGAGATGACAACCGAGAGAAGGGCTGATATTGTGTCTGTTAACTTTGCAGCAGGTGATAACTTCCATTGGTGCATCAGATGCATTTGTACTGGGGCCCAGATGCCTTAGAAGTTTAATGAACTCTGATTATTGCTGTATTTCCAGTACCTTAAATGAGTCGGTACTGTCCGGTACAGAGTACCCGCACTGTTGTATTTTGATCGAAAGAAATGCTATACTTTACATGGAGAGTACCAGCACTTCTCGGAAACAAGCAGGTGCTATGCTACAGAGTACCTGCACTTCTATTTTTCCATTTAAAGCACTGTGTATTTCAAAGTTCAAATAGTGGCCAGGGAGACCATCAAGCCGAAATCGGCTCGCAAAGGGCCAGATTCTGAGAATCTGCCCCTTTGCGAGCGCTATTTTTGCATTTGGGATTCATCATCACAAATGCAAAAAATCGGTAATAGCGATTTCACTATTTTGCAAGGAATTACATTTAAGGAATCTCTATTTGAGATTCCTTAAATGCAATTCATCATCTATTTCGCAATTTCGGCCCGCTATTTACCGCAAGGTCAAACCTCGTGGTAAATAGCGAAAACTCAGAAAAATGCTTTTAAAAGCATTTTTCTGAGTTGCATGTTGCACACACACATGTCCTTTGGACATGTGTGTGCTCAACACCTGTTTAAATTAGCATTTAAGGGGTGCTACAGGGTGTCCTCTGGACACCCCTGGCACCCTTTAAATCGCTATCTTATTTGCGATTAGCAAATTGCTAATCGCAAATAAGGAATACTCCCCATTCATTCCTATGAGCCTTTTGGCCCATAGGAATGAATGGGAAGTTATTCCTTACTTGCGATTAGCAATTTGCTAATCGCAAATAGGGAATCTGTAGGAATCGCAAAAAAAGTTTGCTATTCCTACATGAATCCCGTTTTGCGAGTCTGGAATAGCGATTCCTTATGATTCGCTATTTCAGACTCACAAAACCTCCCAATGATTAATCAGGCAGCATGTCCTTCCTTGCACTAGGGCCTATGACACACTGGCTACAACAGCGCTTTGAAAGTTTCCGAACTTTGACCTCCTGGAGTACTGAACCACTGTCTCAATATCTCACGGCATCACTCTCCAAACGACCCATGGGTTTGGATTTCGAGTTGGGCTTTGAAGTGATCTTGCGTTTGCCTCAGCAACTACTGTCTTCAACAACTGGTACACAAAAAAATAACGCTGGCCAAAACTCGTTGCACCTATCTTCTCAACCCAAGAAGACAGAGATGTATTGCTCTTAAAATCTTAAAAGCTAACATCAGGCAAGCATAAGTTGCGGATACCACAGTTACCTGTTATTCTTTTCCCTATTAGTCTTTCCATCCCTCTTTGCTCGCTTTCCATATTTTCTGTGTGCTACTGGGCCATCCACAGCTCCTTTGGATGTATTTTTTTAACAGTTGGTGAGGTAAAATACATTTTCAACGAATGTTGCTCGTCAAGATCTTTGCTGAAGGTCAGAAAATGTAAGACACAGGGAGAAGACCATAATTGAAATGTTCTAAAAAAAAAACTTCACTGCAATTTTGAGGAAATCTTTTCCATAATAGCCAAGGACTTTCGTTTGTATATTTTTGCACAGTTGGACGTCATAGAAAATACCTGTCCTGAGCTAAAGCACTGATATTTCCCCGTAATAGACACTAGCGGCCATAATCAAGTTCCCTAACTACGAAAGCAAGAAAGGGATGTGCAGGCTGCAGACATACCGGGATCACCACCTTTAGTAAGTGCAGGGTGATCAAGAAGGGTAGGGGGTATCCACTGCACATGAAGGCTAGCATTACAGCAGGGGTAAAGGAGTGTATTAGGAGCAGACCTTCTCTGGGTTACGTCATGCATTGGTTCAGAGGCCACCTCCACTTCAAATGCAGCCGGATAGCTCTCTATTGAGCCAGACGTCAGGTTTACCAAAGTGCCCATCACAAATCGTATAACTTCTGATTCCCAAATATTGATATTTTGGTTCTTATCCTAATCTGTGTTTCTTCGTTCACCTTCTATATCAAAGTGAGTGCTTACCATATAAGGTACGTAAAAAGGGCCTCCAGGTACTTGAGTTCGAATGAGTTCCTTTTTAATTAATTCAATATTTTTCAAATAATAGGGCACTGCCTAACCAAGCATCTTAAAATCAAAGTGAAAGCAATGAACATGTAAACAAAATAACTATTTAGATCATTACTCAAATATTTGCCACATTCGCCTACAAACACCAAGGGCTCCCATTGTCATGACGTGTAATGATGCAACTACACGAATGCACTGAAAGTAATCCAAACAATATAGAAAAATACAGAGATGTTTAGCCCTAAGGAGCATTGCAGGAGAACCCGTTGCCTTAAAGGCAGGTTAGCTTTATTAAGAGAGAATTGATCTGTCCCCCTGAGAGCCCAGGAATACAAGTTGATTCAAATAATAGTTTAATGCACCAAAATCTAGGTCCCCACCAAATTTGATTGCCTTCAGGAAACAACGGAAAACAAGCCTCTTCAGAGAGACTTTTCCTGTTCATCTTGACATTGCTGCCATTACTTTCCATTTGAAAAGGAACATTGCCCTTACAAGCTCCGATTCCTCCCTGCTGATTCCTGGGTTTGAACTCTCACAGGTCACCCCTGCGGCCTCGCAGACACATTTGCATAGAATGGTAGGAGGTGCTGGACACCTTCCTAGCTGCTGCGAACAACACCGCTACCAACTACACCAGCAGTGCTACGAAGTGATACTAGTCACAAGCTACTTTGTCACAAAACAAGTACATGAATAAAGACAACTGTGACTGTGGGGTGGAACAATGTGCATCAGCATCATGCATGTCACAGAAAAATGGAGTAAGGTGATCTCCCTGCATTAGCAAGAAGTTGAATTTCTCCAGTGGAGGAAACGCTCACCTTCATTCCTTATTACAAAAGAATCTAGGATCGGCTATGTCGAATGCTATCACGAGCACCAGTGATAGCATCGAACGCACAGTGAGGCCATGACAATGAGAGCAAAAGACCTTTAGGAGTATCAACAGAACAGGAACAGAATTTTATGAAAATTCATGCCTAGAGTGCCAAGGCACTTTGCGTCTTCAATCAGAGACAGGATTTACAATTGCCAAGAATACATGACTGTCATAAGATACATTATCTACACAGTACAAATTGAATTCCTCTCACATGATCAGGTTCTGAAATACATAGTAGTGTTATAGGGACGGGGTCTGGTGGCTAATTGGACTAATGTGTCCACTGTAGGGTCCTGCGCATAACCTCCTGGTCACAGGTTAAAATCCCAGTGGGTCCAGTCAGCCTTTTATCCTTCTGAGGTCGATAGAATGAGTACCATTGAGTTGGTTAACAATAAACACCTGTTATGCAGCGCCAAGATACCCTTCTGGGTAAAAAATTGCTCTACAATATGCCTTAATTGATTTGTAATCTTGGCCGATTGAGCAACACAGGACCATCAGGTTTTATCTTCTATATGAATAAAAATGTAATTGTTCGTTTGTTCAAAACCACAAATCTCTGAAAGTACTTCAACGATTGCATTGACATTTTGACAAAATGTTGGATTCCAATATGCACGTGTTTTTAATCGAAATCCCGAACAGACACATAAAAATGTCAATGTTCGTTTGTTCAAAATCAGAAATCTCCGGAAGTACTTCACCGATTGCTTTGAAAATTTGACACAACGTTGGATTCAAATACGCGCGTGTTTTTACATACACAACGTTGGATTCCAATACGCGTGTGTCGAATACGCGCGTGGTTTTAATCGAAAGCCCGAACAAACACATAAAATTGTCAATGTTTGTTTGTTCAAAATCTTGAATCTCCGAAAGTTGTTCACAGATTGCTTTGAAATTTTGACACCACGTTGGATTCGATTAAGCGCGTGTTTATATATAAACAACGTTGGATTCGAATACGTCTGTGTCCAATCCGCGCGTGTTTTTAATTAAAAGGCTGAACAGACCCTATTGATTTGGTTGCTGCGCAACAACTACAAGGGACGCATAGAGACAATAGTCTACATATATTAGGATGGACAGTTGGTCTCAGGATGGCAGACCGGGAAGTGGGTAGAGGGAGGGGGGAGGAGTTGGTTCACTTTGCAACATTATGAAAGGACACATAGAAACAAGAGTCTACATATATTCGGATGGACAATTGGTGTCAGGATGGCAGACCGGGAAGTGCGTGCAGGGAGGGGGGAGGAGTTGGTTCACTTTGCAACATTAGCTCGTGTTTATATATACACAACTTTAGATTCGAGTACGCGTGTCTCCTATACGCACGTGTTTTTAATTGAAAGGCCGAACAGACCCTATCGCTTTGGTTGATGCGCAAAATCTAGAAGGGACGCATAGAGACAATAGTCTACATATATTAGGATGTACAGTTGGTGTCAGATTGGCAGACCTGAAAGTGGGTGGAGGGAGGGGGGAGGAGTTGGTTCATTGTGCATCATTAAGAAAGGACGCATAGAGACAATAGTTTACATATATTAGGATGGACAGTTGGTGTCAGCATGGCAAACCGGGAAGTGGGTGGAGGGAGGGGGGAGGAGTTGGTTCACTTTGCAACATTAGCACATGTTTATAGATACACAACGTTGGATTTGAATACACGCATGTACAATACGCGCGTGTTTTTAATCGAAAGGCCGAACAGACCCTATCAATTTGCTTGTTGCAAAACAACTACAAGGGACACATGGAGACAATAGTCACAAAAACATATTGTATACCCACAAGCATTGTGAAATTAAACATATTAGAAACATGCGCTTACTCTTTTCTTTCTCTTCCATTTAACCAGACTGAGCCACAACAACGCGTGTCCGAGTACAGCTAGTATGTAATAAAGGCGTTCGATCCACACCACAAAATCATATTGTCAGAAAGTGAGACATTAGGATGCGTCGCACATGATAGATCCATGACTATGGAATCATGTACCGTGATGTGGGGTGGAGACCACACAGCAAGACTTGATTTCGAAGTGATGATGTGTGTAGAGCTGAACTGCACAGCAAAGAAAGATGTTACTTAGATGTGTGGCGATTGGGGTGGGGAACATCCAGTAGTGATCTCAATATGTGCTTTTCAGTCTTGGGGGGGCACAAAGAGGGGGCGTAACAGGGAGGGAAAAGCATAATTGTTCCAGAATGCAAAAATGAAATATTACTAAAATGATCCATCTTTAACAATTTCATTTTAAAGTAGTTTCTTGGCAAGAACACTGCCCTCATTTGCCCCACCTTTCGTTAGCTGATTCAGTAAAGAGGCAGACTTGCTAAAGGTAGAAAACACATTTGTGTGTGTATTCGTGTGCGAGCATACACCTGCACCTATTTCCGGATATATGTGCTTTACTTGGTGTTGTACAGCAGGCCAATGCAAAACTGTATCTGTGGCATGTTTTGACTTTTTCCATCAGGTTTTTTCAAAATTCGGGCTCTGAAATGCTCCACTGGTAACTTTTTTTGTTTCTGCATGTTGCACGATTAGGAACACTCCTTTCCTGAGTGAATTCATGCCTGACTGCTTGTTTGTTTGCACGTTCCAGCTCGGATCTGGTTTTTGCATCTCCAGCCACCACCGCACACAAGTAAATACATGGTCCCAAGTTTAGTCTTGTGCTACTACATATGGAGTTTATAAAGGAACACTCTAGACATCAAATTCAGGTGTACATAGGGTTTATACATTATTACAAATAATTGTGAATTGAAGGAGAAAGATAAAAAGTGCATGAGACCACCAAAACTCTATGAGGATTAAACTGTGATCTGCACATAACACATAAAGGGGCATATTATCAAGAACGGCATTAAAAATTATCGCCGGTTTAGCGGGCGGAAAACTGCTGCTAAAGTGGTGATATTGGGCTTGATAATATGCTCTTGAGAATTCCAATAGAAGTCCATGTTCTGGTGTGAACATGGGCTTCTATTGGAATTCTCCAGGGCATATTGTCAAGCCCATTAACGCCACTTTAGCAGCAGTTTTCTGCCGGTAAACTGGCGATAATTTTAACGCTGTTCTTGAAAATATGCCCCTAAATGTGTTCCCAAAAGAGCTAACACACTTGCGGTATTCAACTTACAGCACGGCGAGAGCTCCTACAACCTTAAGGCTCTCTCATGTATCAGACAGAGGCTTCAGCCTTCCCTCAGTAACTGGGCAGCTGTGATCTCTTATCAATCGGAAAGGATCTGATTGCTTCCCATTGTTTTAGGCGCCTCTGGATGGAAAGACTGATAGCCAGTTAGTGGCAAGAATCCAAAATAAAAAGATATCCTCGTGTTTCGGCATTCCTTCCTCTCTAAATATTTCGAGATGCCCTGAATTTTCCCTCTTCTTTTTTATTTTAATTTTTTTTATTTGAGTATATTTTACTTGATGGGCAATAGAAAAAAATACATCTAGCCTGTGATGTGCCTCTGGTGATAATAAAAAGGTTATCAACCGTTAACTCCAACTAAAAGCAAAATATTGTTTAGCAGTAATCACCTTTGATCTTCCACACATGAACTGATGCAGCAGCTCGCTAAAAATTGTAGATTTGGGTAGAAAAGGTGCAATATTTTTTTGGTCGACTCTTAGAAACTGTAACAAGCAACTGGATGTCTGTCTCCAAGTGTCAGTGCACCAGTTTTCCGTATTAAGGAGCTGGGTGCCATCTCAAATTATTTCTAAGCTGGAAATACATGTATTTTTCTGAATCCTCCATGACAGACAAGTAGAACCAGGATGCCCTATTTTAATGTGCTCTCAAACATACTGCACCGAAATCATGAGCACTTTCACGAGTGATTGATTGAATGAGTAAGTTTTTCAAAAGACATATTAAGCTTTAAGTTCAATGTTTGTCAGTTACATCCAGCACCACAAACTAAATATGGCTTCCATTGTACTACAGATTAGGCTTTGAGTGGTAATCTAGGCTGCAAATGTTGCTTGCTTTTCGGTAGAGTACTTATGCCGTCACTTATCCATGAAAAACCCAGGAATATATCGGAAAATAGATCATCCACCATTGTTGCACATTTAAAGTTGTTGACAACTAGTTATCAACACCAGTCCCCTCCACTTTAGCGACCCCTTTGAGACTGTGTTGCATTATCTCTACTCACTAATCTTCTGGCAGTGTGCAATATTTTTTTTATTTCCAAGCACTCTGGTTAGTCGACGTGGGTCTAATTTCAGAAGATTTCAGTATTAGGTATATATGTGAGATAAGGTGCTTGTCGTTAAGTCTCTAGACACTCCCACTCTAACCAAATACTCAGGGGCTTAAGAGAATACTACCGAGTATCAATATCTCTCTCCCTAACTCCATAGTTTAGTTTCACCTGCTTGAATTGCTTAATGACTTTGGTCTACCGCCCCTTTCCTCTTTCCTGACATTTTTCGCGTATTTTCTGCCTTTCCGTCTAACAGGTTTTTTTCTTATATCCTTTTTCAGTACCAGCTGTTATTGCATCCACAGCTTTCCTCTCAAAATCATTCTTGCTCAGCTGACTGTTTATTATATTTCACTGTTCCTCATCTTTCTCATCCAAGTCAAGGAGCTATTTCTCAAATGTATCTGTATTTTTTCAGCACCCCTCTTTCCCTTTGTTGCTTCCTTCTAAGGGGCCTATTAGGATGGCGGGCCGATCGCCCCATCGGGCCGGAAGTAGCCACCGCCAGCCCAGCAGGGGCGATCCACCCGCCATCCTGCCATGAAGGACCCAACGCCACATTAGGATGGTCTTCCCATCTGCGGACGACGGGAAGACTGTCAGTCGCATTCCCGCCAGTCGACTCGTTGACCGGGCGGAAAACTGCCACAATATGTTGGCGGTGTCTGCAAGACACCGCCATCCATATTATGATTAGGGCGGAGATAAGTCTTTCCGTGGTGGCGTTGCCGCCATGGAAAGGCATGCGGTTTTTGCTTGTGGGGGCCTGTTACGAACCCCTTGAGTGTTTGGGGTGCACTTGGAGGGTCCATGTGGCGTGGACAAGGTTGCAGGCACCACGCGGGGCCTGTCACCTTGTGCATGCCAATGTACAACGTGCATTCCAAGTATTGTGGTGGGCGATGCTGTCAGCATCGCCTGCCACAATGCTCGAAATGGGGAATGCCATCGCCACGGTGGCGGTGGCATCCTAATTGCAGGTGTGAGACCACCGCACACCTGGCAGACGGTCCTTCATACCATTACGGTGACGGACGGACAAAGTACGCCCTCTGTCGTAATGATGTCCTTAGTTATTGCTGTGCCTTTACCACCTATCTATCTCACCTGTCTCCCTCTCTATCTCAGTAACTCTTTTTCACTTCTCTATCTCTTCCTCACATGTCTCCCACCTGTCGACTTCCTCAGCCATCTCTTTCTTACCTGTCTGCCACACTGTCTGTATCTCCCACTGCCTTAATCTCTCCTAGTTGTCTATTTCTGAAATCTCTCATTATCAACCCTGTCTTGCTCATTCTCTGTGTCTATTTCAAATATCTTTTTTATCATTCTGTCACCACTCCTTTCCTTTTTCTCACCTTTCACTCTACTGTATTCTTCTCCCCAATCCTTGCGTCTTTATCATCTTCTTCTCATCAGTCTCACTTTCTCGTCCAGCTACTTTTCATCATCTATCTGCACCTTTATCAATGCACTCATATGTCTTGCCCTCACAACTCTCTCTGAATGTGTTTTATTTTGGTCTCTGCTCCATCTTGGCTACCCTCTCTTGCAGCTGTGTCTGTCACCTACATAGCACCTCTCAATCCTCCCTACTTCTCTTAACTATATTTTTATAAGCTACTGTCTCCTTATCAACCATCTCCCTCATCTGTCTCCCTCTCCAAGTTCTAGCATCGGTTTCTTTTTGTCCCGTTTAATGTTCTACTAATTTCTATCGGAACAAGCTAGTCTTTCCCACCCGTCTCTCTCCTCCCACCCTCTCTCTCAGCTATCTCTGTTGACCTGTCTCTCACTTGACTCCTTATTACTTCTCTTGTCAACTACCTCAGTCTCACGTTCTCACTCTCTCTATATCGTCTACCTTTCGACATTCTCTTTACCTACTTCTCTCTCAGCTGCCTCTTACCTGTTTTACTTCTCCCGAGATTGAATACCCTTACCCCATCTCAGCAGCCTCCTTATAACCTATTTCTCACTTGCGCACTCACTCACCTCTCACTTGTTTCTTCCCCTATGTCACTTCATTTCCACCTTCTCTCTCACCTGTACGCCCTCTTTCTTTCTGTTTCTCTATGAACTCTCCCACACCGTGCTTTATCACCTTCCTCGCT
Organism: Lissotriton vulgaris; assembly: GCF_964263255.1. Classification (NCBI taxonomy): domain Eukaryota; kingdom Metazoa; phylum Chordata; class Amphibia; order Caudata; family Salamandridae; genus Lissotriton; species Lissotriton vulgaris. The sequence continues at coordinate 1,087,020,690 of NC_141693.1, read as the reverse complement.
TTGTCTTCTATTCTCAATCTCTCTGTCTCTCACCTATCTCTTAGATGCCTCTTTTTCACCTGTCACCCCTCTCTGCTGAGTCTTTTCTCAGCTGTCACCTTTTCACCCCTTTCTCACACAGTCTCTACTCTGTTTCTCTATTGTGCCTTTATATTTTTTTCTGCCTTGCAAATCTTTGTCTTTCCATTGGTTTGTCAGCTGTCTCTTTTTTGCCTGTCTTAAACCTTTCTCTTGTATCCCCTTCTCACACCTACGTGTCTCTATCTCTCCAATGTATATTGCTTCCTCTTTCCATCTCTTTCTGCTGTTTCTTTATTTTTCTTCCTATACCTGTCCTCATCTATCTGTTGTGTCTTCTTCCTCCTTATCTGGTCTCTCTGCTGCTTCTGTGTCCTCTCTTAACATTTTTTCAGTCCGAATTTTCCCTCTCACTCACATGTACAGAGACATTGAGATACCTTTTTACCAGACTTTCTCTCAACCAGCAACAACAAATTAGGTTGCAAGTTTGGTCTCTTGATTTTAAAGGCACTGTGTTGGGTTCTTGCTGGAGTTGCATGCTGCAAAAGCTGCTCAGCCCCTGTGACCCAGGTCACAAAATGTAGCATATGGTTTATGTGCAGTTCCGTGTCGCTACTGAATTTATTCCTGGCAGTCATCTGTTAGTGTTAGCTGAAGTTTACACATAATTTTACAAAAAGTGAATGAAAGTCCTGCATTAACCCTACTGGCAGTGTCTTTGGGATCGCTTAGGATAGGGGTAACAAGGGCAGTGCTAGGGGTCATCCGGGGGCATGCCACATGTCACAAATGCAACCCCTGGCAACCCTTAAATGAAGTACCTGGGGGCGATGAGTTGGTTCCAAAGAGCTGCGAGGTGGTGATGTGGAGTCTAGCGACGTTGTCAAGACTGCAGTCGACAAGGGATGTCAGGACCTGTGCTGTGGATGCGTCCATTCTGCTTGGGTTTGCACTGCACAGCATAGCAGATGCGTTGGTTTCTCTGGACCCACAGAGACTGGCAAACACCTTAAGGCCCACTTCCAATGGTCCAGGACTGGGGTGGCATCACTTTGGATAGTAGACTCACAGTTGGCAAAGTCCAGGTGCAGCAAGGTTGTTGGAAACCTGTTATGTCCCTGAGGCTTTGGATCAGGAGGCCAGCCAACTTGCCCTTGGAGTCACTTGTGTTTCTGGGTTCAAGAGATGCAGGTCCAGTCCTTCTCACCCAGGTAAGAGGGAATTAGGTAGCAGGCCAGCACAGTAGGGCAGCAGTCCTTTCAACAGAATAGCACTCCTTCCTGGGAGAGTATCTACAGGTACAAGCATGTACTGGAGAGTTGGTGTCTGAGGTCCAGTATTTATACCCACTTGTGCCTTTGAAGTGGGTAGAAGCTTCTAGAGGCATACCATTGAAGTGCACATGTGTCCTGCCTTCCTGGCCTTAGCTTCAGTCTAAGTACAGGGGGTATGCAGACCTTTCTATGCAGACAGGACACATCTTTTTCAAGTCAAAGTAGGGCTAGGCCCAGCTCCTTCCTCCGATCCTGCCAGTGATGCCCCATCCAGTCACACCTAAGCTACCCATTAAGTGTTGCTGTCTAGGAGGAACACACAAAGGCCAGCTGTCATATACACCTGGTCATGTGACCCAGAGTTAGGCTGCATGCACCAAATAGCGAAGGCAAGAAAATGCCAACTTTATAAAAGTGTTATTTTCAGAATTGTAATTTAAACACTTAACCACGGCGCAAATTCCTCAGCGGTTTGAACGAGTGAGCGGGGCCGCGTCGGCCAACGGACGTGCGCAGCACTACCGAGGTAGTACTCGTGACGGCCGTTGGCAAACGCACGCAGGGAAGGGGTTAAAATCCAACTTCACCATAAGTTAGGATTTTTCATTACGAGACAAGAGACACCAAACATGAACTGATTATCTGTTACCATTTGGAAATAACACTTATACAATGTAATGAAGTACTTCCAATCTTATATTAACGGAGAGCTAGGCCATACAGTAGTGAGACAATTTATGAGTTTTTCAATACCAGGACTGGTAAAACTTAAAAATACATGTCCTACTTTTTGAATACATTGCACCCTGGCCTCCGGGCACTCCATGGCCTATCCTAGGGGTGACCTATACGTATTAAAAAGGAAGATTTGTGCCTGGCTAACTGGTTAACTTTGCCGGATTGACGCAGCAGTTCAAAACTGCACATACACAGGCTTCTGCAATTGCTCACCTGAGACATGTTTAAAGTCTTCTCAAGTGGGTGGCACAATCAGTGCTGCAGGCCACCAGTAGAATTTAATGTACAGGTCTGACACAAGTAGTGTCCCTTTACTAGCGACATGCAAGTAAATGAAATATGTCAGTTGGTTTATAAGCCAATTTGAACATGTTTTAAGGGGAAAGAGCAAGCAAGTTAGCACTGATTAGCAGTGGTAAAGTGCGCAGTGTCCTAGAGCCAGCAAAAACAAAGTCATCAAAAATAGGAGGTCTGAAGGCAATATAATTAGGGGGAAACCACATCAAGCAAGCCAGGTCTAATACCCCTGATATATAATTGCTTATTTCAGAAAATTTCATTCACCTTTTTCAAAGGAATTTTTCAGCATATTTGAAGAGAAGTTTAGACTTCTCCCTGAGTCTATGTGCCACATCTGCTAGATACTTTTTGGTGTCACTAACTGCATGCTTGCCACAAAAGCCAGAATGGGCAGACTGTATTAAATGTGTAAGGATTCTATTTAACATGTTCAACAGTTGGTTTGTTAAGTATTGCCCTACCAACGTACTCCTGCACCAAGGCAAGGGCATCCTCCTAGGAACTACATTGTAGTTGGTATAAAAGTAAACATTTTGGACTTTATCTAATTCTCCCAGTATTTTTGTAAATGTAAATGTAGTATACTTGTAAAGCGCACAGCTGCCCATCACCTGGGCGTCCCGGTGCTGTATAACGCTGTGGAACCCTTCCTGGCTCTCCCTGTGAGATGCCCCTCCTAGTCGCCCCCAAGGTGAAGCCAGGCATCCCAGTGTTGTAGGGGCTGTTGTGGAGATTAAGCAAGCTATTGCCCAGAGTTGCAGCGTGGGACCCCATGATCAGAGTAGGCGCTGAGGTGAGAATTATCAAGTCCGCAGACAATAAGCCCAAGACCCTGCCGCGTCGGGAATTGAACCCTGGTCCCGGGCTAGACCTCTGCATCAGGGTCTGCGCTCTAACCATTGAGCCACACTTTTCCACTAAGTAGTTTTGCTCATTACCCTTTCTCAATGCCTTCTACATATACCTATGATTTTAGCCTGATTGAAGTCTTATAATCTAAACTGACTGCAGAGTCTTAACACCTTTCACTGCATCAGTTGCAAGTTTCTTTTTTGTGTGAGGCTTTTGTGAAATTCAGCTCTTTCTGTAGTTTCATCCTTGCTATCTCCTCTTCTTCTTGAGACATGTTCACTCTGGTTCACCTTTTTGTAGAGGGTAACTTAAATTTGGTAAAAGTCAAAGGTGGGGTCATGCAATTGGCAATAACCTCATAAACAAGAACTCTTTCTAAGTAAAATGGAGGAAGACAGATAATTAGTGTTTCTAGTGCCTGCTCAATAACATTTCCTCCAATATAAGTTGCACGCTTGTTAGGGTCAGATGAAAATTACCTTCAGGGTGTATACATTGGTAGGACTTGCTTTAGAAACATAAATAGATCCATAGCACAATTGAAGAGGGAAACAAGCACACATCTCTGGCCTGGGTGAGCAGTCAACTAAGACCTATGTTTGTGTGATGAGTTTCTCATTGATGTTTCATGTGAGGTCATGTAGACCCAACTTCTTCAAGGTCTTATATATTCATCATGTGATTAATATTTGGAGTCTTATTTGATTCTTGCTAGTACATGCAGCATTGGTTCACCAAACGGACAGGGTGAGGATACCTAAGTGCTCAAAAAACATTATCCATGTGTAATTTGTCTGAACATATGTGGAGATTCAACAGAAAATAAATATCTTATTTTGTTAATATTGCATACATTCTGATAAAATGTGCTACCTAGAATTACCATGATAGTGTTGCTCATACGAAAACGGCTGATTCATTTTCTTATTTCATTTTACTTGACATCTTTACTAAATGTCTTTCCTAGTGATTGAGCATGTGACACTTGCAGAGGAAGTCTGAGTATACCCTTATTGAATATCTTGATAGACCCCCCCACTTCCCCAAATAACAATTATTGAGTGGGGAGGGCTGTATGCGTATGTGACTGTGCATGTTTGTTAGACCTGGCATCCTTGATGTGGTTTCCTCTGACTTTTTGCCTGCTGAATTCCTGTTTGATTACTTCATTTTTGCTGGCTTTAGGATTCCGGACACTTTACCACTGCTAACCTGTGCATCTGCTTTGTACTCAAAACATGGTAACATTTGCAAATCCACAATTGGCATATGTACTGCTAACCAATGCTAAAATGCTTGTGCTCTCTCCTTAAAACAGCTTAAGATCAGCGTTTACCATTTGACATATTTCATTAACTTATAAGCCCCCAGTAAAGTGTAATATATATGCCCAGGGCCTGTAAATTAATTGCTACTAGTGGGCTTACAGCACTTATTGTGCCTCCCACCTAATTAGCCCTTTACACATGGTTCAGGCCTGCCAATGCAGGACCTGCGTGTGCATTTTAAACTGCCAATTCAAACTGGCAAGTTTACCTACTTGCCAGGCCCAAACCGTCCCTTTTATTAAATATAAGTCACCCCTAATTTAGGCCTTAGGCAGCCGCATGGCAGGGTGCAGTGTTTTTAAAAGGTTGGTCATGTGCTTTTGAGTTTTACATGTCCTGGTAGTGAAAAACTGCAAAATTCGTTTTTCAATACTACAAAGCCGATCTCTCCCATAGGTTAACATTGGCATTGCCTTAAAACATCCTTTAAGTGAAATTTCCAATTGGGAAAAGATGGAGATTTGGGGTTTGGGGTCTCTGGACTCACAATTTAAAATCACAACTGATGGTGAAGTTCTATTTTAAATTATAAGTACGAAAATGCGACCTTTCGCAAGGAAAACACAAGGAGATGATGAATGGAGTGCTGAAACTTTTCAGACACTCACCCCCAGTCACAGATCTGGGTTAAATCCATCACCATTCTTTAGCTCACTTCAGCACCCCAGTTCAGACATAGCTATATGCAATATGCTAATCAGTCTTGACCCTGTGCCTCATGGGAATAGTCCAGCCCGAGCTGGTTCTGAACTGGGGTCGTGAAGTGAGCTAAAGAACAATGATGGATTCAGCCCAGATCTATGATTGGGGGTGAGTGTATGCAAAGTTTCAGCGCTTTGTCCATCATTAATCTCCTTATGTTTGCTTTACCTTTAGTTACATGGCATTTTCGTACTTTAACTATTCTGTGCCACTGCCTCTTTGAATTCACATCTAGATTGGGTGACAGCTGGGTTTTGTGCATTCCCTCTAGACAGTCACACACAAAGGGAACTGGAGTGTGTCATTCTCATCCTGAAGGCCCTAAGATAGATTGGGAGGGAGGATCTGGCACATGCACCTAAATAGGTCCCCACACAAAGTGCTGCATAACTCCCCTCCCCTGGAGTGTATCTGGAGCAAGGGCAGTAAAGGACTGCACCTTGTTATCTTTAAAGGAATGTGTATTGTATTTGAAGTCTCCCCTATTTCAAAGGCACATTCGAGTATCAGTACTGGTCCCCGCCACCACCAAATCAGAACCTCAAGTCACCTTTTAGTGCTATTGATTTCTAAGCACTGTTTTAGAATTTAATCTTTAAATATAAATTCATATCTCAACTTTGACTGATTGTTTTTTGTTGTTGTTTTGGTCTTGTTTTACTCACATAAATATTCTCTATTATTCTAAAACCGTGGTGTCTTTTTTGTGGTGCTTTAACTCTTCACAAACACTTAACACATTGCCTCTTAATTTAAGCCTAACTGCTCTGTGCCAAGCTACTAGAGGGTGAGCATAGGTTAATTCAAGTTGTGTATCTGACTCACCCTGACTAGGATTGTGCTTATGCTTGGACAGGGTGCATGCACTGCCATCCAGGAACCTCTATTTCTAACAGTGTTAAATAACATTCCTTCCGTGATGAGAATATAAATGCATTATGAAACCAGGCTTATGACCTGATACAACCATTTGAAAAGTAATGTTTGAATTTTTGTTTCTTTAACCAATAGAAGTGTCTCTTATTTGTTAGGTTTGAGCCTTGCAATTCCCCATTTAATCTGCATTCTTCATATTTATTCTTTTTGCCATCTACCAAAAGAAATGTTAAAGAGGGAACAGGAAATGACGTTAATATTTCGGCATTTCTGTGTTAAATTGGCAGCCAAACGCTCAATGAAGGTTGGGTCTTGCAATCATTATCTGTTGAATAATTAGATATGTGAGGAATGTAAGGCAGCACCAAAAGTATGGGTGACATAACCAGAACAGCAATGGGGTTGACAGAATCGCACCGGAAAGGTTGTTTTTAATAAATAATTAAAAATAATATATAAAATAATAATATAAAAATATAATATAAAAAATTATAATTTCACCTCTCAAATTCAAACTCTTTATGGGTTCAAGATACTCTTTCTACTTAATATTTAACATAGGGGCTCTGCTTACATGGAACATGCTCATGCAATTGTTTCGTACTGTATTACTGACAAATTGATTACTTATTGATGAGTAACAAAGAAATATCTACTAAAAGAGATCAATAAAGCCCTTTAAACTCATAACAAAATCTCATCATTGACTCCCAATAATTGATGTTTAACTGTGATATGTAATTTGAATGCTGATTTGCAGCTTCATTCTAGGTATGCTGTGACACAAATTGGGAAAGTAAACCAGGTATTTATTAAGGCCCCAGGCCAACACATCCATCCTGCAACTTCCTGATACCTTTGAACACGATAGCTGGGAACAAAACCCAGAAGACAGATTGGGTCACCATTGTAAACATAAGTAGTTGACGTTTGCATTTTCTCTGGAATTTTGGACAACGCTGAGAAACTATTTATTTCATTAACAGAGAATAGACCAGTGCATGTCCTGAGTAGCCCAGCTAGAAGTGGATTTTCCAGAATTGGATGAAACGTTGGTGCAGAGCCAAAGTAATAGCATTGTGGGAACAGCAAGTGTACACTGTTTCTAGAACATGAGCTAAAAACTTCCATTTAGTGTGTTTGTTTTCCTCCACTTACTACAAGCAACACAGGAGCATGTCATAGGCCCCTGCCGCTACTGCAGCGCAGGGAGGCCCCAATGCTTCAAGAGTCCCCCAACTCTTCAGAGGAACTCCATTCAGTGCAAAGTCTTGACTGTTTGTGAGATATTAGAGACTTGGGCCCCTTATCACATTCTGCAGAGGGCCCAAACAATTTGCATTACATCACTGGAAGAACATAGTCAGTTGGTTATCCAGGATAATGCCAAGGTTGCATGTGAGGTTGGTTGGTGTGGGTCCAAGTTCTGCAGGCAACCAGCTGTGGTCCCATACGGAGGTGTTCTTCTCAAAGATCAGTACTTCTGTTGGAGTTGATTTGGAGGCAGATGTCTCTCATCCATTTGGCTATGTTGGTCATGGCGTTGCAGAAGTTGGTTTTGGCATTGAAGGGGTCTTCAGTGAGTGAGTGGATCACTTGAGTGTCGTCTGCGTAGGAGATTATGTTTAGTCATGGGATCTGACGACATCTGCAAAAGGGGGTCATCTAGATGTTTTACAGGGTGGGGCTGAGGGATTATCCTTTTGGTATGCTACATATGATGTCTTTGGGTACAGAGGTGAAGGGAGGCAGATGGATGTTCTGTGTGTGTGTGTGTCCTGTAAGGAAGGAGGCAATCCACTTGAGGGCATATTTCTGTATCCTTATGTTGTAGAGTCTCTTGATAAGGGTGTTGAATGCAGCAGAGAGATCGAGAAGATCAGGGCCACAGTTTCTCCACAGTCGAGGAGTGTTCTGATCTCATCTTTGTTGGCAATCAGCATGGTCAAAGTGTGAAGTTTGCACGGAATCCTGATTGAGAGGCGTCCAGTAGGTGGATTTGTTCCAAGAATTTGGGGAGCTGATGTTTGATGGCTTTCTCAAGAACTTTAACTGGGTAGGGGTGTAGGGAAATAAAACAATATTTTTTTAGATCATTGGGGTCAGTGGAGGCTTTCTTTAGGAGGAGTCTAATGACTGCATTTTTCCATCTGTCCAGGAAGGTTGCTGTGGAGATAGAGGTGTTGACGATGTTTTTGAGTAGAGTGCTGACTGGGTTTGTTGCAAGGTTGTAGAGGTGTGGGGCAGGTTGTGGGCTTGCCCCTGGAATGGATGGCTGAGTTGGTCAGGGCGGTGAGCAGTAAACAGGTGGTGATGGTTTGGCTGGTATTCACTAGTTGGTTGAGGTCATCGGGGTTGATATTTTTGCAGATGTTGGTGATCTTGCTGTGGAAGTGGTCTGAGAGTATGTTGCAGAGTTATTGTCAGTCTAGAGCGGGTGTGGGTCTCACTGTTAACAGCCACAAGATCCTTAAACCCTTAACTAATTTGAGAGGCAAGATGACATTGCAAAGATGTGCTTGCCACCTACTCCTGTTAGAGGCTTTGAAAAAGAAAGATACTTCCTCTTTTTGGCACAAAAATGCCTATGGCAGTTTGAATGTTTGCAGTGTGACTGCACATCATATTCACCTGCAGATATGAAATGAAATTAAATGAAATGAGGGTTTGTCATATGGTTACTGCGTTTCTATATATTGTGTTAAGTTAGCATGAGTTTATTAAATGTTTAAACGACATATTTTCCTTTGGCTTCAGTTTGCACACGACACCTAATTGTTATTGTAGCTTTCAACCTAGACGAAAGATGTGATTTATTTGAGAATAACATGTTATTGCTCTGATATCAGTCGTGCTTGGTACAACTGTCTGCACACTGAGAACTGCACCCTCTAAGAATAACCTAACACAAGGTTGCTGAAAGCCTGATCCTCGCACTACATTAGACATAACACAAATAATGTTGCTGCCAACATTGGGATCTACGCGGGTTTAAGATAGAGTTACAGGGAATGAATCAACACACTTGATGCTTCGCATGCAGAGAGCTGGTAGCTGTTGATGTGATCTGCTCCTACTGAACATTAGAGGTATGGGCCCGCCCAGCTAAAAACCCAAATGAGACCTTCTTAGATATAAAATAATATGCTAATTAGGGTGCGCGAAATATAGGTGATACAGATTTCTATAGATTTTGCATTATAATATGCTATCACCGTTCGCTTACTATGGACTAGTGACTATGCTGCTAACTCTGATTTTTATAATATGTATGTTGATATTATATAAGATACTGCGTTTGAGAACTTTGCATTGAAAATAAACATTTCAAACTTGCACGTGTGTTCTTTGCCTCCCAGTTTCGGTTTGTAATGATTATATAACGAAAGAGTGTTCATGTGTTCCACGATACCTGAGGTTCCCTAAGTTCATGTTCTGGATTGTCTAAGTCATTGGTAAGTTGTTATGACCGATGAGACACTGTAGCTAGCTTGGTAAGGGGATTTCTGAAACCAAGGTGAGTTTTGGGTCACCCTAACTCACCCAGGTTCTAGATCTCTGTGCACAGTTCTGGGGGAGAACGGAAACCCTGCAACATGGCGCCCATACGTTGTTGGCCTTATATTATGACACTCGAGTAGTATATCATTCAAACCTTAACACCTTCATTCCCGTTTCCGGAAAACGGCAGTGTCGGAAAAACCTACCTATTTTTGAAATAGGTATTTTTCAAGCTTGAATCTATCTTTAAACGGTTTCTTTGAATTACTACCCAGTCGTGCTACAGAGTAATCTTTGTTTTTTCACTTTCCTGTGCTGACATGGCACAAGCCGTGGACATCCCGCAGCATAGTCGCATTGCGGTGCGTGACCATTTGCGGGCTTATGATGATCCTGTGGAAGGCTTGGCTGTCGTTCTGGTAGTGAGTGCGGAACATGCTTACCCGTACGAACTGTTTTATTCGTGGGTGACATTTCCGCCGGTGGACGCTAATTCTGGTGTGTTCCACTCCTACATTGCTTCGGCTGTACCGGTTGCGTATGCTCCGTACAGGGCACTGGAAGTTCCTATTGATGCTTGGCAGCATGGAGTTTGGTTTGGTGGCGCCCTACCACACGCTTTAACCGCTCCGAGGTTAGGTCCTTTGTCCATTCCGGGCACACCTTGGCCCGCTTTGGCTGGATTCAACCCTCACCCTAATTGCGCCACTTGTAACGTGGGGGATCTGCGCCGGCTTCATGAAGTCGCGGTGGCAGTGATTAGAGCGCATGTTCATTACACTAGCCGTAATGTTCAGGACGTGGTCCCTAGGGGTGCACAGCTTCGTGCAGAACACGCTGGTTTGAAAATCAATCCTGTCATGGTGAATTCCATGATGGGCAAAAAGCCCCAGGACAAGGATGATTTTCCGTTCTGGCTTGCTGAGAAATTCGGCCAGCTGGAAGCTGTGTTTCCCAACACGAGTCCGGGTGATAAGCACCGGATCGTTACACTAAGTTTACCGAAAGATTTGGCACCTGAACTTGTTGACTGTGAGACCTGGGGTAAGACTTTTGCTGCGGTCTATTCGAGGTGCTATGGCACCCCGTCTGTGTCCAATCTGGGAGCGGTCCTTAAACGTGTTCAGGACGAACACAGACCGGAGTCGGCGGTTGAATTGGGTATGCGCCTGTGTGGCACCTTTGATGTAGTTTGCGATCTGATCCGTGCGAATGTCTAGGGGGATGCAGTGAACTTTCAGGTTGCTAACGCATTGGCGTTAGTTCCCGGGGCCGAGAGACCCCGTCGGTTGGCAAGGATAATTGTGGCTGCTTATAAAACGGTTGGCCGCAATGCAAAGGGGCTTAAGGCTTTTCCTGATAAAGAGAAAAAGCAGCCCCAGGGTCAGTTTTCGGTATCTAGTGGTCAACAAAAGTCCAAGAAACAAAATTGGCCAAAAAAGCAGACTCAGGGTAAGCAACAACAACAGCAAACACAGGCTTCTGCTCCTGCGTCTCCGTTGCCTGCGCAGTCAGATCGAGTTTATGATTTGCGCGATCGCGTGATGATTAAGTCACCTGAAAGATTTCAGGTTTCTGACCAATGCTCTCCTCGTTCCTTTCAGGACTCATCGGCTCCGTCAACCGGTGGTGGAGGGGGCGGCAGGGGACGGGGTGGCCAGCAAGGACGTGGTCAGCCCCGCCCGCGTAACGGTGGAGAGCAGCAGGAAGGCGCTACGCCCAAGAGACCACAGTTTGCCATGAAGAAAGTCGCCGCCCTGACAGCGCATCGATATGCCCCAGATAGTGAGAACGCGGCTTCGGAATCTGACGTGGGCTCTGACCTTGCTGGACAGCGCGGCAGAGATTACCATAGTGAGAGAGGCCCTCCGTCCACTGTTGAAGGTGACAGCGACTGACTCTTATGTTGTGATTGAAACTGCTGATACACATGTTGCTCCCCCGGAACGTCTTTTTGAAATTGTCCTGTTAATAGAAGGTGACATGCAGCGAACTATAAAAGGGGGATTTTGGGAAAATCTTTCGTCTACGTATGACATTTTGCTTTCGGAGGCTGACTGGCCCCCACCTTTTGTTCTCGCAGCTCCGCGAGGGGAGGAGGTAATCCTACCCAGTTTCGCGCACACTGTACCGAGAGTGGAAGCGCTGCATTTTGCAGAAGAGTGGGCTCTGGCGCTTGCGCCGGCTGTGTACCGCAATCAGTGTGGCTGGGATAAATTGTCTCCAAGCCACGAGATTCCTTTGCGGTCTCAGCCGCAACCTCAACCTCAATATCCCATACGGCGTGAAGCCAAAGCTTCAGTCGCGGCTATCCTTGAACAATTGGAATATCAAGGTGTAATTGAAACGTGTGTGTCACCGATGAATAACCCCCCTTTTACTGTAAACAAGCCGGACGGCTCATATCATTTGGTTTTGGATTATAGGCATTTAAACTCGCATTGCCGTAACTGCGCAGTACAGAATACTCATGACTCTGCGTTAGTGAATAGTCTTGAGCGTAAACGGTTCAAAACCACGCTTGACATTTCCAATGGTTTTTATGCCCATAGATTAGACGGTCTAAGTTCCCAATGGACCAGTTTTACATGCGGCGGTGTGCAAAAAATGTTTCGGCGTCTCCGAATGGGCTATAAGAACAGTCCTGGAGTATTCTCCGCCCGCATTGTCTCTCTTCTGGAGGGCATCGACCCAGTTGCTTATTCGTATGTGGATGACATTTATCTCACAGACGACGATCTTTGGGAGCATCTGTGTCGAGTAAATAGCATAATTTGTAACTTTGCTGACATAGGTTACAAATTTAACTTTGCAAAGTCGCACATTGCAGAGTACACAGTGTTGTTTCTAGGCTACGAGCTTAACAACGAGGGGTAGGGTTTAGCACCTCACTTCCTGGAGAAGTGCGCACAGTTCCGCTCTCCGACAACATTGAAAAAATTACAATCTCTACTGGGCTTTTTGAATTTCGGGAGAACTTACATTCCGGAATATGCCCAGCGTATCAAGCCTTTGTATGCTTTGATACAACCATCTTTTTCCAAATCATGCTGGCTGCCTGAGCATTCAGCCATTCTGCAGTCTTTGCAGGCTGATTTGCTCGCTTCTGAATACTTACAGACTCGTGATACCCAAACCAACCTGGTGATAAGAATTATCCCTGGGGCGGTGGGTTTCACTTACCTGACTTTTAATGAAGGAGATACAGTACCTATTGCTTACAAGTCACACTTGTACACTTCGGCTGAATTGCGTTTTTCCACTGTGGAGAAAGTTTTAACGGCTGTGCAGATGGCAATTCTTAAGGAACGTGCTCTGTCACAAGGAAAACGCATGTTGGTTGTTACCCCGTGTCCTGCCTTGGAGGCAGTTACGAAAGCCAGTGTACCAAATTCTAAAGCTTTGCACCCTCTGTGGATTCAATGGGCTGCATCCTTGACATCCCAGGATGTCGCGTTTATTTTTGACGCCACTTTACGGTCGCAGGAGTATTTACAGTATGAATTTGTTCATCCTGCTCCTTTAGCAATGCGGCCGTTGGAGGATTTCCATTGCATCATTTACACTGATGGTTCGGCGCAGGTTGCGCATGGCTCTAAACATGCCTACGTTTCCGCATGCGCCATTGTGGTCGGTGCCATGGTGAACGATGAGTTCAAGTCCAGTGTTGTGCACACGCAGACGCTTGGGGACTGCACCGCACAATTAGCTGAGCTTCGTGCTCTAATGCTTGCATTGGAGTATGCAGATCCTGGTGTGACGACTTTAATCGTAAGTGACTCTTACTACTGTGTCCAGTATTACAATGAAAACTTGTTCTTTTGGATTCAGAATGAATTTCGTGATTCCAAGGGTAGCACAATAAAACATAAAATGATCTGGGTCAGAGTGGCGGAACTTAAAGAGAAGTTGCCACTCGTGTTTGTCGGTCATCAGCGCGTGGGGGTCCACGCTGTTGGCGATTTGCTTGCGGATGAAGCAGCGAAGTCAGCGGTATCGAAATACTTAGTTGCAGCAGTCACGAGGTCCAAAAGCAAAATAGATGATGACATCTTGGCAGCTGTTGCTGCGACCGAGAAGGGAGGTAAATATCCTGCGGGATTCCCTTCTAAATACACATACCACTTAAGTCCCGATAAGGTTCCTTATGTGAAAATTCCTGATGTTGGCGAACGTCTGGTTCCCAACTCGGATCGCAGGGCTGCTTTGATTACAGCGGCTCATGAAGGTGTGGCGTCTGCGCATGCGGGCGTCTCAGCCACTGTAACTCAGTTACCACAGAGGTTCTGGTGGCGGGGACTGTACAAACAGACGCGCGATTATGTCCTTCATTGTGACATTTGCCAGCAGATTAAACCTTCAACTGCTGCGCGTCCGCCTCAGACACAGTTGTACATCTCTAATAAACCGCTTGGATGCGTTTATTTTGATCACTGCGGTCCATTTTCTTCTGATACTGCATACAAGTACATCTTAGTAGCAGTTGATTCATGCACACGCTTTGTGTGGGTATGGCCACATCGGAGCGCTGATTCAAGGACTGTCATCAAGGATTTGCGAGTCTTTATAGGGATTTTTGCCTGTGGTACGTTCCATTCGGATCAGGGTCCGGTTTTCGCCTCTAAGGCGTATAAGGATGCTATGGTTTCCTTGGGGGTCCAAGTCAAGTTTTCAAGTCCGTACAGACCCGAGGGTAACAGTGTAGTGGAACGAATGAACCGTGACTTAAAGCAATCTTTGACAGCCCGAGTTATAGGCATTGGCAGAAACTGGTTAGCCCACCTCAATGGCGTGCAGCGTGCGCTTAATAATCTCCCTAGAAGGTCTCTGGGTGGGCGGACCCCATACGAAATGCTCTTTGGTATCAAGATGTACGTCCCTGAACTCGATGGTTTAGACTGCAAGGCCCAGGCCTCGGCCTTTGACGTAGATGAACATTGCAATGTTTTACAGGATCTACAAAAGACCAGAGACAGTCTAGCAAAGGAACATTTGCCCTCCACATCGGATGATGCGTTGCAGATCCCGGTAGTTGGCTGGCTACCCCAAGTTGGAGAACTGGTTAGAGAGAAGATCGATAACAAGAAAGAGTTTGGTCCCTCATATCGAGCACCGGTTCGAGTTCTTGGAGTGAAGGGCACAAGAACAGTCATTTTACCACCACTTCCAGGTCGCAAGGAAAACAGATTTATTTCTATTGACAATGTCAAGACACACAGGGTGGCCGATTCTTCATAGCATGACACCGGCTGTATCCTGTCCTTCGATGGTGAGGCACTCTGTGCTGGCTATTACATCTGGTGCAGAACAGGAGGTGTCCCTCGAGATGCCTGCCATATCCAGTCCTTTATTAAATACTATTCCTGTTACTAACATTGATGAGCTGAACTACACCTATCCTGCGGATTTATCGATGCCTGATTTACGGACTCGTGTAGCCGACCAGTCCAGATTCTCTTTTGACTCTGTTTCGGAACTTTCAAAGAAACCCTCAACTATTGCAAAATATGCCACGTTGTTTAAAAAACATTTTTTAATTCCCCCTTGGACATACATTTGGTTGATCCTATTTTCATTTTACCTTTTTATGTCAATTAGTTTTGTGTTTTATTTTTTCCTCCTGATCGATGGTCACTACGTTAAAGAAAGAACAGGGATTCGGTACCTAAATGGAACATTGGCCCCTCTTTCCTCTTCACATTCAGCACATAGACTGAAACGAAACTTGAATACAGTCAACATTACTGCTTTGCCTGTCCTTGATGGGATTGTGTGGGATGCGGTTAGATTTCAAATACATGGGCCCACTGAAGTGATTAATGTTCCGAATGTGCTTAGAGTAAACATGGGAGATGTGATTTAACAAAATATACGTTCTGATGATTGGGATATTCAGGCCGTAGAAGCATTGTTTTCTGATTTAAAATACTATGCTGCCTTCGATGCTGAGGATCTGTATTTAGATTCTATTAATTATGGTGATTTGTTTTGTTTTCAACATTATGGTAATCATTTTTTGCATAAGACAAATTCCAGGAGGGTTGCTGTTAATTATACACAATGGGAATGTTGCCCTGCTCCATTAGGAGGCAGCTCCAGTACGTTTCTGAAAAAATACACTTATTTCACAGATTTTAATCAATCAAACCCTGAGTCATTTTATTTCAAAATGACACAAAAGTCCATGTCCAAAGTTAGACTTACTGATACAAAATTGCTGTATTCGAAGTCCTTTCTAGACAGATTAGCTGCTACGAGTTTTGGAAAGGAACAATTGACCTTAAATCGGTTTGGGGTACCAAAGATTGGCAGGTACAAGGCACTGAGGCTTTGCACCGTGCATGTCTCATCCCGAATCACATGTTGTTTCTAAATTCGTCCATTTTCCAAACAACATGCTTTGGATTGGCTACTACTAAAAAAATAAATACACCAATCATCCCAGATTTACAAGAATATTCGGGTTGGGGTAATTATACTGAATTGTCCATTCATGAGTTGCAAGCTCTGTTGCACAATTCATCCTTTAACGTGTCCAGTTTGGATTCCAAGGGTTGGCTGATGTCGCATAGAAGTGCTGATTCTTGCCAACGCCGTTTTCTGGGTTTGGCTGAAGGGTTCACAGAAGTCAGACCTGATCCCCGTTTTGAGGAAGATTATACTGTCACAAGTTATTCTGTAGGAAAGCTGTGTCAGAATTGGTTACAACATTCCACATTGGCTGCAGTTAAACTACATCTGTCTCAATTAACTAAAAATGTGGATTTGAACGATTTTATAAAAGGCCCAGTTAAAGGTAGATCAAAGCGAAGGATTTATGCAATTTACAATGAAATTTGGAAAGTTTCTCAAATTGAGGCTGCTAAGCGCCTGAGGGCAATCGATCAAGCGAAGTTAGAAAAAGTGCTTGCAGTTGTAGATAACAGTATTAACACGCTTTCTTCCCGAATTTACACGTTGAACAATATTGTGTCTTCTGTGGTTGACATTGTACATGATGAAGTGTCCATATTGTATCATGGTCAAAATCAATTGCGTTCTGTAATGCAGTTTGCCTGGACACTACAGACTCTGAAGGCTGGTCGAGTGCCTTGGAGTTATATGAACGTCACATCACTATTTGCCCCATTTAATTTGACTGACAAGCAGCGCATGCTTTCCATGCGAGATGCATCATTTTCTATGTTACACATTGAAAAATTAGAGTCCTTACCATTTTCTGTGGCTGAGATTACTGCTGCTACATGGCTTATCCATGGTATTATTACCTTGCCTTTTGCTCTATATAAATGTACAAATTGTATGCGATATATTGCTATAGGGCGATATGAACCATTAGGCAGTGCTTTCCTCCATGAGACATGGTCTTTACCATACATATATAGATGTCTTAAGGAGGGAAATGAAGTGAATCTGAATGGTGAAGAATGTACACAGTCGCCTGACTGCTCACTAATATGCAGACACATCCAGTTGCATGGTTCTTGTAATCAGGACAAGCCTAATTTAGCCTGTGTTTTGAAAGGCACACCGGTTCCTGCAATAGTTCCCACATTCACTTTATTGTCTAACAGTAGTTATTTACTTTTGAATAACGAAATGTGTTGTGGGTTAATGGTCTGTATCGCCTATGTGGTTACTGTATCAGAACGTGTGGTGTTTTGCAAGAACGTGTTATATATACCCACGCATGGGAATTCAGATGTTTCTATTTGGCCCCAAATACCAACCTTGAAAGCGAAGTTCAATGGTTTGAGCCGAATAAGAGCACTATTGTCTCAAAAACAGGTGGCCCTGAGCTCGGCCCGCAAAACTTATGTCCCTCACATAGCTAACACACGCACTGATGCGCAGGCACTTTTAAATACTGATTTGCCGTTTCATTTCTGCGAGCTGGTTCATCAAATCTTCAATGCCTCCTCCACAACTGGCCTAGCACATTTTTTTAAACTAGTTAGCAGTGGTCTCGTGACTACGTTTGAAAAAGTATTTGGTATTATCCCTGCGTTCTTTCATTCAATATTCGCAAGCTTGTTTGGCGGATTCCCTGTTTTCCTGCCTTTGGCTGCAGGCGTTCTAGTGATATTTTGCTTTATTAAACATGGATGCCCATCCTGCGCAAGGAAACGCTCAGCCACTACTGATGCAGTTTCGCAACCGGATGCTTGATTACTAAGGCTCCTTGCCACTTGCGACTTTAAGCACGGCTTTTGGATTATCGTTCCGATTTTCCTTTTTCACATGTGTCCAGCCTGTGTTTCATTGCCTGAGCTGTGATTTCGACTGGGCCATTGATTTGTGTCTCTGCTTACCGACTGATCCTGACGTCGATTTTGATCAGCTAATGAGCCCCGTAGTTGCTCACGAGTTGGTTTGTTCTGGCGAAAGGGTTATGGCAGCGGCAGCGATGCATGGACTAATGGGTCAGTGGGACATATCCGCAGTGGCGCATGACTTTCTGGCACATAGCGTTCTCGAGAACCCACTGAGTTGTCCTCTGATGTTGCTAGAGGATTCAGTGCTGGAGGAGCACGTATGTTCTTTCCCATTGCTTGATTGGATGGCTGAACTGTTTTCGGATGATGACAGTGATTTCATGTTGGAAGCTGTAGCTACCTATTTTGCATATTCATTCAACCCATTGTTGCGTGCTTATCTAGGATCCTGATCGATACTGTGACCTTATGCCCCTATTCGGCTATAAATCCATGTATTCCCTATATTGGCATAACCGTTCAAGTGCAATATTCAGAAACTCATCTCTGGCCAAACATGAACAGAGCCACATTCCAGAATAGTTTTCTCTGCCACTTCCTTTGCAAACAATTAGTGCAATGACATAGCAGAAGTCACTATCTGAGATTCCTAGATTAACACTCCGAGTTCTTCAACAAGATAAAAACTCAGCAAACCTGGAAATCGCCGCTTGCTGTGTTTTGATTAGTAATAGAACTCTAATGAGCAACTGATAAGCGATCACTTCCTACGTGACATCTTTATTGACGTCTTATGTCCAGCAAACTTACGTCAAACAAGGCACCTTTCAGGTATAAATATTACCAACGTTGCCTTAAGCAAATGCTGTCTGCTGTTTACGCTAATGCCATCGCTGATGCTAGCTGCTGTCTCGTTGCTGTTGGTGAAGCAACCCCCCTGTTGCCCGAAGCTGCTGTTATGCTGAAGATATCATAGCTGCTATCGCTACTGCTATCGCTGCTAACTAGCGAACGATGATGTGGTGAACCTCGGAGCTGAACAGCCGTCCTCTACGAAGAGCCCAGCAGATGCAAGATGCCCGCGGACGCTGTCCCCCCTCCTCCTCCTCGACGCGCTGAAGAGAGACGCTGCCTTTCTCCTGCCGAGAAATCCAGCTCCAGCGTTTCTGGTCTACCCTTGCGGGTGACTGGGATACCGAGTTTCCCTGAAGGAGATACCAGACCTCCATCATTCTATTCAGAGGTATGGTGTTGACTAAACCCTTAGTGAGAATTCTTGAAGCAAACCTTGGCAAAACCAACTTAACTTAAAGCTACTTACTTACTCCCCTCCCACGTATTAGGCTTAGGTCAGGTACACTGGGGTAGGCGTAGTTAGAAGCACCAGTTGAGTATTTTAGCCTAATGTATATATGACTGTATATATGTTTTATTACTTTTAAACCATTGTATGGCTAAGAAACCATATCAATGCTTTTACAGTATTATCTCGCAATACTTATCTTACTGTACGTACTTTTTATAATAACAAGTCTTGCAATTGTGGCAATTCATTTCTCTTGTACAAGAAGAAAGACTGTTCAATAAATGTTAACCCTTTATTGACAAACGCCCGTCTCTCTATTCTCTACATATTGTGAAAGTAATCTGCACTAACCTGACTGAGTAAAATAACTGTCTATTGTTTCACACGACCCTAGAGATTGACTCTTGATCTGAGGAGCAAAGTTGTCATGTTGCACGGTTGTTGGAAAACTGAATCCCTTCTTGTCTGTGCCAGGGAAGCTGATCACTTCCTATTTCAGTCAAGAAAGTTTCCAGTGACCTCTGAGCTAGTTGGTAACAAACCCAATTAAGTTTAGCATAGTCAGTAGAGACCTGGAAGATCCGCACTTCTACGTCGATACTACTGTTTATGTTATTCCAATGCGCAGGGCCTATTGGGAAAATAGGAACTACACTACATGGCGCCCAAACGTTTGGTAAGGCGATAAACTAACGCAAGACGTTAGAGTAACTCAGTCGTGCATATTTCACACAGACCCCTTTCTCCCGTAAATATTCCAATAGACGTCTGGAGTGGGTGAAAGGTTAAAATCCGCCCGAACTCAGTAGGAAGAGATTCCTATGTAAAGCCCTGGTTTATTCAACGTTGAAGGATACAGTGTTCCAAAATATTGTGCACCTAATCTTTGTCTCCTTGGAGACCTACTCTGCAAACCCTGCATTTATAAAATGCCAGACTTAGAAAACGGAACCACTGGGGCCGCAGCAGATGCGACTCAGCAGGGTTCCGACGACACAGACCCGGATGCAATTATCATCCCGGTCCACTTAAGAAAGTCTATAACTTTAAAACTTATAGAGAATGGACTGACACCACAAGGTGGTACAGTAATTTTCGTGATAGAGGCACACGAATATCGGCAGACAGAGGTAATCTATTCATGGATAAATTTTCCAGCGGCAAACGCTAGAACAAAAAAGTTTCACTATTACAAAAAAGAGGAACCACCGGAAGAGTACGCTCCTTTCGAGGAGACTGAAATCCCACTAAAATTCCAAGAGCACCTGCTCTGGTTTAATGGCGCCCTAAAACATAATGATCATATTACCAGGCTCGGTCCACTAGGTAGACCAGGAGCAACGTGGCCGGTTCTAGCCAGCTACACACCACATCCGGACATTGCAAAAATGTCTAGAGAAGAGCTGTTAGTACAGCTAAAAACATTAATTAAAATACATAGGCAATTAGTCCAATATGTAATGCGGACTGCAACAGTCCAACCAGCTGTTAATGTACCACAGCTGACCCCTCATCAGGGGAACACTAATAAAATTACACCACAGAACATACAGTCATGTCTTGGTAAAACACCCGTAAAACGGGAACAAATTCCTTTCTGGTTAGCACAGAAAATCACTCAAATAGAGGCAGTATTTCCTGATACTACCCCTATAGAGAAACACAGAATCTTGACCATCTGCCTTCCTATGAGAATAGCACCACACGTGGAGGACTGCGACACTTGGGGTACAGTCTTTGCTTCCATTTACACGAAAACACATGGTGTTCCGTCTATGGCGGTAATACCAGAAGTGCTAAAACAGATTCAAAATGAATACGGTCCAGAGCCCGCTTTAAATCTTGGTATGAAATTACTGAAAGACTTCAAGCAGGTCTCGACTATAATATTAGCCAATTTAAAAGGAGAAGCAGCATCTGTGGCGATTCGCCAGAAGTTGAAGGAAACAGATATAAAAGATCAGCCAGTTGAGCTTGCCAAAATCATAGAAAAATGCTATGAAGAATTAGGTAGAGACAGCTTGGGTGGAAAACCAGTAAAGCCCCAACTGCTCGAAAATCCTGAAAAATTATTTATTAAAAATAATTCAAATACTCCTAAAAAGAGCTGGGATGGAAATAAACAATCCACTCCCAAGGAAAAAGTTTTCCAGTCCAGAGGAAGGTCTCCTCGACGGAGGGAAAGAACTCCGACTCGAGAACACCAGTCTCCCCAGAGGGAGCCCTCTGAGAAAAGATATAACCTTAGAAATAGGGATAATTTGAAAAAACCTGATAGATATCAAAGTATTGATACACGTCCCTCTCAATCCTTTTCGCAGAAATCGGAAAGAAGAGGACGGTTAGACCCAGGAGAGCACATCAAGTCCAAAGACAAGGAACCTGCTCAGAGTAAAAAATCTCAATTACCAAAAAAAGAAGGTAGCCAGTATTAGAGTAATCAACCATGCCGAGAATACTGAGGACACAGTTGAAAAACGGGGAGTGGGCATTGACAATGTTGGACAGTGCAGCAGAAATCAGTATAGCGCGCAAGATCTTGATGAGTCATCTGGAGACAGTGGACACGAATGAATTCATTCAGGTTGAAACTGCCGACACCAGACTTAGCGAGCCCCATAAAATATACGAAATAACATTGCGTATAGAGGGTGATAAGACTAGGAAAATAAAGGGTCTATTTTGGGATAAACTCTCTAAAGGCTATGATATTCTGTTAGCTGAAAAAGATTGGCCCCCAGAGTTTGTCAGGGAGTGCCCTCGTGGCGAAGAAGTGATTATGCCTGCCTTCTCGAATCACATTCCGATTCACAAAAAAATATACATATGCAAGGAAATGGGCAGTAGCCCAGGCACCGGCTTTATATAAAAATCATGTAGGATGGGATGAGGACTCACCTCCTCACAAAATCCAGTTAAAAAGTGAACCAACTGCCCAACGGCAGTATCCCATTAAGCAAGAAGCTAAAAAACAAGTCAGGGAGATTTTAGATCAACTTGAATACCAGGGGGTGATTGAAACATGCACCACTGAAATGAACAATCCTTTGTTTCCTGTCTCCAGGCCAGACAATTCATATCGTCTAGTTTTGGACTACAGACACCTGAATACATGTTGCAAAACTTTTGCAGTACAAAACTCGCATAGTGCAGCCCTAATTAATAACATAGTTAGGAAAATATATAAAACGACATTAGACATATCTAATGGTTTCTTTTGTGAAAACATTGCACCGGAAAGCAGATATTTGACCGCTTTCTCAGCATTTGGGTCGCAGAAAAAATTCTGTCGACTCCCACAGGGGTTCAAGAACAGCCCAGGACTATTCTCAGCTAGGGTAACAGAGTTATTACAAATATATGATGATGAGGCATTATCTTACATAGATGATATCTATCTCACAGACGACGACTTGGATACTCACTTGAAAAGAGTGAACACCATTATACTTGGGTTCGCAGCAGAGGGTTACAAATTCAACTTTAAAAAGTCCCGAATTGCCCATCTGACAGTATTATTCTTAGGGTATGAATTATCAAGTGAAGGGAAAAGCCTAGCGGACAACTTCTTAGAGAAGTGCGCTGTACTCCAAGCTCCAAAAACGCTGAAGAATTTACAATCCATACTAGGTTTTCTGAATTTCGGAAGAACTTACATTCTAAATTACGCAGAGAGAGTTAAACCTCTCTACGAACTGATTAAACCTGATTTTAAACAAATCAATTGGACTCAAAAACACACAGAAATTTTGAGATCACTCCAAACAGACATGTTAGCTAAAACTAAATTAGATACACGTGACAACACACGCGGTCTTGTAATCCGAGTCATCCCAGGAGGATGCGGATTCACGTACCTGACCTCTAATGAGGGAGAAAAGGTACCAATTTCAATTAAATCTCACTTGTATACACAAGCAGAAAAAGCATTCAGTCGCACAGAAAGAACTGTGAAAGCAGTACAAATTGCATTAGCAAATGAACGAGAACTAGCACACGGCAAACGGATTAATATCCTCACAGCGGAATCCGCCTTCGAGGCGCTATGCAGCCCAATAAACCTGCCTACAGTGTCACTGGATCCGAAATGGATACAGTGTGTAGATTCTCTAGGAGCGGAAGATGTGAAATACTATTTCGCCCCGCAATTCGAAGAACTGAATGATTTAGAGTATGAAGAAGAATATCCTCTGCCAATCGAACTTCTGCCTCTCCCACAATACGCCTGTATAATCTATACAGATAGATTTGTACAGCATTTCAACGTAGAGAGCAAATCCTACGATGCAGCCTGTGCGATTATTAAAGGTCGTTGGCTGTGCGGTAAATTCAGACCGAAAGTAACAAAAACTGAATCTGTAAGAAACTGTTCGGTTCAGAGAACTGAAATCAGATCTTTAAAGATGGCGCTCGAAAATGCAGAACGTGAATTCCCGACACTTATCGTGTGTGATTCTCATTTTTGCGTCAACTCTTACAATAATAAACTGCAGAGTTGGATTAAAAACGATTACAAAGATGACACAGGTGCCACAATAAAGCATAAATTGCTCTGGAAACAGGTAGCTCTTTTACACAAAGAACTACAAAAGACTCACGTGGTACACGCACAGAGTCTTCAACGTGATGGCGTTCATGTTGCAGGGAATTCATTGGCTAATACAGCCACAGCGGAAGCAACTAAACCGGCTTCCGTAGCCACAAAAAAGCGTACAGAAAAATACATAGACGGGGAAACCCCTTGGTTAGAATTCTGGTTCGGTCTAGGTGTATTTTTCCTCCTGCTTTGGCTCATCATGGTACTTTGTTTGGGAAAATTAATTGAGGGAAAATATAGTACAATGGACACAGCAAGTCAGAACATCAACTAAGTCCTGAAACCACACAGATCATCCCACGTGAAGAAAAGAGAACTGTCAACAGTAAATGTCACAGCAATTCCAATACCTGGTGGGGTAGTATGGAAGAAAACTGACTATGAGATCTATGGTCCGGTCGAAATCCTGAAGTATCCTCATCAACTGAAGGTTTCCTTAAGTGACTTTGTAAAAGCTAGTACATTCTCTGATCATTGGAACTTTAACAGTATTAATGACATGATGTCTGATTTAGTAATGTCAGCTAGATTCACAGAACATGATTATTTACAAGGTTCGTCTAGTTATGAGCAATTATTCTGCTACACACATAATGGTGATCATTACTTGCATAAATCTGCACAGCCTAGAAATATTTTTAAGTATAATCAATGGGAACATTGTGCTACACCACCTAAAAGCAGTTCTAAAGCATTTTTTGAGAAATTCAAATACTTCTCAGGGTTTAACATAATCTTTGTTCAGGCTATGTGCCTTGGCGTTTGATAAACACAACGTCATTATTTTCCATTTTTAACCTTACTGATAAACAAATCAGTTTGGCACAGAAAGGAGCAGACTATACAATCCTGAGCATCGAAAAACTTGAGAGATTACCATTGACAATGTCAGAAAGTCCTGTCATTGAATGGATAATACACGGAATTATCACCATTCCGATAACAACTTTCCGATTTAAAAAGTGCCTTGAATACATACCTACTGGTCAGTATGAACGATTGGGTAAAGGATACGTAAAATCAGAATGGAAATTACCATACACACATTCATGCTACAGTGACAGCGACAAAAATGTATTTCTTAGTGGTGAAAACTGCAAACATTCACTAAGCGGTATACTTTTGTGCCAGGGTATTAATTTACACGGCGCCTGTGAAGGTAATTCTAACAACCTTTCATGCCACCAGCTTGTCACACCTGCAACTCAGATAGAGCCCTTCTTTATGCAACTTGCAAACGGGAGTTACATTCTTAGAACGGATCACAGATGTTGTAGCCTTGTTCCAGGGAAAAGTTATCTTGTAAGAGTAACATCCATGGTCAAATGCTGTATGCAGGCATTGTTTCCGAGCGGGCCTGTAGACACAGAGACTCCCATCTGGCCTCGTCTGAATCTCTATTCTATACGAATTGATACTTTAAGCAAAATGAAATCTGTGCTTTTGCAGACAACAGTGCCCATAACGTCATCAAAAGAGACGTATGATCTTCTAGTTGCAAGGACAGCTACGGAGGTTCATGACCTTTTATCAACAAATTGCCCCGTGCATTTCGTAGAAATGTTGAGCCAACTCCTTAACATGTCTAGTGCCACAGGCATCCCAGGCATATTTAAGACGATTTTTACGGGACTGCTAACACCATTTCAAGCAATTCTGGGAATCGTTCCTAATTTTGTCCACTCTGTTTTTGGCGGCATACCCCTATTTTTGGGACTTGTAGCAGGGATTTTATTTTTGACCCTCCTGCTTCGTTATGGCAAGCCAAAGCTCAGACATAGCTCCCAGGGGAATGGAAGAGACAACCCTAGCAATGCGCTACCGGGACAGGATAACTAACGTCCTTGGATTGACCAGGCTGAGAGATCTAAACATGACCTGGTTCCTTTCATTCAGACCTATATGGCAGAACTGTATCTTACCGGTACTTCGATGTATGCTATGCGGAGATGAGTGCGTGTTGGACATCTGTCTTTCACTTCCATCAGCAGTACCAATGGACGTCGATACTTTGCTCAGTCCGATAACGGCTCACGCATTGTGTTGTCCCCAGCGGCTACCAATCCTGATGACGGCATTCGTTGAGACTCCTGTGCTACGACTAGGTGGTAACAGTGGAGCGAGTGACAAAAGCAGCATCACCCAGGTACGACCTTCTGTGAGCATTGCTGATCCCGACTATGATGACAGCAATCATTCTCACACCTGCCAAGTTACAGCACTATCGAATTTGGTCGAACTGTCACATGATTTTGTAGACCAATTCTTTGAGAGCCTGTCTGATATGATGTTCTCACCCGAACAGAAACAATAACTTTATAGAAGCATTCCGACACATAGCGTTCCCATGAACTCTGAATTCGGCCTTCAGTTTTGAACAACAAAAACTGCTAAAAGCGTTGGAATTCTATTTACCCGTTCAAGCATTAATTCTTTTGAATTGAACACTTTTTAATATTCCCCCTTTTTTGGCACGAAAAATTCTTTGCTTAAAGTAAAAACTATTCTTAGAGAACAGAAGCTTCAACTTCTATTTTCTACACACATCTAGAGACATAATAACTTTACATCAGCCTCTAGCACATGTTATTGCAATGCATTTATATGTGATGATTTATCTCGCCCTTCTTCTCAGAGATATTTCATGTGTAATTCTTTTTGCATAATCGTTCATTGATTTCATATGCTATAATTTTTGAATGATTTCTAGGCTTCAAAAACGTACAGTACCTATAATTTTCACGTATTACAATATACGCCTATTTCAAATGCATTTATGTATTTTGGGGTGGGCAATGTTACACATGCATCTTATTGCTCTAGTTTTAGTAATTTGATGGGCATGAATTCGTGGAGTGGGTGTTGCGTGCTTATCTAGGATCCTGATCGATACTGTGACCTTATGCCCCTATTCGGCTATAAATCCATTTATTCCCTATATTGGCATAACCGTTCAAGTGCAATATTCAGAAACTCATCTCTGGCCTCACACGAACAGAGCCACATTCCAGAATAGTTTTCTCTGCCACTTCCTTTGCAACCAATTAGTGCAATGACATAGCAGAAGTCACTATCTGAGATTCCTAGATTAACACTCCGAGTTCTTCAACAAGATAAAAACTCAGCAAACCTGGAAATCCCCACTTGCTGTGTTTTGATTAGTAATAGAACTCTAATGAGCAACTGATAAGCGATCACTTCCTAAGTGACATCTTTATTGACGTCTTATGTCCAGCAAACTTACGTCAAACAAGGCACCTTTCAGGTATAAATATTACCAACGTTGCCTTAAGCAAACGCTGTCTGCTGTTTACGCTAATGCCATCGCTGATGCTAGCTGCTGTCTTGTTGCTGTTGGTGAAGCAACCTCCCTGTTGCCCGAAGCTGCTGTTATGCTGAAGATATCATAGCTGCTATCGCTACTGCTATCGCTGCTAACTAGCGAACGATGGTGTGGTGAACCTAGGAGCTGAACAGCCGTCCTCTGCGAAGAGCCCAGCAGATGCAAGCTGCCCGCGGACGCTGTCCCCCCTCCTCCTCCTCGACGCGCTGAAGAGAGACGCTGCCTTTCTCCTGCCGAGAAATCCAGCTCCAGCGTTTCTGGTCTACCCTTGCGGGTGACTGGGATACCGAGTTTCCCTGAAGGAGATACCAGACCTCCATCATTCTATTCAGAGGTATGGTGTTGACTAAACCCTTAGTGAGAATTCTTGAAGCAAACCTTGGCAAAACCAACTTAACTTAAAGCTACTTACTTACTCCCCTCCCACGTATTAGGCTTAGGTCAGGTACACTGGGGTAGGCATAGTTAGAAGCACCAGTTGAGTATTTTAGCCTAATGTATATATGACTGTATATATGTTTTATTACTTTTAAACCATTGTATGGCTAAGAAACCATATCAATGCTTTTACAGTATTATCTCGCAATACTTATCTTACTGTACGTACTTTTTATAATAACAAGTCTTGCAATTGTGGCAATTCATTTCTCTTGTATGAGAAGAAAGACTGTTCAATAAATGTTAACCCTTTATTGACAAACGCCTGTCTCTCTATTCTCTACATATTGTGAAAGTAATCTGCACTAACCTGACTGAGTAAAATAGCTGTCTATTGTTTCACACGACCCTAGAGACTGACTCTTGATCTGAGGAGCAAAGTTGTCATGTTGCACGGTTGTTGGAAAACTGAATCCCTTCTTGTCTGTGCCAGGGAAGCTGATCACTTCCTATTTCAGTCAAGAAAGTTTCCAGTGACCTCTGAGCTAGTTGGTAACAAACCCAATTAAGTTTAGCATAGTCAGTAGAGGCCTGGAAGATCCGCACTTCTACGTCGATACTACTGTTTATGTTATTCCAATGTGCAGGGCCTATTGGGAAAATAGGAACTACACTACACCATGAGTGACTTTGAAGACTTCCATTATTATGGCACGTGACTTTTTAGTAATTCTGAATGGTGCCTTTTTTAATTACGAACATTCGACTTTCATTTGTTCTAGGCCTGTGGACTTGTAGTTGGCCTTAAGTTCGAATTTTTATATCTTTTGTGTGGCCACTATAGGCGTTCATACATAATTTTATATTGAAAACATATGTACCTTTACATACATTTAGCTTGGCTCGATATTGTTGAACTTTGCTTTCATGTTTTGCCTCTCATACAGTATTGGCTTATATTTTCTTCCTTTTTTAACCGTCCTTGGATCATTGGGGGGGTGTCATATGGTTACTGCGTTTCTATATATTGTGTTAAGTTAGCATGAGTTTATTAAATGTTTAAACAACATATTTTCCTTCGGCTTCAGTTTGCACACAACACCTCATTGTTATTGTAGCTTTCAACCTAGACGAAAGATGTGATTTATTTGAGAATAACATGTTATTGCTCTGATATCAGTCGTGCTTGGTACAACTGTCTGCACACTGAGAACTGCACCCTCTAAGAATAACCTAACACAAGGTTGCTGACAGCCTGATCCTCGCACTACATTAGACATAACACAAAAAATGTTGCTGCCAACATTGGGCTCTACGCGGGTTTAGGATAGAGTTACAGGGAATGAATCAACACACTTGATGCTTCGCATGCAGAGAGCTGGTAGCTGTTGATGTGATCTGCTCCTACTGAACATTAGAGGTATGGGCCCGCCCAGCTAAAAACCCAAATGAGACCTTCTTAGATATAAAATAATATGCTAATTAGGGTGCGCGAAATATAGGTGATACAGATTTCTATAGATTTTGCATTAAAATATGCTATCACCGTTCGCTTACTATGGACTAGTGACTATGCTGCTAACTCTGATTTTTATAATATGTATGTTGATATTATATAAGATACTGCGTTTGAGAACTTTGCATTGAAAATAAACATTTCAAACTTGCACGTGTGTTCTTTGCCTCCCAGTTTTGGTTTGTAATGATTATATAACGAAAGAGTGTTCATGTGTTCCACGATACCTGAGGTTCCCTAAGTTCATGTTCTGGATTGTCTAAGTCATTGGTAAGTTGTTATGACCGATGAGACACTGTAGCTAGCTTGGTAAGGGGATTTCTGAAACCAAGGTGAGTTTTGGGTCACCCTAACTCACCCAGGTTCTAGATCTCTGTGCACAGTTCTGTGGGAGAACGGAAACCCTGCAACAGGTTTTTATAGAGCGTGTTCATGCTGTGACGTCTGAACGCTGAACTTTCAAAAATACAGAGTAAGGAGAAATGCAGCTGGTTATGTACAGCTAAAACAGCCAGGTTTTGAGATCCCTCCTAAAATGAAGTAGATTATTTTGCGTTATAAGAGGCAGTGGCATAGAGTTCCATAGCTTCGGAGCTAAAAATCGGAAGCTTCTACCGCCCCACTTCAGCGTCTTTATCCTTGGAACTATAAGTATGGATGCCAAGGCGGAGCGGAGACCTCTCTGTGGAGCATAACGCTCAACATATTGTCTGATCTGTCCTGGACCTTTTTCGTGCAATGCCTTATGTAAGATACACAAGGACTTAAATTAGCTAAGATAGGGAGCCAGTGCAGCTGTTCTCGAATTGCATGATTAATGGAGCTGAATTTGGGTAGATTCAGTAGTAGTCGCGCAGCTGCATTCTGCAGAGTCTGCAGTTTATGTGTCACACTTTTTTTGGCTCCAAGGTAGAGTGAGTTACAGTAATCGATTTTCGACAAAATCAGAGCTGTGACTACCCTTTTCCTGAGGGGCATAGGGATGAAAGGCCGGATTTTCCTAAGAATTTTCAGGGTATAGAAACAGGAAGAGGTAATGCTGTTGACCTGGTCTGATAGAGAAAGATGATCGTCAATTAGGTTTCCGAGGTTTTTTACCTTTTTTATGGGTTAAGGGCAAGATCCTGCTGTATCAGCCCACCAAGCGGAGTTCCAAAGTGAAGAGTCCCTGCCAAACATTACTACCTCAGTCTTCCCGGTGTTCAACTTTAAGCAATTGCTTTGCATCCAATTGATAATATGGCTCATGCATGAGATAAAAGGTGCTGCCACGTTCTCTGATATAGCAGTCAGTGAGACGACAATTTGCGTGTCGTCAGCACAGCATATGGCTGCAAAGCCAAAGGAAAGAATAAGCTTTGACAGTGGGGCTACATATATGTTAAACAGGGTGGGCGAGAGTGCCGAGCCCTGAGGTACCCCACATGGTATAAAAAAGGAGGGAGATTTGTGCTCATCTAACGTCACTGTTTGTTGTCTATCGGCTAGGTAGGATTGAAGAATGTCTGCAGCCCTATCTGTGATACCTATTTCTGCCAGCCGCTGAAGAAGTATATGGTGATCAACCATGTCAAACGTGGTGGATAAATCAAGCAATATTAATATTGCCTTCCCGCCTTGAACTAGTTGCACACATAAGCTTTCATTGGCTGCAATCAATGCAGACTCAGTGCTATGTCGTGGCCTGAAGCCGTGCTGTGATTGGTCTAGTATATCGTTGTACTCTATAAAAGTTAGC
This sequence comes from Lissotriton vulgaris, assembly GCF_964263255.1. Lineage (NCBI taxonomy): Eukaryota > Metazoa > Chordata > Amphibia > Caudata > Salamandridae > Lissotriton > Lissotriton vulgaris. Next base: position 1,086,990,004 of record NC_141693.1, on the reverse strand, counting down.
AGTTATTCATTTACTGCTCTTTCCAGAACTTTAGAGGGGAATTGTAAAGAAGTAATAGGCCGATAGTTTGCCACTTCCGAAGGGTCCAAAGTCGGCTTTTTCAGAATAGGTTCTTCCAATATGTCTGGAAATGTCCTTAATCTAGAATGTTATTCAGAAGGGGTGTCAGGACCTTGGCAATGGCTTCTGGGGCCATATGAAAGACCATGGCTGGGCAAGGGTCCAAAGGGGAACCTGAATGAGTTGTCAAGATGATTTTTTCAACTTTTTCCTGTGTGAGATGTGTAAACTTTTTTAGGAACACTTGTGTGTTTGATGTGTCTGGCTTGCATTCGACTAATCTAGTCTCATTTACGTCAGTAGAACATTTGTTGTATACTTTTACTACTTTATCGTGGAAAAAATTGGCAAGTTTGTTGAAAAACTGACTTTTTGATTTAAAATGTTTAGTATTGGCAAGCTTGGATAGTTTAGAGACTGTCTTAAAGAGTTCTCGAGAGGTATTTTTGGAAGCCATGATTTTCTCAGTGAAGTAGGTAGAATTTGCCTCGTTTATAGCGTCCTTGTATTTAGCTAAGGCATTTATCATATTCTGAGTATTCCTTTCTCCAGAGCCTTTCTTTGGCTCTGCAGATTTTTTTAAGGTCTTTTAACTTGTTGTTATACCATGGGGTCGAGGACAGTTTATTTTTGGCTCTTATGCTAGTTTCAGGAGCTAGGTTTGCCACGGCCTGTTCCAACCAGCGATTGAGATGTATCGCAGCTTGGTCAGGATCGGTGTCCAAAATATTGTTCTGGAATTGCACCGTGTTCTGGAGATCAAGGGGTTTATTTGTGTCCAAGAACGTGACGTCCTTGGTATGTTGGTGTCAAAACTTCTATTTAAGGGACTGGTGGTATGGACCTTAAAAAAGAGCGCAGGATGGTCCGTCCAAGGTAAGGATAGTGTTTAGTAAAGTGTGTCTGTGGGTGATTTGTAAAAATGCCATCCAGGTTGTGTTTACCTGTATGTGTAGGCTCACTTACTATTTGTTTTAGACCTAGGCTAAGGAATCGGTCTGTTAGCTCCTTGGTGTCCATGTTATCAATGTCCTCTAAATGGAAATTGAAGTCTCCCAACATGGTAAAATTAGTGTGTGCCATACAGGATTCCATAACAGTCGATATGGATTCAATGAACGTATTTCTAGGTCCTGGTGGTCTATATACTAGAAGTCCATTAAGGGACTCAGTACTGGTGGCTTTGAAAGCAAACAAAATATCCTCTTCTTTAAAATGAGGAATTTCGTAGAAGATTGCTTTAATGTGTGAGTGATAGACAATGGCGACCCTTCCCCCTCTTTGTCCTATACTGTCAATTCTATATAGATCATAGCCCAATGGTATGACGACATTTAGGTCTGGTTGAGGAGCGGGATGAGTCCAAGTCTCTGTGAGGAACAGTATGTCTGGCGAGTGCAACTCAATAAAATCAGCAAGTTTGTGCCTATGTTTAGGAAGTGAATTTTAATTAATTAATAAAACGAATTTCGTAGCATGGGCTGCATCACATTTTGCGATGCAGGGCGTGCTACGAAATTCGTTTTATTAATACATTGTTCAATTACCTCCAATTATCCATATTCCAGTTTTCTAGTATGCCTGCATGTCTCTTAAACCGTTGTAAAGCTGGTTTGATATTATGTATCTGGTCTCATGCTTTTCTTTTTTTTTTCCCTAGATTTACAATAAGCAACACCATCCAGCTATAACATAAAGACAGTGTTACAGCCTAAGCATAATGTACTTTGAGCATTTTCCGTGCCAATTTCTATCCAATCTTATTTGGTTCCAACAGGGTCCTTTTTACCGCCTTAATATATTTTGCCATGGCGATTGCTACATCATGATTTGGCATGTCAGTAAGTAGATTAATTGCTAACAGGCGCTCAGTGGTACCATATTTTAAAAACATGGGTCGTAAAAACAATTTCTGCTGTAACACAAATTTTTGGCAGTCTAATAAAATATGTAAATTGTCGCATTTGGTAGCGACATTTACCGTCGGGTTGTACCATTTCTTCTTTTATATTTCCATGAGATACCCAATGGTTGACCCCTATTCTCCACTGAAGCACTTCAGCTCTTAACACCTTCGATGCTCATGACGAGCTCAGCTCGTCATGATGCACGGTTGAGCTGTGCTGATGACGAGCTGAGCTCGTCATGAACAATGGGAAAGGATGGAAAGCAGCACAGGAGGGGAAAACCATCAGCAGCGATGGTGTTAATCCAGCATTTGGTAGTTTATCCAAGTAAGGGTACCACCTACCATTCTCCCAGCTATTAATCATATAGTGGACTGATACTTTATTTCCCAGGTATATCATGCCATTTTGCCTCGATACTTCTCTTCCTGCCGTTCTAAGCTCCCCATTTGAAGTTTCAACCAACAGTGTCGCCTGGTCAAATTTTACTTTTTGGTTTTTACATATCACACACAATTTCATTCTAATCATCTTGGCCCAATTTAAGTTGCTATGCAAAATCTCCTCTTTATACCATTGAGACACTTTTGTGACTTCCTCAGATCCCAATCTTTTCCAAAATCTTAAAAGGGCCACTTGTACCTGTAGGTTCCATGATGCCACTCCTAGCTCTACTCGGATTGCCTGGATCATAGATGAGCAAGGCAGTGATAACAATGGTTTTAGACATTTCCTTTCTCAATGTCCCCGTTGTTCTTCCCACTCAAATACAAGACCTCAGCCCCATACCGCATTTGTGGGGGTATCATTGCCTTATGGGCTTTCAGTAAAGGTCTATGTGACATATCCCCATAGATTTGGTTAAATTTCCTTAGCCCACATCCTGATGTATGGGCTTTGGCATTCTGGGCTACCAGGTGGATGTCCCAGGTACAGAGATATCTTAATTAATTCATGTTTTCTAGTTTGATAGAACCCACATACCAATTAAAATTCTGAGTTTTCTTCCTAAAACATAGGGTTTTAGTTTTGTCCATGTTTACAGTCAGACGTTTGGCCAAGCAGTATTCATTAAAGGCAGATAACTTGCTTTGCAATCCAATCTCTGTTTGGTCAAAGATTACCAAATCGTCGGTGTACAGCAAACAGGACAATTGTTTCCAATGCATTTTCGGGCTGGCACTTTTGTTCACTTCTAAGGTGGCTGGGAGATCGGCCAGATCTCAAGCAGTAAGGGGGCTAATACACATCCCTGCCTTAGACCATTCTTAATCAATATTTTAGGTTTGTGTAGCTCCTGGATAATTCCCAGGAGCCCCACTGGGATATTGTATTTTCTTAGGGACTTCTAAAGGCATCTCCTATCCACTAGGTCGGATGCCGCACGGAAGTCTACGAAGCAGCAGCATAACTTCCCCTGCTTTTCCACAGACTTCCGCACTACCTCCCACAGTGCGAAACAGCGATCGATCGTGGAATGCCCCTTCTTAAAACCTCCTTGGTCCACTGGCACGATCGACCTAGTATTTCAGACTGCCCAGAATTATTTTGGAAAATACCTTTTCCCCAATATCCAACAGGTTAATAAGTCTATAATTTTTGGGTGCTTTTCTGGCACCCTTCTTGTGGATAATAATAATAATAAAGACATTTATAGAGCGCATGGAAAATAGTACGCCATCTCGGCGTGTCCCCGCGCTAAAGAAGAGGCGATAAACTCATAAGGGGGGAGAAGACAGTACGAGGCAAGGGGCATTAAATAGGCTATAAGGAGAACAGATGAGTTTTTAGTTGCCGTCGGAAAATGGTTTCTGAAGGCTCCATGCGGAGATGGCTGGGAAGTTTATTCCATGCTGTTGTAGCCGCCACTCTGAAAGACCGACCTCCCATTTTTTCTCTCCTATAGCGGTGGGTCATAAGCATGCCCATACCGCTAGATCTGAGTGATCTGCGTGGTTCATACCTGGTAACCAGTTCATACCTGGTAACCAGACCTGTCAGATATCTGGGGGCTTTATTCCAGATGATCTGATGACATATTAGGAGTACTTTGTACTGTATTCTTTTTTTCACTGGGAGCCAGTGGAGGGCATCCAGAGTGGTTTTAGAGTTGGCTCTTCGAGGGAGTCTAAGCACTAGGCGGGCTGCAGCATTTTGCAGTATTTGGAGTCTTCCAATGCTTTTACAAGAAGCTCCCAGGAAAAGGACATTTCCATAATCGAGGCGTGACATTATCAGTGCCTGGGTCATAGTGCGCCGGGCCTCCAAAGGAAGGAGATCTAGGGTTTTGTTGAGAGTCTTTAAGACTCCAAAACACTTGCCTACTAGACGGTTAATGTGTGTCTCATAAGAGAGTGTGGGATCCATCCATATCCCTAAATTTTTGGCTTCAGTACATGGTGTAGGCATATCGCCTAAACAGCTTGGCCACCAATCACATGTCCAAAGCCGTTGATCACCACCAACCACCAGGACTTCTGTCTTGGATCCATTTAGTTTAAGGCAGTGTGTGTCCATCCAAGTGGCCAGAGCTTGCATACAGGCTCTGAAGTTATTGGCTTCAGCAGCTGGCGTTTGGGTGAGGGTGAGTAGGAGCTGTGTATCGTCGGCGTAGGATACAATCTCTACGCCGAACGATTGAACTAACTCAGCCAGGGGGGCCATATATAAGTTAAAAAGGGTAGGACTTAAGGCAGAGCCCTGTGGCACCCCCTGTTCCAATGCCCACTCTTCAGACTGGAAAGAGCCACGTTGAACCTGAAAGCTTCTGCCTGTCAGAAACGATTTAAGCCAACCGAGTGCTCTATCAGTCACACCTCCTCTGTTCAGACACTGTAGCAAGGTGATATGTGCTACAGTGTCGAACGCTGCGCTAAGGTCTAGCATGACCAGTGCCATGGTTAGGCCTGCGTCAGCTCCTTGACGTAGAGTTTCGGTGGCTCTTAATAGGGCCGTCTCAGTAGAGAAGCCTCTTCGGAACCCTGATTGTGAGGGGTGTAGGAGATAGTTCTTCTCCGCAAATGCCATCAATTGCACATTTGCAATTTTCTCTGCAATTTTAGCGGTATAGGGTAGCAGAGAAATAGGTCTTAGGTTCTCCAGGACATTATGACTAACATTGGGTTTTTTCCTAATAGGTAGTACAATTGCCTTTTTCCAGTTTCTTGGCAGAGTCTGGGAGTCAAAGGATGTTGCAAGGACATGGCGGATGTATGGTTCTAAAGTAGCTATACTTGCGCCCAGAACCTTTGGAGGAGCGGGGTCACGTGGAGAGCCCGATTTTATGCTAGTACAGATGGTTGCAAGTACTTTACTGGGTGGTACGGTAAAGCATTCTAACCTTGGTTTGGAATTTGCCAACTCTAGTTCCTTCAGTTCAGTGAAGGTTTCTCCAGCCACAGGATGTGTGGAGAAAGAGCTGTATATTTTCTTAACCTTGTTGGCAAAATATTCTGCCACCTTGTTACATTCCATGACAGAATCAGCTTCCGGAGAATTGGAGAGTGAGACGACTGAGATTTCTTTATAGATTTTGAAGAGTTCTCTAGATGAGCAGTCTGCTTCGCTAATTCTGTTTCCGTAGAAGGTTGCTTTAGCAGCTCTGACCTGTTTTTGATAGGTTCTCTGGGCTGTTCTGTATTGAAGTTTAGTGCAATCATTCTTATCCTTGCGCCACAATCTTTCTAGCTTTTTGCACTCTGATCTGACCGACTGCAGATCTATATTGTACCATGGTGCCGATCTCTTTGCTCTGTTTCCTCTTTTGGCCGTAGATAAAGGGGCTACCTTGTTCAGGGCGTCAAGGATTCGGGTATCTAAGTTTAGATTTGCACTTTCACTATCTGAGCCTCCCGGCATCCCACCTAAGCTTAGCGTCTCGTTAAAAATGGGTTGGGAAAAATGTTTCCATTTGCGGTAAGGATAGCTATTATTGCCACTCAATTGGGGGGAACGCTTGCTTACCGTATTAATTTCAAAAGGGACTAGAAAATGGTCTGTCCAGGGAAGTGGATTAGGATTATTCGTGGTTATGCCCTCCCAGTTGGCAAACACCGGGTCCAATAGATGGCCATGAATATGAGTGGGTGTTAGGTTTTTTAGAATCAGATTCGTATTTTGTAATTCCTGCTTCATATCGGTGACTTCCTTTAACTGGATATCATCAAAGTGAATATTTAGATCGCCCAGGAGGAGGACCTTCCTGTGTCTCAGCGCTAAATGGGCAATATATTCTTGTAAACTTGGTCTAAAATTTCCCAGGGTCCCAGGAGGTCTATAAAGGAGGACACCCGAGATATGATCCTGAGGGCCAAGAATCAGTGCAAATTTGCCAGCTTCACAGTTTTCTATACCAAGAGGTTCAAGGGAACAAACCAGGGGGGCCTTGCTGATAATCGCGATGCCACCTCCTCGGCCTAACGGTCGATCTACCCTGGCTATGCTAAAGTCTGGTGGAAGGGATTCGATGATCTCAGGGTCAGAATCAACCCCTAACCATGTCTCCGTCAGAAAGAGTAGATCAAGGTCCTCTTCTAGGAGCATGTTCCAAATTTGCATGGCGTGTCTCGGGAGGGAACGACAGTTTAACAGACCTCCTCTGAGGCACTTGGTCCGTTCTTTGTCGCCTAACTGTATACGCGTTTGAAAAGGGCAGTGTTGGCATTTAATAGAGGAAATGGCCTCCATTTTGTGCCTGCAGCATTCATTTATTGTCGGGCATAGGTTCCATAGGGCCTGTTTGTTATAGGTTATGGGGTCAATGGAAGAACGGACAGGGGTTATGGCCCTGGACCGCGCCCGGCCGCGGACGGGCGCAGACGGGCTTGCCTTAGGCGCGCCTTCGGCGCGCATTCGTCGCGCCCGCTGCGCTCGCCCGCTGCGCGATCGATATATGCACATAATTTATGCTGCTCTGGGCAGGGGATAGAGGGGGCGTGGCCTAAAAAAGGGGGCGTGGCCTCCGCTCGTGGCGGGAGGGCGCGAGGGGGAGTCTGCGACCAGCGTGCAGCGTCAGCGCTGGCTCCGCTGCGTGCACTGACTGTGTCTGGGAGGTAAGTTTTAAAGTTAACAAGCAGTCTGTTATCTAGAGCACAAGAAAAATAGTAACAACAACAGTTTTAAAAACACAAGTATTCTGTGAAACAAAGTTTTAAAATATAGTGCCTCGCTCCCGGCTTTCCGCCTCAGGAGCTTACCTCTAGCTTTGGAAGTGTTCAGCCAGCAACAGCTTTAAGCAATGTCGGCTGGGGGCGTGGCCTAAAAAGGGGGCGTGGCCTCCGCTCGTGGCGGGAGGGCGCGAGGGGGAGTCTGCGACCAGCGTGCAGCGTCAGCGCTGGCTCCGCTGCGTGCACTGACTGTGTCTGGGAGGTAAGTTTTAAAGTTAACAAGCAGTCTGTTATCTAGAGCACAAGAAAAATAGTAACAACAACAGTTTTAAAAACACAAGTATTCTGTGAAACAAAGTTTTAAAATATAGTGCCTCGCTCCCGGCTTTCCGCCTCAGGAGCTTACCTCTAGCTTTGGAAGTGTTCAGCCAGCAACAGCTTTAAGCAATGTCGGCTGGGGGTCTGATTATTGCTCCCCTCCACTTTTCGGGGATCTTGCCTGACTCCAATATTGCCAAAAACATGCAGGAGAAAAATTCGCCCACCAATCTTGCTGGGATTTTATGATAATTGCTGGCAGATTGTCAGCTCCTGTGGCACAGGTTAGGTTTAAGCTTCTTATGATTTTTTTTTTGTCCTCATATTTCGCCCTTGGTGACCAACTAGTTGCATGTGGAGATGACCTTACTGTCTCAGATAAACTGGATGGAGCTCCGAGAGGGACCGCCCTAATTGCCCCACAGTAAGTAGTGCCATAATCCAACTAAGCCACCTCGGAACAACCATCCGGGACACATGCTGCGTTCATATACGGATTCTTATACCGATTTCAACTTTATTGGGTATGGTCAAATGTGAGAGAAGGTGCCAAGCAGTGTAATCATTCGACCTTGGGGGAAACCCCCCCCAAGATTAAGTTAAAGCCCATTACCATTTTAATAGTCTCCAGAAGTTTCTCTTGCTTAGGTTTCCTGATCTTAAAAGGTCCAACTTTGATGTTTGTAGCACAGACGTGCGCCAATCAAGCAAGGTAGGGGGTAAAGGATCTTTCCATTTCTTACATATTTCCCTCCTAGCCAAAAAAATACAAAAAAAAAGTAGATCTTTTGCTGGCCCATGAAACTCTGGAGAAATACCAAAAATAACAAGAGAAGTACATAATATTACTTGGAATCCCAGGGAGGTGGATAATAATAGGCAAACAGAATTCCAGAACGGTGATAAGAGTGGGCAGTCCAAGAACATGTGTAAATCCGAAGCTTCTGCCAAGCCACATTTGGGTCATAAAACAGGCGAGTTGTCCGAAAACTTTGACAAGAGTTGGGGCGAATAGTAGGCCCTATGTAATGTGAACAAATGGTTTTGGCATAGCCAAGATGGTTTCACAATGTTCCACATGATCTTGAAAGATTCGAACCACATGTTCTCCACACTGATATTAGTAATATGTGTGGACCACAACAGATCCGGTAGCTGGAACTCACCCTCTGCTTCATCCAGTAAGAGATTGTACCAGAGTGAAACCTCTTTCTTGAATAGAGGCTTGTCTGTTAGGAGGGACACTAATGTACTGTCCCCTCCCAGCTGAAATCTGCCTTTAACAGAAACCCGTGAGTGTGCCCAGCTTTGTATTTGAAGATATTTAAACCTGGAGAACCGAGTCCCTATTTTTAAACTCAATATCTCCCACGGAACTAGGCTACCATCAACAAAGAGATCCCCCCAGGCTACCATTCCTGTCTCTCATAGTGGTACAGCAAGGCTATCCAAGAGCCAGCTCGGGGAGCCAGGTGAGTTCCATAATGGAGCCTTACGGGCGTAGTAGTCAATTCTAATGGTACCCCTAAGTTTAGCCCATGTTCTACATAAGTCTCTAAGCACCTTCAGTTTTATTTTCTTAAAAAACTTGGGATCCCCAAACTTAAACAAAAATTCATAATCGGCAACCTTTTCCCCTCTGAGTAATGCAGCAAACATGTGCCCACAGCCCAAGTTTATCGGGGATTTTAACAACATCCTAACATGGGACATCTGAAAGGCCCACCCATAAAGCTGTAGATCGGGCGCCGCCAAACCTCCCTTCTCTCTGCGCCGCCTGATCTTCTTCCAAGCAATTCTCGGGTTGTGATTGTTCCAAATAAAAGAACGAATATTACTTTGGAGCTTAGCTATCATCGTAGGATCAAAGAAAAGGGGAATGGTGTTGAATAAGAATGTAACCTTTGGTAGGATCGTCATTTTGACTAAATTAGATCTACCCAGTAGAGATAGTGGAAGTGTAGACCATGATTTCATTAGCCTACGACATTCTTTGGCAATAAGCGAGACATTTGCTGAAACTATCTCGTCTATATCTTTGTATATAGTTAGACCCAAATACAGAAGGTCTGGACTTATCTGTTCCCCTGCCACAGGCTCAGGGTCATTCCAGCCCATTATGTCTGTCTTGGCAGCATTAGCTTTGTAACCTAATACGGCTCCAAACTCCTTAGCCAACGTGATTACAGCCGGAATGCCGACCGTAACTCAGATGTAAAAATTAGAACATCATCCGCATATACGGCTACCTTCCTCTTCCATCCCTCAAACACAAAAGACGTGTCAGCTGTATGAGTGACTTATGATCTTATAGGTGCCATCGATATGGCGACGGTGGCATCACTTCCTCTTGCAGTGATGACCTTGGATGCCACCAAGGCCTTCGATAGAGTTAATTGGGCTTACCTATCGGAGGTCTTGGCAAAATTTAACATCGGCATAAAATGTAGGCGTGTAGTCAAACTCTTGTATAAGAATCCGTCAGCATCTATACTTGTCAACGGAGAACTATCAGACCCATTTAACATCACTCGGGGTACCCGCTAAGGCTGCCCCCTCTCCTCCCTCTTATTCGATCTGTATATAGAGCCTTTCGCTCAAAAGATCCGAGACAATAATAACATCAAGCTTCTTATGATTTAATTTACCTTTTCTATTGTAAACAGAGGTTTTAGATCTACCACCGCCTCCATCCAGCAACAGGTATCCTCACCTTCTTCTTCAATATATGTTCCGAATAGCTCCCCTAGATAATCTTCCCATGCTGCTTCCTCTATTACACAAGGCATAGCTCCATTAGCCTGTCCTGATTCTTCCTTTAACAAATTCCAGAAATTATGCATGTTTTTTGATTCAATATTTTCCAGCAAGTTTGCCCAGCATTTTTCTTTGAAGGCCCTCTTCAGATTTCTCACTAAAGTTGTATACTCCTTCTTCATATTACTTAAATTTGTGTGCCTTACTGGATCATGTTTTTTCCTCAGGCTTCTTTCTTCTCTTCTTATTTCTCTTTTCTTAGTTAGACACTCCCAGTGAAAGCAGCTTGGCTGTTTGCCTTGCATTGCTTGTTTAGCCATTGTGCATGGATCCAAACTTTTTAGATCTACTTTAAGGCACTGCCTAATTTCTTTTATCTTTTCCTCGAACCAAGGCAATTTCTTAGTCCTAGCATTATCCAGACTCACTTCCTGTTGGAATCCAGCTAGCTTTTCAATATATTGCTCAGTAAGTCTTGTTGTCAGACGTTTAGGGTACTCTACTTGTTGAGGGAGAAACAATTCTCTAGAGCTTTGGGGTCTCCTTGCTAATGCAAATTGCATAATATTGTGGTCACTACCATCACAAGGAGTTATCTGAAACCCCTTGATGAGGTCAAAATTCCACGCATGAATGAATACATAATCAATCGGGCAGTGTTGGGAACCTATATTGAAGGTCTGCTTTGCGGGGCTGTCTGTTTCCCACCTGCCGTTTAAGCAAAACAATCCTTTTAGCTCCAAAAATATGCACAACTTCACATCTTGTTTAGAGGTTGTACAATTTGGAAACAATGCTGGGGGTATATTATTTGAGCTCAAGAGGTCTTTAAACCATCGGTCGTATCTCGAGAGGTTCAATTTATGATTAAAATCACCCATTACAATTATTGAATAATTTTCAAACTTTTCACACAATATGTCTAGGTCATTTTCGAAACGTCTCATTTCCATTTCAAACTCTTCGTTTGAACCCCAATGAATATAGACATTTACAATTAGCATGTGATCATACAACCCTTCCGAGCCCTGCAGGTATACATCACTGACCAGTAACCATTTACAAGTTGTATTTATTATGATCACCCTTTTCGCTATCTTAGTCGAAACAAGAGACATAATGACCCCATCTAGACGACCAAATCTTTTCCTTCTTTCAGACTTATGTAGTTGCACAAAACCTTCAAACACGGGGGTATTGTTGCATAGCCAGGTCTCCTGCAAACCTACTATTTCAGCCCTTCGGGCTAGGGTTTTTATTCTTTCTACTTTTATCTCCCCTCCTAACCCATTTACGTTCCAAGATAACAGGTTCATGCTATGCGACACCCCTCCTCCCTACTCAACATCACTGAGACGGTCATCAACGGGATTGTCCCCATATGGGGCGCCTGGCCAGCTATCATTAGCGGACCAATCACCCCATGGGTTACTTAACTCATGGTTCTCAACTACCATTCTCAAATTTTCTCCTGCCCTTCCCTCGCCTAAAATCAGACTTATCTTCCCAAGCATGAATGACAAGATAAAAAGTCTCTGTCCTGCTGATTCCTCTTCTCTATTTCTCTAGCCGGTACCAACCTTACCCCTTCCTTTACTATCTCTTTTTCCGTCCTCTCAATTGCTGTTTTAACCAAACTTGAGTACAATAATACCCTAGTAAGTTCTTTCCCATCATTAATATTACTAAACCCTACTTGTTTTAAATCCTTTGATCCCAACCCCCTCAGACTAGGGCATTCAGTAAAGGAATATACAAGTTGGGAACGATTTAGGGGTATGACCATCCTGCCTTTTTTTCTCCCTTTCTCTATTTCGACAGGTTCAAAATATAGCCACATATTTTTGACATCCTTTGCAGGAATAGTACCAAGTTGTTTCCCCTCCATCCTGTTCCATTCCCTTCCTCTTTTTACCGAGGCATCTCCCCTATTTACTATTCTATTCCTGTTAATTTGCCCCTGAGGTAATTTTCATTAGTTAGTCACTTTAACCTCTCCTTTATTTATTGATGCAACTTTTTGTTTGTTCCTTTTTTTTCACCGTTGCTACCTTCTCCACCCTTGCACTGAATTTGGGGATCCTCGTTGACCTCCTATTTCTTACTATCACTTTGTCTTCTTGGGGGATTACTTATTCTTTACTCCCTTTCTTGACAGTGTTTGGGTTTCCTTCCAGCCCTTTTTCCACTGCTCTCGCCTTCTTTTTTAAGGGTTCTGTTCTTCTCTTAGCTCTCCGTGCATTATATCGCCTATAACTCAATAGGTTCTTCCATCTATTTACTATTATTGGGCATCTTGACATATAAACCTCCTGATGGTCATTCGACTGCTCGCAATCACTCTCCTCTACCTGCAATGGGGGTCCTGGATCTGAGCAGGTCTCACTAACGTGGGCATCAACCCCCTAATTCCTTGCAATTCCCCTACTATCTTCTGAAATTGGGTTTCATGGGTTTTTAGAATACTATTATTCAGCATTGCCACTTTCAACAACCCTTGCAAGGTTTTTTGGAGCATTAGCATTATATCTAGCATAGACACAGAAGCAGTCGCTGATATGTCTATACTCAAGTTATTGTTCCATGGCAAATTTTCTATAAATGCTGCTCCTTCAGTTTCGTGTTGCTCCATGCTCTTTACGGTCGTGAACATTCTAATCTGATCAGAGGCACTTCTCTGTTCTCTTCCAGGATTGGTTAAGTTCATCCCTTCACACGTCATATCAATGTCACCTAACAGGGAGAAAATCCAAGGTGAGGAGGATAGTCTAGGTTCTGGGGTAACCTCAATAGGGCTTTGATTCAGTTGGTTACTAAAGGGTACATCTGAGCTGATTATGCAGCCCTCGGATCCATTTGTTCAAACAGTAGTTCTTTATTCAATCCTTTGTTCAAATCTGGGGTTTTCACTGTTTTTGTAATTTTTTTAAGTGTTTTCCTACGAAAACCTTAATTGATTTAAATACGTGTGCGCCTCCCTTTAATCCACCTTCGATGCCTTCACTTATGTCTTTATTCCTTTTAGAAAACCTTTTTGCCACCCCTTTGGGTGATTCCATGCTCTCTCCACGGGACTCATTTTCAAGCACAGTTTCCTTAATAGTGCAATCCGGCTATTTCTGAACTTTATGGTTTGTAGACTTTTTTGGTGCCATCATGCAATGTATTTGGCTTCCAACTTTTGGCTAAAAATGCTTGCTTACTTAGGCTGTATTGTATTGGACCCCTTTCCACCAGGGTATAGTACTGCTCTCTGTTTGCTCCAGTCCCCCCCTTCTTGCAGACGTAATTGTGGGTATCAGTTTTCTATATCTCATAAATCAGTACCAATTTTCGTTAAGAGTTTTAAAATAAATTAAACACTGTTATTGGACCACTTACCTCCGCTGTGCGCAACAGGCTGACTGACCGGTTTAGTTCAATCCGCTTTTCCTTTCGTTCTATACCACATTGCCCTTTGTTACACCTGTGCCAAGGTATTCCTTCGGCTGTCTCAGGCACAAGACCCTTGCCTTAAACTTGCCACCTCGCACTTCAAGCCTGCTAAACCTTAGGCTTCATCTTCAGCTTTTGCCTTGTTACCAAGGGCAAATGTCTTGGTGCGCGGCATTGTTATTATCCGTGGCAGCCTAGGGGCAGCCTGGGGGCCTTCTCTGCCTGCCTACTGCCGCGCCTTCCTCCTCGCGCTTGCTCCTGATTCCAGTAGTTCAGGAAGTGCGCATGCTTGCGGGCGCGATCGGCAGAGGCAGCGTCAGCATCAGCCTGCGTCCGCGTTCTCAATTCTATTTCAGGACAGGAGGCTCCGATTATGCTAGTCTCATTTCTTTATTTAGAAATGCTCAGCAGCCATGTAAAAACTACATTACCCAGAAAGACTTGGGTCATAACCATAGAGTCCGTACTATAAATAGCCATGAAGACAATCCCACTTCCTCTTTCTTTGCTGCTCCGCAGCCAGTTAAGTGCTTTCATTCTTTATTCATTGCTTACTTGTTGTGTATGCTTTACTGTGTTAGCGCTTTGCTCGCGCTGTCTGCCGCTTTGTTGTGCGCTATCGCGCTGATTATTGCCTTCTCGTTGCGTTTGTTGTCTTCGGTCGGCGTTGCGGCAAGGAGCGTGTGTCACCTCCCGGGGTCTGGGCGCATACCGCCTGTGTCCCGTTTAGCAGCGGAGTGGAATTTCAGGGGACGAGCTGCCTCCCACACGTCTTGCGCGAGCAGCTCCTGTGCTTGAGGCGAGTCGGTTACCGCGCATGCGCGGTTTACATTCTTCGCGCGTCTGCCATTCTTTCGAGGAATACGCCGGTGTTGACTGTTCGTCTGAGAACGCAAACGCCCACGGCCTCGCAGCTGTTCCCTTGACACCGGAGCTCAGGAAAGAGTCCAGGTTGACGAATTAATGCATAGGCTTTGCCGAGAGTGAGATTTTTGTGTGTTTTTTTATCAGCAAGCCCTCCCTCCACCCTCTAAACCTTTTAGTGCAGTTTGTCTGCCTTTCTACTTGCTTGCTGAGAGGTTTTTTCACTCCCTCAGACTCTGCCTTTGGCATACCAGATTGTTTAAGTCACCTTGTGGGCATTTTGACTGTACACTTCCTGTGTACCATGAGTGATACTTATTACTATGATGATGAAGGTGACTACGAGGAGGAGGGGACGGAGTTCCTTGAACAAGACCGGGTTGAGGCCCTTGACAAAGGGGTTCAACATTCAATGAATAAGGCTCTTGTGCTTGCCATCACGCCACTGAAGCGCCATTTGATGAAGTATGCGCGGCAACAAGGTTGGGTGCCTTCGAAAAAATCCTCTTCATCCCCTGGCAATCCACATTCTTCAGATTTTCACAGGCTGGCGCAGTCCTTATCCTCCTCCAAGTCTAAGTCTCTTCCGGTTGGCGTGGAGAGTGATGACCAGTCCTCCTCGTCTTCCTCTGATGTTCTTCCTCCGCCGCCGAAGAAGAGAAAATAAAATGTAAAGAACATTTTGTTGATGCGCCCAGTCATCCTCCTGTTTTGAATTTCGAGCCTGCAGACATTGTACATCCTCATTCCACTGCGTGGCTCCCTTCTCCGGCTGTGGCGGAATATGTTCAGCAACAGATCCGTCAGCAATTTGATAGAGATGTGCGTGCGCGTCTCCGCTCGGAGTGTCCGAGGCCTGATTTGGCGGATAATTTAGCGGATACGCCTGAGGTTGACTTATTTGAAAAAATGTTCTAAGGACCCCAAGAAAGGTTTGGATCGGTCCTGGCGGGCTTGTCAGGAAAAGGTCTTAGATCTCCTGGGACCTCTCACTAAGATCTTGGATCTAGGTTTCGTGGCCAAAAAGGCGTCCTCTGCTGTTGACCCTGATGAGCTGATTGAATGGGCGCAGCGCGCAATTTGTCAGTTGGGGAACACCAACTGTGCGCTCTCTAGTGAGCGTCGCAGATCCATTCTCCTTAAGTTGGACCCGAAATTGGCCGAACTTTCGGCTTCTGAGGCAGGAGCTGCGGCTCAGGGCCTCCTTTTCGGCCAACCTTTCTTGAAGGAGCTCACTCATTTTGTCAGTACTTTCAGCAGTATTGACAAAGTCCAGGCATCTTTGAAACGGGCCATGCATCCGGTTTTCAACAGGGCCGGACGATACAGGGGGCGCTCGTCCGGCCGTGGTCAGCAACCACCCAGTCAATGTGGTTATCAGTCCCATAGGGGAGGCCAGCAAGATTCGGGCTACGCCCAACGTTCAAATTTCTACCCTTCAAGAAAAGGACGTGGCCAGTACAAAAAGGACGTTCCGGTGGCGCCTCCGGAGGATATCAGGATTCCGCCACTTCAGGTGAGACTGCTTCCTGCATGCAGTGTTGTTCTGGGGGGGCAGGATTCGCCATTTTCTAGCCAATTGGCACGCAATCTCCAGCGATGCTTGGGTGCTGGAGACGGTTCAGGGATTCAAAATCGAGTTCTATCATCCCTTACGCCAGTCTCGTCCTCCCTTTCCCCTTCAATTCTCAAAGCAAAGTCAAGAGTTCATCACAGATGAACTCAAGTCTCTGGAGTTGAAGGGGGCAATTGTGCCGAATGCGCCACCGTCAGGGTTTTGCCAGTTCAGTCTTCCTAGTGGAGAAGAAGGGAGGGGGATCAAGGTTGGTTCTCAATCTGAAGGAATTCAATGCAGGAGTGGTTTATCGTCACTTCAAGATGGAGGGCATCCATCTACTGAGGGATCCCCTGCGGGAACGGGATTGGATGGTTCGTCTGGACCACAGAGATGCTTACCTCTCTGTTCCGATCTACCATCCCCATCGCCGCTTTCTGCAGTTTCAGGGCTGGGGACTTGGTATCAGTATCAGGTTCTACCCTTCGGCCTTTCGTCAGCACCTTGGTGCTTCACGAAGCTGTTACGTCGTGGAGTCTCTCCGCAGTCGCGGGGTTCACTTGATCATCTATTTGGACGACATCCTCCTTCTGGCGGATTGTCCTGTCAAGCTGATGACGCATCTGGACTGGACGATAGACCTTCTTCAGTCCCTTGGGTTTCTAGTGAATGTTCCCAAATCTGTGCTACAACCTACTCAAGTGATCGCTTTTTGGGGTTCAGGGTCCACTCCCTCACTTGCCAGCTTCTGCTACCCCATCAGAAGATTCGTTTCATCAAAAGGGAATTGACTTCCGTCATCTCGAGTCAGACTGTATCATTGAGATCGTTAGCACGAGTTGTCGGTCTCTTAGCGTATTCCCTGCAAGCGATATTTCCAGGTCCGCTGCACTATCGGGCGCTGCAGTGCCTGAAGATTCAGCACCTTCAACAGGGCCTTCGTTATTCTGATCAGATTCCTCTCTCGAAGGAGGCGAAGTCGGAAATGCAATGGTGGTTGGACCATATGGATGCCTGGAACGGCCGGGCTCTTTTCGGATCCTCTCCGGAGATTGTGATCGAGTCGGATGCCAGTCGTTGGGGCTGGGGGGCCCGCTGCAGTCCGATCTCGACAGGGGGATGTTGGTCTCCGCAGGTGCTTTCTCTCCACATAAATTGCTTGGAGTTGCTGGCGGGATCATTTGCGATCAAATGTCTATCGCCTCTTCAGTCCCACTGCTGTATCCTTCTTCGGATGGACAATGTATTGGCAGTCCGATACATCAACAAGCTGGGAGGGACTCGATCGAGATTGTTGGCAGAGATTGCCAAGGAGTTTTGGCACTATTGTCTTCAGCACAAGATCACAGTTATTGCGGAGTACCTTCCCGGTTGTTGCAATCTTGTGGCGGATTGGAACTCCAGGTATCTGACGGACTTCAGCGACTGGAGGCTCCATCCTTCGGGCTTGGGGCCCTTGTCTGATCGACCTCTTTGCGTCCCATCTCAACACCCAACTTCCCCAGTTCTTCAGTTGGAGACCGGATTCGGAGGCTCTGGCCACGGATGCTTTCCTGCAACCGTGGCCGTCGTCCCTATGTTATGCGTTTCCCCCATTCATGATGCTCCCCAGGGTTCTGGCTTATGCGACACGCTTTCAGGTGGAATTGATTCTGATTGCTCCTCTGTGGAGGGCTCAGCCGTGGTTCCCTGTTCTCCTGGAAATGGCATGCGCATTACCGTTGCTTCTTCCTCAGAAGTGGAATCTCCTACTCGATCCGCTTCAGCATCCGCATCCCCTGGTTTAGTCAGGCTCCCTCCTTCTCCTGGCGTGGCGGATTTCGGGGAACGTTGGGCGGTGTCAGGCCTTTCTGCAGACGCTACCAGATTTCTCAGCAACGCCTGGGCCCCAGGTACTCACAAATGTTACAGAGGTTCATGGAAACGTTGGAGTGATTGGTGTGCTCAACGGCAAGTTGATCCGACATCAGCTGATGTCTCTTTGATTGTCAATTTTTTGGCTTTTCTATCTTCTTCTTCTGGCTTGGTGTACCGCGGTAATCAGACAAAATATCGAAAAAATAATATCGGAAAGACAAAATATCGAAGTAAAAATATCAAAGGACAAAAATATAGGTAAGCAAAAATTTCGGATACAAAAATATCGCAATAGGTAAGTATGCAAAAATATCGAAAACAAAAATATCGAGTGACAAAATATCGTAAAAACAAATATCGTGTAGCAATGGAAATAATCAATAGTATAGGAAAAAGTAAAATAATTGTATATAACATGTATGAAAAAAGGTGTATTAGTATAAATTATACAATTACAAATAAATTATTAAAAAAAACATATCTATGTTTAGGAGCGGGTTATTGGGTTTATAGGGGATAAGGGTGGGAAGTAATTTATTAATATTTAATTAATATATGTTATTAAATAATAAAACATTATACCTATTTGTTAATTAATTATAAATAATTAGTTAATTAATTAAGCTCATATAGTCTATCTCATTAATTACTAATTAATTGGTAATTAATTAAAATTAATTAATAAATCATAATTATATACTTAAATAATTTAATGTAGATACATGTGTATGTAGTATTTATAAATTTATTAAAAATTGTTTTTATAAAAATAACATTTCTAGGTTTAGGAGCGGGTTATTGGGTTTATAGGGGATAAGGGTGGGAAGTAATTTATTAATAATTAATTTATATATGTTATTAAATAATAAAACATTATACATATTTGTTAATTAATTATAAATAATTAGTTAATTAATTAAGCTCATATAGTCTATATCATTAATTAGTAATTAATTGGTGATTAATTAATATTAATTAATTAATCATAATTATATACTTTAATAATGTAATGTAGATACATGTTTATGTAGTTTTTATAAATTTATTTATAATTATTTTATAAAAATTAACATTACTAGGTTTAGGAGCGGGTTATTGGGTTTATAGGGGATAAGGGTGGGAAGTAATTTATTAATAATTATTTAATTAATTAATAAAAGTAAATAAATCTTTCAAAATTATATCTAATTGGTAATTAGATATAATGCTCCTTCGCTGGAGTCGCTGTGCGCATAATAAATTGTTATAACATAACATAACATAACATAACATAATTATTATTAATTAGTTAATTAATACATTTTATTAAGTCAATCATTTTTATTACTAATTAATTGGTAACAATTAATGTATATGTTAAATAATAATAATAAAGTAAATCATTTTTTTTTGGTTACAGGGGTATTTGTTGGATTCAGGCTTAGTTTTTAGTTTTTGGGTAAAGGGGTATTTTTCGGGATCAGGGTCAGTTTTCAGTTTTTGGGTAAAGGGGTATTTTTAGGGTTCTGGGTCACTTTTTAGTTTGTGGGTAAAGGGGTATTTTTTGGGTTCTGGGTCAGTTTTCAGTTCCTGGGTAAAGGG
The DNA here is from genome assembly GCF_964263255.1 of Lissotriton vulgaris. Lineage (NCBI taxonomy): Eukaryota > Metazoa > Chordata > Amphibia > Caudata > Salamandridae > Lissotriton > Lissotriton vulgaris. Next base: position 1,086,970,565 of record NC_141693.1, on the reverse strand, counting down.
GTATTTTTTGGGTTCAGGGTCAGTTTTCAGTTTGTGGGTAAAGGGGTATTTTTAGGGTTCAGGGTCAGTTTTCAGTTTTTGGGTTAAGGGGTATTTTTAGGGTTCAGGGTCAGTTTTTAGTTTTTGGGTTAAGGGGAATTTGTTGGGTTCAGGGTCAGTTTTCAGTTTGTGGGTAAAGGGGTATTTTTTGGGTTCAGGGTCAGTTTTCAGTTTGTAGGTAAAGGGGTATTTGTTGGGTTCAGGGTCAGTTTTCAGTTTGTGGGTAAAGGGGTCATTGTTGGGTTCAGGGTCAGTTTTCAGTTTGTGGGTAAAGTGGTATTTGTTGGGTTCAGGGTCAGTTTTCAGTTTGTGGGTAAAGGGGTATTTGTTCGGTTCAGGGTCAGTTTTCAGTTTGTGGGTAAAGGGGTATTTGTTCGGTTCAGGGTCAGTTTTCAGTTTGTGGGTAAAGGGGTATTTGTTTGGTTCAGGGTCAGTTTTCAGTTTGTGGGTAAAGGGGTCATTTTTGGGTTCTGGGTCAGTTTTCAGTTTGTGGGTAAAGGGGTATTTGTTGGGTTCAGGGTCAGTTTTCAGTTTGTACGTAAAGGGGTCGTTGTTGAGTTCTGGGTCAGTTTTCAGTTTTTGGGTAAAGGGGTATTTGTTGGGTTCAGGGTCAGTTTTTTGTTTTTGGGTAAAGGCATAGTTTTAGGGTTCAGGGTCAGTTTTTTGTTTTTGCCTAAAGGGATTTTTGTTGAGTTCAGGGTCAGTTTTTAGTTTTTTGGTAAAGGGGTATTTGTTGGGTTCAGGGTCAGTTTTTAGTTTTTGGGTAAAGGGGTATTTGTTGGATTCAGGGTCAGTTTTTAGTTTGTGGGTAAAGGGGTATTTGTTGGGTTCAGGGTCAGTTTTCAGTTTGTGGGTAAAGGGGTCATTGTTGGGTTCTGGGTCAGTTTTCAGTTTTTAGGTAAAGGAATTTTTTTGGGGTTCTGGGTCAGTGTTATGATTTTGGGTAAAGGAGTATTTGTAGGGTTCAGTGTTATTTTTGTGTTTTTGGTACCTAGGTCTACAGGATAAAAATATTATTATTTTACATTTAATCAATTAAACAAAATTATACATATATAACATTACACCAACTCTAATTTACTGTAGACTACAGTTGGAATAATCTATTCTAATTAATTAGTGTACAGCACATATTAACATTTTATGTAGAATGCAGTAGGAATATTAATACTTATGTTATTACTGTGCAACACCTACTCTCATTTAATGTACACTGGATTTGGTATATGAATCATTACATTATTAGAGTATAACATATACTCACATGTCATATACAGTTCAATATTTTTTATTACATTGATAGTTTTTAGTCAGATAATAATACAAATTATTCACCATGATTGTATAAACTTTTATTTTATTAATGTTTTAACAAATACAATAAAATCATAATAACATTTTTTTATTTACATTTCATTTGAAATAAAGTTTTATAAACACACTTAATAACAACTATACAGAACCATTATTATTTTTCTTTTTTTCCATATGACATTAACATTCTTTATTATCTCTTTTACAAATTGTTATGTCAGAAAATAAATGTAAATATCACACATATTTTTATTTTAAGCTTTATTCTGCTTCATTAGTTAAGATTAAATTTTTATTACATAAATCAAAAATTATTCATCTTTTATAATTTTTTGTGTGACAATGTACTTAAGTTTAAGTTTAAGTTTAAAATATTTATTAAGCGCAACATACACCTGAGCGGTTTTTTGGCGCTGAGATAGCAAAACAGCCAGCTGGCAAAGTCAGTCGCTAGGACATAGACTGAAAAGGGGAACAGAGTTTAAGACAGAAAAGCCTGAGTGAATAAGAATGTTTTCAGTTCTTTACGGAAAATGGAATATTGAGTGAGAGACCTAAGGTGGAAAGGAAGAGAATTCCAGAACATGGGGGCAAGAGTGGAAAATTTCGAGCCACCCTGTTTTTTTTCCGGTAGCGAGGGACTGCTAAAAGATGTTGTGCCGAGGAGCGAAGGTCTCTGCCAGGGACATAAGCTTTGACGGCTGAAGATATAAAAAGAGGGGCCAGGCCCATCCTGGCCTGAAACGCCATGCAGCCTAATTTAAACAAGGCGCGTTCCCGAACGGGAAGCCAGTGAAGGATCTTCAGGAGGGGAGAGGTACTATGAAATTTGGGAAGCCCGAAGGCAAGGCGGGCCGCCTGGTTCTGTACCAGTTGCAGTTTGCGCAGGCTATACTGAGGGATGCCATTGAACAGGATGTTCCCGTAGTCCAGGCGGGACAGGACCAGTGCGGACATAATTAGTTTAAGTGCAGAGAAGGAAGAAAAACGAGAAATAGAACGGATAGTACGAAGAGTAAGAAAACAGGAAGAAACCACCGAACCTATCTGGGAGTGCATAGTGAGTTTATCATTTAGTTTGATGCCAAGAGTTTTAACAGAGGAAACTGGGGTAGGTGGAGAACCAAAGGAGGGGGGCCAAAATAGAGAATTCCAGGGACTGGAACAACCACCCGTAACCACAAGTTCCGTCTTATCGGGATTGAGCTTCAGGTGGTTGAAGTTCATCCAGTCCCTGATGAAAGATAGAGTAGATTGGAAGTTAGAGATGGAGTCAGAGGAAGAAGATAGGTTGAAGATGAGCTGGAGGTCATCGGCATAGTTATAAACCGTGACCTCCAGCTGCTGTAGAGCAAAGATGAGAGGCGAGATGTAAAGGTTGAACAGTAAAGGGGAAAGAGAAGAGCCCTGGGGAACACCGCACTGGACCTGGCAGGGGGTAGCTGAAAACTCCCCAAGATGAACCGCCTGGGTCCGGTCCCTCAAAAGGACGAGAGCCAAATAAGGGCGGAGCCTCCTATGCCCACCGCCCTGACACGGGAAAGTAAGATGGAATGATCCACCGTGTCAAAAGCGGCGGACAAGTCAAGGAGGACCAGCGCCTGAGATTTGCCAACGTCCATACCCTCTCTGAGGGTGTCTAGTACTGACACCACCACTGACTCTGTCGAGTGCTTGGGTCGAAACCCAGCCTGACACGGGGCCAGCCTCCCATTCTCCTCGACAAAGGAGCTGAGCGCAGATGTAACGTGTCGCTCAAGCACCTTCCCCAAAAAGGGAAGAAGGGAGATGGGACGATAGTTGGCCATCACGGAGGGGTCGGCTCCTGGTTTTTTTAAAATAGGAACGATGGAAGCGGATTTTAGTGATGGAGTGACAACCCCTTGGGCCAGTGAATCGTTAAGGAAGCCAAGAAGAGGCAAAGTACAGACAGAATAGACCTGCCGTAAGATGTGTGCCGGGCAGATGTCAGAAGGGGAACTAGATTTGATTTTGGGAAGGGGGGACAGGAAAAGTTCCTCAGAAAGAGGGGGAAAAGAATTGAAGAAGGCTAAGGCGGGGGTTGGCAGAGGATCAACAAAGAGAGGGGAGGGAGGGGGATGTTGGATTTAATTGTCGCGATTTTTCCTACGAAGTAGGAATTCAGCGAATCGCAGAGTTTCTGGGAGGGAGGGGGTTTAAGTGAGGTCCTGTCGGAAAAAGCCAGGTCGTGAGTGATGGCGAAGATCTCCTTCGGTTGATTCTCGGCCGCCAGGATTTTGGCTGAGAAATAGGCTTTCTTGGCCTCAGTGATGTTTTTTTTGTAAGTCCCTAGGAGAAGGACATAACAGGTCTTGGAGATGGGGGAATAGTCCCGTCTCCATTTGCGTTCTGCCCGTCGAACTGTAAGCTTCAGTTCTTTCAGATCATTACTGAACCCCCGATTGGTGTCTTTAGGGCGCCTAATCGAGGTGCGCCGAAGAGGAGTCAAGCAGTCGCTTCCATTCATAAGCCATGAATCGATGGCTTTGGCTTGAGCTGTGGAGTCCAGGCCCGATAAAGAGGGAGAGGAGGCCAGAAGTGAGGTCGTAAGGTCGGACAAATTGACCTTGCCCCAATTGCGAGCCCATGAGTTTTTAGCATGGATAGGTGTCTTAGTCTGACAGAGGCTAAGGGAAAACGAAATTAAAAAGTGATCAGACCAAGTGCAAGGGATAACAGACAGTGCAGACAGGGGACAGTTGAGAGACCAGACTTGGTCTAAAATATGGCCATGAATGTGGGTGGGAGTGTGGACAAGGGAGGTGAAATTAAGAGAAAGGAGAGTTTCCGAAAATTCCTTTGATGAGGCACATTCCTTAGGGTCCGTCGGCCAGTAATTGAAGTCCCCGAGGACTAGAACCGAGGCATAGTTGACGGCCAGGGTGCCGAGTAAATCTTGAAAGGCCGGGAGAAAAGATGGGGTTGGTTGAGGTGGGCGGTAGACCAGCACGATGGCTAGGTGGGGGAGAAAGAGGTGGAACGAGCCACCAAGTAGTCAATTACATTTTTTAACATTGTTAAAATAAACATTATTGTTTTAATCATATTTAATTATTACATTCATGTACATTTTTTACATGAGTTCATTGTAGGAGAATTTTTTTTTTTTTTTCAATATAACATAAAATAATACATTTTTTAAACACATTTGGTTCTGTATAGATATTATCTTTTATACTTGGGACTATTTTATTGATTTTTGGGCCCTTCTTTTGTAACCGGGTTAGGTCGTTTTGGGTTATTTGGAAGAAGGGCTGATCGCGGTTGGGAGACACTTCACGTTGCTGCAGGTAAGCTTCATTTTATATGTTATATGTGTATTATTATGATGTTTTGAGACTAGTGACATTATATTTAGTGTTGTTGAATGTGAGGGAGCTAGGTTTTTGATTTTGAAATCAGATATTTACGTATGGTATATACACGTTGTGTTAGTTAGTTAACTAATTATTTATAGAGTTAATTTAAGTCTTTTAGGGTATATCTAACTTTAAATTAGCAATGTTAATATGTTGGTATGTAATTATGTGCTAATTTTTGTGGGTGGGAATGTCTGTTTCCTATGTTTTTTTCATAGGTGTACGCTACGTCGGAAGTTCCGTATTTTTTTAATCCAACACTGATTTACAAACACTTCTTAACATTTTTCGGTATTTCCGGAGCGATTCTTTCTTTTATTCTACTTTTTCGGGTTTTTTATGGTAGTTCGATGGCTAAGGACCGCGTGGATTTCTTAATTTTGGAACAGTTGTATTTTTACATTTTTTTTGGGGTTACTTTTGTACTACCTGGATTACTTTGCTGGCGAAGGACGTTATTGGATTGACAACATAATTGGTAAGTCTTTGCTTTCTAATATTTTTGTGTGTGGGTAATGTCATATTTATTATGGAATTGTTTTTTACTTATTATTTATTTTTAATGTGTGCATATATTACAATAATATCATTATATATTGCATACATTAAATACTTTAGAAGGTCACGTTACATATTTTTCCTTACTTAGGTGCTACTTTTGGTGTTTTATAACAGTTTCGGAATTATTTACAGTAGTGTTTTGGCTATGATGTTTAGGTATTCTATGCCTTTCGTATTAGGGTAAAGTTTAACTTGTTCTTCCAGGTACCTGTGCATTTGTTTATTTTGTTTGGATGTTTTAGGGACAAGTTCGGTTACAGATTGGTCCATTCTAAATTCTTGATAGCTCTGTTCTTTCTGTAGGCATTTTATGAATTTTTCGAGAGTAGGTTTGCTTCTGCCAGTTGATTGGACAAATGCATTATGCCAACCTTCAACGGCATTGTTAGTTTTTGACTCCCCGTTAAGGGTACTAGTGTACACATTCCACCAGGGAATGAGGAATTTTGGATTTCTTCTGTGGCCAGATCTGTGGAGTCTGCCTACCCAGGTATCTTCAAAGTAATCGAGAAAAGGAGTTAATCTAGCTTCGTTTTGTTTATAGAATGGACTGTCTATAATAATATTGTAATGTTCAGCTACATCTGTTGTAGGGACGTAGGCAAGTGCTATATGTTTTTTGATTTGAAAAGCAAATGATGAATTTGTAGCATATTCAACACTTAGGGTAGTTTTTTGAAGGTGTCGCCATAAACACTGGTTGAAATGATAATAGTAGCCTTGAATGGAGGTATGGGGGTGGATTTTTAGAATAGTTGAGAGCATTGCATGCTCAAAATCAAGAATGATTTTGTCAGGAGAAAAATCATTCGTTTTTTGTTAGGCAATAGTGCATATAACAAAGGGATGTTGCAGTTGTGATAGAGGCCATGTATTGTGTATAATTGGAAGAATGGTTTGGGACAGATGTTAAATGTCCCATCCATCATCCAATATTGGCTTTGCTGCAGTTTTACTAAATTCATACTGGTACCAAAAATTATAAGCCTATTCTCATTGCTTTCGTTGTCATAAACTATAAAGGGTTGTTTATTTAAAGTAATTATTTCGTTAGCAGTAAAATTAATATCCTGATATGTTCTGGGACATGGTGTTGAAGAGGTTGTAGCTTTTTTGGTTCGTGCTATAGTTCTTTTTAATGATAGGATATTTGGCATTTGGGTTGTGGCTGTTTTGGGAATTTTTTGGAATGGCTTCTTTTAAAATTACATTAGTTTGCTTTTGGGATCCAGTACTAGCTTCTTTTATACTTTCCATAGCTGTTCTAACTTCTATTTCTGTTATATTAGGTGGATGATTATGTTCCCTAGTATATAGTACTGTAGCTTCTTTTGTTGTTGCTCTGCCATAGCACTTGTTCGAATAATATTTGCAACATTTCCAATTCACTTTCATGCCATATTGTTTTTCCTGTGTGTACGTGTAACCCATGTAGCAGAGTAATAATTTTCCTTTTTGGCTGGTCACAAATTCGGCTCCTTCGGTCATTTTGTACTTTGTATATCTATAAAATATATATATAATAGTTAATGTCAATGTAAATGTGATCAATAATCTATGTTAGTGATAAGTAGGAATGTTTATACTTACGTGTTTTAGAATGTACAGCAAAACTTAGGAGTTTCTTGCTTCTTTAGTTGAGGATAAATGGTTGTGATGTTGTTGTAGCTGTTATGAGAAACATGAAAGTAGTATATTATTAATTAATGTTTAGGTAAATTAGCAATTTTAGAGCTCATTTTTCTTACAACAGTGATTCACATTGTGAAGATACTTACATAATTTTTGGAGGTTGGTATTTGCCAGTAGAATTGTTTCTTAGGCTTCTGTAGAATAGTTTGTAGTGTTATCTTTAAAAAATAAGGAACATATGAGTTTGTTTAATCAACATGTTGGTAGGTTTTTTTAAACATGTGGTAAATATGTTATTTAATATACTTACTTAGTGATTTGTATTACTATTGTTTAGAATGTGAAGTTCTGGTTGTTGTCTGTATATCTATGCACCGTGTTAGCTCTGTAAATAAACAATATATTATAGAAATTTATTAGAACAGTTATAAATGTTTGTATTGTTTTACCAATTTTATTGCAGTTGCGTAAAACTTACAAAAATGTTTTTTTGAAATAGTACTGAGGTCCTCAGTTAATTAGTAGTGCAGTTTTCAGTACTCGAATCTACATAGAAAAAAATATATGTTGAGCACAACTGTTTCTTTTTGTGTGTTTAGATTTGTGAGCACATATTTAAACAATGTGAGCTAACTTACATAGTTATTCCATTCAGTATTCATATGCTTTATTCACACTTTGTTTGAGCAGAATATTCAGTTGTTGTAGTATCTACAAAACAAAATATATTTCATTATTTAGCATGTTAAGTAGTATGAATAGCAAAGGGCCACAGGGTATTTAGCAGGTAAATAATTAGTAGTACTCAATTATGCTGGTTCTATTTTATGTACTTACTTAGGAAAAAGTATTGTAGAAATTGTTCTGATGTTCTTACTTCAGTAGTTCAGCACATTTTTGTAGTATAATCTGTAGAAATAAAAATATATGTGGGGGATAAATGATTATTTCAGTGTGTTTAGATTTAATTCGACATAATGAAACAAGGTGACATTACTTACATATATTTGTGAATCTGTATTCCTATGCTTTGTTCACAGTTATTTAGAGTAGAATATTCAGTTCTCGTAGTATCTTAAACAAATAGTTGTAGAAAATTATGTAGCATGTTAACTGCAATGAATAGCAAAGGGGTACTGGGTATTTAGCAGGTAATTAAGTATTACTGGCAAATAAAGCAGTTTCTATTTTATTTACTTACTTAGTAAAAAGTATTGTAGATGTAGTACTGATGTCCTTAATTCAGTAGTAGTGCAGTTTTCAGTAGTAGATTCTACAGCAAAATAAAAAGATGGTGTGCAAAAGTTATTATTTCTGTGTGTTTAGATTAATGTGCACATAATGAAACAATGTCAAATTACTTACATAGTTTTCAGAATCTGTATTCCTATGTTTTGTTCACAATTATTTGGAGTAGAATTATCAGTAGTGGTAGTATCTAAAGAAAATATTTTTATATAATTATTTAGAATGTTAAGTATTATAAATAGCAATGGGGCACTGGGTATTTAGCAGTTAAGTTAATACAATTAGCAAATAATGCACTATCTATGTTATTTACTTACTTAGTAGATGTAATAGTAGGTTTATAGTCTGGTTCTTCTAGTTGTTGTGCAGCAATTCGGATAGAGATGAATCTCCTTCTGTGACTTTTGGTAAGTAGTTTGTGCTTACGTTTTCATTGCTTATATAGGGGAGTGTCAGTAGTAATTACTTTCCTATTGGTTAATTTAAAAAATTAGGGTTGTGATTGGTTACTTAGTAGATTTGAATTTCTGTTGAGATTAATTAGTATTAGAATTGAAAAACCAATATTAATTATAAAAGTATACAAAGTAGCATAGAATATTTTTATATGTGTAGTTGATATTATTTTTACCAATATTAAACATTATATGAATTTATAGTGTGTGTATAGTAGAAATAAAAGTGTGGTATGTTATTTTTTGATGTGAAAACATATAAAGCGTTCATTAATTATGTAAACACATGCTTTTAAAAAGTCGATATATTTTATAATCCGATATTTATGTGCACGATATATTTGATGTCGATATTTTTGTAAATGTCATTATTTTGTGTAGATTGCGATATTTTTGTCTTCCGATATTAATGTAGTCGATATCACAGTAAACGATATTTTTGTATATCGATATAAAAAAATCGATATTTGTGTACATATATAGTAAAGTATAGGATCCCGATATTTTTGACATCGATAATTTTGTTCCGATATTTTTGTACATCGATATTCTAGTTCTCGATATTTTGTCAGACATTCGTGTACCGCACAGTCAACAATTTCCGTTCCGCTATTTCAGCGGGCCATCTTCCTGTGGATGGGAAACCTGTGGGAGAGCATCCACTTGTGGCTAAGGTTCTTAAAGGTATTTGTCTGGCTACTCCTCCACGTCCTAAATATGTTTCTTTATGGGACGTTTCGGTTGTCTTGCGTTTCTTAGAAGCCTGGCCGATAAATTCTTTATTGACCCGTAAACAACTTTCGGCCAAACTTACTATGTTGTTGTGTTTGCTTTCCTGCAAACGAGTCTCGGATGTCCGCGCTTTGGATCTTGCGGGGCGTAGCTTCACGCCTGAGGGTGTTACCTTTCGCCTTTCCAGGCGCACTAAAACTAATACTGAGGTCATCTCTTATCCTTCATTTCCTGCTCGGCCTAACCTTTGTGTCGTCCAATGCCTTAAAGATTATGAGGTGAGTACTTCTCTTCTTCGCTCTGATATGCAAGGTCAATTGTTGATTGCATTGCAGAAGCCCTTTCGCCCCGTTACCCCGGCCACATTGGCTCGCTGGGTACGGTGGCTTATGGGGGAAGCGGGCATTGATGTTTCTGTGTTTGGTGCTCATTCTGCCCGTGGGGCCATGGCCTCTAAGGCCTTCTCTTTGGGTGTCACCTTGTGGGACATTATGAAAGCGGCCGACTGGTCATCAGACTCTGTTTTCAAGACCTTTTACTTTAAGCCTATTGCTACTGTTGCTTCTGTTGTGGTGGAGGAGCTTTAAACAAGCATAATCGGAGCCTCCTGTCCTGAAATAGAATTCAAAATTTGCAAACATTCGTGACAAGAATTTTCAATTCTATTAAGAACTAGGAGGCGAGGATTATCCCACACATTGTTTGAACTTTGTATTCACTGCAGAATGTTCATTACTTGCTCTGTATGCAATTGTTGTTATTGCCTTGTTTTCTTTACCCACCCTTCTTGACATGTTTCTGTCTGTGATAGACGTGTATTACCGCTTTGTATCTTTTTCAGGATCTGATCCCAAATGATGTGCCTGCAGTGCGGCGTGGCTGTTCCTGCTTTCTTCTTTGAAGATGGTTCCTGTTTCTCCCTTCGGCAGTTGCTTCTTTGAACTTTCCTTCGTTGCCCTGGATTGGGGTTTGTTTTTGCATTGACTTTTCCTGTACTGTTTACTGCTTTCCTGGATTTCCTTCTCACCAAAGAAAGAGGAAGTGGGATTGTCTTCATGGCTATTTATAGTACGGACTCTATGGTTATGACCCAAGTGTTTCTGGGTAATGTAGTTTTTACATGGCTGCTGGGCATTTCAAAATAAAGAAATGAGACTAGCATAATCCTCGCCTCCTAGTCCTTAATAGAATTGAAAATTCTTGTCACGAATGTTTGCAAATTTTGAATTCGGCTCCTCCTGTTGCGTTGCGGTCAGCAGCTCCGTCCACACAGCGAAGGGGATCCGCGATAAACAGCGGTGTTAAAAGTCGCAAGATGTCTTTAAACATGAAGGTGTTCCTAAAAATATGTGGAGGGAGCATCTTCTTTCCTTCTTTTCCTTTACTTCAGTTAATGTGTAAATAAATACTTGCTGTTTGTTTAACATCTTTCTAAATGTTAGTGCTCAGTCACGTAAAGAGCAGCCCAGTGCTCTGTTCACCAGGGGACCGTATGTAAAGGTCAGGAGGGCTGAATGCAGCCCCGGGTGTACTTTTAGTATCCCTGCTCTAGGGAATCCTTTAAACTAGCTTAATCTTTAGTTAATTCCCATTTTTCTATAAAGATTCAGAGCGGTATTTAGCCTGGGTAGAAACATTAGAGACCTTTTAATTTTAACACATTTCTTGGCAGGGCCTTAGGAATGGGTGGCCTGTGAGGGCCGTGCCAACCTTTCTCAATGTTTGCCCTCCCAAATAATACTGACAGCTGGCAGAGTTTCTCCAGAAAACTCTTTATTGAAATAAACTGTATACCCCTTGGCATGTATTAAAAGCACACACAAAAAAGCAAAAGCACTTCTCTTCGCTTAGGGGTATATCCGAGGGACTGAGTGGGCGCAATGTCCCATCTATTCCTTGGTCAGGGGAGACTTGGTTCTCCAATATAGGGCCAGTTAACAACTATTATTTCTGTGGCCTAAAATATGAACAATTTCTGAATGTTTGCATTTTAGCTGTGCACCTTCTCTTCTTTACTGTTCCTGGGAGCAGTAGAGAAAGATGTATGTTCCTCGAAGATCTAGTTAGGGTTACACATGCAGTCATGAAAAGTAAAGAGACACTTGTTAGAAAAACAAACTTGTGACCCAACTAATTCTTTATTATTCACATCTATTGTAGTAAAAGTGAAGGTGCATTTAATGTATACTTTTGTATGTTTGCATGTTTAAAAGGATTCCACTGTGTTACAGTGTTTAGATTTTAACCTGAGCGGTAAACCTGGCTTCTCTATGTCACCATGTGTCACAGTGATTAAATCAGTGATTAAATCAGAAACTATATGAGGCCTAATCATAAAGCAATGTGCGCTTAAAACTTTAACTTTCTTGCACAGACAGTTTTTGTGCACAGCAAAAGTGTTCTGTATGACTAAATAACTTCCTGTAGGTGCGTAGTGGGTGTTTCAGGAAATTTTTGAACACCCACAAACTTACATTAATGAGTATTCACAACTCATTTTATAACCATTTCCAACTTGTTTGGATTGCATTTTTTTAGCACGCAAAAATACATGATTATGGGCGAGATGTGCTATCAAACTGATCAGAAAAGTGGTCACATACTATGCTCTGACGTTTAGCGACCAGTATTTAATTTTACAACCAATCTAAAGACTATTAGGTTGATTTGAACAGGGTCACACAGGGTCTCTGAGCCAGCTGCCTAATGAGTATTAAGTAAGTCTGGCAGTAAACTCTGTTCCACTCGTGGAGTTTGCGGAGATTTCAGAACTCCGCGTTATGCAGAGCTCGCGGAGTTCGGAAAAACTGCTGCACGGAGCGTGGTTCTTTCCCTTGCTTGCATGCTTTAATGTCAAGTTTGCGAACGCAAGCATGGAAAATCAAGCTCCTGGCGCGAATTCTCCACGCAGGCGGTCATATTTTGCATTGTGAGTGGTCGCGTATGCTCACGACTGCACGCATTGAGAAACTGTCTGTTAGAGTTGAGGAAGCTACCACTCAAGTAAAAATCTTCTTGAGGAGCAGAAAGGAAGCAGTGCATACTTGCGCTGTGCATAGTGTTGTTCGCAATGATTGCACAGTGCATACAAACACTGAAAATCACAGCGAACTGCATTTATCCAAGACACTTCGCCGCTTGCGGAGCTTCACGTAGCACTGTGGAGTTTTTTTGCTCTTCGCGTAGCTCTGCATAGCAGAACTCTGCGAACTCCACCTAGGCTTATCATTAACCTGCGGCGGCCGGCACAGGTAAGTGCTGTGGGGCGGGCACTGCATGGGGGAAGCTGACACACAACTGAATAGGTACTATTTATTTATTTAATTATACCTATTCTGTCATCTGTCGTCTTCCCCCCTCCCACCCCGCCTCACCGCATTTACCTGTGCCGGCTGCTGCTGGTATTAACTGAGCACCCCAAAATTTGTGAGCCCCTGTGATTCGCTATTTACACAGGATCGTTGCCCAACAAGGGACAGCGAAATACCATTCCTGTGCTGGTGTTCTCAAATTGGAAAAGTCTTTTTAAAGCAGGCTGAGTTCCTTAAAGGTACCGCTATGGACTTAAAAATAATAAAAGTTTCTTGAAGGGACCCATTCTTCTTTGCATATAGGTCACCACCCCATTTGCAGTGTTGGTAATTGTTCAATTATTTGTGACCAGAATTGCAACATTGATATATTACATAACAAATTGCAGTTTGGAATGAAGGCTCCCTTTTAAGCCAATTAGAAATAGTAATTCAGTAGAGGTTGCAAATCCTCTTTTGTGAGTTAGAAAAAGATTTCCCAAAATGTAGTTTGCACCAAAAAGCATTTTGGAGTCACAAGCTCAGTGATTTGGTGAATAGCAGGGTTTGTGATCCTATTTCTGGCCTAAATTCTTGATTCTCTCCAGACATCAGCATTTTCTTATGGATTGTAAAACTCAGGATTCATTCTGTTCATATCTAGTACTGGTGGATCCCCATTATCATAATTCCTGATAAATGTTTACTCTTTGCGATCTAAAAAGAGTCAATAGGATCTATTTATTAAGGCAGTTTCTACTCTGTTTGCTTGTACTGTGCACGCAAAACTGCTTCTGACTCTTAACTCAGCTTTACTTCTGAAACAGTGAGAGGGACATCCAGAACGTATGCTAGAGACAACTTTCTCAGTCTGTCTAATTGCCATCAATCCCACTTAGCCCTTGGTCCCTGGAGACCACGTGAGTCAGCTTGCCACTGCCATCAGTATGACTGACTTCAACTTGAGCGTGCACAGTTTCTGGTCTTCTGAAGCTACAGAGATATCAGCTCTTCTTACGGAACTCTGGCCGGGATACACAGAATTCATAGGAGAGCCCCCCTTCAGATTGTCGAAAAAATATATATGTGTGCCTAGTTTCAGCATACTCATAACTTCTATGGAGGAATTGTGGCTAAGACTTCCATAGTAGATTTGGCAGTGGACATATATGCCCTCAAAAAGTTATTATCTTGCATTGGTATTGCAAAACGTTGCCCCTAGTCTCTAACTAAGTCGGTTGTATGATGTTACAACGCATTCCGTTGTAACGCATGCCTTTACCACGCATGCGTTCCAACACGAAAGCCTTTCTCATGCATAACCTTTGCCACGAATATTCCTTTACCACACATACTTTTACAATGATATTCATTGTAAATTCATGCATGGTAAGGGCATACTCTTGGTAAAGGTTATTCCCCCACCCGAAACCCTTCTTACAAATACCCCTCCCCTGCCCTTAACCCTAAAATCGGACCCCTGCTTTTTTTTCTAAAATCTAATATTCCCCTTACCTTTCCATGTCTCTTCTCAATGTTCTTCCGTGGTGACGTCGCACGTCGTTAAGAGGAAACAGAAGTCTCTTTCCATTCCTCTATAACGCTGATTGCCTCCTGATTGCCTCCACATAGGAACTTCAACAGGTCCGTTTTATTGGGGGGGGGGGGGTAAACCCCAAAGCCCCCTGTTCTTTTCATGCTTTTTTGGGGGGGAGACCCCACAAGACCCGTTTTTTATTTTTAGCCTATAACACACATGCCTTTAAAACGTATCTCGTAGTAAAGGTATGCATGGTAAAGGCTTTTCGTCTTAACCATGCATGCGTTGTAATGCATGCGTGGTTAAGTTATGCATGGAAGCGGCCGTGTTGTAGTGGTCGTTTCCCACTGAGCCAGTCCAAGAAATTATTGTTGGGCTACCTCAACTTCTGCCTCAATTTTAGATGTTCTGGCAGTCAGGTCTATATGCGAAGTGCTCTAGGAGTTCAGCAGGAATTCATCCCCTTCCCCAGAGAAAGTTCCCTTCATTTTTCTCAGTTTGCTATAATTTTATCCTCAAGCCCAGGTCACCTTTTCACTGTGTGGGAGGCGGGGTTGCCATTTGTATCTCTAGGCATCTCAACAACTGGGGGTGCAGGTTCTTCACTGGGTCTGTCCATACTGCACTCCTGCCAAAAAAAGCCCAGTGGATGCAATCTGCTGCAGTAGGGGCACTCTTTGATCCCCGGTGACTCCCACCTGCCACCCATTCTCTCAGAGTAGCGTTGGGTCAACCTCTGCACTTGGGGGTCTTAGGGGCATATTATCAAGACAGGCGATAAAATTATTGCAGTTTTAGCGGCAGAAAACTGCCGCTAAAACAGCGATAATGGGCTTGATAATATTCTCTAAGGAATTCCTATTGAAGCCCATGTTAAATGTGAAGGACATCTAACATGGGCTTCAATTGGAATTCCATATAGCATATTATCAAGCCCATTATTGCCGTTTTAGCGGCAGAAATTTTATCGCCTGTCTTGATAATATGCCCCTCAGTCTCACCCTCTGTTCAGCACAGCAGCACAGCAGGAAGTGCCATCAATCACACGCAACCTCTCCTCCATAGGGACCACATGAGTCGGCTTGCCACTGCTGTCACAGGATTGATTTTATGCTGAGCGTGCATAAATTCTAGTCTGCTGCATCTACAAACATATCACTGCCACTGTTCCTTTCATAGCAGCCACAGGAAGCGAGACTCACTATCCTTCAAGGCTCACAGCCACTTCCCTAACCTAGTGGATAGCAACGATCTGCCTGAGCTCATCAACGGAAAGTGAAGCTGGCAGGTGAGAGATGAAGCAGCCAAGGGACGCTAGACTGAGTAGCCATCTTGGGCCTTAGCCGGTCACACCTTCCTCTGCTATTAAGTCTAAATGCACAATTACTACCAAATGGGGTTCCAAAAATGTTACTTGTAGTGTATCTGTACGTCTAAACATGAATGCTTTATTTAAGTCATGTACTGATTGTAATAGTACTTCCCAATATGGCTGCCATATCTTTATTTACATAGCACCAGTACTAGTTGGCATTTCCACCAGGAAGGCTAAGACCTGAACTGGCATAGTTTTTACTCTCCTCCCACCGTTCAGGTCAGGTGTGATTAACAAGAGTTTGAAGAGTAGTGTCAAAAGACAACATTTCTGTGTGGGATATTTAGTTATGCTGCTCTAAGATCTGCTTCTTTCACAAATTTCTCATGACTAAAATGTAAATCACATTGCTGACACTGTCTCAGTTTTACCAGCCTTTCAGAGGCGAACTCTACATATTGCTTTTTGGAATATCTCATAATCAAGTATGAGTGGGGCAATGTCCATTATGTCTTACATTTGACCACAGTTGCTGCACACAATAGCCGTGCCCGAGAAAGCCTTTGTGAAGTATAACCTGCTGGTTTGATGTGCCTGCTGCATAAATCTTTATTTAATTACCAGAACCTAGGTTCCATTCCTGGTAGGATAGTTTGTTAGATTGAAGTGCTGGCAGCAAAGGTCTGCACACATCTTGAATTTAAATAGCTTGAACTTCGCCTGACCCATTATACTTTCATTTCATAGTTGGGCTGTTATTCAACAGACTCTAATTTTCAAGGCTTAGTCAGATTACTCTTCAAGCTTCAGCATGCTAATATTTCATCAACTTTAGAAAGACTTTGGGGCATATTATCAAGGGGGTTTATCTCCTCTTTTTTTGCTTTAAAAGCCAAGAAGGCGGAGATAAAATTATCTCCCTATTACCTAGCTGTCGCTAACACCAGTTAGCGACAGCTAGTAGGAGAAAGCCACCATCTTGGGCCCCGCTTTGCATGTCAGTGATATTTATCACTAATGACATGCAAAGTGGGCGTGCCAAGAAGTTAGCGACTGGAAACAGTCGCTAACATCGCTATCTCCTATTACCAACTTTTGGAGATATTCGCACTGAGCGCGAATATCTCCAAAAGCTAACACCTGCGCCTGAGCAGTTTTTAGCCATGTTATCCAATGGTAGGTGGATAACATGGCTAAGAGCATTAGCTCGGTAATGCATGAATAGCGCTGACTTTTCAGCGATATTCATGCATTTCGGCCGTTTTTTATCTCTTAGGAGATAAACCTTGATAATAGCAAGGTTCCTAAGCGATAAAAATCGCCGCAGCTTGGCGATAAAAATATAGCCGCTAAACCAACATAGCGATACTTATCGCTAGTTGTTGGTAATATGCCCCTTTATTCTGTGAGAGCTGGCATCCCCATCCAGTCAAATGTTTCAAATGGACCCATTTCCGCCCCTCACAGTGACCAGCCCTCTAGCATATCTACCCGCTGTCTATGTCCTTGTATAGCCACTTCAGGCACGTTCTCGTAATTATACTGGGTATGCTTATGTGTGTTACTATGTGTCTTTTTCTGAGGAACAGCATTTAAAACTTAAAGCAGGAATCTTCAGCCTTTACAAATGTGAGCAAAATTTCCCACACTTTGCTCTAGGTGAAGATCAGCCCATCCTGCATTCAGCTGGTAAGGCTTCACACCCACAGATGGCAGATGCTCCTACAGCGCCTGATCACTGAGGCTGATGCTAGAAATACGCAGCCAAAGGAAAGTGTTCAAGGGGTTGGAAATACAGTTGGCTGGGGTGAGCACAACAGCTACTGCAAGATACCCCTCAGGCCTCTGAGCAGCACCAGGAACATGTGTCTGACAACTACAAAGGGTTGCTAAAATTGTTTAGAAAAAAGAAAATTAATATTTTGTAAGCATGATACGTAAAATAAAGGTACATAAAGTTGTGAGTAGGTGGACTTCACATTTACACACACCTCTACATTAAATTCCATTGTTCTATATAAATTTACTGGTCAAATGTACTTCATCAATGTAATGTTATCTAATGTAAGTTTGATTTGTAAAGCACTGCTTGTCACCCATAACAGTATCCAGGCGCTGAGTAGGTGGGAGTAGGTGTGTGGTGTGGCAGGGCCTGAGTACAGGAAGTCTTGATGGACCTGCAAAAAAGTCTAAGTATAAAGGCAGGCTTTCAGCTTCTTGCAGAATTCAAGAAGTAAGGAGGAGGCCCTGATCTGTTAGGCGAGTTAGTTCCAGGATTTGGTGGCTTGGTAGGAGAATGACCAACTTCCTTTTCTGCCTCTGTGTATGCTGTGTGTGTGGTGTGCGAGTGAGAGTGAGAGTGAGGCTGAGCAAAGATGTGTGATGGGTTGGCTAAAGGGAAGCTGATGATTGAGGTATGTGGGTTGTGTGCTGTGTAGTAACCTGAATGCGTGTGTGAGAAGTTCGAACTGGCAGTACTTTTGGTTGGGGAGTTGTGGTGACTGATCAGCACAGGAGGTCGAGAATGAGTCTCAGGATACAAACAAAGTGGTCCCAGTTGAACATACACTCGACTCAAACCATAAATACCAAATTAGATAATTACAGAGACAATTATAACAGCATTGTTTTTAATCACAACGTGTATCATAAAAATTCATTCATAGAATAAATACATAGTAAATCACATATAGTAATGCCCCTAAGAAATGGAGTAGGGAAGGGTAGTGCTGGGATGGTGAAAGTATAGAGATTAGAACATGGGTCACTAAGACCTAAATACACCAAAAATACTGATAAATTAACACAATGGAACAAATAACTCATTAATCAATTTGACCAAACATGCCTCAAATAAATATGCATACATTGTATATTAATGCCGGTGTATTATAGGCAGCCTGAGTACAAGGTCTGGATAAATTGGGTTACAAACAAGCTACCCGCTCGAGGTGCCACTAGTGAACATTGGGCGTTCCCCCTTTTCTCTTTTTTTGTGTAGATTCCCAGTGACTCGCATTATCTTATTTCCATATACAATATTGCCGGCAGGTATGTTTTTCTAATCTCACTATTCATTAATCACGTAGCCAACGTGTCCAGTGTGAGAATCAACGGTGCCCCACCCCCCCCTTGTTTGTAACCCAATTTATCCAGACCTTGTACTCCGGCTGCCTATAATACACCGGCATTAATATACAATGTATGCATACCTCCTGAATATGATAACAGATGCGTATTATTACATCCCTTGTGTTATTAATATTGTTGCAACCTGTGAAGTTTACATTGATGTATAACCCTTTGTGTACGTCACCTAAATGAATATGTTTGATATTTTAGACGTAACCTATTATCTTATCTCCAAGAGTCCATTGCTATTGAACCCAACCTATTGCATTGCAGCACTAACTCAAGGTATGCCAATTTACATGTTTTGAAAATTTACTATTTAATTGCATTTTTGATGGAGTTTCTTTGATTTACAATGGGTAGATATAACACCTGAACCAATGCCCTGGTTAAGTATACCATGTGTCAGTTGCTTCTGTGCAGGGTACTTTTCCAATACTTTCCAGAACTATCCAATCAATGGCATCATTCACTATCCCAGCACTACCCTTCCCTACTCCATTTCTCAGGGGCATTACTATATGTGATTCACTATGTATTTATTCTATGAATTAATTTTTATGATACACGTTGTGATTAAAACCAATGCTGTTATAATTGTCTCTGTAATTATCTAATTTGGTATTTATGGTTTGAGTCGAGTGTATGTTCAACTGGGACCACTTTGTTTGTATCAATATTCCGCCCAGGTCCCAGTGACTTCTTGGGTTAACCCGTGTTTGTGCAGCACGAGAATGAGTCTCACAGCATGTTTTAGATGGTTTGAAGTCTGTAAAGAAGATGGGTTGGGATTGCGCCTTACAGTACGTTGTTCAAGTCTAATCTGTTTGTGATTAGGGCCGGTATGATGTTATGTTTGGTGTCCATTCCGAGCCCATTGAAGATTTTTAGTAACATGCGGAGAATATGGAAGCATGAGGAGGCAACAGTGTTGACCTGAGACTTCATGGTGAGGTTGCTGTCCCAAATGAGGCCTAGGTTCCTAGTAGGGTATTTTGGGGTGGGTGTGGGTCCGAGTTCCAGGGGCCACCAGGTGTAGTACCAAGGTAAGCTCTTATTCCCAAAGATCAACACTTCAGTTTTATAGGGGTGAGCTTGAGGTAATTTATTTCTGTCAGTGTGGGAGATGATGTTGATTCTGTAGAACCTGATGATGTTAGCCAGAGGATTCATGTACATGTTGAAAAATTTAGGACTGATTGATTATCCCTGTAGGATTCTGCAGATGAGGTCCTTGTGTTCTGATGTGAACAGCGTGAGCCTGACTCATTTTGTACTTTCAGAGAGGAAGAAAGCTATCCATTTGAGTGTTGGTCCTTGCATTCTAGCTATGTGTAGTCTGGCGAGGAGTATGTGGTGGGAAACAGAGTTGAAAGCGGCAAAGAGGTCGATGAGCATGAGGGTGATGGCCTGTCCATGGTTGAGGGTGGTGCATATGTTGTCTGTCTCAGTGATGAAGGCTGTTTCAGTGCTGTGATTGTTTCAGGAGTTGGTGGCATTCTGGGTGGTCAGAAAGTTGTTGTTGATGATCTTTTCAATTACTTTGACAGGGAAGGGGAAGAGCAAGATGGTTCTGTAGTTGTTGAGTTCTTTGTGGACAGCTGAGGTATTTTTGAGAACGGCTGTGACTTTGGCATGTTTCCAGCTGCCAGGGAAAGTGGCTCTATTGATGATGGAGGTGAGTGCAGCCTTGATTGGGGTTCTGCCCAGCTTGTAGATATAGTGCGGGCAGGGATAAGTGGGCACCTGCGAAAGGACTGTCCTCATTATTGTTAAAGTGTCCTCGATAGAGAGAGGGAGGGTTTCATGCTGTCAGTTTGTAGTCTTTGGTTGATGTGGTTAGCAGGCTGGAAAGCTCAAACCGGGGTGGCTGAGATTCAAAGTTGCTGTAGATCTTGGTGACTTTTTCCTGGAAAAAGTTGGAAAGATTGTTACAGAGTACTTGGGTAGGGGTGATGGTATTGGTTGCGGCTGTTGGGTTGGTGAATTCCTCCGCCTGTGCCCGGAGGCGCTTAGAAATCACCACGCCCCTCTCGCCAGCAAACCGGAAGGACTTAAACCAACTGGCTCTCCACGCAGCGGGGCGGGACATGCGCGGCGGGCGCCGGGCTAAGCCCGGGCAAAGGGCTGGCCATCAGTAGCCGAAGGAGGCCGGGCAGGGATGTATGTTGTTACAACGCATACTTTTACAACGCATACCTTTACAAGCATTTTTTACACCGCAACATCTATTACAACGCATTCCATTACAATGGATGCCATTACAACTAATTCTTTGAAACTACCTTTACAACGCATTACACTACAATGCATACTACATTTACAACGCATACCATTACATTGCATGTATGGTAAGTATTGGATAGTGTAGGGGTAAAAATTACTATTCTAACTCCAGGGGGGTGCAACAGTAGGGTAAGTGTTGGATAGTGTAGGGGTAAAAATTACTATTCTAACTCCAGGGGGTGCAACAGTAGGGTAAGTGTTGGATAGTGTAGGTATGCGTTGTAATGGTATGCGTTGTAATGACAGCGTTGTAATGATATGCGTTGTAATGACATGCGTTGTAGTGGTATGCGTTGTAGTGACATGCGTTGTAACGGCATGCGTTGTAATGGATGTTGCGTTGTAAAAGTTTCGTTGTAAAGGTAGTGTGTTGTATATGTTGCGTTGTTAGTGTTGTTTCCCCCGGGCAGGGCCACCACCCTTGGCTGCCCAAAGCTGTGGCCGAACTGTACACTATGTGCTGCGGTAATTTTCTTTTTTATTAAATTGCCAGTCAATACCAACTCTTAATGTGAAAAGTCTAATTTGATGATTGTCAGTATTGTTTTTATCTTTATTCCATTTGGTAAAGTAATTACCGTCCTTGTATATTTCATACCTGGTGAGAACCTCAGCCAAGCATCATGGCTAAAAACAACCCTTCTACCACCCACCCTTGCACACGGCAAAAAGCTGCTCTAACAACCCCACTTCCGAGCTTAACTGCAATAGATAAAATGCTGCAAAAAACAATAGGGGTTGTAGCTTCTGCTATAGAAAACACTGAAAGACGCCTTTCTCTAACACCTGCCATGCTCCCCCCTTTGTCGCCCGGGAATGTATCCCTAGCCACAGCTAACTCCCCGGATTCGATGCTAGTGTATTCCTTCGCTGAGCTCCCCTGCGCGCAGGTCGAGTTAGATGTCGACCCCCCACAGCAATCAATCCCCCATCTAGCTCCCAAGGTAGTTAAAAAGGTACCCAAGCAATGTCCTAGAAAAAAGAAGTCTAAACCACACAAAAAAGTTGCTAGGCCGACCACACCTGTTCCAGATGCTCCTCAGGTCGATGTAGGCCCATCTTTTTCCACTCTAGCACCCTCATGGTCTACTCATTTAATAATTGATCTACAAACGCATATGGAACAGCTCATCCAATCCCAGTTTAAAATTTTGATGAGTAGAATTGACAAAGTTGCCTCTATGATAAACTCCAAGAGTGGAACAAGTGATCAGTTCTCAACACCTACCAGGACTAATCTCCCGGTCCCCGCTGTAGGAAACACTAATCAGTTATCCCAAGGTCTAAGTCATGATGAAGGCCTACAAGCAGACAACCGGGATTTAGGGCCGGGTCTACTGACTATGTCTAACCACCCCATTGCCCTTATCCCGTCTGGCCCAGCCATTCCATCAAGTGGGCACTTAAACAGCGTGAGCTCAAGCCCCAAGATCCACCCCAGCCCCAAAAATGATCCCAAAACACCAGTCGAACCGGGGCCTGCAGCCTCAAAAGACTATTCCAACCCCTCCAGTCATTGCTCCAAAACAACCACTACCTTGTATTCAGCTACCCCCCGAGGCTTCGCCGTACGTGGTGGTATTAACAGGAGTTCCATTTTTGACTGGAGAGCAAGGTGAAACGTATCCTGAGCTGAAGAACAAAATCATATTCTGGCTGAACAAATTTAGACCATTATCGAATCTGGGACATGGAGAAATTTTCTTTGCCAGAGGAGTAAGCTGGATAGGGACCAAACCTAAAAACATTAGAGGGGACTGTGTGATCATTAACTCCAGGGATCCCGGAGTGGTAAACCACATTGTTCAATGGGTTGGCCCCTGTCAACTAGGACCAATCACTCCTTTTCCCCTAGGGTACTTCTACCCACGCGAAATGGTTCCCAGCAGGTTTGGACTATCTTTCTCTCACAAGGGTGGAGAGGGGGTAGAAATTAATATACCCGTGGAGAATAGATTCAGTGCCCTGAACAACGTTGATTGACTAGCCCTCTCACTTTGGCACAATGATTAAGTCCCTAATCCAGCTGGGTGTTTGGTGGCGATGGAGGGCGGGAGGCAAGAGGAGGAGCTATCCAAGATAGTTTGCGGTGCCACTGAAGTGGGTCCACCAATGTCTCTATCTACTGCAAACCTTAAATCTTGTTCCCCAGTAGACGGAAAAGGGACGGACAACTGTGTTGGAACTCCCTCTACCACCATGCCCCCGCCTACTATAGCTAATCTTGTATGGGCCCAGCCACGCATCTCACTAATTGGGACTTGGAACGTAGCGGGGCTGGGTTCTAAGCTATCTAACCCAGAATAGGAGTAGCTGGTGGACCAGTTTGATGTGTGTTTATTTCAAGAGACCTGGATGCTCAATGTCTCCACCAGGGTGGGCTTTGCATCCTACCACATTCCAGCTATACAGGGTCCAAGGGGTAAACCCTCGGGGGGACTGTGTTTATGGGTAGCCACCCATTTGGGGTGTTCAGTGAAAGTGATTGACTCCCACTCCCCGGACATCCTGAGCATTCTCCTCAAATATCTGGACGGTACGTTAGTTGTGGTCTTTAATATCTATTTGCGCCCCATTTCCCAATCAAGGGGGTCATCTTTGATTGAGGCTCTTGATGAACTCCTTTCATTGTACTCCGCTCCCACACACAGAATATTGGGTGGTGACTTCAATTGCCACTTTCAACCCCTGGTGGGGATTCCTTTAGTAATTGTAGAGGAGGATTCAATCTGCCATATACAGGAGTGTTCTATGTATCTAGCAAAGTGCCTGACTCAACTGGCCTTGCAGATTAATAAGCTCCTAGTTTCCCACTCCCTAAGAGCATGTAATTGTAGAATTCCCCCCGACGTTTCTTGGAAGTTTACCTATAACAGACCGGGGAAAACTACAACCATTGACTATATTATGGTCAATGTAGAACTCTGGTCACAAATCAGGTCCTTTAGTGTGATTGAGAGGGTGGACAGTGACCACAACCTTCTCTCGCTAGAACTAAAATCTGCATTGGGTTACCAACTTGGATTGAGGGAGCACAACCTATACACTAACCCCAATCTAATTACTGTGGCAGGAGGTAGACGCATCAGGTGGGCTAAGTTTGTACTAGCACCGGACAAAGTAGCGGAGCTATACCATCAAGTTGCCTCTTCCCTAGCAGAGGTTTTCAATCTTTTGGCCACCTACGATTCCTCCTACTTTGTAGCGCTTGAGCACATCCATACCAATCTTATCACCTCTCTAGCTGATTATTTTTACATTACAAGCCAGCGAATAAGAGGGCTCGGCCAAAAAACCAGGACCAGTGGTTTACTAAAACCTGTAGGAAGGCTAAATGTGCTCATGTCAGGGAGGTTAAAACAGCCACTGTTCAGAGTATTAGAGTGGCAAAACTGTTGTATAAAAGCATTATCGCAAAGTCAAAGTTGGAATGGGAGGCCCTAAGATGGTCAAATATAAAAGATGCCCTCGATGGACGCGACTACAGGGTGTTTTGGAACTTGATTCGATCAGGATCTCCTGAGGGGTCGTTTGCCTTGACCCCCAACCTGAGCAAAGATGTTTGGATAGCACACTTTAAGCCCCTCTTTGCCCTCACCAATCCTTCGCTCCTAGCAGACCAACCGACACCTGTCTCACATTCACAGGTTCCCATAGACCTGGACTATCAGCTAGTTGTCATACCGGAAATTCAGGCGGCCCTTAAAAGCTTGGCCTTAGGGAAGGCCCCAGGTTTGGACCGTATTCCGGGTGATCTGTTTCTGAGTGAGCAAAAGGTCTGGGCTCCCTATATCTGTTTATATTTCAATGCCATTCTCCTAGGTATGGAAATCCCCTCAACTTGGCTGGGGGCAGAGATTATCCCCATTCATAAAAAGGCTTCCACCTGGACCCAGTTAACTACCGCCCCATTAGTCTTATTGACGTCTTGCAGAAACTGTTCGCCCGCAATTTACTAACAAGTTTGCAGTGTTGGATGGACGATGACCACATCCTGACTTCCCTTCAAGTGGGCTTTCATGCTAAAGTTTCCACCATTGACCAACTCTTTAGACTACAGCTGGTCTACTGTAAGACGGTGACTATGGAGGCCGGTAGTTTGTATTTGTTCTTCGTAGATCTTCGATCCGCTTTGACCTAGTTCAGAGGGAGAAGCTATGAGCAATCTTGCTAGAGATGGGTGCCCCAGCCTACTTGTGCCATCTATTCAGACACTTACATCAGGGCACTTTTGCAAGGGTGAGGTTCGGGAGGAATGGGGAGCTTTTGGCCGATTTTCCGGTGGAAAAGGGCTTGCGGCAAGGGTGCGAGTTAGTGGCCACGCTCTTTTCCCTGTTCCTCAATGGTCTGATTAAACACCTATTGGGCTCACGGGACCTTGACTCTGCTAGTCAAGCAGCACGAAAGATACCGGCCCTGATGTTCGCTGATGATACCCTTTTGATATCAAAATCTCCTATGGGTATACAACGAACTTTGGAGGCCTTCTGCTCTTTCTGTAAAACCAGAAACTTGGAGATCAACCTCGCCAAAACCAAATTTATGTTTTTTAATTCCATATCATCCAATTGCCCCCTTCCACATCTGGACGGTACGGTGCTTGAAAGAGTCTCCACTTTCGAATATTTGGGGGTAACACTGAATGACAAGATGGATTGGGGGTCCCATATAGCGAAGGCAAACATGAAGTTGGCCCAAGCCGCGGGAGGTATTTTAAAGGTCCACAAGGAGTGCTCATCCAAATTCCTGGGAACTCCAGTGGAAATTTAAAAAGCACAGGCGAGAGGTGGGGCGCACTATGGTGTAGAGCTATGGGGCCATGCCAACGCCTCCTCGCTCTCTATTACTGAGAATAGCTTTACTAGGCGCCTACTGAGACTCCGACAAAGCACACTTCTTATCCCGTTACGGCTTGATCTGGGTTTGGCCCCCATACAGGAGGTTATCCCCAATGCCCTTTATTGTACTAGAGGAGGCTCTGGTCTACACCCAAGCTTTTAAGCTATAGGGAGGACCCTAGCCACCTGCTGTCCCTAAGGGGTGTGTGAAAAATTCCTAGGCTAAAGCATGTAAAACATCTATGCAACGATCTGGGGAAGGATGACCTGTGGTTCTCCCCGGAACAATCTTCTGCCTTGACCCCAAGGAGGACGTTGGCCAAAGCGCTCAAACAATATCGAATGGACCAGATGGTATTTAAACCATCTTTGGGTAGGTTGACCAGCGTCTTTCTCGAAGTTAAGGACAAGTACCAATTCGAGAAATTTATGGACGATATCCAGCCCCCACTGGCGAAGAAATTATATGTCCATTTTAGACACTGATCTCTCCCATTGAGGGCAGAGACAAATAAGTGGTCAATGACCCTTAACGTACCTAGCCTATGCCCAGGGTGTGATATCGCTGAAGAGACGGATCTACACGTTCTGCTCTTCTGCCCTCTGTACGCTAAGGCTAGATCCAAATGCATCCTCCTGTTATGTAAGAACAGGGGTTTCAGGGATTTTAGGGAAGTATTTAGATTATTGAAATACGACTCTTCCCCCCTGACTGTGTTTGCGACCTCCAGATACCTGTTTTCTATGTGGTGTACTAGAGGAGCTAAAATCAAAAGACAAAAGCTGCTATAACTGCACTAGCACTTCCCTGTAACTCACTAGGTAATTCTTATATTGTGACTAGTTGTTTTTACTTCTTGTTTTAAGTCTATTTATTAGATTACTGTACTCTCAGCATTGTTTAATTATGTGCTCCTTGAATCATACAAAGGTCTATTTTATTCAAATATGTATTTTTTGCTTTTATGGTTTTTAACCGATAATAAAGCTTTCTTGACTTGACTTGAATTCCATGATGATGGGAAAAAGTTCCTTGCAGTTGTTTTTTTAGACTTGATTATCAGGGTCAAGTTTTTTATCTTGGAATGTTTCACTTAATGATGATATTGTCTAAGTGTTGTCTTGTAGGTGCTCCTTGCTGTGGTTCTTCAGGTGGTTCTCCAGTTCCTTTCGAGTTGTTTGCAAAGTCTTCTGGACTGTTTGAGGTCAGTGTCGTACCAGCTAGCTTGATTGTAGGATCCTTGGGCTTGGTATTTTTCAGGGGAACAAGGGTATTGGCGCAGGCCATGATCCAGACGTTGAAGTTGTTTGTGTTGTTGATAAAGTTGTGGATGGGGTCTGGGTAGTTTAGTTGGAGGGCGTTGAGCTGTTCCGTTTCTGTAACTTTCTTTCAGCATCCTCTTTGGGTTTTGCTAGTTTCCATAGCGGTGGTTGGTGGCCCTGTTTTGTGCAAGTGGACAAAGGAGTGGTCCATTCATGTGAGTGGAGTGATGTGGCTGACTTTGACCTTGTCGCTTGAGAAGATAGAGGCCAGGGATTGTCGGGAGATGGGGGTAGGGCCTTGTACAAGCTGGGTGAGGCCAATGTTCTGTAGACATTCAAGTTAGTACATTGTTTCAGAGGCCATAGGGTAATTAAGAAGAAAGTTGAGATCACCTAAAAGTATGAAGTCTTTGCTGCCCATGGTGAGAGGTGTGGTGAAGTCAGTGAGGCAGTTGATGAAGTGGGTGCAAGATCCTGGGTGCCAGTAGGACACCTTTGATTGTGGTTTTACAGTCTGTCTGAAGCTTGAAGTGTGTGTGTACCATAAATGTGGCTTCTGGGTCAGTGTAAGAGGTACACTTGATGTTGTTTCTGTGGATGATGGCAAGTTCTCTTCCTGGTTTATGGGGTCGGTCCTGATGCAGGGTTTTGTATCCAGGTTCAGGTTTTAAAGTCTTTATTACGATTTTTACTACATAAAAGACATCTTATAGCAAAGGAGTATTAAAAATACAATAGAAAGAAATAAGTTAAGATCATCATAATTACATAGGACATTTCATCGTTAATAAAGAATTAAACAGTATAATAAAGACCTCATGTTTTAAAACCATTTGAAAAAAATAAGATCAAGATGCCTGCAAATGTCTGGCTCTTATAACCCATGCCCACCCCAGGTACTTGGCAACCCCTACGACTACCACTTCTGAGGTGGTGGTACATAACGCCCACAAGGCCTCAGCACTCCCTCGAACTTTACGCTGACGGCAAATAGGCCTAATCCATTTGTTTCTTGGTGCGTGATAGGCAGGGCATGCAAATAAAAAATGACCAGCACTCTCCTTATGGAGAGTACACCATGGGCAGGAATCAGTTGAAGGGAGGGACCACTTCTTGGTAAAAGACCTTAAAGGCAGAGACCCAACTCGAAACTGGTGGTACAGTTTTTATCAAGTGGCTTAGTAATAACGTCCCAGTAAATCTCATAGGAGGGATGCAGTTTGTGAGACCGGAATCTACCTGTTAGGCTAGTAGCATCTGATCTAATAACAGACTCTCGTCGAACAAAGGCCCAATATAGTGCTTTGAAGTCTTGCTTGGAGGGAAAGATAGTGGACCCTGGGGAGGCCCACAACTGGTTACAACCCATGTCTTACAAGATTAGTTTAACTTCACGCAGCCAGGGTATACTACTGGACCCCCTAGCTGATCTTACTTCCTCCAATTCCCTGACAAAGATGCTTAAATCTGGGAACGTCCAAATGCGTCTCCACAAAGCTACTAGCCGATATCGAGCCATCTTATTGATAGGTTTACAACCCAAGTCCAGACAGAGTGGTTTGATCGGGGCGGATTGGGGAAGTCCTACCAGTTTACGCATACATTTGTTTTGGACTTTTACCAAAGATGATAGGTCCATATACCCCATAAATCAGCCCTGTATAAAATAGCAGAGCTGACCTTCGTATCATAGATCCTAAGAGCGGCTTTAACCCTTTTTGTTAGAGACCTTTTTTGCTCCTGCAGGAGACAACCAGTGAGGCGTGCAAATCTTAAATGAAGTGTGTCAACCTGTGGTTTCCAGCTAAGGCGGTGATCCAGGGTTACTCCTAGATAGGTCATTACCTCTACTTGTTCAAGACTTTCGCCATTCATGCTCACTGAACTTTTAATGGGGCGGCTTTTAGTTAAGACCATAAATGTGGTTTTGCTCACATTTATTTTCATGTCGTTGACCTTGCAAAACTCGTCAAATCTTTTTAATGCGGTTTGCAGGCCACTACGGGCCACTACGGGTCTTTGAGAGGAGCAAGGTGTCATCGGCGAAGATGAGAATGGGGAACTTAGACCCACCCAGTGAGGGAGCATCAGAGGGGGTGTCAGCAAAGAACTTCAACACCTGGTCAATAAACAACAAAAAGAGTGTGGGTGCCAACACACAACCCTGACGGACGCCTCGAGTTACGGGGAAGCAATCCGTCACCTGCCCTTGACCAAGGCTACCAGGTCTAACAGATTGCAACTGCAATTTTGATTGCAAACTATTGGTACATATCATTGTGCATCATAAAGATGTCTGGGTGTCCCTTTTACACACAGGATTTCCTACGAATCACAAGAAGTTGCAATGCAGATATTGTGAGTCTCTAATCTATTTCCATCTCGTAATATATCTTCAACACATTATGGGTGTTGTGCTTTGCAGGCTTTTAAAGCGGAAATTCATGCAGTACATCAAATCGTATGTATGATGGATGTCTCTAAGATAAGGTAGTCTCCTTTAATCAATAACTTCATCAGTGAAGAGGCCCAGAACCTGTTGAGGAAGGTGCAGTCTGGTTGCGATGTGTGAGAATGATGGAAATGTGTTTGGGATTATATGACTCAACTTTCTCTGTGGTATATGCTTGATGACAACTACGATTAGATCTAAAGGGAGGGGAGGGGTGGGAGATCGTTTCTCCCCTCTGAGCAGTTCAGGGTGTTATTACTGGGCACCCAACCTTTGTTGAGGTAGTTTCTGCTATTCCCCCTCCAAGGAGGGTTCGGCATGGGGGAGACTGGGGAGCCTGTAGGAGAGCACTTCGGCCGGATGAAAAATAAAAATGAGAAGATATGCCAGCAGGAGTTTGGGTGTAGTCATAAAAAGAGCTGGAGAGCTTTTTTAGAATTTGAGAGGTGGAGGAAAATCGTCCAGCTTCAGACATTATTATATATGGAGGCAGTAAAACGTAGGCAGGACAAGTGCGATTTGTAAGATTGGCATTCTGCCATATAATGTTAATGGCATCTTAAACAGGCAAAAACATCGGGCTGAAATGAACTGGTTACCTATGTTTAATCTTAAAGTTATATATTTGCAGGACACCCACCTCAAAGAGAATATTCCGAAAATGTGCATCCCTAGACATTGTTCGCATGCCTTTTTTTGTGTCAGCAGGATCTAAATCAGTAGATTAGGAGGTAAAGGAGGAAATAAGAAATAAATGGGGTAGAGGGATGAGGTAAAGGTTCGGGTCCAAGCAGTCTCCTTTAGTCTCTTTAATAATTATGGTCCGGTGCAAGATGAAGATGCTCCCTTGAGGGAAATATTTGCCATTGTAATGGGGGAAGAAGGGCCCTTAATATAGGGAGGCAATTTAACTACATACAGTACCTCAAAAGGACACTTCTAACAGAACAAAAAACAGTTGAAGCATAAAACTGCTCATGTTCTAGACTCAAATAAATAAAATTTGAATCTGGTCAATCCGTGGCGCTTGGACTATCCTGTTTACATGTTTTTCTAGTTGATGTAACAGAGCTTAATGACTAAATTTCTCAAATTTCATGAAGTGGGTCAGAACCGTGATTTAGTCTAATGCGTGGTCCGTCCGCGCCTTGCACGCGCACAGCGCCAGCTCCCTTGTTTGATCGGCTGGAGAAATGGTCAGGCTGGAGCCTTATTCAAACGGTAAGCTCCTTAGCCTTAATACTTGTACTCCACAACCAAATTGTACCTGTATTATCCCTGGTTTAGAGGTTCAACATAGCGGTTTGGTATGTCAGGGCTGTAATACCCGCCTACCAGAAATTCTTTTTCAAAGTAGGGCAGAACTGGCTAACAATTCTAGAGGTCATTCACCTTTGGATACCAAGTTGTTTAAATGTGCCTTAATAAATGCCAGATCTTTAGTAAAGCATAACACTGAATGTGCCACCTTAATTGCGGATGTATGTATGTATGTATAGGCATTTATATAGCGCACTACTTACCCGGAGGGTCCCAAGGCGCTTCGACCGCTGCGAAACCCTTCCTGGCTTCCCTGAGAGATGGTCCCTTAATGGGTATCTCCAGGGTGAGACTAGGCATCCCCGGCGGTCTGGTGGGGCCGTTAGTGAAGATGAGGCAAGCTAATGCCCAGAGTTGCCGAGTGTGATCGCTGATCAGAGTGGGCACCGAGGCGAGAGAATTATCGAATCCGCTGACCCTGGTCCAGAAACCTGTCGCGCCGGGAATCGAGCCCTGGTCCCGGGCCGTCCTCTGCTCTCGGGTCTGCCGCCTCTAACCAGTGAGCCACATGAACTTATTAGTATTCCTTTTATTACAGAGTCCTGGACCGATCAAGCGTCTGGCCCAGATCTGGTAAAAGCGGTTCCTCCCAATTATTTAGTTCACACACTAAACAGGTCCCATAAAAAGGGAGGCGGTCTAGCAATCATCTATCCTAGGTTGATTGGTGCTCCTTTTGCTAATTCTACCTGGGAAGACTGTGAAGCACTTGAATTTTGTTTCCAGCTTTCGCATCAGCATTCGTTTAAAGGGGCTCTGATCTATAGGCCTCCCGGTCCAAGGAATAGATTTGTAGCTCAAGCTTGTAATTTACTTGAAAGCAATCTCTGCTCTGATGCCTACACCCTGCTAGGGGATTTTAACTTTCATCTGGAAAAGGTGGATGATCCTGACACCTGTGGTTTATTAGATTTTATTAATAGTGTCGGCCTTAGTCAGAAAGTCAGGGGGGCCACGCACACAGCAGGTCATCTGCTGGATGGAATTTTCTGTAACAACACCAAGCTTGACTTTGTGAATATGACCCCCATGGCTTGGTCAGATCATAAGGTGGTACTGTTCAATGTAGCGGTACCCAATAGGTATATGTAGAAACCAGTAACGAAGTCCTCTCTTTGCAAAACCTGGAACAAGATAACTCCAAAGGACTTGGTGGACCTTTTGTCCTCCTCAGTACCTGGACAGTCCTTGGATCTAGACCAAGTAACTTTAAAATACAACAACTGACTGAATTCCGCTGGGGAAGTCTAGCTCCATATAAACTCAGCCACTTTACTAGACGGCATCCTTCGGCCCGTGGTGTTCCCAAGAGCTCAGGGACATAAAATCGGTCTGCAAAAGAGTGCGGAGACAGAGTTATTCAGCCTCAGCCCAAGCAGAATATAAGCTGACCTTGGCAAAATATAAATTACTACTAGAGAAAACTAAACAGGAATATTTTGCAGATCAAATCAAGGAGGCTAAAAAGTCGACGAAGGAATTATTTAAAACTGTAAACAAATTGGCCTATCCTGCCACCTGCTTATTAATTTATTAGATAAGGGGGGTTTTACCCAATAAAGTCACTAGGGACCTGGGTGCTGTATGGTACAGAATAAGGGGTCCCAGTGAAGGTATCACAAGTACACAGACAAAACACTTTATATCACACAATGTAAAAATCACAAACTGATGATTGAGCACACTGTTATTTATTCACAATGTGCTTGTTCATATTTCTTTATAGCAAATTTGTAACAAAATTGTTGTAGTGGCCCAGGAGAGGGAGGGTGAGGGACAGTGTTTGGGTAGGAAGGAAATGTGCAAGGTAGGTTATTTGTGACAAAAATATCAATATATGATTATTAAACAATCAATATAGCTGGCTTCAGAGCCCTGAGCCAGTACAATAAATGAGCTATTAATGCTCAACGTTTAAAAAGAAACCATAATAGCGATGCTACTAGTTAATGAGTGAAATTATGGTTGCATTGACTGGTAGATGGTGACAGCTATTACCATCTTATCACTAAAGAAGCCTACTCAATGATGATTACAAGCTATTTGCAAAGATTTGGGCATCACACATACTTTCGTTTGGGCAGACTCTGGTCCACAAAGAGCAGAATGGGTTTTTACCAAAGCAAACAATGGCAGCAAATACATAGTACTTGGTTCAGACTATAGATTTTTTTTCCAGTGGTCAAGATAAAGCTGCAATTGTTATGACCAATGCTGAAAAGGCATTCAACATTGTCAACTGGGATGCCTTGTTTTCTGCACTAAAGAGGTTTGAATTTCTAGCTAGAATGGTGACAAATTAAAGTGGAACCCGGCAGAGGTGCCCAATTTCACCTGTACTTTTCACATTAGTTATTGCGCCACTTGCGGAAAATATATGTAGTGCCGTTAATATTGCTGCCCCGCTGCAAGAGACGTCCAAACTTAACTTGTTTGCGGATGGTATGCTGTTGCATTTAAGAGGCGACCAGGTTAATATTAAGGGTGCTCTGAATGTTGTTCAAGAATATATAAAACTTAGGGGGATCAAAGATTATTCAAGATAAAGCCAAGGCTTTTCTTTTTAACGTGCAGCCTTCCGTATTGTCTGCAGACGTAATTAGGAATTATAATAGTAGTCATCCTATCCGTTATCTTGGAATCTATGTGACAAACAAATACACCAATCTGCTCAAATTGAAGTGCGCAAAGATGATGGAGAAGGTGAAAGGCCTTCTGAATAGATGGTGCTTGTTGCCTCTCACATTAGTAGGGACAGTGTCATTGATAAAAATGTCTATCCTTCCCTTGATTTTACTTTTATTAAAAAATCTCCAGACAGAGGTTAATAGGGTATTTTTTTAAAGAGCTACTTTCCCTCATGATCTAACATTTATGGAAGGGAAAAAATGTACGTGTGAGATGCTCAGTCCTTCAGCTGAACAAGGAACAAGGGTGCTGAGCTCTTCCTGATTTCTTTTTGTACTACCAGGCTATGTGTTTTGACATTATGGTTAGAAGTGGTACATTTGAGGGAGGTCTCAATATTTTTTTATTAAGTGGATGGTGCAGGAGAGTGGAAGGAACCTTTTGTTTTGTTTTAAAGATGGCAAGATTGCCTAAAAGAACCAGATATAAGGTGCTAGGCGAAATAAACTGGACAGTGAAAAACTTTTTAAAAGGTAGACGAGTCTCAGCG
Source organism: Lissotriton vulgaris (assembly GCF_964263255.1). Lineage (NCBI taxonomy): Eukaryota > Metazoa > Chordata > Amphibia > Caudata > Salamandridae > Lissotriton > Lissotriton vulgaris. The sequence goes on along the minus strand of NC_141693.1, from coordinate 1,086,936,590 downwards.
TGTCATTGCATGGTAATAGTGCAGATCTGCCAGGAGGGTGGACTGGTGATATCAAAAGCGATTTGCAGGATACGGAACTCTCAAGGGTATTGATCATTGGCCGGTTTCTATCAGAAACTGTGAGGAAATACAGCTATGAGTAGGGACGGACCATGAGAAGCTGTGGCACAGCCTTGTTCAGATGAGAGGCTTGATGAACAGCTGTTTGCAAGAAATGAGCCATTCCTTAGAGGTATTGATGAAACTATGATATTAAACCCAACTGATGGGGAATTGGTATTGGTCCCTTCGGAAGCACACAAACTCCTCCTTGATTGAAGACCATCTGAGAAAGGCAGAACAGGAGACAGGATGCCAGCTGGCAGAGGGAGAATCGGAACATGTTTCAGTACTAGGGTATAAATCTTTAGGGCAGCTAACTTCAAGAACATTTTTCTTTTATCATGATGGAAGGTTTATTATAGTCCGAGAGTACTTTATAAAATGTATCCATCTATCCCTAATAAATGTTTTAGATATGCCCAAGACGAAAAAGGGGATTGGTTACATATCCTATTTGAGTGTCCCCAGCTGTTACAATTATGGGAGATGATATAACAAGCACTTAGCAAGGGTGTCCAAGCTGCAATACAGCCAGAAGCAAAGTTGATACTTTTTGGGGTATCTGGTCAAACTCCGCAGCTAAACAAGTATGCCAGAATGTTATTGTAGCATCTCTAGCCGTGGCTAGACCACTGATATTACAATGTTGGCGAACAATAACGGTGTTGACTTGTAAAATGTGGCTAGATATGCTACAAAGAATCGGGCTGTTTGAAGAAGTGTATGCCAAGAGGACGGGCAGCATGAAAAAAAATCTTGCATTATGTGCAACAATGGAGATCATAACCTGACATATAGTAACATATCCGCAGGTGGGTTCCAGTGGTGACCGTTCTTCGATTGACTGTTTGTGAAGACTATTGCTCCTGAAGCATAGAGGGACCTATCAGAATAATGAAGATGATTTAGCGCGGTAGCACTTTGAACAATTAAGAGCGTGCAATATGATTCGAGGCTTCAGCCTTTGGTGCATTATTTAGGTAAAGTACTGTATCACTTGAGTGACGAAGTAAGGAAGAAGGGATATTTGAGGTCCCTCATCATGCACTTTTACTGGCTTTGCAGTAATAAGTAAAAAGAAGGTTGGTAGTTAGTGTTATTTTCTTTCTTGCACGTTATATCAGTAATCTGCACCTGCACTCTAGCACAGTGGAAGGGTTGCCTGTGCCCTTCCTTTTGCTAGCACCATGGCATGTTAATGTGATTTAATGCGATCCAGCCATGGGGGAATGTTTGGTTTATTGCAAATATTGAAATTCGGGCCTCAAAGAAATGTAATTATGTAGGTCGGATCTGTTAAAATATGTCCTCCCCTATATGTAGGATTTACGGTTTGGAAAATGATTTTTATCACAACTTATTCTGTACTATTTCTGGCAATCTGCTCAATAAAAACAGATGTACAATATGGCAATTAAACTAATACTTTTGCATCTGAGCACTCATACCACCTAAACCACATGGGTGTCTCTGCACTTGGGGCCAACCGGATGTGAGCTCGGTGATCTGCCTGCAGTACTGGGCTTGAATAGATAAAATGGGATTTCACATTGGAGATTTCTCCAGCTTTTTGCGGAATGTTAATCTTGATGTAGAACCAGTTACCGCAATTTTTGAAAGTATTATATCACTACAATATGCAAAACTATATTTAAAAACATCTCGAAAAAGTTGCATCAGTTCCTAGATGTGCTATCTCTCTCAAAACCAGTGGGTGGACATATCAATTTTTTGGGCAAAATCTATTTTTTCTGCCAGCTGGGCAATTTGCTATACCTCTTCAATTTTTAAACAAATGATTTCCTTTTTTGAACATGTTTTTCAAATAAAACACGAGGGCGCAGGGATGTGGCTTATATATTTTTTTTTACCTGTCCAGCCATGCAACTGTTTTGGCAACAGATATTTAGCTATATATCTCAACATATCTTAAAGCGTGGTACCAGGTTTACTAGCAGCACTTTATAGCGTGTTGGGCTAATAATTAAGTTTCCATGATATCTGAACAAAAGTTTATCTTTATGGCAGTTGCGGTCACTAGCTCACTAATTGTACAATACTGGAAGGCTCCTAAATGCTCATCATTTGAACAATGGAAAATTGAAATGAGTAAAATATGGCAATTAGGGTACAGGTAACGCAAGAGGAATAACAAAACAGCTGCATTTAAGCAGCTGCGGTGCTATTTGCTACTAGACAATAAAAATTACTTACTTACTGAGCATAGGGGGACAATCATATATAATAACATTTATATATTTTTCTTTTAACTTTTTAGAGGTGCTTGTGAGCACATAACATTCTGCAATCTATAGACAGTACGCCAGAACGTATGCTTTGGAGTGCATATAGCCATCAAACATTGCGCCGTACTCAGTACGGCGCAATGTTTGATGGCTATATGCACTCCAAAGCATACGTTCTGACAAGGTCGACAAACTTTTCTCTGCATATATGAGTAGACTGGGTTTCGAGTTTTTAACATTGTCCTTAATTTCTTGTTGAATGTTGCATTTTATTGGAATGCTATTGTTGCACTATCATTACGATCACACTTTTTCACTTTGAAGTTTAATATGTACAATTGACAGTTCTCCAATTTATTAGGGAGTATTCAGTGGCGGCTTGCAGGGCAGGGTGGGGGTCGAGAAGATAACATACAACAAGATAAGTTAAATATATTTTTTTTTAAATCAAACCATTTACCTTGCGCGCGCCGTATCGCTGACTCGGTGATGCGGTGAGCCCAAGGTAGTGGTTTAATATTTTTAAAATGTTATTTAACGTATGTTGACTTCTCCGACCCCACACCGTCCTGAACCCCCCCCCCCCCCCCCCGCCCCGCCTCACCTTGTTTACCTGTGCCGGCCACCACTGGGAGTGTTGCACTTCATTGATATGCTTTTTGTTTGGCTCCAACTATGACGGCACATGCATATGTATCTGTATTTCTTGTGGTTGGATTTTTCGAAAGTCAACATTGTTGTTTTTTTAGACCTGTTTGTTTCACTTCTGGTTCCTGCATAATTGTTGCACTTTATTGAAATACAATTTTTGCACCATTCACGATTGTACTATTATTATTTGCAGTTCTCAAAAGCTAAGATTGTTTTTTTATTCTCTGCTAACCTACATCTAAAATATTGTTTATTTATTCCATTCGTGATAAATTTGCTATTGTATTTTTAATGTACCACCTATTAAAAGCTTTTTTTTTTTAAATAAGATGGTATTTTAGAAGGCAATACTTGTTGAAAATTGTCAAGGGGTTTAAACAAGACGTACTAGCTGTCCTTTAAGACGGTGGTTTGAAAACGCTAACAGAGGGTCTCAATTCGCAATAAAGCAGTTGTTTCCTGTGATGTCACTCCCTGCTGGTAGCATATATGAGGAGGCATGAAAGGGGTGCATTGCAACGCATTCATTCAAATATCTTTCTTCAAACAAATCTCTCCTTTGCTGCCATTATTGCACCTAAATTTAGCTCCTAGAAGTTGAAAAAAAATGTGAACACCATTGCTTGGCCTTTGTCTTCTTTCTGGTGTCAGGACGAGTTTGGTGCCTTGCTAATCTATTTAGTTTTATTGTTGTTCCAGATATTTGCTCTACAGATGTGAAAAGGCCTGCTGCCTTAGTTTCAGTTTTTACATTTCTAAGGGGCTCATTATGATGGCGGGCGGACATCAGTCTGCCCGCCACCATAACAGTGATGAGACCGACCGCATGACGGGCGGTGGTCCCACTGGCCGAATTAGGATGTGCTCACCAGTATGACGGGCGCATCCTGCCCTTTTACCATTGCGGACGGTGCTGCTGGCTGCAGATCCATCCACAATGGTAAAAAGGCATGCACAGCATTTCCTTGCACTACGTGGCAGGCACAACCTGGTGCCTGCCACTTGGTGCAGGAAACTGCAGGGGGGTACCCATACCCCCCAAGTGCACCCGCCCACCCCCAGGGGGCCTGCAACGGACCAGCAAAACCAATCCCTGCCTGCCTTTCCATTGCGGCATAGACCAGCTATGCCCGGCTGGCAGAAAAGCATCAGACAGACTTTCCGCCGGCTGAGATACCCACCGCCATCGTAATCTAGGGGTGGAAAAATATGTGTGATGGCGGAAGGACCGCTCCAATCTGATGGTATCCTGACTGCGGGTGTGCTGAGAGCCCCCAGAGATGGTGAGCTTGTCTGCAGGTTAAGCTGGAGTGCTAGTCATAATGACTTTGTGAATAATGCAGCAGGTTTTGAAGATGTGTGGGCTAAACTTCCATCTGGAGGCCGTGGATCATATTTATTCATATCCTGAACAAGACATGTTGTGGCATCAGTGTTGCACTTAAAAGGGGCAAATATGGAGTCTGAGAGACCATGCAACACAGCGTTACCACCATCCAAATGTGAGAGTGTGAAGCCTGGACAGCAGTTCTGAAGTCTCTGATTGGAAGAAACATTTTACTTTCTTTAGTAGAGAGAGTTGGTACCAGCCCATCTTTGCTTTTTTTCGGCAATGTGTTCTTTGACGGTGAGGCGGATGTGCCGGTATATCCAAGGGACTTGGCATTCAGTGAAAGTGTTCATTCTAAGCCTTCAAGGTTCATGTCATCCAGCTCAGTTTGTGTGTGAGTAAAACCCTAGGGAATCAATAACAGTGGCAAAACAAGTAATATCAAATGACAGTAAACACTAAAGGTGAACAAAAGGAATTAAAATCATCAAAGTTTTAATATAACCAATTAAAAATCCTACAAATACATAACATTTTCATGAACATATAAAGTGGACATAGTAATTAAAAAACATACATTTCATTCCTAATGATACATTTTGAAAATACAATTCATTAAATTAATAAAAAATCACACTGTGGCGAGTGTAATTCGACGCGCGTTTCGGCGCGACGACGCCTTCTTCAGGAGCCACCCAAATGTGTTGATATTGTTATTGGAAGAATATCTTAAATCCTATATGTTAGGGGGACGATCAATTTATTAGATGCTCAGCTGATATCTGGGTCATCACGTCATAGACATTCCATCCGGGAAGACATCAGAGGGCTATAGGACGCTATCTAGGTAGAGAGCCCGCACAAGTAGATGGTGTAGGACTCTAGGGCATTATCCTGCTTTTACTATCTACGATACTTTAAGTGGCCGATCGACTGACGGCGGGTTTATCAGAGACACTTGGACCCTTTCCCATTATTCTCACCTTTCACATTGCGCTCTGAAAGGCATTTGTTTTGCGACTTCCAATCATCAGGCTTTTCAAGTAAAAAAGAACATTTCCAGCCATCACGGGTTGTGCTTTTCATTCTCAAGCCTGTCTCTATTGAAGCTGGCTCCGGGATTCTATTTGTCCTATTTGACACACTGTTGTCCCTGCCCTAGGAATTCACTGGAATAAGTGTCCAGGGGGTCCTTGTTTTTTGCAATCCATCCAGCTCAGTTTGGACACTTTCTTCATCTATCATTTCTTAAACAAAATCTTCAATTAGTTCTTAAATCATTGCCAAGGAGGGCTTTTACTATATGTGTTTTTTTCATCTTCACTGGGAGACATGCTACAATTCATGTATAATAGTCTGTGTAGGGTGGCACAGTTGCTAGTGGCAGGAGTCACTCTTTTTTGGGGCATTCAAAAGATGGACTAAATAGACCTTCTCAATCTCCTGTGCTTGATTGGTGTGCTAGCCTGATCATCTCTCTCTTACTGACCTTTCTTTCTTTGCTCCACATGAAACAGTGCATTTAATTAAAGGTTCTGTATTTGGTGTGGCTGCCCAACCATTGGAATGGTAGCATTTTTCTTGCCAATTCGGAAGATTCACCTGTTCCTTTGAGGCTACTGAGATACAGTGCATTGCAGCTCTCCTGCAAAGTACCAGCTTCAACTGAGCTTGCCATGGGTGTAGCGCTTTTGATTACTTTGCCCTCCAGATTTGGCATTTCTTATCTCTGCAACTACTTTGCTTTATGAACCACCTTCAGTTTAATATGGCCTTAAAGACCTATCTGCTTTATTAACACTTTTCCAGTTCTGTCTTCTCCTTGTGACATTTCCTTAGCTGTGTCCAAGTGCCAATATACCAAATAGTGAATACATATCTGGAAATATTGCATAATTTTAGGAAGACCTATTTAGAAAACCCATTTAAATTTCTCTTGTCTGTACTACATTTAATTGTTTTAAATGTGCCCTCCTATTTAGTTGTATATCCCTATAACACGATTGACAATATCGAACTACAGCAATATTTTATCCTCTACGTCGACCTACTACTACATTATAAAAATATATAAATACATAATTACTACCATAACTTGTTAAGTATATATAATGGTAATTAATAGTAAGAATTCTTCACTATAAAATGATATACTTACCTGCACTTACCTTAGGGGCTAAGTGTAAGTGAAATTAGTGTGGTACTTAAAAAGAAGTACATTTGCCCTCCGGGTGCCAAGTGAGAGAAGTGTGTAAATGTGCCGACAGAAATTGACAGTTTTCCTCTCCTTGGAATTCAGAGGGAGAAGAAGATGAAACTAAGAGAACAAATTAAACAAAAGCAGAGCAATAGCTCTGTGCTGAGTGGGTCATTAAGCAAGAAGGGAAAAACGTAGGGGCATATTACGATGGCGGGCGGATCACCCCCGGCGGGCCGGCGGCAGCATTGCCGCCATGGAAAGGCATGCAGTTTTCGCTGTAGGGGGCCTGTTGCGGGCCCATTGCGGGCCCCCAGGATGTTGGGGGATGGGGGTGCACATGGGGGGTACCTATGGTACACCCCTGCATTTGCATTTACAAGGTAGCAGGCACCGCGCTGTGTCCGTCACGTTGTGCATGCAAATGCACAACATGCATTTTTTACATTGCGGCGGGTGCTGCTTTGGTAGGAAAATGCGGGATGCTCCCACCTGTGTGGCAGGCACATACTAATTTGAATTGCGGGACCACCACGACATGGGCGGTCGGTCCCGTGCACCGTTGCGGTGTTCGCCCGCCATCGTAATAGGCCCCTTAAAGAGGAGGCAAAAATAAAGCTTTCTTAGCTGAATAGTAAACAGCACAGGTTTTGCGGGGCTCCTGGTTTCCCACTAAACCATAATTTGTTTGTGATGTCATCAGTAGCATTCAAGAGTTAATGCAAAATTGGCTTGTGTGTCCCTACTAAAGATCTAGAGGCAAATTTACTAGTCTTTCACACAACACAGGCAGCAAGCAAATTTGTTGTATTGCGTTGCATGAAATGGAGAGAGCAGAAATCGTCCATATTCAAAAGGTATGGAAAGGAAAGAAAGAAAGAAATTCTTTATTGCATGATTACTAAAAGTCTTTGCAATTGAGCTAAGAATACAGAATAAAGCACCTTTGCAAAGCACATAAAAACAACTCATTTCATTGCAATAACATTAGTTAGAAAGCCGTTTTAAAATTGCAATATTTTTTTTTTGTCTTAATACCATTAGCTACAAGAGAAAGTTATTAAATATATTTAAACGACCCTAAATTAAAAAAGTTAAAAGCCAGGAGATTCCATATGGTAGACATCAATATGTACTTTTTCTGCTCACAATATCCTAAAAGGTTCACTAACGAGTCTGACGAGAAGACAGCTTAACAGATAAAGGTTTTTGCGTTTTGCGTTTTTAATCAGTTCATGTACTCACAGGAGGGTTTAGCACAATCTTTGCTGATTTCAGGAAACGTACCAGTCTGCAGGCTAATTAAATATCTCCTCCTGCAAAACATGCCAATAATGCTTGTTGCCGAATTCGCAGGCGTCTTTGGTTCCAGAGCTGTGTTAGTAGTAGCCTTCGTTCATTCTCTAGACCTTTACAGCTACACAGTAAATGCAAAACATCCTCTTTTAGGTTAGCGCAAAGTCTACAGTTTGTAGTGGATTCCGAACGTGTCCATGGGGGGAGATGTTCTTTTGCTGGTATAACTCCCATCCTCAACTGCAAAAAGAATTCCTTTACAGCCCGTGAAAATCCTGTTCTCAGGTATGCTTGTGGTAGAAACCTTGTGTAGCTCTGGATTACGAACCACCCATGGGCCCTCCTGGTAAGTGTGGATTTGTCTTCTTCCAGGGCTAGTTTCTTCACTGTTTTGTGAGTCTTATCTACAATCAATATAAGTTCTGGCAGATTTGCTAATGTAAAGGGGACCGCATAGTATGTCTTCGGGGTGGTATCAAGTTGCGAGTACCATCAAGAATAATCATAGGCTATATTCTGCAAAGGAAACGCATGTGTTACAGTTTCTCCATGAATAGTTAGCAAGTGTAGTTTTCAAGATTGTTAAATAGGCAGAACTATGTTTTGATGGTTACATGTTGAGTACACTTCGGATTGAAGAATGTGCAATGGTACATGTTCAAAAAGCGGATTATGATTGTTTATTATTGTGTTTGCTTTACAGCCCTGATGATGTCCCGGCAAGGGACGAAACGCGTCGGCTGTTGAGTTCATGTAATTTTGAAAAGTTGGCTGATATTGATGAATATTCGCAATAAAGAACAAGAAGCACAAAATATCCAACTGGAAAATTTTTTGGGGGACTAAATAAGAAGAAAGCAACAAATTGTTATATAGCATTTTCAAAGAAACTATTACGCTCCTTCTATATTGATTGTACATGTGGCATTATTTAGGTTGGTGACGGTGGACCATTTGGGAGTTGAGCGTAGTGTCAGACTTATTATACATTTAAGAATTTATTTGAACAAACCTTTGGTGCACAGAGTAGTAGACTCTCACCGTCCGGTTGTTGTAGGTTTTCATTTGTGAGTCTCATTCGCTTCCCAGAGGTCTTTTAGCGCGAGAGAGTTTATTGCTGCCTGGAGATAGACCATTGCTGGACAGTCCTTGTTCCTTTCCAGCTCTTTCCATAGGTATGAGTTCAAGGTGCCTATCTCAGCTCCCTTTATTTTATGCCAGCATTTAGCGTAGGCACCCTTGCATGCTATTTGTTGTTTATGGAGGCCGAACTCAAGTTTCAGTTGTGCTGGCGAAGTGTACCGTGGGAGGTTGAAAAGTATTCGCACTGCTTTGGACACCAGTTTATCTAAGGTGGTCTCGTCTCCCCCTCTCATGCATTCACTGCCGTAAGTTATAGATGGTAGTAATCTTGCTTGTAATACTTCTAGCAAAGGGATTAGGTTTGTGCCCGTTATTTTGTGCTTGATGATCTTTAATGCGACGGCCAGGGATATCCCTCAATTTATGATTGCCGTTTTTTGTTGCTCAAACGTTGCTTTCATATCGAAGATTGTACCCAAGTATTTGTATTCTTTGATGATCTCCATCTTCTGGTCGCGTAGAGACCACTGTAGTTGTTGTTTTTAACATTTTTGATTTCATATCATCACTTTAGATTTTTCTAGGTTTATGCTTAGCCCATTCCTTTTCGGAAAAGTTACTTGTCGTGTTTATGAGATGTTGAAGGCCTACAGGGGTTCGGCTGATTAGTATTAAGTCGTCCGCGTACAGAAGATTCAACAGTGTAAGGCCCCCTAGGCTTGATGCGTGATGGTTGCAATTATCAAGTTCTGCTGAGAGGTCTAACATGAAGAGGTTGAACAGGGTCGGGGCAAGGACGCAACCCTGCTTCAGCCCCTTTGTAGTTGGTATTTCCCTTGATAGACAGTTGCCTGTCCCCAGCTTTATTTGAATCCAGGTCTCTGTGTGGAGTAGAATTAATAGATTCAAGAGTTTAGGGTCTACATCCCAGCCTGATAATGTAGCCCAGAGTTTTACTCTTTCTATACTGTCAAATGCGGACAAATAATCCATAAAACAGACAAATAGTGGGTTTTTTTGTTTTATAGTGGCGTCTATTAAAAGAGAGAGAGCAAGAATGTTTGTCGTTGTCCCTGTGCTTTTTTGAAAGCCAGTCTGGTTAACGGGGATTAAGCTTTTCATTGATGCCCAATCCTTTAGTTCTTCTAATAAAAGGCCCTCAAAATATTTGGCATCTAAGTCTATAAGGGCGATGAGCCTATAGTTCTTTGCTTCGCTCCTGTTGCCTTTTTTGTAAATCAGGGCGATAATTGATCCCTTTTCTGGATTCTTTCTGCCGCCCAGATATTCATGAAGAGGGGGTGCAGTCGCCAAGCACAGTAATTTGGTTCCTGCTTATAAAGAATCGGTGGAAATCCATTTGGCCCAGAGGCCGCCTCTTTCAAATGGTATGGAGTATTTTTGCTCTCTCCTGTGCTCGTACACTGTGTGCAACATAGTACCAACACAGGCACCCTTGCACAATAGTGCAAAGGATCTTGCATTAATGGAAGGGTTGATGGGATACCTTCCTGCACAAAAACAATCCAAAGAGGCATATTCCTCTTTCTGTTTCTGATGCAGAATGCAGCGCACATAGAAAGAGAACTAATGAGGAGAAATAAAGATATTTCTCCATGCTATGCCTCACTGGATAATGCATGGCATTATGAGACATTCCCAGGTTCACTAGCATTAGTAAATGTGGCAATATACCAAAATCCAAGGGTGGATGCACCTCCCAGCTTGAAATGTAATGTAAAAAGCACAAGCAGCTAGGATGCATAACATTTCTTCACAAAGTCACACATGGTGGCACCAATTGCTTTGTAAATATTACTGAAGCCTTTCTGTTGTCCTTGGGTCACGTTGCCTGACACGAGGACAACACAAAGGCTTGATGAATCTGGGCCCTAACTATTTGTGTATCAAATCGCTAGCTTCCCCAATATGGTGATGCATCTTTGCGAATACTTTCTATAACAGTCTTTTTACCTGTCTCACGAATTCATTTTATGTGTGCAAAACATATTTTACAATAAACTCCAGTGGGACTGATAAAATACATTTGCCAGGCTTAGTACAGAAAATGGATGTAATTATACTTTTGTTTAGTTACTAATTTAATTTATTTTTACTCTGCCTTTCCCCTATTCTCATGTACCGTGGGCTTCCAAAATATAGTACTTTATTATTTTGTTATTGTCCTTCCCCACATAGTTTCTATAATTCTCAGTGTCAATGGAGCTGTAATTGTTGCTTCTCAAAGCAAATGATATAATTTCAGTAATGGCTCTTTAGTTAGACGCACGCTATTATTCTGTTATGACAATTATGTTTCTTTGTGCCATTGTGCGCTGTCTCTGTAACACCTTTAAAAACACATTTAAAAACAATAAACAAATAATTAAATGAAGAAAAAGTTAATTTTAATAATTTTAATGTTGACAATAGTGCAAAGTTATTTTTAACACTTTTTTCTCTTTTCCAAAATGTTATGTTATTGCTGAACTTAAGCTTCACTTTGCTAAGATAGAAGACTGTCCTGTCCTGTGAAACTTGTTGAAAGATTTAGAAGCCTTACAGCTTATTCAGTGGGTAAAAGTCACACAACACCAAACAGGACATATAGTAGATCATCCCTCATTGGAGGTCGACATCCCACTACAACTCACATGGTTGGCCACTTTGTGCTTCCCTTCTCTATTGAGGTAGTACACTCTCCATCTCTAATCGTAGCTCTTTTGTTACTGAGAGATATTGTTCTACATTAAAGCCAAACACCATGTGTGAGTTTTTGAATTTAAAATACATTTATATAGTGCTCACTAACCCTAATGAGGCACAATCTTGTTGAGACCTACTTTTGTTGGAAGATGGCTTATTAGTAGGTGCAGGTTGGTACCTGCAGCTAGTAATAACACCAAAGTCACATATAAGGTCCAGTCAATTCTCAATAAATTAATCCTTGCTCAACACTTGGTAGCTTGGCTCAGGAGCAGTCAGACTTAACTCAGGAGAAAGGTGTGTAAAGCATTTAAAAACAACAATACAGTAAATAAGTAAGACACAACACACAATGAAAATACAACACCAAGTTTTAAAAATAAGAAATATTTTTATGAATTAAATAACAGCAAAACAACAAATATCCAATCGTGGGACCTGGAAATATGATTTTTTCAAGAATAAATATTTTCTAGTGCCAAATAATCACTTTGTAACAACTGATTGCCCTTGAACTGGACAAAGTCAAGGTTTCAGGCCCGGGTCAGATATGGTACTAGGACCTGGTTAAGTTTTTACCATCTGACTTAGTCACTTTTATAGAGCTCTTTCTCTTGACGTCGAGCGAGGCTCCTCGTCAGACAGGCTTGCGGGTTGACGAGTATGGCCTGCTTCAGCACAAGGTCACGGTGAATTCATAAAGTTCTTGGAGCTACAGAGCTTTCAGCGGAATAAACCTAAATTTCAGGACGGGTTGCGGTTCGACATTGGCGGTTTGACTCTCAACAGTGGGTCAGTCAACTTATGGAGCTTTTCACAAAAGCTCTCCAAATAATTTTAAACTTCAGGATCATCTTCCAGAAGGTCCTTTTGGGATTTGGAAGTGCCCTCAAAACAACCCAAGGTTCCAGAAGCTCTGAGGTGCTCCTTGGGAGGTTGGGACTACAATACCCTGACCAAATCCTTCAAGATCCAGGTGAAGCTGGTCAATTGGGTTTTTCTTGGTGGAAATGATGCAGGTGGAACTCTTTTAACCTGTTGCTTCCAGGGAGTCCACTCCTTGATCTTTCAAAGCAAGGTAAAGTCTTTTTGATGGACCCCAAAGTGAGCTGCAGGTGAAGTCCTTTAGAGTGCAGTCCTCTTGGTGCAGACCATGGGTTCAGCATAGCAGTTCTTCTTCTTATTGTTTCTTTCAGGCAGCGATCTGAGTTCCTGGGAAGCTCTTCATACTTTTTCCAAGTTTCTGGGCTGGGAAGCAGGGGGGTGCTCCTGACCAATGGGTTACAGAGAGCACCTTATGTGATGACCACTTCCCCTGAAGTATGACATTTTCTACTTCCAGAAAACAATTTTCCACAAAAGTCAAAATAGAGAATATATCTTCTGGAGATTCTGGTCTGGCTAACCCAACCTACAAGTGTGGCCACCTTTCCCTAACACTCCCCTTCCAGCCCCTCTGCTAATTCAGTTACAGGGCTCCCATCTGGCTAGGGAAGCAGAAAGTGAAGCTGGGTCTTGTTCCTGACCTTACTGTCTTTCTCCCTTTGAGCACCAGTTTGACTACCCAGCCTCCATTTTGCTTTTTGCTCTGCAGCTGCAAAATCTCCTCCTAAAAGATGTCTCTTTGTTTTCTTGAAGGCCACTTCACATCTCGTCATAGCGGTCTAGCTCAATTTGTCAAAGACTGGCAATCAGGAGCAGCTGCTCTAGAACTAGAATTAGGCGCTACAGAAAAGCATGTTCTAAAACTTATATTCTGTCATAATTATAATAAATCCAACCTTGGCAAGTTGTTGGATTCAATCTAACTAATATTTTGACACTTCGAGTTATTATTTTAGCTCCCTCCTGTCACTAGTATGACTTTATTAAAGTGTAACAAAGCCTTCTGATGTTATCCTATGGAGCAAGGCACTACAATAGGGAAAACAAAATTGGCAGTATTTTCCTCACCAGGGCATTTAAAACATCTTTTAAAATGTCCCTGTTTATATCAACATTGCACCCTACCAGTGGGCCCACTATGGCAGACCTTAGTTGTGATTTATATGTAAAAATAAGGTACTGACTTTTGAAAAACAGCAGGCACAAGAGCAGTGAACATTTAAGTGCATTAAATCTACTTGGCCTCTACACCTACATGCCCTACCATATTCTAAGAGCTTACAGGTAGCCTGTTATACCAGTTGTATTTACACCTAATTATCATATGCCTTTTAAACAGAGAAGTGGCCCTGAGCCTGGTTAGTAGAGCCCAGGGCACACCTCTAAACAAAAGCCCAAGTTGCCCACACCTTGGTTTGATAACAATCTGGTCACCCAAAAAAGGGGTTCAAGGTGCTGGGGCGGCATGAAATAAGAGCTGTCAGGGAGGTTTAACTTTCCTTTTATACAGAGAAAATATACAGGTCCCATCATTCTGATAAATACATTTTCTCTACTGTTAATGTCTTACGGATGCTTCTTTAAAAGCATTGACTATTACTTCCTTGAATGAGAGAGACAATTCTGTAGCCAAATTATTTTCTGATAAAATATCGGCCATATTAGATGTGCTTTCGTTCTGAGCTCTGAAAGTTAAAGTTACTCCAATACATAACTCTGAAACAATGAACAAGCCACACCTATTGTCTTTTCAACCCATTGGAGTTCTGGACTTTTTGGTTCCGTCCAGAGGTGTCAGGGAACAACACCCAAAGACCCCGGAGTTCCACCTGCCTTGGTGCGCAAATGAACAGAAACACGGGCTTCTCGATGGTGGCGTCAAAGACCAAAGGTTTATTACTGCAGGGACACAGAAGTCACAGAAACCACACATGGGCAGATTCTAGGAGCCTGTTCGATTTGTACAAAGAGGGTTGCTCCTTATATACTAAATTTTTAGCTGGGGGCGAATTCTTTACATGTAATACATTCTCGAAACCTTTGTGTCTAAAACAATAAATATTTGGCGTTACACAGGAATCATCGATAATATCTGATGCCAAACATTACGAAGAGGGGTTCCCACTAGTTCATCACAATCCCTTGTCAATATTGCATTTAAGAGCCGGACCGCCTCATCGTAAATTTCGTTACCTCCCCCTAATAAAGATTCAGAAAGAAAGGAACGGAGCCAGGTGTGGAAGATAGAAAAGTGGGATAAGGGATGTTTGTGGGTTGTAAATGGGCAAGGCTACCGGCTTCGGCCGCCTAATCATGATCGGGACAATGGACACGAGAACCAGTTCAGTTGGGCTGGCCTCGGGCAGAGGAGGCAGCCTTTGTCGAGTCATGTAGCTACAGCGTGATCTGGTTTAAGGTGGACGTGTCATGAAAGAGGTGAATCTCCGGCTAAGGCTACGTGTCCTTAATCGAAATGAAGTGATCAGAGGTTATTGCGTATGTGAGGGCAAGAAACACAAAATGGCTGCCATGATCTAAGATGGATGCCGTGGGTAGATCAGAAATGTGTTCATAACAGGAGTACTCTTGCTCGTAGCATAGCGAAAACACCAGGATATGCTAAATGGATCATTTGCGGTTCGCTGATACCAATATTATGTATTTCCGACAACATTGAAAACACGGGTTCAAATCGTCACGGAACCTCAGACCCTCCTTTTGCCCTTACATAGGCAATTACTCAGTCTATGTCAGAATCTAGTTCTATGCTCATCAGGTCAGTGACATGTTGTTGTATCATCATCCTTTCTCGTGCCTTTTCTCCAAACGCAGGTGGTTTCCTAAAACAGGTTGCAGCACAAAGGCTACACAGGGCTGGACCACACTGGATAATCAGGCAGCATGAGAAGAGGAATACTAAGATGACACCAATGACCATTAGAACCTTCCATCCCCACGCTGAGATCAGAGTCCAAAACCATTCCATGAAGGACCAGTTTCCCTTGTCTACATGAATAGAGTCGGACATCTTGTGTAGCTTAGAGATCGCCTCGTAGACTGTTGGAGCATTATTAGGAATAAAGACACAGCAGCTCGATTGGATCATTCTGCATACCCCACCTCGATCTGCAAGTATAACATCTAGAACCATACGGTTCTGCAACGTCATGAGTCTATCTGCCTGAAGCTCAGCTGTCAAATTGCTAAGGGCACCGGCAGTTTTGGTAATAGTAGATTCAACTACCCGTGTTAGCTGACGTATGTTTCTACTATTGGCCATAGGCCCCCAGAACGGAAGGAAGCCTTTGAAGAAGTCTCCAGCTTCCTGACCAGCGGTATCTTCCTTGCTGAAGACACCTCTCGCTACTCTAGTCCTGTGGTAGTCAGATGAAGCAGTGTGTGTTGGAGGCAACAATCGAGCAATATAACATGAACCTGAAAAGTCAGCAGGTAACCATGTATATGCTCGGTTTCGACAGATGAAGTAGGTACCCCTAGCAGTAAGGAAGGCAGGGGAAGAGTTAGCCGGAAACACATAAGTCTCTACGCACTCACTCCTCCCTAGCTGAGCTCTCGGATTTCTCCCATTACCTTGCAAACAGACCTGACCTCGGTGAGGTACGACCCAGATTGGAGTTGAGCTTTTACGCTTGCTTTCTCCCAAACTAAGGCGATACTCTGAAGAATTCCAACTTAAATATACTCGCAATTCGTCTCTAGGGTCTGATGGAGTATTATTGACGTCCTTGATCATGTCAATAATTCCCTGGACTAAGGCTTTGTTGGCAGAGTTATATTTAGTGGAACGTGGTGGACGCGGAGGATAGGTTTCAAGGGCATAAGCAAAGATGGTTTGAAGGGCCTGAAATGATCCATTGTAGCTGAAAGGCAAAACCAGATAGGGAATGCCTTTATCCATAGTGTGGGGTATCAAGCCACACACCCAGCAGTCTGTACTGTTAACTACCAGTTGGTGTTGGTGCAAGAGCTGTATAAAAGTGTTGTTAATGAATTCTGAGCGTCGAGCTTGCTCATGTTCAGGAAACGAGTGAAAAGAGTGTATAGAGGAAACAGTAGAAGTAACAGGATTAAGGGGAGGTACTGTAGTTACTGGCAGAAAAATCAAACTTATACCGAAAACGATTCCACCCACCAACGTTATCAAAACAATTAAAAATGTAATGGCACATTGCATCAAAAAGCATTTGCTGTGAAGAATTCTGTAAAGTCTGTTTCTGCGAACATAAATCACATTTTCTCGTTGCAGCGCAGGAAGCTCCATCTTCTACAATCCGCTCGCGACCACTGATGATGTGTACGTAGATGAAAATGCCTCTATCAGCCCTGGGAGTTCCCAGAACCAACAGAAAGATCGACCTTATGTCAGACCCCCGCAGATTCAACTAGGCACACAGCCACGACCCTACGGCTACCCAGACGGCAAGGCAATTTTAAAAACAATAAAACAATAGCAAACTTCCTGGCTGAAGGCAAAAGTTCAATATTTCAAAATATCACAATAGGCAGTTGCCTGCTTTATTTGTCCATTTTACGAGGTCGTAAATTGTATCTTTGCTTAGCAGGTACTGTTTGATCGGCAAATAGCGTATCACTGGTAGCTGTTGCAGTGTTCAGGTTCGCAGGTGATAAAGGTTTTTCTGATGCAGGGGACAAATGTTCAGAGTTCAAAGGAGTCTTTTCAGGAGGAGAGTCAGATTTCGAAGTGTCAGTAATCAATTCGGCATCGCTGAAAGGGATGAACTTTGGTGTGCGTTCAAATTCGGAGGCACCAATTCCCTTCTTCACCCAGTCGTCGTAAGGAAGTGGCAAAGGTACACGCTTAACATGAGATGCGTGCACCCAATGCTTGCGACCAGCTACACGAACTGCTGTTCTCGTTGCAAGCAGGACCTGGAAAGGGCCGATGTATCTGGGCTGAAGATTCTTCGTCCTCGCGAAGTTCCGGATTACAATTTGGTCGCCGGGTTTCAGCTGATGCCCTGGACTCTCCGGAGGCTTTGGCAATGTATCGAAAACCTGTTGGTGAATAAGACTCAATTTAGCAGTCAAGTCGTAAAGATAGTCGATCAACATAGGATATTCTAGAGAACAAAACTCTTTAGGTCTCGGCACACCCCAAATATTTGCCGGGCGGCCAAAAACGATCTCATACGGGCTAAGCCCCACTCTAGAATGTACAGTTGCTCTCGTTGATAATAAAGCCAAAGGAAGTGCGTCTGGCCAGGACAAACCTGTGGAGGCTTGAATTTTGGCTAGTTTTAGTTTGAGGGTGCCATTGTAACCCTCAACTAAACCAGCAGACTGGGGATGGTTTGCACTGTGAAACTTCTGTTTTATGTTCAGACCGGCACACACACTCTGCATAACTTTCCCTATGAACTCACTTCCGTTATCTGACCATACAATCCGTGGCATACCATATCTAGGGAAATATTCTTTGAGAAGAATTTTGGCAGTTGATAGGGCAGTATTGTCCTTTAGTGGGTATGCTTCGATCCATCTGGAAAAAGCACAAACTACCACCAGGACATATTTCAGATTATTACAGTGATCCATGTGAATGAAGTCTAACTGAATCACTTCAAAGGGGCAGGAAGGAGGAGCGAAGTGACCAGCAGGAGTTGGAGTTCCCTTGCCGGGATTATGCATCAGGCATACCATACAATTTTTCACCACTCTCTCTGCACACTTATTGATCCCATCATTCTTCCAGACTGGAGCCAACATCTTACAGATCCCTTTAGAACTTATATGCGCTACTCCATGCGCCATCGTCACCACTGCAAGCACATACGCATCAGGCAACATCCAACGCTGCTGTTCTGTCAAATCAATCCAACACCCATTCAAATCCAACTTGCCCGTACTCTCTCTCCATACACGTTTTTCCTCTTCAGTTGCCTCTTTCTGAATCTCTTTCACACTTTCCATTGTATCCTCACACATTCCAGATTCAGCAATCCACCTTGCGGACGTAGCAACATACATTCTACTCATCATGTCTCTAGCTGTCTGTTTAGCGGTCTCATCAGCAAAAGCATTCCCACGACCAACATCATCCGTGATTGCTTTATGAGCACTGCACTTCACAATCGCAACTTCAGTCGGCAAGGTTAGAGATTCCAACAGATCGTTAACTAGCTGACCATGTTGAATCTTAGTCCCATGGGACGTAATGAAACCTCTTTCTTTCCACAACCGGCCAAAACTATGGGCCACGCCAAATGCGTACTGACTATCTGTAAAAACATTCACTCTCTTTCCCTTCGCTAAAACACACGCTCTGGTTAAAGCTATTAATTCTGCAGCTTGGGCAGAATTCTGACTCACTCTTGCAGTCTCCACAATCGTCTTCAAAGTCGTTACTGCGTAAGCAGCAGTCACATCACCATTCTCCAATTTAAAACATGACCCATCCACATACAACGTGCCATCTGGATCTGATAATGGAGTGTCCTTTAAGTCAATACGTCCTTTTGTCTCTTCCTCCGTTCTAAAACAACAATCATGTGGCTCGGAATCACTCGACTCTTGATTAGCCGGCAACAGCGTTGCTGGATTCAATACATTACATCTTTTGATCTGAATATGACTCGCTAGTAATGTCAGCTCGTAACCAGATAGTCTCGCACTGGTAAGGTGTTGTGTCTTGGTTCGGTTCATGAGTGTATCCACCGCATGAGGAACCTTGACCACTAGCATGTTGTTCATCACCAAACCAGCAGATTGTCGAATGGAAGCCGCAGCTGCCGCTGTAGCTCTCAAACAACTAGGTAACGCTCTAGCTACCGGATCCAATGTTGATGAGAAATACGCACAGGGGCGTTGTTTATCACCAAACTTCTGTGTCAGAACACTCAACGCGCAACCTTCTCTCTCGTGAACGTAGAGCGTGAATGGCTTACTGTAATCGGGTGTACCCAATACAGGAGCTGAACACAATGCTTTTTGTAACTCAGAAAAACTCTCTTGACATTCATCAGACCATGGTACCGGACTCGGAACATTTTTCCCAGTCAAAGCTACCAATGGTTTCGCTAAAAGAGAAAAATTTGGGATCCACTGCCTACAGTAAGAGGTAATACCTAAAAAGGCACGTACTTCCCTCTGTGTGCGGGGAACACTCATCTGCGTAATTGCTTTTATTCTCTCTGGGGTCAACTTCCTTCCCTCCTTTGACAAGAGATGACCTAGATAGGTCACTTCTTGGCAGCAGTATTGCATTTTTGAAGGTGATACCTTGTGATTCAAATTAGACAGATGATGCAATAACGAAACCGTAGCTGCTTTGCAAGTTTCCTTGTCATCGGCAGCCACTAGAAGATCATCTACATACTGCACTAGAGCAGAACCTGGAGGAAGGACAAAGGAATCTAACTGACTTTTTAATGCTTGACTGTAAATAGATGGGCTCTCACAGTAGCCCTGTGGAGCGCGTTTAAATCTGAAACTGCGACCTCCTAGACAGAAGCCGAAAATATCTCTGCTTTCCTCGGCTATCGGAATGCTAAAAAAGGCATTCTTCAAGTCGATAACTGAAAACCAAGTAGCTGTAGCAGGAATCAATGTTAACAAGGCAGTAATGTCTGGAACCACAGGAAACTGCGGGACCACAATCTTATTGACTTCTCTGAGGTCGATGACAAACCTATACACTGGAGGCTTTGTAGGATCAGTTCATTTCAAAATCGGTAATACAGGACTATTACAAACATTTCCTCTAGTTTCTTCAACCACACCTTTCTTAATTAAATCTTGCACAATCAATAAAAGTGCACGCTCTCCTTCACTAGATATTTTGTATTGAGGAATTCTTGGAAACTTCACATTTGCTTTCAAAGTTACTACATATGGTGGTATTTCTAAAAGGCCTACATCATTAGGACCAGTCGCCCAAAGAGAATCAGGGAGTGAACGCAGCTCTGGCGGGAGCGCATCCATTGATAAGTACATCGGAGAGGTGATTCTTTTACCCAATGTAAGCTGTACCCCTTCCGGAGAACAGTACAATGTCGCATATAGTCGTTTTAACAAGTGTAAACCAAGCAGATTTTCATTACAACCCGTCGTCAAAATCAGGGGTGCTTTCAATTGACACCGTCCAACAGAAATAGACAAAGGGCCAGATATGGGGTTGTAAACAGGGGCGCCTGAAAAACCTACGGAAACATTTGTTGAGCCAGACAAAGGTGCGCCAGGGAGTTTCGCATGAATGATAGAACTTTTTGCGGCACCAGTATCCAACAGAAACGGTTCGACTACACCTGATGTTGCTACTGCGACATAAGGCCCATTCTGATCCACTGGAACTGATACTACTCCCTCTCTCTGTCCATGGCTGTCCTAGTACCCATTTTGCTGAAATCCCTCATCCGCTTCACAATAGTCTTCAACAAGATATTGTTGAGATCTATTTTGTTGGGCTGACTGTCCATTTCGTTGATCAAAGTGATTGGAAGGACGATCATTCGTCTGTGGAGGCATAGCACCTCGCCCTCGACCTCTAGAATTCTGCACAAAACTACCACGACCTCTCTGAGCCGCTGCTGCATTATTTTGCGCTAAGATCGGACACTCATTCTTGTAGTGACCCTCTTTCTTACAGTACGCACACTGGTTCCACTGATATTGAGGCCTCGGTGAACTATAATCTGTTCTTTGATACGAATTCTGTTGCATATTAGTCTGATTCGTGCGAGGCGGATACGCCTGTTGCAAAAGAACTTTAGTTTTTAAATCTTTCGTTTTCTTGTCTGATTTCTCTTTTTCTTCTTTATCCCTATTTTCATAATACTGTGCAGTTGCAAGTATTTGCGCAGTTGTAGAAACAGCCCACGCACTCTCTGAATCCTTTAATTTATTGCATAACTCAGGTAACAAATTATGCACGAATTTATCGACAAACAGTCTCTGTCCTCCTTCTGTGCTCATATCTTGACCACTATGATCTACAAAAGTCTCTTCGAACCTCGTGAAGAAGTCGGAGACACTTTCGTCTTTCTTCTGCCTGCATGCGGATAACTTGTCCCAATTAACACGCAATGCGGGCATCAGAGTCTTCATTAAGTCTATTATCCTACCTGGAAGATTAGCAATTAGGTGTTCGGGTTTTGCACCACCTGTTTGCTGACCATCCGCTGCAATGATAGCTGCCCAATCACCACCTAGGGCAACTGGATGATTCTCTCTACGAATTTTAGCCCAAATTGGTTGCGGAACTACATTACCAAATAACATATCAATGTCCACTAAGTTCATTATGCAAGCCTCAACTGTCTGTGTCAATTCCTTATAGTATCCAGCAGGATTCTTACGCGGGTCTGGCAAGGCCTGTTTTACTGCTAGCACTTCGGCTCGCTTCCACGGAATGTGTATCCATACTCTCTGGAATTGCGCCGGGGCGGCTACAATACCATTAACATTGTCAGCTTGCACAGCTTCGTGCCAAATTGGAGGAACCTCCCTCATTGGATATTGGCGACTCAGCTTCGTCTTACCTTTCTCTAAATCTCTTGGTGAACGAAGAGATGGATCATTTCTAAAACTTAAGATCAGTTCCATCGCTTCTTCTATATTTTCACCTACTATCATACCTGCAGCAAACTCTTTCTGAACCTTAATTAAGTCGTCTAAATTCGATTCAACATCATCTTCTTCTATCTCCTCACGTAACAGCGAGCACATCTCATCAAAGACATACCGTTGCGTTGGTTCCTTCCACTGCATAAATGTATCTAGCACGTCTCTCGTACTATATCTCCTACTCTTCGAAATCCATCTGAGAGCCGTGGAATCTAAAATTCCCCGTTCCTCAGTGCTTGGATGCTGGCTGCGTCTCTGAACAGAGTCAGAAGTAGGAGTCATAATTAGAGTTTTATGGAAAGGAGACAGAATATTAGAAACAGAATCAGTGATTCTTCGACGAACAGAAAGTGGAGTCAACACACTCGCAGACGTAGAGAACACAGTAGAGGTAGGAACAGATAGCGGAACTGTAGGAGTATCGAGAAAAATAGTTTGTGGAGCAGTAGGTGTAAGCGAGACAGATACAGGTATAGAAGTCGGCAACCCAGTAGGAGGAGGAGCCGTAGGAACATTCACATTAACCACAGGAGGTACGGGAACTTGATTCTGAGGGGCAAGAGCAGGAATACCAGGTTGTCCAGCAACCGGCAATTGAACATTCGGAAAAGGTGGAGCCGTAGCACCTTGTGCATACGGTGGAGGTGACCGTAACAGATAAGACAACAGAGGATCGTTTTCGGGGTCCTCTAGTATCTTAGCTGTTTTCGATGGCAAGGCAGGATAGCACTTGTCGATCGCTAAATTATGCTCTCTAATGGCCACCTCTATTGCCATCTCAGATTCGTTGACTTGCAGCTGCTTAACAGCCTGCTCTAGAGTCAACTCTTCTTGCTCTTTCTGTTCCTTCTTCAATCTCTTAATCTCTCTCTGTTTGGATTCTTTTCGCCAGTAACGGAAAGAATCAAACATTGCCGGCCGGGCTTTCTTCCTAAACAATTTCGCTTCTAAATTATCAAGAATTTCGGGTTCAAAACTACCATGCAGTGGCCAACTAAGGACACCATCTTTCTCAGTGTAGCGGACCCACACCTCATTATAAGATATAGGACCCACACCATGTTTACAGTACAAGTCATATAAGGGAGTCCCAATCGGAGGAACCAGACATGAGTCCTCCAATCGTGAGTCACTGTTGCAACCAAAGCACGACAACATACAATTTCTCCGACTTACCATTGTTTAGTCCGGAACACAAAACAAACAAAACACAAAACAGATATGTGCACCTGAACCAAGAACTTTAGGCCTACCAAAACGAACTGATGTATCGATACCCAAACTGAACCAAATAGATTATCATAACCAGAACAACCAATGATAATCTTACGAAACCAAACCAAACCAAGAACCAAAAAGGATTTTAACAACCCTCACGAAGTAACCAACTAGCAACCACTAAATACTTAACTGAGGCACTGAAGACGTCACCAAGGAGAAACCCGTCAGGTTTCGCTGTACTAAGGGCTGCACCTCGGGTCCAAGACAGGGCGACGGTCAAGGCAACGGCCCACTGCAGCCGTCCTGAACGGGAACCCTCGTGGAAGAGAACTTCGGGCCACTTTTGCGATATGCCGGGATCGATGAAGTGGGGCGCCTCCCTCAGGAATCTTCACACGAAGCTTCTCGAACTCTTCAGGCTTTTGGACCGGTACCGAATGACGTCGCCCCACGTTGGGCGCCAATTGGAGTTCTGGACTTTTTGGTTCCGTCCAGAGGTGTCAGGGAACAACACCCAAAGACCCCGGAGTTCCACCTGCCTTGGTGCGCAAATGAACAGAAACACGGGCTTCTCGATGGTGGCGTCAAAGACCAAAGGTTTATTACTGCAGGGACACAGAAGTCACAGAAACCACACATGGGCAGATTCTAGGAGCCTGTTCGATTTGTACAAAGAGGGTTGCTCCTTATATACTAAATTTTTAGCTGGGGGCGAATTCTTTACATGTAATACATTCTCGAAACCTTTGTGTCTAAAACAATAAATATTTGGCGTTACACAGGAATCATCGATAATATCTGATGCCAAACATTACGAAGAGGGGTTCCCACTAGTTCATCACAATCCCTTGTCAATATTGCATTTAAGAGCCGGACCGCCTCATCGTAAATTTCGTTACCTCCCCCTAATAAAGATTCAGAAAGAAAGGAACGGAGCCAGGTGTGGAAGATAGAAAAGTGGGATAAGGGATGTTTGTGGGTTGTAAATGGGCAAGGCTACCGGCTTCGGCCGCCTAATCATGATCGGGACAATGGACATGAGAACCAGTTCAGTTGGGCTGGCCTCGGGCAGAGGAGGCAGCCTTTGTCGAGTCATGTAGCTACAGCGTGATCTGGTTTAAGGTGCACGTGTCATGAAAGAGGTGAATCTCCGGCTAAGGCTACGTGTCCTTAATCGAAATGAAGTGATCAGAGGTTATTGCGTATGTGAGGGCAAGAAACACAAAATGGCTGCCATGATCTAAGATGGATGCCGTGGGTAGATCAGAAATGTGTTCATAACAGGAGTACTCTTGCTCGTAGCATAGCGAAAACACCAGGATATGCTAAATGGATCATTTGCGGTTCGCTGATACCAATATTATGTATTTCCGACAACATTGAAAACACGGGTTCAAATCGTCACGGAACCTCACCATTCACTCAGTTATCTTGTCTAACTTGATCAAGTCCTTCAAAAACAGAACTTCCTATACCACCTCTTGATCCTCCACCACCCTTTTTAAGTGCAAAGTTGCCTCTACTGTTTATCAATCAATCAATCAATCAATCAGTGACACTTATAAAGCGTGCTACATACCCGTAGGGTGTCAAGGCGCTCTGGGGGGGTGCCGCTACTGCTCGAACAGCCAGGTCTTCAGCTTCTTCCTGAAGGAGAGGTGGTCTTGGGTCAGGCGCAGGTCGGGAGGGAGGGAGTTCCAGGTCTTGGCGGCCAGGTAGGAGAAGGACCTTCCTCCTGTAGTCGCTCTTCGGATGCGGGGGACGGCGGCGAGGGCGTGGTTGGCTGATCGGAGGTGGCGTTTGGGAGCGTAGAAGTTGACTCGGCTGTTGAG
The DNA here is from genome assembly GCF_964263255.1 of Lissotriton vulgaris. Lineage (NCBI taxonomy): Eukaryota > Metazoa > Chordata > Amphibia > Caudata > Salamandridae > Lissotriton > Lissotriton vulgaris. The sequence goes on along the minus strand of NC_141693.1, from coordinate 1,086,911,438 downwards.
GTAGCTCGGGCCTTGGTCGTGTAGGGCTTTGTGTGCGTGGGTGAGGAGGCGGAAGGTGATTCTTTTGTTGACGGGGAGCCAGTGAAGGTCTCTCAGATGTCCGGAGATGTGGCTGGTTCGTGGGATGTCGAGGATGAGTCTGGCTGAGGCGTTCTGGATCCGCTGGAGTCTCTTCTGGAGCTTGGCGGTGGTACCGGCGTAGAGGGCGTTGCCGTAGTCCAGTCGGCTGGTGACGAGGGCCTGGGTGACGGTCTTCCTGGTCTCGGTGGGGATCCACCAGAAGATCTTCCGTAGCATGCGTAGGATGTTGAAGCACGCCGAGGAGACGTTGTTGACTTGCCTGGTCATGGAGAGGGAGGAGTCCAGGATGAAGCCCAGGTTGCGTGCATGGTCTGTTGGTTTGGGTGCGGTGCCCAGGGCGGGAGGCCACCAGGCGGAGGGTGAGGAGCCCAGGATGAGAACCTCCGTCTTGTCCGAGTTCAGTTTCAGGCGGCTGGTCGTCATCCACTCGGCTACCTCTTTCATCCCTTCGTGCAGGTTGGCTCTGGCGGCGGCGGGGTCGTTGGTCAGGGAGAGGATCAGTTGGGTGTCGTCGGCGTAGGAGATTATGCTGAGGTTGTGTTTGCGTACGATGGCCGCGAGGGGGCTCATGTAGACGTTGAAGAGGGTGGGGCTCAGAGATGATCCTTAGGGGACGCCGCAGATGACTTCGGAGGCCTCTGACTTGTACGGTGGTAGGCGGACTCTCTGTGTTCTTCCGTCGAGGAAGGAGATGATCCATTCCAGCGCCTTGTCCTGGATTCCGATGTTGCTGAGGCGCCGTACTAGGGTGCGGTGGCAGACCGTGTTGAATGCCGCGGAGAGGTCTAGGAGGATGAGGGCCGCTGTTTCTCCATTGTCCATCAGGGCTCGGATGTCATCGGTGGCGGCGATGAGGGCGGTCTCGGTGCTGTGATTGGCTCGGAAGCCGGACTGTGAGGGGTCGAGGGCTCCGTTCGTCTCGAGGAAGGCGGCCATCTGCTTGTTGACGGTCTTCTCGATGACTTTGGCTGGAAACGGGAGGAGCGAGATGGGGCGGTAATTCTTGAGGTCGGTGGGGTCCGCTGTTGGTTTCTTGAGTAGAGCGCTGAGTTCGGCGTGTTTCCAGCTCTCAGGGAAGATGGTGGTGTTGAAGGATGTGTTGATGATGTCTCGCAGGTGGGGTGCGATGACGGCGTCGGCCTTGTTGAAGACGTGGTGAGGGCAGGGGTCGGTCGGTGATCCGGAGTGGATGGAGTTCATTGTGCGGATGGTGTCTTCGGTGCTGATCGGGGTCCAGGCGTGGAGGGTGGTGGTGGGGGGTGGTTGTTCGGTCATGGTGTGCGTTGGTTGGTTGTTGAAGCTGTTGTGTATGTCCGCGATCTTGTTGTGGAAGTATGAAGCGAGGGAGTTGCAGAGGTCTTGCGAAGGGGTGATGTCGTTGTTTCCTGCGCTGGGGTTGGAAAGCTCTTTCACGATGTTGAAGAGTTCCTTGCAGTTGTGTGCGTTGTTGTCCAACCGGTCCTTGAATGCTGTTTTCTTGGCGGCGCGGATCAGCTGGTGGTGTTTCCGGGTGGCAAGTTTGAAGGAGGTCCTGTTGTCCGGTGTCGGTTCCCTTCTCCAGACTTTCTCGAGGGCTCGGCAGTTCTTCTTGGAGCTCTTGAGTTTGTCGGTGAACCATGGGGCCTTCTTGCTGCCGGGTCTGCTAGGCGGGGTCCTCAGTGGGGCGAGTTCGTCCGCGCAGTTGCTGATCCACTTCGTGAGGTTGTCGGCGGCCTGGCTGGGGTTCGCTGAGCTGGCAGGAGGGTGCTGGCTCAGGGAGGTGGCGAGCTGGTCTGCTGTGATCTTGTTCCAGCTTCTGCGGGCGGCCTGTTGCTGGTGTTGGTGGGTCGTCGTTCTCTTGAAGGTGAAGTGGACGCAGCTGTGGTCCGTCCATTGAAGCTCTGTGGCGTGGCTGAAGTCGATGTCTGTGCTGGAAGAGAAGACTGCGTCGAGTGTGTGTCCGGCGAGGTGGGTGGGGGTGGACACCAGTTGCTTGAGTCCCAGGTTGGCGAGGTTGTTGAGCAGGGTGCTGGTGTTGCGGTCGTTGTTGTTCTCCAGATGGAAGTTGAGGTCTCCCAGGAGGATGTAGTCGGCGGAGGGGAGGGCATGCGGGCTGACGAAGTCGGCGATGTCCTCGCTGAATTGTGTGCGTGGTCCAGGGGGTCGGTGGATCAGGGTGCCTCTGAGGGTGGTGTTCGGGTTGGTGTGGATCTGGAAATGCAGGTGTTCGGCGCTGGTCAGGGTGTTGTCGGTGCTGGTCGTGAGACGGATGGTGTTCCTGTGGATGATGGCGATGCCTCCTCCCATCTGGTTGGCGTTTCGGTCCCTCCGGACGATCTTGTAGCCCTCTGGGATAGCGATGGCGATGTCGGGAGCTGAAGAGGCGTTCATCCAGGTCTCCGTGAGGAAGGCAACGTCAGGGGCTGTGGCGTCTAGAAGGTTCCAGAGTTCGATGGCGTGTCTGTGGACGGAGCGGGTGTTGAGCAGGATGCACTTGAGGTGGGTGCTGCTGGTGTTCGACTTGGCGGGTGCTGGTGCGAGGCTGGTCCGGATGCAGGTGAACTTGCAGGCGTGGCAGCTGAAAGGTCCGTGGGTACGTCGTGGAGTGGCTTGATGGCATTCCGGTGTTGAGAGCGGTGAGGGTGGCGGCGGAGTACGTCAGGCGGGTCGGTCGGGGTCTTCGTGGGCCAGGGGTCCTGGCGCTGGGCGCGGTCCGGTCGCGGACGGGCGCAGACGGGCTTACCTTTGGCGCGCCTTCGGCGCACAATCGGCGCACCCACTGCGCGTGACCGCTGCGCGTTCGCACGGTCACCATTTAAGGCGAAGTGCGCGGGTGGGCGGAGCAGCTGGGAGGCGGGAGCGGGGAGGGTACAGAATAGAAAAAGGGGCGGGGAAAAGCGGCGGTGGCGGGAAGGGAGGGCGGAGGGCGGCGAGGTAGGCGGACAACAAGGAAGGAAAACCACACAGGCACAATGAAATAAAATTACAATCCGGCACAAATTACTGACAAAACAAGGCAAAAACAACAGCAGCGGAGGCAGCCGGCAACCGGCAAACGAGGCAGCAGCGAGGCAGAGGGCAGGCAAGGGGCACACGCAGCAGCTGGTGGCCGTGCGGCGCGGGGGTGTCCCACAGGTGGGTCACACTCACCTGCGTCGCACGGTCGCCATTTAAGGCCAAGTGCGCGGGTGGGCGGAGCAGCTGGGAGGCGGGAGCGGGGAGGGTACAGAATAGAAAAAGGGGCGGGGAAAAGCGGCGGTGGCGGGAAGGGAGGGCGGAGGGCGGCGAGGTAGGCGGACAACAAGGAAGGAAAACCACACAGGCACAATGAAATAAAATTACAATCAGGCACAAATTACTGACAAAACAAGGCAAAAACAACAGCAGCGGAGGCAGCCGGCAACCGGCAAACGAGGCAGCAGCGAGGCAGAGGGCAGGCAAGGGGCACACGCAGCAGCTGGTGGCCGTGCGGCGCGGGGGTGTCCCACAGGTGGGTCCTGTTACGATTGATATTAGCCTATCCAATCCAATCCAATCCAATCCAAAAATTCTTTATTTCGGCCATTTGAGACCATAAAAGATTTATTAAAACATTTAAAACAGATAAAACATACAGTAAAATCAGGGCAAGGAGCAACATACAAATCAGTTCGGTTCCAGGAAAGTCAGGGGAGCTATGGACACAGTTAGCTACATTTCATTACAGTCCAGTGCATATTTAGTGGGAAATTAGCCATTCAGTATTTTTTCCCTTATCTGCCACATGGCCATTTAATACTTGGCAACTGCAAAAACTATATGGTGCATGGTACTTGTCTTTAAGATTCTATAGGATTGTAAATAGTTTCTAATGCCCAAATTCCTGCACAGTGGCGCTAGCCAATATTTCCTCGGTCTGTTGTAGGCAGGGCAAAAAAACAACACATGTAGTTCGTCCTCCACATTCCCACTGCACCCAGGACAGATTTTATCGTCCGACATTGTCGATTTACTAGTAAGGGCTTTAAGGGGCAGCGTTACAAACCTGCATTGAATGAACAGCTTCCTTGCAGGAATCGGGAATATGATGTCCATAAAACCTTCAAAGTAAAAAGAATTTTTGGTGGCCAAAAGTTGTTCAGTTAGGGTGCCAACTTTCGATGTACATACGAGCGAGATTAGGCTTTTATCCATAAAAATCTTAGTAACCATCTTGCGTGACACCCCTTGACAACCTCTTTCGGGATCGTCCCACAACTCAGGCAGTCCTAGGCGATAGAATTCTCGCTTGACATATGCCACCCATGGAATTCTGTCAGTGTGGTTTAGGTCCAGGATGTTCTTGAGATCTTGCCTGTAGTGGGAAAGTTTGCCCGTGGTCCATAACCTGTGCCAGAACCTCAATGGTTTTATGGCCAATTCGTCCCCTATTGAGGGGAGCCCCAGATCTAATCTCAGAGGTAACAAGGGTGTGCCTTGGGGAAGGGCCTCCAAGCGTCTAAGGAAGTTGTTTTCCACCTTGATGAGTTCTATCCCAGCTTTGTGGCCCCATAGCTCACCACCATAGGAAGAGGCAGCTCCAGCTTGGGTTTTGTACATCTCCAAGGCTGGACTAACAGGTTTGAAGGTTGATGAATTCGAAACTTTCAAACTTGCTCCCACCATTTGGGATAACTTTAAACGGGATCTTGCTATCTGCGGAGCCCACGATAACATTTCATGTAAAGTTACCCCCAAATACTGGAACGTTCTAACCCTTTCCAACCTTTCGGATCCCAGGGTTGGGTTAGGCCTAGTTGTTGAGGAGGGATTGAATACCATGAATTTGTTTTTTTCTGCGTTGATCTCCAGGCCATACGCCCTGCAGAAATCCCCAAACCCATCCAGTATCCTTTGGATCCCCATCGGGGATTTGGAGAGCAGGAGGGTATCATCGGCAAACATAATTGCCGGGACCCTCCTACCTCCCAACCTAGGAGCATCGTTGACCCTTACATTATCGAGATGGGACATGACATTGTTAACAAAGAGGCAAAACAGGGTCGGTGCAAGGACACACCCCTGTCTTACCCCCCTGTGAACTGGAAACCTAGAAGACAACTTACCATCCCTCCCACACCTAACCTGGGCAAAATTGCCAATGTGGAGTCTGATTATTGCCTGTAGCAATTGTGGAGGAATGCCTAGCTCCTTAAGAACCTCCCATAATTTCCCGTGGGGTACCAAATCGAATGCGGACTTCAGGTCCACAAACACCATGTACAGACTCCCCCCTCGATCGCCACTGTTTTCCAGGAAAGAAGAACGAGGCGGAAAATCTGGTCCATGGTGGACGTGTTTTTCCTGAAGCCCGCCTGGAGGGGACTAAGAATGGCATTGTCCTCCATCCAGTCAAGAAGATGGTCCAGGAGAAGGCGGTCAAAAAGTTTTTGGGGTACGTCTATGAGGCTGATCGGCCTGTAGTTGGCTGGGAGCAGAGGAGAGCCCTTCTTGAAAATCGGTACTATCTCTGCCCCCAGCCAAGTACAGGGGATCTCCATCCCTCCCAATATGGAATTAAATATAACTTGGAAGTAAGGACCCCAGATCTCTGGATGGTATCTAAACAAATCTCCGGGGAGTTTGTCAAGGCCTGGTGCCTTCCCCCGCGCCAATCTCTCCATGGCATTTACCACCTCGCCCAGTGTGAATTCTAAATTGTCTGCGGACTCATGGGTGGTATCGAGTGTTACCTCGTTGGCAGAAACGAGATTGTCTTGATACAATTTACTAAAATGAGATTCCCAAACTGAGGCAGCAATATTTGGCTCCACAGCTGATTTCAACTCGCCTGTACCCGTATGGACTAGAGACCAGAATTTTCTTGAATCCCTGGTTTCCAATGCCAGGGATAGGTCCTGCCATCTATCCCAATCCCAATCTGACTTTGCCTGAGCTATGGCTTCCCTGTATTTATGTCTCAGCTCAAGTACCTTACCCTTATCAGCACCAGACTTTACCATAAAAATCAGCTCAGTTTTCATCTTTTTACATGTGGAGTTGTGCCAAGCTGAAGTTAATGACCTCTCCTAAACTTCCCACTAAATCTGCATGGATTTTGGCTAATTTCTCATTTGCATCAGTGGTTCTTGGTTTGCAGATTAGTTCATCCATTTCAACTAGCTTTGGACATAAATTTTAGCGATGCACTCTGGTGAGTTGACCAGTTTCCCCCATCTTACCCTGCGTCTATTATTGGATAGAACTAGGTTCCCTGTGTCCTCACTTAGATCTGTAAGTGGCGCCCCTTCTTCGGGCACAGGGTGTACCATATCTAAGCAAAGGGCATTATGGTCACTGTCTAGTCTTTCAATTAGCCATGAATCCAAAACCTTGGTCCACATGCCTGTATCTACAAAAATTTAGTCCAAGCGAGACTCGTGATCCTTTCTATTAAAGGTACACAATGAGGGGGTATCAGATGGATTACGTCCGTTGCAGGCCCTCAGGGCATAATTCAAAGTTAGGGACGTAATCTGCACCGCTAGAGGGGAAGTTAGGGACGTAATCTGCACCGCTAGAGGGGATCCTGTTACGATTGATATTAGCCTACCTATTTCTTCCATGGAAACATGTTTCAGTGCTATCTCTGTTGAAGAAGATGGCCTTGATCCACGCAAAACCAGAGAAATGTTGACCTATGTCCCTCCTGCTTCTATAAAGAGTACTAGAGAATCACTTTGAACAGAATTAGGAGGAGGAAGATATGTCTAAATTCAGCAACTATTTCACTACCTTGAGACTCACTAGTTAATTCAAGCATCTCAATCGGGTTTTTGCCATTTTCGCAGAACTGAATTGGCTGTTCTTGTCGTAACAGATGAGATAAGATGGACACTAGATAAAGGAGACCTACAGTGCTCACCCTGTTGGACCTGAGCGTGGTGTTTGACATGGTGTCTCTCAGTACACCTTTTAGTCAGACTCTATGAATCTCAATCTTTTCAGGTGGCCATGAAGCCAAGTTGGCCTTCTCCAGATATCATCAGTGAGTCAGATACTTTTTAATGTGTATATGAAACCCCTTGTGAACCTAATGGAATTGCCTCGTCTCTCCTTGATTTCGTATGCAGACAACACAAAGCTTATTTTCTCTTTTACCTGTTGCTAAGGCTCACCCTGTACAATGTGAAGGACTGTCTATTGCTCCTAGCAGGCTGGATGGGTTTCACAGCCTGAAATTGAATGGCAGGAAAACTGAAGTAACTGTGTTAGAAAACTAGGCTAATTTCTGGGACCCCCACTTGTGGTATGACGATTATAGTCCGGTCCTGTGCCCAAACCAGTAGTTTAAAAACTGGCGGAGTCTTTGAAAAACAATCTATCCTCCTACCACCAAATCAAATCTTTTTCTGCCCATTGTTTTGGCCTCATGAGGTTCCTGGAAAAGGTACTCTGGGCCCCTCCCAGTACCATACAAAAGAAAATGGTCCAGTCTATTATAACATATCAGCTGCACAATGACAATTTTGTTCATATAGGTGTCACGCACGTGGCTTCAAACAAATTACAAGCAATTCAAAATGTTGCAGCTATGCTTCATTGCCACATTTCTGCACATTACCCCTCCTTTTCCAACTCAAAGATAAAAAGGCACAGTACAAACTAAAATGAGAACAGTCAATTTAAGAAAACCTCACTGATAAAGAAAACCTTTCAGACTACTTGCCACTTACCATCATTATAAAAAGCCTGACCTCAATCTCTTGAAAAAAACAGAAACATTATAGAAATGAAAATGATAGAGTTGGGAATAGTAAGAACTAGGAGCCGAGGATAACCATCATTTGGTAAATAACCAATTCTGAATTATGCCAATCATGTGTTTCCTTCCAGAAATTCTCAATTACCAACAAAATCCACTATGAAGACCAATCCTGTTTATCTGTGGGTCTTTATTTGTGAACTCATCAATACATATTGATTTCCTCCTTGAAGCAGTAGTGAAAAATCTAAGGACCTGATCTAGATTTTGGTGGGACTGCAACAGAGTGTGCATTTTTGGCGGTCTTCCCGCTGCCTAACTGGCAGTCTGTCAATTACAATGCAGGATTTCAATGGGAGGGAAGACCACTGTGGTCCCGCTGACTCAAACAGGACTTCGCTTTCAACCCGATCAACATTGGTAGTCCATCCAGGATTCCCACCGTCAGTATTTGGATGTGGGCTGTTTCTAAGGGAATTTCAATGGGAATCCCACACACTGAGTCAGCAGAATGGGATGAAAGGGGTGAAAACTCACCTTTTTTCAAGGTACAGGATGCAGTTTTGTCCTGTTCTCCTTCGCCCAAGCCCCCCCTTCCTGCGACACCTTGATCATGACGGACTGGCACCCGGTTTTGATGGAATCGAAGGTAGATGTCTGTGGTGTATGTGGGTATACTTCTACATGTGTATGTCTGCGGTGTGCAAAACAGCATGTACACATAATGCACACAACACATATCCTACAAACACATATGTGCACAGACACAAATCATACAGGAAACTGCCAACCCATCAGTAACAACTAAATCTGCTTGGCAGTATGCCGCTGTCACAAAGGCAATGGACGACTATTTGATTTAGTCATTTGTACTTTATAAAAAGGCAACGGACGACTATTTGATTTAGTCATTTGTACTTTATAAAAACTTTTTTGAAAGTTCATTTATATATCAAAGGAAGAACACACAATTATTGACAAATACAAACATTCGAACAATATGATACATAATATACAAAATGCATGTGACAAATTACTATACAAATCAAATAGACAACTGTACACTGCCTCAAATTATTACATTGTGAGGCACCAGTCCTTCATATTATATATAAACAACCAGACAAGCGGAGATTGAATTTAATGAAAAAGCCTGCTTGTCCAAAAAAGCCTAAGACTGTTCTAATCACTGGGGTCTAATTGTAGGGAAAGTGGACTCGATGAATTTTTTGTTGACCTAGATGAGCCCCTTCTTTTTGTCTCGGGCTTGAAGTCAACGCGTTTCGAACCACTTGGTTATTTGCGTGTTCTCCTCAGGACACGGACTGGGAGTGGCTGTCACTTTTAGAAACTTGGCCAGCCACCGAAATCGGGAAATTTGTCAAATCACCTGTGGGAATTCTTCATATGTTGGAAGAAACGGATGGGGTAAGGAACGCTGTGCTTTACTCCGGCACTCGGTTTTCTTTATAGCGCTTTGTTGAAACTTATTGTGGTTGCGTGCCGCCGCAACTGCGTGCAGTGTTTCCTGTTTTTATCAAGCGGGCCGCAATACTTATATCTTAGTTGGTAATGGGACTGTTCACTCCTATCCACCGTTCTCCATTTCCTCACACGAAACGTTAAGCAAGCTTGACGTTCCGTGTGAAGTTAATAATGTGTGAAGTTAATGATGAAAGAACAATCCAAATGGTGGGAAAATAAATCTAGATATCTGCAAGTGGGTCGTGTCCCCAGAGGTCTACGGATAAGCTTGGCCCCGAGTTACGAGACGCCCGATCCTGAAATGTTAACTGTTTGGGCGGAGACAAATTTAGAATCATCAGCGAAATTAATGGCGATTCTCATAAAATACGCTGAAAGCGACCGTTGCAAACTTCAGGTGGAAATTGAAAAACTTGAATTGGAAATTTCGGATATGGGCACAAGCGAGTCTATGGACAAAATGAGGGCGGATATGATGACTAGGCTAGGTAAAGAAGAAGAGATCATAAAAAAACGTAAAGCCTTTAAATTCGAGCGGGATCGCTTAGACTATTTAAATGGAGAAATCTTCACCTAGGCTAAAAGGTATGAAAATGTAAAAGCGAGAGCTAGGAAGACCTGTGCCATACCAGCTGATAATACCGCAGCCAACATATCCTCCACAGACGCGAGCTCAACAGCAGAGAGCGGTTCTGAAAATGAGATAGCAAAAACAACTAAGGTGGGGTTTACAAAGGTGTCCCTGGCACAGGAAGTAAGCTGTATGTGCCAGGACCGCCAAGACACTTTGAGACCAAGAATCAAATTAGGCGGACAGACAAGCGTCAAAGGGCAAACAGGAAGCGCAGTGCAAGGCGCAAATGTAATGCAAGGAAACACAAACAGCGAGAAAAGAACACAAAAAGGTCGCTGGAACAAATTACCCAAGAAACAAACACAGGGGCAAACTCCAGCTCAATACTTAACCTCACCACGCTACACTCACACAGAACGATGAGAAGATCCTCAATTTAGGGCTATCATACTGTCCACCATGTGACTTTAACTATGCGGACATAAGAATGGACGCTTTTAGATTTGTAAGAAAGCTAAAACTGAAAAAATATTTCAAGCTGCAACCCGTAAAAAAGAAAGTCGGGAAAATATCGAGCAGCCCAACTCTATTGGAAGCAGGAGATCGGATAGGGTTTGATGAGATTTGGGCTTTACAGGAAGAATCAGGTCCTTCAAGGGTGGTTCCACTAGCAACATCGAGTGTAGACCGAGCCATGTGCAGTACACCTTTTAAACCCAAATCCGCCTTCCTACAAACCATCACACACGATAACTTAGATGTGTACCAAGAACTCATTACGAAAGATCTGAAAAAACTGTACATAACTCATAACTACAAACAAGAAACATGCCGCAATAAACAAAATGAGTCAGAGTTACAACAACTTGGTGAAAAAACTTGATTCAAACAAAAACATAATTGTCCGCCAAGCAGACAAGGGCGGCAACGTTGTATTGTGGCCACGTCAAATGTACATTGAGGAGGCGGAATCACAACTATAGGACTCGTCATGCTACAGGAAAAGCAACCTTGTTGCAATTAGAACAGCATGGCAAGATCAGAACTCAAAATTGGGGGCATGGAGTAGTGGCAACCTGATTTCAAAGGAGGAATTTGGCTTTCTTAAAAAGGAACACCCGGTGATACCATCATTTTACTTGTTACCAAAAGTCCACAAGAGTATGGACAAACCACCGGGACGTCCAATTATCTCCGCAATTAATGGTTCTACTGAAAACATCTCAAGTTATATCGACTATTTTTTGCAGGACAGTGTTAAAAGTTTGAAATCATATGTACAGGACTCATCGGATTTTATCCGTAAATTGCACATTAGATGCATCTTCACTGTACACCTCTATAAGACACAATGATGGAATTAAGGCAGTTAACTGTTACTTAAACAAACGTGCCATTAATTTCTCTGCCCATAATAAAATGTTGTTATCTATGATCAGGATTTGTTTAGAACAAAACTATTTTCTATTCAACAACCAGGTATATCAACTGGTCAGGGGGGTAGCTATGGGGGCCTGATTTTCCCCTAGCCTAGCGTGCTTGCACATGGGTTGGTGGGAGGAACAGGTCCTCATGGGACAACACCTAACAACTATGCAGAATCATGTCCCCCTATATTTACGATATATAGATGACCTGTTCCTGATCTGGCAGGGATCCTTACAGCATGAACAATCTTTTGTGGAACAACTAAACATCAATGATTTAAACTTAGAGTTTACATCCACAATTAGTAAAACTTCTGTATTTTTCCTTGATATAGAGGTGTACAAAGATGATAGTGGGTTGGCTACAAGATTACACAGGAAGCCGACGGCAGGTAATACTGTCCTACATGCGGATAGTCAGCACCCCCACCATCTGATATGCAGCATCCGCTTTGGGGAGATGCTGCGTATCAAAAGGATCTGCAGCACTGAATTGGAATGCTCTAAAGCCCAAGAGGCCTGTAAACGGAGTTTTCTGGCTAGAGGCTGTTCGGAGGCCATTATACAGAAAGCAATAAATCGTTCAAATAACATCACTAGAACACAGGCCCTCACACCTAGAGCATCTGTAGATGTAACTATGGAAGGAATTACATCGGAGCAACCCAGGGTCATTGTCACATACAATCGACAATTTAAAGAGATTAGAATGATCTTTACCCGCAACTGTAACCTGGTGACAGGGGATCCTGTCATTGGAGCTACAGTGGGGAAGAAACTCAATTTGACCTATAGGAAATCCACTTCCATGTCTGATAAATTAGTTAAAAACTACCTGGAGCAGCCCATATCTGTAACTTGGATGGCACTAAACAAAGGATTCAAAAAGTGCCCCAACTGTAAAGCGTGCAGGTATGGCTGCAATGAGACTCAATACCAGGTTCCTTTCAAAGACAGTCCTGTAGCTATAACAAAACAACTGACTTGCAAAACAGAATTTGCAGTATATGTGTTGCAATGCCCTTGTGAGCTACGGTACGTAGGGAGTACCCGACTACCGGCTCACAAGTGGATCTTGCAACACATAAGGGCCATCATTACTAAAGACCAAGCATACCCGGTGGCCCGACATTTCGAGAACACCCACGACAGAGACCCAAAACATCTACAATACTACATCATTGACTGTGTGATGCCACTGAAACGGGGTGGAAATAGAGATGCGTTGTTACGGGTCCTGGAGATTAGATATATATTAGAGCTTGATAGTAGAACCCCGGGGGGCCTCAACGCAAGTGAGGATCTGTATACATGTTTATAGTTCCTCGGGGAATCCTATCGAGCGAAATCAATCACAATATGTCTTATCCAGGGAGCACCGAGGAAACTCCACTTTTTTCTATCGTGAATGGAGGTCAATAAGAACAGTATAACCTACCTTTAATGAAACCAATAGAAACAAATACATTTTTTAGCGGCTCTTCTTTTCCTAAATAATGAATTTTTTAAATTAACACTAGACACTTTATGGTTATATTTGCACTACATTTGCAAAGTTGCTTTACACTATGGGAGGAGGTACAAGTAGTTTACAGGCTGCGAGAACATTGCACATGCACTTTATATTATCCCACTTGGGATATATTTTGCACATGTTTTTTACCTTGGAAACTAAAAACGTAAAGAATATGATATGTAAATATGTTTGGAATGAATTTTTTACATATGTCTTTATTATCAATCGCGTATTTTGCACATATTTATAGTATCGTATAAATTGTGTAGTTGGGTGGATGTGTTGTATTATTTTTTTTTGCATTACAGGCAGACTTAATTAACATCCAACCAAAGTCTTTCTACAGTTTCCTTGTTAACCATTACTGTAGTGAATAGTGATGGAAACAGTCCGCTCTCTGTATTAACTATAAATACCTCCCCTTATTTCAGAAAAACACCTCATGTGATCAAGCCTGTGGACACAGGCGAAACGCGTCATGGCGGGCATGCTGAGCGTTGAATTGTACTAATAAAGCACCTCTGTTTTAGCACCAAGATCGGGCTTCCACTCTTCGTCATTCTTTGCCGACAAGAACGAGTTGGTGGCGCCGTGGCGTCTGGCGAGAATTCTTTAATATATATATATATATACTGAACTCAGAGCACAACTGGCATTCTTTTGACTGCACCCTTGTGTTTGAAGGCTATGGCTCACTGACAATCTCTAATAATAACAAAACATGTGCCAGGATCTACCTTTATTCATTTTATGCTGTCTCTGATTATATTTAACCAATCCAAATCTTTAATACTGTATCTGTAAATGTAAAAGGCTTTTGTCGTTTTTCAGTTTGACGTAAATGGCAATTGCTAATCCTATGCCTAAAGACTTTGCTGCAAAAACTGTCATAAGGCTTTGTCACTTTTTAGCTCAACACGGATTACTTGATGGTAATCTTGTGTTTAGAACCCTGATAGAAAAACAAACATTAGAGGAGAGCAGTTTTAGGTTCAATGATGTTGTAGAGTGCTCAATATGAAGTAACTGCTCTCCACCTAAAACTCGGGAGCTGCTTGCAGTTCCCTGCATATACCCTTTCATATTTTAGAATGTATACCATTAAAAACTATAACATTTACACCAATACTTGATATCAGAATCTCATCATTTGTGAGTAAAGATTGCCTAAAGAGTGGCGAGTTATAGTTAAGGTATTGTGGTTACCGAGTTGAACACTCTGTTTATGGAGGTGCGTGACTCAAAATCATGCGGAAAACGTTGCCTAAATCATAAATTAAAAGTACGAGTATAACTTTAGAATTTCAACATTTTCTGTAATTTAATGTTTGTTTTTATAGAAAGAATACATAAAGGTAACGTATTTTACCTTTGGTGCCTAAATTATAAACTTAACTTTAGCATTTCTAGAGTTTGTGTAGTTCAAGTTTGTTTTGTATAGAAAGAATAAAAAAAGTTTTCATAACTATAACAAAGGTTTAACAATTGGATTTTGCTATCATTATTAAAGTTTCAATTTTATTTTCATAAAAATGTGTTTCAGATACTACAGTCCCTTTATGTCTAATGGAGTGTTGTTTAGCCGAGTGTCGTACAGTAAAGTCAAGGAGTGTGTAATAGAGTAGAGTGGAGTGGAGTACAATGGATAGGCATAGCGTACAGTGCACTGAATTGTTATAGAGTGCAGTGGCATGTTGTATAGGATAGTGGAGTGAAGTGTACTAGAGTGGAGAGGCGTAGCATAGAGTTGAGTAAACCATTATAAATTTGAGTGGTGTCTCGTACAGTGCAGTGGAGTGATGTGTCATAGAGTGAATGATTGAATTAATTTAATGTGTCAACTAATTAAAATTGTTACATAAAAGTGTAAAAGAATGAAACAGCAAAGCATCAGTCAATCATAATACATGTACTGCTCCATGCAGTGCCAAGCTAGATATACAGCACCTTATTCAAGCAATCAGGAGATAAAAGTCAGTTTGTTGGCTACACCAACAGAAATAAAACTATATGAAAGATAAAATTAAAAGAGTCTTCTAGACATGCATTAGAAATAGATCAAAAATGAAAAAAACAAACCACTTGTAACTAAAGTGGTCAGGAAATACTTCCTGCTTTCGCCAGTAGTATAATGGTAGAAGACATTACTTCAACATTCTTGCCAAAACGTGCCAGGATCATGGGGATTTGGTTGTCAATCAGAAGTCCAGGGTGTCCTTACAGGTAGAAATCCCATGCTTTAAAACCATTGGCTTCAATAAACTGCGTCATGCGATTTAGGGTAGCTGAAAATCAGATGAAGCATTGACTCTCTCTTGTAGTTTGCAAAACCTGCAAAAGCTCATTTCGGATACAGATGCCTTAGGAGCGAAATTCATATATTGGGAGTACCATATGTCTTGCTCTGAGGATTTTTAGTCTAGTCTTCCTACGAAGTGCAGCTTTCAAGTAGAGTTGGATCTCAGGCTCTTCATAAGAATTTACAATTGGAGCAGCATAGCTACTTGCTTGAATTGAGTCCAAGTTACCCTTTCTTGAGAGAGCCAGGAACTGTTTCTTGTTGATGGTTTTGATGCCTGAATGTGAAACTATGTTAACATCCACGATCGCCATATTGACATTTAACAATTTCCCGCATGTCTTAGGTACTGAGACTTGGGATTTTCTGGTTTCCAGTAGATCTCCTGTAGTGCCTTCTTTAAGGTGTCTGGTTTGGCTTGATGAGTTGAGTAATAGTATATGAGAAAGGAAACCTTACATTCTAAATCCTGCCCATTCACACCAAATTCCAGATGGCGGAGTGAGCAAAGAGTATATTTTGGGAGGTAGGAGAAGATTGGTATTAGTTTGCCGCTTTTGACTTGAGTAACGCACGAGAGACGCCTATCTCTAATGCCAACAACTGATCTAGTTACCCCCCCACAGGATAATGTTAATGGGATAATGGCTGATTCCCCACATGTCATCCTGGAGTCACGTGCTCATGACATCCCCTGCGCACAGTTGGCTGTAGCCACAGAAAGGAATACACCCTTGGTTGATAAGAAAGCTCCCATTAGCAGAAAAAGAAGAGCGTGCCCTAAGAAGTCCTGCACAAAGAAAACAAAATCAAGCCCCCCATCCCCCAAAAAAGAAGTATAGAGGATGAGGTTATCGAAGTACAAGTATCGCAGCACCCAGCCCCGCCGAGCTGGATGGCCCAAGTAGTCATAGATCTACAAAATCACCTAGAACTGCTTATTACTAGCCAGATTAAACCATTAGTTAGCAATTATAAATGAACTAAATAAACATGGAAGGACACAGGGCACCACTCCAAATACTAGAGCATTAGGCAATAAAGCCATGGTGGACATTAGTTCGGACCCTCAGCCCCTCATACAAAATAATTGTGTCAGTTATAAGCGACATATTGTCACACAGGCACCAACTCCCTTCAACCTCCCCCCCCCCCCAATACAAGTGGCTGCTGATAATAGGCCGGGAGCAGGGGTCAGATAGTGGGCAGAGTCAGCCAACATCACAACTGCAAAACAAAAAGCTTCCAACTCCTAAACTGGTAGAGACACATCATACAAGTCGGGAGATTATGGGAAGAACTATCAGTCATGTGCCAACCATAAATTTACCACCTGAAGCATGCCCCTACATAGTTGTACTTGTGGGGGTACCGGAACTGAAGCCTGAACAGAAACAGACACATACAGAACTAAAAAACAAGATAATAAATTGGATAAACCAGAACAGGCCACTACCTGACAAGAAAAGTGGGGAGATCTTACATGTTAGAATGGTGACCTGGTTAGGCACTAGAAGTAAAGACACAGTGGCCAATTGCATTATTGTGAACTTCAGGGATACCAGTTTAGTGAAGTACATGTTAAATAGTGGCAATATAAATCAGACAAGTACTATAAGACCGCTGCCACTGGGATATTTTTACCCAGTGCAAAGCGTCACTCTCGACCGAAGGTACACTTTTGGTAGAACGGGAACGGGTCTAAATGGCCCCAGGGCGAGGAATTACACCTTGGATGGCCTGGCGTCAAAAGAACAGGGTCTAGCGGACAGGACAAATAGATTTAGCCCCTTATTGTCACTTGATGAGAACGACTGACTAAGTAGGTCGTCAGATCATCCAGACAATTCAATTGAGCAGGAGGGTGATAAAATTAATTCACAGGAAACACCAGGGAAATACCAGCAGAGGGTGGCTGGAGCACTCCCATCTACGCAGGGACGGGGGGTACAATTGTTGCCTTTACGATCTGAGGACGGGCCAATTATTGAGAACCCGAGTGGAAAAGCTTCACACAGGGAACAACCTACTGAGGGAGGGCTAAAAATATTATCCTGGAATATAGCGGGCTTGGCAGGGAAATTTGGTAATAAAGAGTGGCGAAAGTATATCAGTGGGTTTCAGAAAATAAGTTTGCAGGAGACTTGGGCGGTCGACAGCACCCCTTTTCAAATAGCAGATTACAAATGGTTTTTTGTACCAGCACAAGATGCTAGATCAGGAAGAGCAATTGGAGGATTAGCATTATATGTAGATCTAAATCTGGAAGGAGTCTGGACACTTCCATCCTGGTCATCGCACACTCTCCAGGCAGCTAGATTTTCGGGTAGCGGGCTGAGGCTGATCATGTTCAACATTTATAACACAGGGTTTGCGAAAGGAAATAATTGTGTACTCCAGGAACTAGATCACAGACTTAGTCAGGAGCTAGCCTATAGGAAAGGGGCTGTAGAACCCACTGTAATAGTTATGGGTGACCTAAATTGCCACCTTTGTCCAAGCTTGTTTCCCTTAAATTGAGACTGGTCCTGTTGCCAAATCGAGAAGGGTCCACATTTCGAACATACCACTGAGGGAACAGCCTTTAGCAAGCTCTTAAGAACTCATGTCCTAGAACATACCATCGACTTGGCTAGCTTGGAAAAAGATGGGTCTCATACACCAACCCTTAAAGGAAGAGGGTGCTCTTCCTTTATAGATTACATTCTAGTGTCCACTTTTTAAGAAAAACTGGATTCTCTCGGTAAGGATCGATTGGAGTATATTTAGTGACCACAATCCTTTAATTCTGGAACTCCTATACCGAGGTCGACCCAAGAAGAGTCTACAGCCAGACACTGAGCTGAGGGCAACCGATCAGGGAAGACGGTTCAGGTGGTCGAAAATTGATGGTGAGGCATTTTATAAATCTTTAATAGCTAAGGGGAAAGAACTGATTGACGAATGCCTAGATCTGACGATAGACAGGTGTTCCCTGGTTAAGGCGTTCGGGTCAGTAACCAGCCTGGTAGAGGGGCTATTGAAGGCAAAGGACCCCAGGGGAAATTCAACACAGCCAAGATGGTTCGATACCAACTGCTCACGAGCTTTGAGAGACCTAAAATCTAGCCTTAAAGCCAACCCTAGGGACAAACTAAGAGTAGCCCTTTGCAGACAGACATACAAAACTGTGCTGAAGCAGAGAAATGTTTCCCTTCAAGCTGAAGTGTGGGCAGACCTAAGGGAGGCTGGCAAAAGAAGGGACTCAACAGAATTTTGGAGGATAATCAACAGGCCATGTTTTCAGGATAGTAGCGCCCCTGTGATTGGAACGAATATCTTACCTGAACAGTGGGTGATGCACTTTGAGGGACTTTATAATCACAATCAGGATATTGACCAGGAGGGGGGTGGGATAGAAAGTAGATCTCGGATGTAGAATTCTCCCTTGAAGAAATAACCAAGGGGATCCAAGGCCTTACCCGTAATAAAGCCCCAGGCCCTGATGGCACTCCACCCGACCTATATTTGAGTAATGTAGACCTATGGGCCCCCATCCTCACGAGGGTGTTAAATGTGGCTATTAAGACTGGATTGCCCCGCTCCTGGTCTACCGCTTGTCTCTATATTTAAGAACGGAAACAGGAACAACCCCCAATGCTGTAGACCAATATCACTGATTGATGTCTCAGCCAAAATCCTGGGCCGGGTAATCTTGGAACGGCTTATGGACTGGACGGAAGAGCATCATACCATCTCGGACACCCAGTATGGTTTCAGGTCTGGAAGGTCGACTAGTGACCAATGTCTTAACCTCTATTTGCTGGTAACAAAATATACCAAAGCCAGCAATGAAGGTAATTTACTTGGGGTTCAGGGACCTAGCAGCTGCGTTTCACCATGTAAATAGGAATACGTTATGGGTCATGATGAGTAACATGGGAATTGAGCCACATCTGATCGACATTCTTAGAGAGCTACACTGGGACACCACTGCCAAAGTCCGCTACAACATGGAGGGGGGGAACACAGAACCCTTCCTATGTACTAGTGGAGTGAGAAAAGGTTGTATTCTCACCCCTTTTTTGTTCTCGCTTTATATTAATAACCTGGAGAGAACCTTGATTGCCCTGAACACAGACTGCCCAAAAGCAGGAACGCGCCATATACCGGTGCTTTTGTATGCGGATGACGTGGTCCTGCTTGTCCGTACCCCGAGGGGCTTGCATTGTTTAATTGACGGATTTGTACATTTCATGGACACCTTAGACCTATCAGTGAATTTAAGTAAGTCTTTCGTGATGTTGGCTGGCACGAAGCCCTGTAGGAACTTTGCATATAAAATAGGGACTCACACTTTATTGAAGGTTAAGACCTTCTCTTATCTCGGGCTACTATTTGATGGGGCACTAAAATTTAAAACCTTGGTAGAAGAGCGATGCACAAAATTGATATGCTCAAATGGTGTCAACAAATTTTGCCCGAAGGTTGGGTCGTTGGGCCCCGGAACAGGTTATGAACCTATATGGCTCGATAAGTACTATGAAAGCCATGTATCGTTCAGAAGTCTGGGGCTTTGTGGATGCTAAGCAACTACAGTTAGAGGAAGGTAAATACCTGTGAAGGATTTTAAAAATCCCCCAGAGCACCCCAGCAGTAATTGCGCTCAGGGAACTGGGGAGACCATTCATTGAGGATCAGGTTAAGCTTAACCCTATTATGGCATGGTTAAGAATTTGGGCTAATCCTGAGGCAGACTTAAGCAGACTAATTATGAGAGATTGTCTACAAAGGGATTAAGGTCTACAGATCCCATGTTTAAATACATCAAGGTTACTTTAGAGGATCTAGGGCCATATGTATCATCATCACCATTCGCGATTTCTAAATAGCGAATTTTAAGGAATCGCTCTTTAGAAATTGCTAAATGGTATGTATGTACAAAATAGGTATTTTTTGTGATTTCCGATTATTCCATATTTGCAAATTCGCAATTTGCGAATTCGCAAATAAGTGTGAAATAATTCTCAATTTGCAAATTCGCAATTTGCTAATCGCAATTTGAGAATTATTTAAAGGGTGCAGGGGTGTCTCAAGGACACGCTGCTGACCCCTGTAATTTACATGTGTGTGCATATGGCGCACATACATTCCCAATGGGCATGTATGTGCGTCATATGCCACCCTCACCAATGCACAATTGTGCATATTAACAAGAAATCACAAATTACCACCAACTACAAGTTGGTAGTAATTTGCGATTTCTAAACCTGAAATCGCAATTTTGAAAAGCTTCAATCATAGCATTTAAGGAATCACAAAATTGCGATTCCTTAAATGCTTAAGCAAAATAAGGAATCGCAATTTTTTGCGATTCCTTATTTTGCTAATTTTTCATACATTCCAAAATCGGTAAAAAGGCTGTTTGCTATTCGCTAAGGCCGAAATTGTGCGAATTTCGGCCTTAACGAATCGCAAAAGGCTTGATACATATGGCCCCTAGACGGGAAGGATCTCTTTACCGACCCAAATGCACTATCAAACTTTGACAACCTGCAGATTACATTTTTTTTGTTTGAACAGTTTGCCACACGCAGATCAGGAATAGAACTGTCCAAATGGTCAGTAAGCGCCCATTGTCTCATTAACCCCTTCGAGGCTGATGACGAGCTGGGCTCGTCATGGTGTAGCCTCCTCAAACACTGATGACGAGCCCAGCTCGTCATGAACAATGGTTATTTTGGTTCTTCAGCACAGGGGGGGAAAACGCATAGCAGACATGGAGTTAAGGATAGTGAGGGCATGGAACCTTATTGGTATTTGATGCATAACTCTCAGGATAGGTTTTTAATGTCTCGATTTAGGCTCAATTTATTACCAAACATACTGGCTGACGCACCAGGTTTTACTTTAACAATTGAGCAGAAGGGTGCTTGCGGCTGCGACAATAGGTCTCCGCAGGACACCCTTCATTTTGCATTTTTGTGTCCTTTTTACAAGATGCCTAGACGCACATTTTTGGTAGATATTTTAACCCCTTTGCTGCTGGCCCGTTTCCGCCGCTGTGCGGTAAACAAACGAACAGGGGCGGGCCATGACGAACCCCAGCCGTCATCAGCACACGAGCACCGTAGTGCATGACGGCTGGGGTTCGTCATCAGCATACAAGGGGTTAAAAGAGGCAAAGTTCCGTCATGCTAAAACTGCTTTGCTCTTTTTACAAAGAGCAAATGACATGCGTACATTATGTTGCATTATGAATTTGATAAAAGTCTTGGTGAGGTTAAGAAATACAAGAGGACAGGGTTAACTAATGGTCCCAGATAAATCCTTTTTAACTTTTTAATCTATATCGGTGATTTTAGATGGAGTTTAGATATGGTATTTCATTGAATTTTTTAAATGTACATATGTACTTTTATGATGTTTTTTAATCATCGAATACAGATTTACTGAACTGAACTGAACTGAATTGAGTAATACCCTTAGCTGATAAAAGTAGAGCTGGGAATTTATTTTGGATAAGGCAAATATGACTCCCGGGGACTTCCTTGTAATATGTTTTAACTGTAAGCTGGGTGTGCCAGTGTCAGTGAACCATACACCTAGATAGTTGTAGGTTGATGTTTGTGCAATAAATAATTATTCCCCTAACCTCAAGTGCAAAGTATTTTTTGTATTTCCCAAAGATCATTACTTATCTTTTGTTGGCATTGGCTACCAGTTTAGCTGTTTAGTGTGACAAGGGCACATTACATACCTATGTAGGTGATATTGAGGATGAGCAGATCATCAGCATATTGAATCATGGGGAGTCTGTCTGAACCAATCCTCGGAGGTAAGGAGTTTGCCTGTGCAGTGTGCAGCCAATGTCATCTGTGTAGAGCTTCAACAACATAGGGGCTAAAACACACCTTTGTTTTAGGCCCCGATTTGTTGCAATTTAGTTTAAGACGTAATTCCATTTGTCTGTCTTGATATAGACCCATGCATCTGAGTAAAGCAAGAGGATAGCTCTAAGTAGAGTAGACAAGATTATCCCATCTCCAAGTTCAGCCCAAAGTTCACTAGGAGAGAAGATTGCGGCCTCGTGACTGAAAGAAGCACATTGTCCACAAAGAGGGAAATCTTGTGTGCGTCTGTGGCAAACAGGACCCCCACTATGTCTAGATTGGACCTAATGTGTTCTGCGATAGGTTTGATGCAGTGCGCAAATAGCAGGAGAGACAAAGGGCACCCCTGCCTGGCTCCTCTAGAAAGTTTAAAAGGTTCAGAGGCCACCCCATTTACCAAGACCCTGGATCTCGGTGCGCAGTAATTTGCCTGCACTATTCTAATAAAGGTCTTGTCAAAAACAAGCGGTCGCAGTGCATGGGTCAAAAAGGCCCAATCAACCCCTTTAAAGGCATTCTCCGTGTCAAGCAAAAGAAGGACCGAGGGTGTGGCCTTCCTCTGTGCTTTCTCAATAATGTGAACTACTCTCTGAGGTTATCATGAGTTTGCCTCCCCTTGATGAAGCCCCCTTCGTTTGGCTGCACAAATAGTGGCATAACGTGCTCCAGGCGTGAGGCCAATCTTTTAGAATATAGCTTGGCATCCAAGTTCAGGAGAGCTATAGGTCTGTAAGAGGTGCAACTAGAGGGGTCTAGTTTGGGGATGACGGAGATCAGAGCCTCACCCATCGAAGGGGTCACCTTTTGAGAGTCAGAAATACCGTTGATGTGCGTCACTAGACGGGGGAATTGAATTGAATTACTTTTATTTGATTTGACGGGGGACTAATTCTGGCGCAAAAGTACGATAGAAGTGGGCATTGAGACCATCAGGGCCTGGCGCCTTTTAGAGCTTAAGCAAATCTATCGCCTTTTGGACCTCTTCTGCAGAGATGGGACTACTTAAGTCTTCATTTGTGGAGGCCAGAACCTGGGGCAGGTCCAGAGCTTCTAGGTATTGGTCCTTAACTTGTGCATCTAATTGATCTTCGGTATACAGGGAGTGACACAATTCCCCAAAAGTCTTGCCTTTCCCTGCCTCACTTTGGTGGGAGACCCCTTCCCATTGAATATGTGCTAAATGTACCCCTTCTCCCACTTCACTCGTAGTTGACTTGACAATAGGGAACCCACCTTGTTCCCTCCCTCGTAACTGCGTGCCTGCAAGCGTAGGAGGGTCTTTTCAGGCCCATTAGTGTAAATAGCTTGAAGCTTCCCCTTGACTTGCGTAACCATACTGAGAGATTGGAATGAGGGATTAGACTTGTGATTGTTCTCGGCCGTTTGGAGCTCCCTCTTGAGGGAAGGCGTGCCCCCTTGCATTGAGCCTTGAGAGTGGCATCTAGCTCGATACACTTCCCCCGAATAACTGCCTTGAAGGCGTACCAATTGTTGGCTAGGGAGGGTTGCTTCAGGTCGTTCAGGTCAAAAAATCTGTGATTGTCTTTCTTAACTCATCCCTAAGAAACCGATCCCTGCAAGCGTGGGGCTGGCCAAAAAAGGACCTGGGAATTTAGGGACAAGTAAGATATTAGCAAAAGATGACATCAAGTGTTGATGGTCATGACAACATTCAAACCTTCCCCCTATCAGCCTCATCTTCAAA
The DNA here is from genome assembly GCF_964263255.1 of Lissotriton vulgaris. Taxonomy (NCBI): domain Eukaryota; kingdom Metazoa; phylum Chordata; class Amphibia; order Caudata; family Salamandridae; genus Lissotriton; species Lissotriton vulgaris. The sequence continues at coordinate 1,086,887,777 of NC_141693.1, read as the reverse complement.
AGTCTGATATACGATTGGCATGTTCCTACTTCAAAGGCCCACAAACCACAAGCCTGATCAGAAAACCCAAAAAGAAACTCAATATGTGGATGACAGAGAGCAAGGACCCCATCATCCTGTTGTGTTCTTTCCAGCTCTTCCCTGCTGTAGCCAAGGCCCCCCTGCTTCTGCGAGCCTGCTGCATCCTCCACAACTCTCTAATCTGTCGCTCTTGCCGGGCTGGTCCCTCGATACCCAGAATAGTTGTCGCCTCCTCCAAATCAGTACAGTGGTAGTTCTTATTGCCAGGTGAGAAAGTTAGGCCAAAGGGGCAGGTCCATCTGTATTTCACCTTGCTGTCTCACAAGGCTGTTGTGACTTGGCGTAACAGCTGACATTGGACAAGTGTGGCTTGGGCCACATCTTGGTACAGAAAGCAAATTGCGTTTTGGTAGGACACCTTTTCCAGCACTCACGCCTTCTGAAGGACGAGCACCTTGCTTTTAAAAGAGCTGAATTTTGCCAGCTCATCCCTGGGGTTCCTGGCATCTCTCGGAATGCGGGCCCCACCCTATGGACCCTCTCAAGATGAACCTCCGGTTCTGAGTCTCCCAGCATAGTCGAGAAAAGCCTCAACATGAAGGCCTCTAGATCTGGGCCTTCACATCCTTCTTCCAGGCCCCTCAAATAAATGTTATCCCAACTGGAGCGATTCTCGAGTTCTTTGCATCTGAGCACAGTGGCTATCAACTGAGTACGTAGGTCACTAGATTGGGCCTCTAAGGGGTGCACAGGGTCTTCCAAATCCAGGTATTTTGCTTCCAGATCGAGAGCGCTGGCCCCAATTGAGTCAACGTCTGCTTGCAGGGACACCAGCCGGCCTCCCATTTGGGTCTTAAATGCGTCAAAAGATGCCCCCATATCAGCCTTGATGTGGTCTCTGAGTTCTTGCTTGAATTCTGCTAGCGAGGACATCAAATCTTTCTGTGTGAGTGCCATAGTGGGTTGGCTGTCACTTCACTGACTGATCCTTTGATAACTTGGGTAAAGAAGCTGGAGACCTTTGTGGGCTGCACCTTTGTGGTGGCATAAGGACCTTCGTTCATTGCTTGAACGGGGCCGCTCTGCAACAGAAAAAACAAAATCGGAGGGGGGACTGGAATCTGCCTGGTTACCCTGACATCTCGGTTGGGTGATGGGGGTTCAATGGTGATGGCACAAAGCACTTCCTGATTCTGAAACAGCCTAATTATAGAGGCGGACACTGGTCCGAGTGCGCTGCAACCACTTGTGAACGTCAGCCAGGTCTCAATGCCTGAGGGGTCAAGCCACTTCCCCAGATGCCCAGCACCAATCCTGGCCTCACAGTGCCAAGGGACTCCTTCAACACTTCTTTCCAGCCCCCACTGCTTACCAGAGGGAAGAAGCCCCTCGCCGTCCTTTCTCACCCTCAGCACTGCGTCTGGTCATTGACTGAAGGTCATTATTGACTGAAGGTAATTTTTGCCTGGGCCTCGACGTAACCCAGGGCTTCATGGGAACCCCTCAGTTCAGTGCATCAACTCCTCTCTGCACTGGTGCCAATGAGCTTGCCGCACCCAGAGCCACACCAGGAGAAAGCCTGTATGATGGTGGCTGCTGGGCTCAGGAGTTCTTCAGCTGCGCCGAGAGGGCTTCGGAGACATGCGCACCAAAAGGGACATAGATCCGTTACTTGGGGCTTCCCCGTGAGGCTGTGTGATGGCGCCTGACCGACGCCATCTTGGGGTCATGCGCCGGTCTAATGTAATCACTCCCAGTGGTCCAGCATCATATAGGGAAAACTCCTCTGCCCTCCTCTGTACCTGGAGGACAGTATAGTCCTTCAAGAGTTTCAGTTCCACCGGAGGTCCCCCTCTGTCAGCGGGGGTCTCGGTATGGAGATGTACCCTTCCTTTGTGGTTGCTGATGCGAGGATCACCACTCTCAGGTGGCTTTAAGAGGTTCTAGGGGGTAGCTGGATAGCGTCCCTGGTGCCCACAGCTGCATTAACTTCCGAGTGGCCCCTCTCCGGTCCCGGGGCTGCAGGGTTCGTGCTGGTGAAAGTGCTCGGCAATAGCCACCATCCTCGGAGGCGCCACGGGCTCCATCGGCAGGAATGTCCTTACCCCGCAATCAACATCCAAGGCTCTTGGCTCGCCTCTGGGAAGCCCCCACACCCCCAGGTGCCCCAATGCATTGGGTAACTTGGTTTTGGGGATGTAAGTGCCTCATAAGTCTTAGATGTGGCTGGGCCTGGAGAGGAGCCGATCGGAATTACGTCCGATTGACCATGATGGTTGGCCACGCCCCCAAATTATTTTTTAAGTAAATTTCGAAAGACTACAAAAGGATTCCCAGGATCTAGAGAGGGTCTAGGAATTGCACATTTTCCTCATGGTGCCAGACAATCATAAAATAAGAGTGAGGCAGATCATCAATCCATAAAGAATGACAAGAAATAAAACCAATTATAACTTTATTTATTTTTTATTGGAATCTTGAATCTTTGGTGAACTTGTGACCCTGTAGATATGTGGAATAATGGTACAGAGACCTCTTCAATTTAATTGGGGCGTGGGTAGCTGGAAATATTCTCTCTAACGTAACTACTCATAATTACTCGTAATTACTGCAAAATTCCTTGCAGTCATCTACAATTACAAGAAAAGAGTAACCCAGCATATCTCACTATTTTCTCACTGCATAATTCACCCTTGTGCAAGGAATGGGCCTGAGGATGCCTTTTGCATTAAGAAAATGGCACTAAATGCTACAGAACACGAAGAGCAGTAGCAAGCAGCGCTCAACCACTCTTAGTCAGTGGTGTAGCTAGATCTTTTGCCGCCTGTGGGGGCCCCTACGTTTTCTGCCCCGCATGGGCCACATGTAGGAGAGAGGGGTGCTGGTGAGTCCTGCCTTTGCTACCCAATGGTGGACTGATATAGGAGGAGAGGGGGTTGCTGGCATTTCCTGAATTATCCGCCTGTGACAGCGACAGGTAAGAGGAGGAGGATGCCACCCACAAACATCTTGCCGCCCTGGGCAGACCGCCCCCCCTTGCTACTCCTCTTCCCTTATTTTGTTGTTTCTGTGATCCAGCGGTAGGATTTTTGCCCCAAATTACTCTTAATCACTCAAGCTGGTGAAATGGCACAATTTTAGTACATTTGCATCACACGAGGTATGTGTAGTTACTGAAACTACTCTGATTACTCCTGCATAGTTAACATTTGCTCCGGCCTACAATATAACCTCATTATCCAGCGACTAGAACACTTCTTAAATGCAAACAATTTCCTAAAAACTAATGAAGTGATTTACACCAAACTAAGTGAACATACTTTCTTCCAAAACTATCTACATTGATGACGAGTTAGTTGTACTTCCATTCAGCTGGTCTTTATTGAGGAGCAATAAATCACATGGGTGTTAAAATAGGAACTTTCACTTTTGTGACCCCCATTGTGTTTCCACCCCTTCCCTTACGAATCTGCACAAAATGTATTATGAAAAATGCAAACTGGGTGAACTTTTTGCTTAAAACATTCGACAAACGTTGCCAAAGACATTAGCACAACAAAAAATGCCTGACAAGAATAACGGTGCAGGTTAGTCCAAAGCCCTTGAGAATTACTTGCCACAGTAAGTGATCACAATCTAGTAGCCTTTATTGGCCCAATTATTCTTTTTATTTGTTAACATGTGTTACTCTCTAGCAAACAAAGATTTTGTCGTTTATAACTTCATCAGGTCTAGAAAACATATCAAATTTATTTCAAAACAAGTCAACCAGCAAATTATTCCCTTTCACTAGGTGGGTATACCATGAACAAGAAAGTGGTAGACCTTACATGTGATTGGACTAATATATCATATCTAAGGCTTCTAGTTTTCCTTTTTTACAGATGAATACATAACAGCAATCAATCTACTTCCTGTCTGTATTTATTTTAAAAGCGAAAAAATTGTTCTTCTTGTGAGTGATTCCTTGTTGTGCTTCAGGAATTCCGGACCAACTGAGAAGCATATAGAAACCATTTGGATTTAAAAACAGGATGAGATTCCATAAAATACAGGTATATGTTAACATATTTGTATATAATGCTAATATTTACCTGTCAGTGTAGTGTTAATTTTCTACAACGCAAGTAAGAGTGTATGTTTATCAGTTAAATACATGTGGCAATATACCATTTTACAACTCTATCTATTCTTAAAGCATAGAACAATATAGATAAATACCAAAATAAAATGTAGGTCGATTGAACATAAAATGCATGTGCATTACAATACAATTTCATTAAAACGATCCATGTAGTTAAGTGCTATATATAAATGTACAAAGCGATACAAAAGGGGATGATGGACAGAGTGCTTGAGCAAATCAAACACTCACCCCCAGTCAACTGATCTGACTTTAATCCATCACCATTCGTTAGCTCACTCTGCCACCCCAGTTCCGACATGGCCATATGCAAATCAGTCTGACCCTGTGCCTCATGGGAACAGTCCAGCCCAAACTGCCAAGCCATGTCTTCTCTGGACTGGAAACAAGCATCCTGGGACCGGTTTCGGATTCATAATCCTCATCAGTCAGGCTATCTTGAATCCAGTGGCAAAGTGAGCATTGGACTCACGTCTGAGCATACCCTACCAACTTAGGGCGAACAAAGCGATACAAAAGGGGATGATGGACGGAGTGCTTGAATAAATCAAACACTCACCCCCAGTCAACTGATCTGAGTTTAATCCATCACCATTCTTTAGCTCATTCTGCCACCCCAGTTCCGACATGGCCATATGCAAATCAGTCTGACCCTGTGCCTCATGGGAACAGTTCAGCCCGAACTGCCAAGCCATGTCTTCCCTGAATCGGAAACAAGCATCCTGGTACCGGTTTCGGATTCGTAATACTCATCCGCCAGCCTATCTTGAATCCAGTGGCAAAGTGAGCAAGGGACTCACGTCTGAGCATACCCTGCCAACTTAGGAGGAACAAAGCAATACAAAAGGGGATGATGGACGGAGTGCTTGAGCAAATCAAACACTCACCCCCTGTCAACTGATCTGAGTTTAATCCATCACCATTCTTTAGCACACTCTGCCACCCCAGTTCCGACATGGCCATATGCAAATCAGTCTGACCCTGTGCCTCATGGGAACAGTCCATCCCGAACTGCCTAGCCATGTCTTCCCTGGACCGGAAACAAGCATCCTGGGACCGGTTTTGGATTCATAATCCTCATCAGCTAGGCTATCTTGAATCCAGTGGCAAAGTGAGCAAGGGAATCACGTCTGAGCATACCCTCCCAACTTAGGGCAAACAAAGCGATACAAAAGGGGATGATGGACGGAGTGCTTGAGCAAATCAAACACTCACCCCCAGTCAACTGATCTGAGTTTAATCCATCACCATTCTTTAGCTCACTCTGCCACCACAGTTCCGACATGGCCATATGCAAATCAGCCTTACCCTGTGCCTCATGGGAACAGTCCAGCGCGAACTGCCAAGCCATGTCTTCCCTGGACCAGAAACAAGCCCAGAAAGTCCTACAAATTATTTGCATGTATCCTTTTATTGTGAATCAATATATAAGTTGAAATTCTAACACAATGTCATTCTTATATCTAAACAGGTAATATGTCCTGAACGTCAATATTGCAAGTTAGCAGAAAAAATACACAATTAAACTAAAACATCATTCACATTTACAAGCATACCAAATCTCACATTTATTCATAACCCTTTCGCACATTTATCCAAATAATACAAACATTTTATATAGCAATATCCATCTCCAACTTGTTCTTGTTTATTTTTTCATTCCGTGATTTTACAATCTTTCTTATTCAATAACAAATTGAATTAGAATAACTCTTTCAACACTTAATTATCATTTTTAATTTTTCACAAATACTGTGGCTTGAACTAAATTTCTTCATCGTGCTTTTCGGCATGAAACACCTTCTTCAGGAATGCCACATCACTTTCATCAAGACCCCAATTTGTTTAAACTGACCTGCAAGCGGCTAAGCCATAAATTAAAATATATGCATATACTCATTATTGATTCAATTCTTTCAAAAAAGCAGCTTTAACACCTGTCAAGTGCCTACCACATAGAAGTGAATACCAAAACCATAGGTGAAATCATCACCAGTGAAACGGAATACCATAGGTAAAACATTTGAAAGTTAAAGACCCTTGACAAGCAACCACACGCTATGCAAACTAGACACGCTTCACCACCAAATACTAGTAGTCTGTGTAAACAGCGGTAAGACCCCTAAACATGTAGTCTATCTACATACATCTATATGTACGTCCTACACAGACAAGCTGTGGGTAAATATCTCATACAAACACAGGACCTGCCTATTAAAATAGTGTTCCTAGGACAGCAAAAAACAGAATACTGACAAAATATCCTGGCAACCTTCAGTTTTCCATTAAAGTTCATACATACATACTATCTATAAAAAAATGTACGGCCCAGAGAGTTGCATACATTATTCCCATGTATCCGTTTATTGCAAATCAATACATCTGTAGAAATTCCAGCACAATATAATTCATTTTATCCAAACAGGAAATATTTCATGAACAATATTGCAGGTCAACAGAACCAATACAACATTAGGCTAAATATATAAAAATATAAAATATATAAAAAAAATACTAAATCTCCCATTCATTAAAAACCATTTCCCGCATTCATTCAAACATTAAAACTATTTTTTATAGCAAAATCCATCTCCAATTTGGTCTTGATCCCCGGGCTAAGTCAGTCATTAAGCTGAGAACATGTTTTGTATCTTGGATATGCAATGAGAGATTCTTTACAGTGTGGTCTTAGGTATGTGTCCACATATTCTGATAACCTTTCCATTAGTGATCCTTTAAAATAAAACCTGGCTCTTTTAAATTGATCAAATCCCCTTGTCTATCTATCTCTAGTCCAGCTCCCCGCAAGCGCTCTGAGACCGAACGGTGATATATGCGCTATATAAAAAGAAATACATAAAAATAAACATAAACATAAAAGCATAATTTGGTGTATCTATGGTACAGTGTAAAGACAGGGATATCTTGCCTTGTCAACTTGCAAGTACAGCTATTCATCATCATTCAGAATAACATTTTCGTTCAGTTCTTAGGTTGGCAATTGATTCTCCAACTTATTTCTGGACTTGGACTTGTTTCCGATTTGGAGTAACATCTATGCAGTATCAGAAAGAAGTGGGAGAACTTCATTGTCCGGGTCTGATTTGTTCCTCACAACAATGTTCCTAACCTTATATGCCTCTCTTACTATCAATTATTTATCCAGTTTCAATGAATTTAATGCTTGTTGTTCTAATTTTGTGAGAAGCACAAAGAAATTGTATGTGGAAAAAACTGTTGAAGCATTTCATCCAAAGTGGGTGCCCTCAATCTCCCAGTTACTCCCAAAATGTGGGACTCATAGCAACTATACAGGTGATATTGCAGCCTGTGTTACAGACATGCATACAAACACACAAGCATGTACATTCGAAAGAAAATGTAACACTTTGGGTCATGTAGTTTGGTTCACTATTTCACAGGCTCTTAGAGTTTTGTAAGATACATGATAGTTGAAAGAGTTCGGGTCTTATTCAAATATACAAAACATGCTCTCACGTGTTCCCATTCAACTACCATTGAATAGCTTTATTGGTCAATATTGGAAACACTTTGCCAAAGTGGTTCTAGGAAATCTTGGACACTTGCTGTTAAACATAAATTAAACTCTAAGCCGAATTCTGGAATAGGATAACCCCACAGCACTATTAATGTGGATATGTCCTACCACCCATATTAATGGGTTTCTCATCGGCATTTTTTTTATAGACTTTAAAACAACATTTGACAGCTTAGACAAATTAAATTAGGGGATGGGATATTCTGTTGTCTGTGCTATAAGCAATAAAAGCCTTCTATGTAGATACTAGTGTTAAAAAAAACAATACTTGGATTTTTGTCCATTTTACAATACGCAGACAACACTGAGTTACTTGAAAGAACTATGATTTATTTACAGATGTGCTTGTAAGTATTATATGATCATTATGCAAGCAAAATAACTAACCAGTAAACTATATAAGATTACATATTGATCTTCTGTTGTAGGATATTAAAAGCTGACAAGTGGTCTTTCAGGCAATAGTTCACAGCTATAAATACCTCAAAATTACATGTGATGACAAACGGCATAAATCTCACTAAGCTTCATTGAAGAGGTTGCTCTAATTTGGCCTTTTTACTCTTGCTAAGAAAACTATCATGTCCCTGGAGTGAAGTCCCGATTTCATGTTATATAGGCAAAGCTAAAGCTCACTTTAAATTATTTAGCCATGGCAAGAGTTCAATTATGACCTATTTGTCATCATTCTGGATCACAGAAATATCCTTTATGAAATGATTTTAAATCCCAATCACATTATGAATATATTTTGTAGTCCCAACGGCAGTAAATAGCATCTTGAGCGGGAAAATAGTCTTGATTAGGGCTTTTTCAGCACATTTTAAGAGTGGTGTATGCCCATCCGCAGGCCCTGTTTATGCTATTTATTTAAAATGAACTGTTGCACTAAATGGTGTCCTGGCCCTGAGTGAGGTAGGTAAGGCTGCATAAATTAGGTGACTTGAAGTAGTCACTCTATGATGCCTTTCTAGAGAGAATGGAAAGTTGCGGGTTATAGTATAGTACATAGATTATGGTATTAACTCCAAATGTAGGGCGATATTTTTGCGGGTGATGTTTAGGACACCACATTTTTTCACATGATATTCTGGTATCATAGTTGTTTGGTTGTACACCTCCAATGACTTTTTCTCTCAGTGACAAATTATCCAACTCCATCATCAATGTGGCAGACCAGCTAAATGAGATTAGACATTTTGTACATTATAGCAAGAGATACAAATTGGATTTTTAACATTCGAGGTATAAGAAATCTTAAATTTTTCCTATCAACAACTGTTGGCATTTCTGATTGATTTATCTCAAATTGAATCACTATCTGGTGGAACAATATATCAATAGCTTTAACTTAGGACGTTTTTTAAGCTTGTTTCAGATTCTTCATATCTTGGAAACATTTTCAGAGCTGTGCGCAAAGAATTTTGAAAAACACTTTAGTGTCTTGCAAAGAAGTATTCTCAGGTGGGAGACTGCTCCACCAGATTACAAGGGGCTCAGTGTTCCCCTACTCAAATTATTTGGATTCAGTGATATAGTACCTAATTTTACCAGATGGAAATTCCAGTGGAACATTTTTAGAATGGAGTTAAAGTGCATCCCAGTTCTAGTCCCCATCTGACCCCTTCCAATGGCAGAGATGGAGCATGGAACAGTCCTGCTTCTCAGTCCACAGCCTCTCCTGACTTCTAATGTTCTCCTTATCCCCTTGCTTCTGCATGTAAATCCTACACAGCCCATCTCCACTCCCCTAACTTCCATATACAACCATCTTATAGCAGCTGATAAATGTGAGCAGATTGTCTTCTAAATGGGTACTTACTCTTTATATAGGCAGTTACAGACTAAAAACAATCACATTTTTGTTCAGTGTTTATTGTTTGTAATATGACATCCTCTGAACCAGAATCGAATCTATAAATTCTACCTGAAGTTTCAATGTAACATTGTTCTCAAAGTTATTGTACAATATGCTGAATACAATTCTGCAAACGGACACAGTTTACAAAACATATTTTCTTTCATTGCAATAGAAGGATATAAATGGACTTCTTTCTCACATGTCTCCACATAGCTTGGTAATGCAAAGAACAAGAACTATGGATGTACACTGAGCATGCTACACATAAAGTACGACCAGCAGTCGTCTTCTTTGCATATTGTACAGCAAATATGAGTAATATCCAGGCCATCTGTGCAGTAAAAACATAGCAAGGCAAATTCTTTGCATTTTGCATTATGGAAACAGGCATTCACCAATAGTACTTTCATATCCAGGGAAAACAGACTACCAGATTATGCAAATACCATACATAAGGGGACATATCCCTCTTGCTGACTCCGGCTTCCACTGTGTCTGCACTCAAAGCAGGATGGCTGTTGGTGCCTTAAAATGCTACCCAAGCTGATACTCTCCCTTTTAGTGTATTAATCCCCAGAGTAGGCTTGTTAACATATTAGATTATTGGAGGCATGCCGAACCACCCGCAAAATGGCTGCAGGCGTTTGAGTCTCCTCGTAGCTATGGAGACTTTTCCCAGAACATATCGTCTGGGATGCCCGCCACCCCTTCTACCACGAATCCCAATGGTAGGAGACAGACACAGTTTGAACTTTTGGAAGGCAGGGGGGCCTCACGACCCCCCCGGCCGTATTTATTAAAATATGAAACAAAATGTAAAACTTTAAATTAAAACGTACAAAATTCAACTTTCATTACATTTGATGAAGACAGATATCCAGGCTAACCTTAACAAATCTCTAATACAAAGATTTTCCTAACCGAGTCTAACATCATGACATAATGCATTTCAGGAATTTTGTACATCCTATTGTTAGGGGCCAACGGCAAGGTCTTAACCGGTGACAGATCCCTATCATCAATTTCCGCCCTCACGTGTGAGTGGCGCATGCGCAGAGGACTTTACCCTCGTAGCCAACTGTAACTTCCCTTGTCGTGGGGGCCCCCTTTCACTCTACGCCATCTTAAGGTCGTCCGAGTTCCTGTGGGGGGTATCCATAAGAAGGACAGCGTGGACTCCCCCCCTTTCCCCGCACTCTCTTCCGCCGGAGCGGATATCCGGCCCCCGGGAAATTCATGGGAGGGGCATATAGCCGTCTCCCCCTGGGCGATCCCATCCGTAATGGGTGCCCCCCGTGGGAGGGGCCAATGGCCACCTCCCCCCGGGCGCTCCCATCCATAATGGGTGGCGCCCCCCCTAGGGACCTTGAAATCACTGCTCACCGATCATGACCTTACCGACCGACCGAAGACTAAATAAATACAACAATAAGTTACCTACTAGGGGAGAAAAAACCTACGCTTAATCTTAAATGACAGCTAGGTATAATGGACTATAACATTGCTACAAAGGAGAAAAGGTCCTATAGCAGAGAACGTTTTTATTGCATACATTCCATTACATTTCTACAAAGGTAAAAAAAGGCCTATGGGCAAGTATTCAGTTGCATGCATACTCTTGGCATCGATTTAAGATGAGAGCAACGATTCCAACAAGACGTTTATTCATTACTATCAAATTGCGACTCATAACTTTGTTAACTCGCAAACTTCTGCAACAGGGGCTGGTGGGTGGGTCAAAAATGCAGCTTGTTCCCTTGAGGGCTCACGAGCGACGAGTGGTGCAGTCTTCAGAGCGCAGGAACAAGAGGACGCTTGCCTGTATTCCTGCGCCTTTTATCTTGCAGCGGGAAGGCGGGGCAGCGTCCCCATCCTGCCCAGAGGTGCACGGACTTCCGGGCGGGTGTTAGGACAACCCTTTTAGGCGGCAGGGGCGTGCTCCAACCACGCCGCTAGGGGCATACCGGCCAGGACACGCCCCCCGTCCGCAAAGGTTTCACGGGGGATCGGGGCACCCAGCCATATGTTCGGGGTGACCGATTGGTCTCCCCTTTCCATATGGTCCGGGATGCCCGCCACCCCTTCCACCACCAATCCCAATGGTAGGAGACAGACACAGTTTGAACTTTTGGAAGGCAGGGGGGCCTCACGACCCCCCTGGCCGTATTTATTAAAATATGAAACAAAATTTAAAACTTTAAATTAAAACGTTTCATGTATCATGTACAAAATTCAACTTTCATTACATTTGATGAAGACAGATATCCAGGCTAACCTTAACAAATCTCTATTACAAAGATTTTCCTAACCGAGTCTAACATCATGACATAATGCATTTCAGGAATTTTGTACATCCTATCGTTAGGGACCAACGGCAATGTCTTAACCGGTGTCAGATCCCTATCACCAATTTCCGCCCTCACGTGTGAGTGGCGCATGCGCAGAGGACTTTACCCTCGTAGCCAACTGTAACTTCCCTTGTCATGGGGGCCCCCTTTCACTCGACGCCATCTTAAGGTCGGGGTATCTGTAAGAAGGACAGCGTGGACTCCCCCCTTTCCCCGCACTCTTTTCCGCCAGAGCGGACATCCGGCCCCGGGAAATTTGTGGGAGGGGCATATAGCCTTCTCCCCCTGGGAGGGGCCTATGGCCGTCTCCCCCTGGCCGATCCCATCCGTAATGGGTGCCGCCCCCCGAGGGAGGGGCCAATGGCTGCCTCCCCCCGGGCGCTCCCATCCATAATGGGTGGCGCCCCCCCTAGGGATCTTGAAATCACTGCTCACCGATCATGATTTTACCGCCACAGGCCAGATATTTGACCGACTATCTGGCCCCCCCACACCTCCTATAGGTCATGTCTCCTCAATCCCACTAGCCAAGCTATCATGTCTCCTATCAGTAAGTCATTCCCCACCCTGGACACGTGTACCCCATCATCTGAATAGCAGTGATCCCCCCCATATGCACCCATGAGATGTGCTTTGAAGATGAGCAGAGCGAAACAATTTCTCCTCCCCTCTTTACCGAATGGTTCAACGCTGTTGTGGACAATCCACCCCTCCATACCCTCCTTGGAATCATGTGAGATCAAGCTATTGTACATCCTGGGAGCGTCTTTGCTAGCCAACTAACTGCAGAAAGTATGTGCTCGATTAAAGCCCGTCTGCCCAACCTTACCAAGTCATTGCCCCCAATGTGCACTATGACTACAGATGGCGGTGACCTGTGCCGCCCTAACAATTCTTCCACAAAACTTTGCAGTCGGTCAATACACAGGCCGCCCTTCCCATGGAAGGACACCCTGAAACCATATTCCTCAGATGTGTGGATCGCATCACCTGTCTTGAATATGTCCGCGGCACGCCTCATGTATGAGTGGCCCACGACCCAGACCACTCGTCTTCCATTCCTTGTTCCTGAAGTGGTGGTTAGCTGATACTTGGCCGGTCCTAATTTCTGCCCTGCGTCACAGGCTCATGAAACTGTAATCCAAACAAAAGACAACAAGCGTGAGTTCACTTTTTCAGTAACTTACAACATGTGCAGCCGCACGTACCGTTTGAAACAATTCGAAGACCAGCGGCCTAATTGTTTAACATTGTCTGCCTGCAGACCCCGAGCCGTTGCTTCTGTAGCGGCCCCTATCCTGAATGAATGGGTCCCAAAATCAATCGGGTTCAAGCCCGCAGCTGCAATCGTGATTGCCAGCACCCTCTGGAACTGAAACTTTGTTAACCGGGTGCCGTCAGCATGTCGCTGCAAGGCCCCCCCCAAGTTGTCAACCTTTGTTTTAGGTAGGCCTCAACATGCCTCACTGGACAACAGGGACTACCTGGAGCGTGCTGCGACACAATGCTATTCCCCTGGGCCTCCTGGTCCATCTTTGACCTGGCTATTGTGATCAGCAGGGAATCCCCCCTCACTTGCTCGTGATCCCTGCCCAGACCCCCCTCCGTATCTCGTTTGTTGGCAGCCACTAGTTCGCTTACCCGCAGGGCCCCATAGAACGCCAACGCAAATGCTGCCCGGAATAGTACGACCTCGCTAGGTGAGGAGCATGTCTCCTCCAGTTTAGCCAACACGGAGGTCAAATAGTCAAATCCTATTGGGTGCCTGGTATCCTTTTTGCGCCCCTCTAGGCGCCGCCAGCCGCGCAGCGCCTTTCTGACTACAAAGGAGTCTGTCGGGTCCCTGATCCCATGGAGCTGAGCCATAAACGATATGGCGGCCTTATACCGACTGGCAGTTGCCGCCGACCGGCCCTCCTCATGAAGTGCCACTAAAAATTGGGTAAAGGACCCCTCCTGACCCCATCTATGTTCGCATGCAGGGCCCAAAAAGGCGCAGTACGAGCGGAACGCCCCTTCATAAGCTTTCCTTGTCCTGGGCACTAAACTGGCTGCCACGAGGTTTTGTAGTCCGGGGTGCCGATTTGCCATAATGCTTCGGGAAATGGCGCTGCCACTAGCTCCGTTGAGGGTAAACAATCCCTGAAAGCCTGCATTTTGAAACGAGAGAGCGCATCAGCTGCATTATTCAGTACTCCCGGCACATGTTTTGCCCTGAATTGTACATTTAGTCTCAAGCATTTCAACACAATTTCTTTCAACAATCACAATATCCACTCGCAGCGTGCTGCCTGCTGGTTAATGCACTCAACCACAGTCATGTTATCGGACCAAAATACCACCGAGCGGTCTCGGAACTCTTCTGGCCAGGCCGACAGTGCTACCCAGATAGGGAATAGCTCTAGAAAGCCAATGTTGCTCGTCAAACCATGTGTTTCCCACCATGCTGGCCATTTCTGGGCCGACCAACAGTTACCAAGGATCGCGCCAAACACCACACTGCCCGCAGAGTCGGTCCATAAACCTAATTCTGCCGACGAGGCCGGGGCTTTGCTCCAGACTACTCGGCCGTTGAAATCCGCCAGGAATGCCAGCCAAATGAGCATGTCCTGGCGAACCTCTGCCGACAGTCTCGTGCGATGGTGCCCTTCCTTGAGGCCAACCATGGCCTGGGCAATGGATCGTGAGAAAGGGCGAGCCATCGGCATAACCCTCCATGCAAAGTTAAGCTGACCCACTGTTTGCTGTAATTGGTGCAGTGTCACTTTTTCGTTCTGAAGACATTGCAACAAGGCGGCCCTGAATTTGGCGATCTTCTCCGCCGGCAAGCGGAAGCAACCCTCTAAGGAGTCTAGTTCGATACCCAGAAACTCCAGGGAGGTAGTTGGCCCCACCGTCTTACCTGGCGCCAACGGTACCCCGAAACCCCGCATGAGCACACAGAAATCCTGCAATGCCCGTGCACAGTCCCGAGAGCCCGCTGGGCTGAGAAACAGGAAATCATCGAGATAATGCATCACATGTTGGTGCCCTGAGGCCTTCGAGAATACCCACTCTAAGAATGAGCTAAAGATTTCAAAATAGGCACATGAAATTGAACAACCCATCGGCATGCACATATCCATGTAGTACTTCCCCTGAAATGTAAAACCCAACAAGTGCTGATCCTGGGGATGCACCGGAAGCAACCTAAATGCGGATTCAATATCCGATTTCGCTAACAATGCGCCGGGGCCTAGGCGATTCAACATTACCACTGCATCATCGAATGATGCATACCTCACACTGCAAATGTCTGCATCGATCGCCTCATTAACGGACGCCCCCCTTGGTGCAGATAAATTATGAATGAGCCTGAATCCTCCCGACTCTCTTTTGGGAACTACCCCTAATGGGGAACACACAAAATTGGCCGTTGGTGGTTCACCGAACGGTCCTGCAACCCGCCCCAAACGAACCTCTTTTGTGATTTTTGTGGCGGCCACTGCCGGGTTGTGCTGAACCAATAGTTGGTTTTTGTATGAGGGGGTCCCCCGAAAATTACCCGCCGGGATCCTGAAGCCATACAAGAAGCCATCTCGCAGGATCCCAGCGGACACATGATCAGGGTGTTTGTTCAGCCAGGGAGTCAAAGCCAGAATATCCACGGGCGATTGCTTGGACCTCAGAGGCACCGTGTCAATCCTGCTTGGTACCCCCTTTTCCTCCAGTATTATTGCCTCTGGATCGGCAGCTCGTTTTGGGGTGGGAGGTGTTACCACAACCTGCGCAGGCATGCCTGAACCTGCATGTTCCCTGCGGCCTGTTACACGTTCATTTGTTAAAACCCCAACACACCCCTCGCTTATTCCCATTCCCGCCCGATCTAGACGGAGTATCTCCCCCGTAGGTTGGTTGAAAGGGCTGTGGATGTTTCTGCTGAAAGGCCCTGGTGCCGTTTGCACTAGACCCTGATCCACCCGCCGCGCCCGGCAGGAACTGCGCATGCCAAGATACAGTGTCTAAACAATCCCAAGTCACTATTTCATTAAACTCTTTTGCTTTTCTAAATGCCACATCATACCCTTTCCATTCTTCCCCTCCATACTTCTCATTGAAGCCCGTGATCCTGCTCTGGTAGCAAGCAAGGTCTCCCAACAGTTCTGGAGTTCGCTCACCCACAATGGCTACAAAAACAGAGAAAGCCCTGATCCAGTTCATCATGGACTCTTCCACCCTGAATTCAGCCATCTTTGCCCTCCATACACTGGGATGCCATAAATCCTTCTGAGTTTTAGCAAATTCCAACTCACGATTGTCTGTTAACAATGAAAACATATTTATATATTTGTTTGCCCACACCATCTCCTTCGTTGCCATAGGAACATGTTGTGCCAAGCATTCCCGCCTTGAGGGTACAGTGCCCTCCCCCATTATTGTGAGCGATCTCTTACCGGCTTCTGATGTACCTCCGGTCGTGTCCGTCAACTTATCCCGATTTTTGACCGCGGCCGAGTTCGCCATCTGCGGAGAGATAGAAGGCACGTTCGTTGCCCCAGCGCCCCTTGTCTGCCTGAGCTCCTGGATAATCTGCCTAGCTGGATCTTCCACAGCCACGGTTCCCCCGCTCCCTTCTTTGACCAAGGTAACACAGCAGCCAACTGAATCGCTAGTTAGGGAGGCATTTGGTCGTTATCCACCGGTGTGATAACCACAGGGATTGGCAATCCCTCATCCGGTGTGGGTACCGGGCTGGACGCTGGTGCTACTGGGACTACCAGGACCTCCATCGGGACTGGGGCCTCGCTAGGACCCGCTTTCCCCTTCTTCTTTTTCCCCTTATCCCCCCCTGGGGTAATGTTTGGCAAAGCAGGCCCCACGATCCTCTTAGGTCGCCCTGAGGGCCCTGCTTGGGCCTCCACTTGTTTCTGGAGGGCCGCTAAGCCGCGACCTAGCTGGTCTACTTTACCGAACTTCCTGTCCATTGCCGACACTTGGTTCACCAGTGTGCGCAGCATTTGTTCCATCTCGGAGCTCTTTCCACTCTTCTTACCAGGCATATCTGCGTTCTGTTTTACCTCTGCCTGTTCTCCCGTAGTGACTCGTACTCCAGCTACGTCTTGACCACTGAAACAGAAAAAACAACGATTACACGTTCAAAAATGCAGCTTGTTCCCTTGAGGGCTCACGAGCGACGAGTGGTGCAGCCTTCAGAGCGCAGGAACAAGAGGACGCTTGCCTGGATTCCCGTGCCTTTTATCTTGCAGCGGGAAGACGGGGCAGCGTCCCCATCCCGCACAGAGGTGCACGGACTTCCGGGTGGGTGTTAGGACAACCCTTTTAGGCGGCGGGGACATGCTCCTACCACGCCGCTATGGGCAAACCGCCCGCAAAGGTTTCCCGGGGGATCGGGGCACCCAGCCATATGTTCGGGGTGACCGAGTGGTCTCCCCTTTCCAAGAGCGTAGTTTGTCATATTTTGGGGATGCAGTGAACGGTCCTAGGATGCGAATGCAGGGGCATCCAGTATTTTGCCTTTTTGGCTCATTTTGAGACTATTTTGTCAGCTTTTTTGCCCCCACATTTCTCCCCTCACGCTCATTGGCGGCAGCCTCCATTCTTTGCATGAAGCGCTCTTTTAAGCTCTGACTCCCCCTTCGCTGCCATACTCACCAGAATTGAATACTGTCTACTTTGCTGCAGGTTCAATATGAAGGCTCTTATTCTTGAATGCTGGTCCATATTATTTGATTACATTGTCTGCACAACGTCTAAGCTGGAAATTACTCTATATAAAACATTGCATCGCTGAATTTTCTGGACGCCTTCCACAACAGTCTCTTTTACCTGCCAATTGTATGTTATTGCCTTCTCCTGCTGTCTGGATAGATGATACACTGGCAAATACTTTTAATAATATGGAGCTCAGTTTATTTTATTGGAGTCCTGCCTCATTGAATCTTTTGCCTACAAGACACTGACGGCTGCCCGCTCAGGTTTATCTGTGTGTACTCTACACCAGCTATAATTATATAACAATTCTTATGTACAGTCCTCTCCTCAGTTGCTCATCTTTACTGCATTAACCCCTGTCCCCTTCAATATATTGTACTGCCCAGAGCCAAAGAGTTCCCTTGTTACATTTCTCTGTGTAAATCTACGTCACCTGCCAGTCCTTTTGTTCTTACTTTGAGACCTGAAAACTATTCTCTATTTTATGCTTATGAAGGCCCCACCCCTCATTCTACTGTTAAAAGGCTGTGGCCTCATCTGAGATAATGCCCATTGCTCTCAAATATTTCAACACCGCTACAAAACATCAAAAGAAGGACCCTGGTTTTCTAATACAATCTCCACTACTTTAACCCTTGAAAACCTCATGGAAGAAATAGAAATCTTGAACCCTTTTTTCTGGAGACTAGCACCATGCTTCAGAGGATAAGGGAAAAATGGTTCAATCTTAACTCCAGGGTAACTTACGTGGAGCGGAGGTTTAATAAGATAAAGGATTCTACAACTGAAGATATGTATCTCAACAAACTGAGCATATGGAAAGCTGCAACAGGTGCAACTACCTCAGAATTTACAGCATTCCTTAGGGGGCGTAGGGTCTGGATATGATCGCTTTAAAAAATATATACATCTCAAAGATAGTTGGGCTTAAGGAGGGTACAAATGTCAATCTACAACATGTCCATCGAGTGGGCCCTAAATCATCGGGAGCGTCCTCATTGGGTTGAATAATAGTTCTCTTTTTGGAATACACCGACCTACTCATGGTTTTATCAGAGGACAAGCAAAGGAAGCAAATGATATGGTCTAGTCAGAAAGTCTTTTTTTTCACAGCATTTGGCCAGTGGAACTGCAGCTCGTCGTAAAGAATGTCTGTCCTTCCATCCAGCCCTACACAACATGAATGCTCGATATGGTCTTCTGCATCCTTGCTTTTATAAAGTTACTTAGAAAGAACAGACTTTCTGATTTGACTCCCAGAAGCTTCAATGTATTAACCTACCCCTGAGTCGGCACCCTATACAGTTATTCTTTCTGGTCTACCTGGTTTTCAAAATAACAAACTTGAGTCTCACAGTGAGCTGAAGAATAAGGTCATCCATTGGCTCGACAGAAACAGACCGCCCCCGGCTTTCTTGAACACTGAGATCCTGCATGTTAGAAGGGTGGGGTGGTTAGAGTATAGAACTAAGGATCTACAGGGTGATTGTATAATCGTGAACTTCAGGGATTCCAGAATGGTAGGGTTTATATGTCAAGACTCGGGGAACAGGGGATTTAGTGGCATACAAAGTCACGACCTGAGCTTCTTCTATTCTAATATTTTGTCTGACCCATTGGCTTCTCAGCCATACAGCTGGGAGACGATAAATAGACGCCCACCCACTGCACATAGGCAGGTGTTCCATCTCCCATTAAAGAATCGTTATGAGTCATTATTTGGCATGGAGGGGGTGGAGTGACTGGGATCCAGCTGTAGGGTAAATAGTGCTGTTTGGCTAAAGGGAAACGGGGTCAACGAACGGGGTGAACCGAAAAGTAATAATAGCGCTTTGAGAGCACCTCCAGTTGAAGGAAGTAAGGACATACATTTTCCCCCTATCGAAGTTATATATAGTAGTGGAGTCTCACATGGACTCTAATCTTAGTGGGCACCAAGAGGTAAAACCTACTTGTACACATCCCAGGTCAATTATGGGCGAACTATCAGACGGGGGACATTCAATGGTTAATGGAGAGTGTGGGTCTATGGCTCTTGCACCACCAGCAGTCGGATGCCCCAGCTCGGTTGCCTCCAGTGTTTTGGTTCCCCAACAGGCTATGCCATCCTCCCCGACCTGTTTTCCCAATGATTCACACTCGCTCAAGTTGCTCTCCTGGAAAATAGCGGGCTAAAGAGCAAAATATCAATAGACGAATGGTCAGTTTTGATGGAAAAACAAGATATCCTGATCTTTCAAGAGACTTGGGCTGTGGACCCCATTCACAGTTTAGGGTATATACATTTTTATAAACCTGCAGTTAGAGGGAAAAAAGGTAGACCCTCAGGGGATTTAACTATCTGGGTAAAGCAAGCCACTGATTATAGACCCTCGGAATTAGTTGTTGATAGCCCCGATCTTCTAGCCATTACCATGCACAAGCCAGACCAAACAGACATTATCATTGTAAATGTGTATAACAGGGGACTGCCTGGTGGGCGTGGCTCTAGAACCTTTGCTGGTTTGGATTCTTTTTTGGATTTGGTTAAGCCTGACAGCATAGTTATAATTGCAGGGGATCTTAATTGCACGTTTGAGCCACTTCAATGTGATGGAGAAACCCTCCTGATAGAGGAAGATGTCCAGAGAAACATCCCCCTGCTTGACTTACAGCCCATTAAGAAATGGACGGAATCTTCTTTACAGTGGGCGGGTCTCTGTCTAGAGCGTGGCTTAAGAGCTGCAAATGGTCGGTCCACTGTGGATAAAATGGGTAGGGCTACCTTTGGCAGCGGCCCCCACTCAAGTAGAATAGACTATATTCTCATTAAAATTGAGCATTGGGGTATATTAAAGGATATGGTGATCCTGGATCGCCCGGAGAGTGACCATAATCCCCTTGTAATGAGACTCAGATTAAATAGTGGAATGAAGTATAATAATCCGTGAGAGATAGCCACAGCTGACACTTTGCTTACAAATGACACATGCAGGGTGCTTTGGGCAAAGATCGCCATCGACCCAGTGGCATTGGTAGATATCAAATTAAAGGTAACAAGGGCATTGGAGGCACAGCGCTCACTTCCTTCCGAGGGCGACAACAACGGGGCCAATATTAAAGTACATGAAGATCTTTTTAATGATCTCAAGGCCATTTTGCAAAACCCTGCAAGCCCCAAAAACTAACCGCCAGTTCGGTCAATAAATCGTGGTATAATAAACTGTGTCAGACCTCTTATGGCATTTTGGCACAAGCAATCAAGTCAAAAAATATACCCGATTTTAGGGGGGCAAGGCAGAATTATCGTAAAGTCCGGATCCAAGCCAAACGAGATTGGGACACCCAACATTGGAACGACCTATTTTTTGCCAGCAAGCAGAAAAATTTAACAAAGTTCTGGCACATAGTTAAATGGGGAAATTCTCAACAGTCCCAGGTCCCTATAAACCATGTTCCTATTGAGACCTGGGTGGAGCATTTTGAGTCCCAGTTTTCGGGGCTGGCACTTAATATTGTTGCCCCCCCCGACCTAGGCCCTGGGCCGAACTTTAAAACTCTCACTTTTGATTGTATGGAAGCCGAGACAGCCTTGAAAAAGATTCCCTGTGGAAAGGCACTGGGAATGGATTGCATCCCAGCTGATGTTTTTAAATACGATCCAACAAATTGGGTTCCATATATTGTTCTTTCGGGAAATGCAATCGCTAGGGGGTCTAGCATCTCGGAATCTTGGCGAGGAGCCGAGATTCTGCCTACTTACAAAAAGGGGGACCGCTCCATCCAGGGGAACTACCGTCCGATCAGCCTGATCGACTCCAAGAAAAAAATCATTGCAAGAATGATCTTGGCCAGAATCCAGAGCTGGATAGAGCTTGACGGTATACTATCGCCCCTACAGGCTGGGTTTAGATCATGCATTAGTACCATCGACCAGATCTTCAGATTCTTACTGATTTTCTGGAAAGTAGTCATTTTGGGGGCGGGACCATCAACGCCACCTTTGTTGACCTTAAGTCAGCTTTCGATCTTTTTCCCAGGAGTAAACTGTGGGAGGTCCTAAGTTGCATGGGGATGCCACAGGAGCTTCATAACATTGTCATCAATCTACATGAGGCGAATTTGGCTGGGGTAAACAAGGACAGGTCACCAACAGATTTCTGGTGTCCCGTGGTGTCAGGCAAGGGTGCGTTTTGGCACCAACTCTGTTTCTGTTATTCATAAACAGGGTTGTGCAATATTACTCAGCTTTCCCGACAGATGCCCCCTCAATGGGTGGCATAAAGTTTCCGCTACTCATGTTTGCGGACAACACCCTTATACTATCTCGGACACAGGTGGGCCTGCAGGCGGCGCTGAATAAATTTGAGGAATTCTGCCAAGATCATGACCTTCAGGTAAATGTAATAAAAACCAAATTCATGATCCTTACAAAAAGTAGACTTGTGTTGGGCCATGTCATGATGAACAACATTGAACTAGAACAAACCAATGTCATGATTTATCTGGGGTTCATTCTAGAGAGGAAATTGAGTTGGAAACCACAGATCGACACTCTATCTCTCAAGTTCGCCCAGCTCTCTGGGAGCCTGGTCAAAGAACAGAGATTGTTGCAGATGAAAAGGATAGGTCCAGCCTTGAAAATCTTTAACTCCAGGATAGGTTCAGCGATCTTGTACAGAGCGGACCTATGGGGTTTTGAGGACCTTTCCCCCTTGATCAGAGTACAAAAAAAAATTCTTACGGAACCTAACCGGCCTCCCCTGTTCCAGTCCCATGTAGCCGCTTTTAATGGACTTGGGCAGTCATTCAATAGATGACATTGCTCGTTTTAGACCAGTGGCCCTTTGGAGGAGGATCTGGACCACCCCCGAATTGGCCCCCTTTGCAAAATCAATTTTGGATGTTAGATCCATAATGGCTCGGGTAATATTTCTTGGTTAAACTCCTCCTAGAGACAATGGGCTTGAGCAATGTATGGACCGACCCCGTCAATGCCTGCTTCCCTCCCCAAAAAATATTTAAAAGTTTTTACTGGTCAGTTGTCCATGGGAAACTCATCAGACAAACATCATCTACATCTTTGTCGGGCTCGTTTTTAGAACACTAACTTGACCTACTTTTTGAAGACTATTAGGATATTATCATCAAGTCCACTGACAGGAAACTCTACCACCAGCTGAGGGTCAGCTCCCTTCCTCTTAGATCATTCACTAAAAGATGGAGGGGTCAGGAGAATGGATCCTGCCATTTGTGCCCTGACCGTAAGGAATCCATCTGACATATATTTTTTGAATGTCCGGCGTATGCAGCACCTCGGGCAAAATGGCTCAAACCCATCTGTCATAATATGGGTACCAGGGTGGGGTCGGAAGCCCAAAGGATCATTAGGACTGTTATTGTAGTCCTCCGAGCACTCAATGTTATCAAAAAAGAGTCTTTATGTAGTTTTCATTCTTTTAATGTCCACTCTTCATCCAAATCAAAATCCAAATTTCCATCAAACGATTGCTTGCAGCCAACGCGTGTTTCGTCAAGTCCGTGTAGGACAATTTGACTTCCTCAGGGCTGCAACCCAAAGATTTACAATCAGTCTCATTCCTCCAAATAAAAGCACAGAGCAAAGCAATTCATACATTGTTTGCATATTACCGTAAATCATACAAAACAAATACTGTTCTAACCTAAGTTTAGGTCCAGTGTATAATTACTATATTAACACACTAATCTCACAAGAAGGAATATATTTACCAAAGACCTAACCTCAATATTAATTTAGAACAAAAACTATTTCAAACCATCAAATTTCATACGAGTCATGTATACAGCGTGATAGGTTTAAGACCGAAAACGCCAATAGTTAACAGGTCATATGTAAATAACTCACCTAACTAATGGTAATTGTCTACCCTAGGACCATCCAAGCGAGATTTCTTAGAAGATTGGGTCAATTTCCTTCTCTACACGTTCTTGATCTATAATAAAAATTATATATATAGTTGACTATCAACCCCATTCCAGACATAACTGTTAAAATTAACAGTGAAATTAAACTATGGTATGACCAAACACTATTAGATCATGACGAATACCTTTACCTTAAGTTGAGCACACCTAGATCACCGTGTTTATACACTCTCCCCAAAGTCCATAAATGCCGAGACAAGCCGCCAGGACGGCCCATTGTCTCCGGCATCGGTGGCCCGACGGAGAGACTATCTGAATTTATCGACTGTTTCTTGAGACAACATGTCTATAACTTACCATCTTTCATAGAAGATACTAAGCATATACTGAATTTACTTGAAGATACTATTTGGGAAGATGGTATGTTATTAGTTACACTGGATGTGGTATCCCTTTATACCATCATTGATCACGATATGGGCATACGTGCTTTGGACCACTTTCTCAGTGTAAGACCAGCTGAAATGTTTGATCACACCCAAATGCTACTACATATGACTAAGTTGGTACTGGAAAATAATGTGTTTTTATTTGATGGCCAGTGGTATAGACAACGACTTGGGACAGCGATGGGTTCTAGATTTGCTCCGTCTTTTGCCAACCTGTTTATGGGTTGGTTCGAGGCGGAGCGAATCTGGGGCCCGGAGGGAACTGAATGGACGCCATATATACACTACTGGGGTCGTTTTATTGACGATTGTCTGATGATATGGACGGGAACAGTAGAGAAACTTAAAGGTTTTTTTGACTACTTGAATGACAATGCGTATAATTTGAGATTTACGACCTCTTATGATAGGCAGAGGATCACTTTCTTGGATGTAGAGCTACATGTGGAGGGAACAAAGATTCATAGTCGAATGTATCGAAAACCTACAAGTTGTAACTCAATCTTACATGCTGAGAGCTGTCACCCTAACTATCAAAAAAGAGCCATACCATATGGGGAACTAATTAGAGCTCGACGCAACTGCTCAACGGATAGAGATTTCGAGCACAACATAGCAGACATGACATCTAGATTCATTAATCGAGGATATAGACAGAATGTGATTACCAAAGCTGTATCAAGAGTGAAGAAGGTGAGAAGAGAAACTACATTGGTAAGAGACAGTAAAGATGGTAGAACAACTGAACAGAAAGTAAGAGTAATAACTAATTATGGAACTGACAGCTCTAAATTATTTACTATTCTGAACAGACATTGGCACCTGCTTTGTATAGATGACGATTTGAAACCATACATCTATGACAGACCTAGTGTGACATTTAGGAGAGGAACGACTCTAAAGAACATGCTAAGTCCTAGTTACCCGACTAAACAGAATAAAACTGACTGGTTGAACAGTTTTAAGGGGTTCTACAAATGTGGTAGATGTATATCTTGTAGATGGGCAATGAAAAAGGTACTATGCTTTGAATACAACAATTCTGGTAAATATACTATTGGCATGTTCATCAACTGTGACACAACATACGTGATTTATGTGATTTCTTGTACATGTGGTAAAATCTACGTAGGGAGTACCAAGAGAAGGCTCAGGGATAGAATTGCTGAACACTATAGAGCATTGAAGAATGGT
This sequence comes from Lissotriton vulgaris, assembly GCF_964263255.1. Lineage (NCBI taxonomy): Eukaryota > Metazoa > Chordata > Amphibia > Caudata > Salamandridae > Lissotriton > Lissotriton vulgaris. The sequence continues at coordinate 1,086,862,603 of NC_141693.1, read as the reverse complement.
GACACACGGTATCCGATTGCATCGCATGTAATTCAGAATTTTGAAACTAAGGATCAACATGTTTTCTCCTACCATGGAATTGACCACATAAAACCCGACCCACGAGGAGGTAACAGAGTATTAGCACTGAGGAAACGAGAAGTACTCTGGTTGATTAGACTGAAAGCGGTTGAATGTGGTCTCAATGTAGATCATGAGTATGAGTTCTATCTTGGTAATTGAGGGAGGACTTTGAATATTAGAGTGAAAACTGTAATTGACAATGTTGGTGCCTATATTTCTGTTCTATGTTTAGTATTTACTATCTTCTCTCTAACACTGTACACTCTATTGAAAAGGAAAGGATTGAAAATTTTGATTGAGTACATGAACCCAGTACTCTACTAAGAGTAAGGTATACGTGAATTTAAAAATAATACTGTTGAACCCACTGCCCCTCCGTTATGTTTTATGCTTTGAGTGAGCAGACATGTTAGATAATGCATGATTTTGACAAACAAAGAAAGGGAAAAGATTGTGGTTAACCTGAGGACCCCAGCGGTTCACAGGACTAGAGAATAATATTAAGATGCATCTTGCCACATAGGGTGGGAATTTATCTAAATGATTAGTATTGCATTAGGATTGACTATTAAGATTTATAGTAGTAACACGGACTTATAATCGTCATAGGTGTCCACTTGAATATGGAGGGACTATTATCTGTTTAGCCCAAAACTACTTTTACAAGTATATGTAGACATTACAAGATGGCGCCCACTCCGATAAATCCATTTAAAAGGCGCTTATACCGAACACCGGAGTTGGAACTCTCAAAATACATGTGAGACTAACAGTATTAACAGTAAGTAATGAGTTGTGGCAATATCTAAACTATGGCGAGTATATGACCGCTTTAACGTATTGGCCGCTTTTGCGAGTGTACTTAGACACTACAAGATGTCGACCGTTCATTTTACTATGAATTGCCACTAAAAGATGGCGCCCGCGCGGAACGCCGGATTAAGAATACTATGAAATTGACTAAACGGTGAGCACACAGACGCAGTGTAGTGATACTGTCATAACTTCTTGAGGCAATATCTAAGCTATGGCGAGTCTATGATCGCTTTAACATATTGGCCGCTTTTGCGAGTGTATTTAGACACTACAAGATGGCGCCCGTTCATTTTACTATTAATTGCCACTAAAAGATGGCGCCCGCGCAGAACGCCAGATTGAGAAAACTACGAAACTGACCAAACGGTGAGCTCAACAGACGCAATGTAGTGATACTGTCATAACTTTAGAGCTAATAATTGGGGATAACACGAGACTTACTATTGTACTTTTCTTTTATTAGACACGGACTCGTGTCGCCGATCCTTTTAAATACGGAGGATATTTGAAGATACAGTAAAGTAAACGCTTATGTACAGATACTGGAATATAAGGTGAGGTACACATAACGAATATATGTACTGGGCTAAATAACTCGTAGAGACCATTACTGACACAGGTATTAATTTACTTTAGGAATTGATTGGAATAATACACTGAGATTCGGATTATAAGTGAGGACTTTGGACAGAAATATACACGCTGGAGATATATACAATAATCCTGCCACTATATGGTGAGTGCATATATTGAACAGGAAACAATTAAATAGGTTGGACTCAATATGCACCGCCTAGCTTGCAAAACCTACCTAATGTTACTGATTTAGTATTGTCAATACGACTATATATATAATTTTTATTATAGATCAAGAACGTGTAGAGAAGGAAATTGACCCAATCTTCTAAGAAATCTCGCTTGGATGGTCCTAGGGTAGACAATTACCATTAGCTAGGTGAGTTATTTACATATGACCTGTTAACTATTGGCGTTTTCGGGAACCACAGTCTTAAACCTATCACGCTGTATACATGACTCGTATGAAATTTGATGGTTTGAAATAGTTTTTGTTCTAAATTAATATTGAGGTTAGGTCTTTGGTAAATATATTCCTTCTTGTGAGATTAGTGTGTTAATATAGTAATTATACACTGGACCTAAACTTAGGTTAGAACAGTATTTGTTTTGTATGATTTACGGTAATATGCAAACAATGTATGAATTGCTTTGCTCTGTGCTTTTATTTGGAGGAATGAGACTGATTGTAAATCTTTGGGTTGCAGCCCTGAGGAAGTCAAATTGTCCTACACGGACTTGACGAAACGCACGTTGGCTGCAAGCAATCGTTTGATGGAAATTTGGATTTTGATTTGGATGAAGAGTGGACATTAAAAGAATGAAAACTACATAAAGACTCTTTTTTGACAACATTGAGTGCTCGGAGGACTACAATAATTGTTTGGACCTAGGTTTGCCTTGGGGACTGTGGTAACCAGTCTCCCACCTCTTCCTGAGCACCAGCTTGATTATTGTTCTGTTACATTAACCTTGACGTTGTGCTGTGCGCTCCTGTTAGCCGTTACCACTCCTGTTTATAATTTATGGTGAGAGAGCTGCCGCTGAGGTTTGATAATGAATAGAGACAAAGAGGCTGAGACACTGTTTGGGAATTTGGCTGCGGGAGGTACCATCAAGAAAGCGATTGGCCCCCCAGCAAGTACTAAGAAAGAAGGTTTAAGAGCCAAATTCGTAAAACTAGAACTACTAAAACGTACGGAGCTAAACAAATGGTGGGATGCTGCTACCCTAAAACAATATCTGACACTGAATAGGATCCCTCGTGAATTAAGATCACATATAATACCAACATATGAGGACTTGGAACCAGATTTATATGATAGGTGGGAAAAAGAACTGAATGATAGTTCACGTAACCTTATACAGATTCTTATTGATAATGCAGAAAGGAAGATAGTGAAACTACTTGTACAAATTAGTAAAATTGAGGATGAGATAAAAGAGATGAACCTACCAGAACTTACTGTTAAGAACTATTTGGTTCTAGATGAGAAACTGAATGACTTGCAGATGGAGATTAAGAAAAGGAAAGCACATAAACTCAAAAGGGACGAGAAAGATTATAGTACAGGACTGGTCTACACCTTTGCTAGAAGATTTGATTATCTGGTTAAAAAGGTTTCCTCAAACACAAGGAGTGGTGGCACCCCTGTTGTAAGTGATACTGATGCATCTTCAGTGTTATCGAGCAGTGAGAATGGAGATGCACCAGAGGTAGTCCCGACTACAGAGAATACTACTTTTTTTGGGGAGGTTCAGAGATTAAGGAAGGGGAATCGGGACTTAGAGATGAGAAATCGAGATACACAAGCAAAAAGACAAGGAGAGGCAGTAGGGGGGGTAGGAGATCCAGGCGCAAGAATAAGGAGCCTGAGATCATGGAAAGAATGACAATGAATGATGAACCCATTGCATGTGACATAGAAGTGATCAACTTATCTTCTTGTGAATTATCTGAGAATATGGTTACTGTTCTAAAAAAAGGTTTGGGTTTTTGTCCAGCAACAAATTTGGACTGGTGTATGACCAAAATAGATCTCTTTAAATTTGTCAGAAACCTTAAAATCAAGAAACACTTTGCCAATGTACCTGCAAAAGATAAGCAATCTTCTAATAAAATTTTGAGTGAAATCACTATACAGGAACTAAAGGATACTCAACTTCTTTTATCGCTTACTGAAAGGGAAGACGATCCAGTTACAATGCAAACACTCATTGAAGATCTTGAGATATCGAGATTTGAGAGGGAAGGGAGTGGATTGAAAGTGAAATCCAAATGGACCCCACAACTGATTCCAGGGAACACCATTGACACATTCTTTAAGATGGTCTGCACAGATATAGACAAAGTAATTGATGTATCCAAACGTAGGGATACTAGGGTACCTCGTGATAATCTTACACTTGGTGAAAGAGAAGCCTTACGTGAGCTCATGAACAATAAAGCCATAACGATACGAAATGCAGACAAGGGTGGGAATATAGTTGTATTAAATACTACTGACTATAATGATGAGGTCCACTCTCAACTTAATGATACTTTGTTTTATGAGAAGTTGACTATCAACCCCATTCCGGACATAACTGTTAAAATTAACAGTGAAATTAAACTATGGTATGACCAAACACTATTAGATCATGACGAATACCTTTACCTTAAGTTGAGCACACCTAGATCACCGTGTTTATACACTCTCCCCAAAGTCCATAAATGCCGAGACAAGCCGCCAGGACGGCCCATTGTCTCCGGCATCGGTGGCCCGACGGAGAGACTATCTGAATTTATCGACTGTTTCTTGAGACAACATGTCTACAACTTACCATCTTTCATAGAAGATACTAAGCATATACTGAATTTACTTGAAGATACTATTTGGGAAGATGGTATGTTATTAGTTACACTGGATGTGGTATCCCTTTATACCATCATTGATCACGATATGGGCATACGTGCTTTGGACCACTTTCTCAGTGTAAGACCAGCTGAAATGTTTGATCACACCCAAATGCTACTACATATGACTAAGTTGGTACTGGAAAATAATGTGTTTTTATTTGATGGCCAGTGGTATAGACAACGACTTGGGACAGCGATGGGTTCTAGATTTGCTCCGTCTTTTGCCAACCTGTTTATGGGTTGGTTCGAGGCGGAGCGAATCTGGGGCCCGGAGGGAACTGAATGGACGCCATATATACACTACTGGGGTCGTTTTATTGACGATTGTCTGATGATATGGACGGGAACAGTAGAGAAACTTAAAGGTTTTTTTGACTACTTGAATGACAATGCGTATAATTTGAGATTTACGACCTCTTATGATAGGCAGAGGATCACTTTCTTGGATGTAGAGCTACATGTGGAGGGAACAAAGATTCATAGTCGAATGTATCGAAAACCTACAAGTTGTAACTCAATCTTACATGCTGAGAGCTGTCACCCTAACTATCAAAAAAGAGCCATACCATATGGGGAACTAATTAGAGCTCGACGCAACTGCTCAACGGATAGAGATTTCGAGCACAACATAGCAGACATGACATCTAGATTCATTAATCGAGGATATAGACAGAATGTGATTACCAAAGCTGTATCAAGAGTGAAGAAGGTGAGAAGAGAAACTACATTGGTAAGAGACAGTAAAGATGGTAGAACAACTGACCAGAAAGTAAGAGTAATAACTAATTATGGAACTGACAGCTCTAAATTATTTACTATTCTGAACAGACATTGGCACCTGCTTTGTATAGATGACGATTTGAAACCATACATCTATGACAGACCTAGTGTGACATTTAGGAGAGGAACGACTCTAAAGAACATGCTAAGTCCTAGTTACCCGACTAAACAGAATAAAACTGACTGGTTGAACAGTTTTAAGGGGTTCTACAAATGTGGTAGATGTATATCTTGTAGATGGGCAATGAAAAAGGTACTATGCTTTGAATACAACAATTCTGGTAAATATACTATTGGCATGTTCATCAACTGTGACACAACATACGTGATTTATGTGATTTCTTGTACATGTGGTAAAATCTACGTAGGGAGTACCAAGAGAAGGCTCAGGGATAGAATTGCTGAACACTATAGAGCATTGAAGAATGGTGACACACGGTATCCGATTGCATCGCATGTAATTCAGAATTTTGAAACTAAGGATCAACATGTTTTCTCCTACCATGGAATTGACCACATAAAACCCGACCCACGAGGAGGTAACAGAGTATTAGCACTGAGGAAACGAGAAGTACTCTGGTTGATTAGACTGAAAGCGGTTGAATGTGGTCTCAATGTAGATCATGAGTATGAGTTCTATCTTGGTAATTGAGGGAGGACTTTGAATATTAGAGTGAAAACTGTAATTGACAATGTTGGTGCCTATATTTCTGTTCTATGTTTAGTATTTACTATCTTCTCTCTAACACTGTACACTCTATTGAAAAGGAAAGGATTGAAAATTTTGATTGAGTACATGAACCCAGTACTCTACTAAGAGTAAGGTATAAGTGAATTTAAAAATAATACTGTTGAACCCACTGCCCCTCCGTTATGTTTTATGCTTTGAGTGAGCAGACATGTTAGATAATGCATGATTTTGACAAACAAAGAAAGGGAAAAGATTGTGGTTAACCTGAGGACCCCAGCGGTTCACAGGACTAGAGAATAATATTAAGATGCATCTTGCCACATAGGGTGGGAATTTATCTAAATGATTAGTATTGCATTAGGATTGACTATTAAGATTTATAGTAGTAACACGGACTTATAATCGTCATAGGTGTCCACTTGAATATGGAGGGACTATTATCTGTTTAGCCCAAAACTACTTTTACAAGTATATGTAGACATTACAAGATGGCGCCCACTCCGATAAATCCATTTAAAAGGCGCTTATACCGAACGCCGGAGTTGGAACTCTCAAAATACATGTGAGACTAACAGTATTAACAGTAAGTAATGAGTTGTGGCAATATCTAAACTATGGCGAGTATATGACCGCTTTAACGTATTGGCCGCTTTTGCGAGTGTACTTAGACACTACAAGATGTCGACCGTTCATTTTACTATGAATTGCCACTAAAAGATGGCGCCCGCGCGGAACGCCGGATTAAGAATACTATGAAATTGACTAAACGGTGAGCACACAGACGCAGTGTAGTGATACTGTCATAACTTCTTGAGGCAATATCTAAGCTATGGCGAGTCTATGATCGCTTTAAGATATTGGCCGCTTTTGCGAGTGTATTTAGACACTACAAGATGGCGCCCGTTCATTTTACTATTAATTGCCACTAAAAGATGGCGCCCGCGCAGAACGCCAGATTGAGAAAACTACGAAACTGACCAAACGGTGAGCTCAACAGACGCAATGTAGTGATACTGTCATAACTTTAGAGCTAATAATTGGGGATAACACGAGACTTACTATTGTACTTTTCTTTTATTAGACACGGACTCGTGTCGCCGATCCTTTTAAATACGGAGGATATTTGAAGATACAGTAAAGTAAACGCTTATGTACAGATACTGGAATATAAGGTGAGGTACACATAACGAATATATGTACTGGGCTAAATAACTCGTAGAGACCATTACTGACACAGGTATTAATTTACTTTAGGAATTGATTGGAATAATACACTGAGATTCGGATTATAAGTGAGGACTTTGGACAGAAATATACACGCTGGAGATATATACAATAATCCTGCCACTATATGGTGAGTGCATATATTGAACAGGAAACAATTAAATAGGTTGGACTCAATATGCACCGCCTAGCTTGCAAAACCTACCTAATGTTACTGATTTAGTATTGTCAATACGACTATATATATAATTTTTATTATAGATCAAGAACGTGTAGAGAAGGAAATTGACCCAATCTTCTAAGAAATCTCGCTTGGATGGTCCTAGGGTAGACAATTACCATTAGCTAGGTGAGTTATTTACATATGACCTGTTAACTATTGGCGTTTTCGGGAACCACAGTCTTAAACCTATCACGCTGTATACATGACTCGTATGAAATTTGATGGTTTGAAATAGTTTTTGTTCTAAATTAATATTGAGGTTAGGTCTTTGGTAAATATATTCCTTCTTGTGAGATTAGTGTGTTAATATAGTAATTATACACTGGACCTAAACTTAGGTTAGAACAGTATTTGTTTTGTATGATTTACGGTAATATGCAAACAATGTATGAATTGCTTTGCTCTGTGCTTTTATTTGGAGGAATGAGACTGATTGTAAATCTTTGGGTTGCAGCCCTGAGGAAGTCAAATTGTCCTACACGGACTTGACGAAACGCGCGTTGGCTGCAAGCAATCGTTTGATGGAAATTTGGATTTTGATTTGGATGAAGAGTGGACATTAAAAGAATGAAAACTACATAAAGACTCTTTTTTGATAACATTGAGTGCTCGGAGGACTACAATAATTGTTTGGACCTAGGTTTGCCTTGGGGACTGTGGTAACCAGTCTCCCACCTCTTCCTGAGCACCAGCTTGATTTTTGTTCTGTTACATTAACCTTGACGTTGTGCTGTGCGCTCCTGTTAGCCGTTACCACTCCTGTTGATCATTAGGACTGATACTAGAGAATCTATTGTAATTGCCGCAGTGAAGTTTTTAGGATGGGTGTGGATTATTAGGGCCAAAGTTTAAGTAAATGCCTGGTCTTATGTAGTTTTATCAGTATGTCTTTTTTAATATTATACAACGTCATTCCCGTGTTTTATAAATATGTTATTTAGTTATGATAATGAGCGTATATTTATCTATCTTAATGTTTTTAGAATAATCTGTGCACTTACTTTTCCTCAATCATGATGCATTTTACTATGTAATGTCTACTATGATGAAAACTATTCGAAATAAAGACATATGAATTGAAATTGAATTGAATTGACTCCCAAGACAGCCTAAAGAGATTAATTTTTCAATGCAAGAGGAAAGAAATGGAACATGGAAAAACTTGAAATGTATTTATTTATTAATAGTCATTACTTTATCTTTTTTTTACATTTCAAACATATTGGTTCTCAATGTAATTATTATCTTTTTTTATCTAAGATATTTCTTCCAACTAATAATATCCTTTTCCCTTTTTACAGATGTCTTGTGTCTTGCCGGGATTCCTTCCTCACATGTATTTTTCTTGCATGTCTCTCACCCTAGACCTATTGTATACATTATGTCTTCATTTGTCAGTAAATGCCTTTCATCACTCTACCTTCTAACTTTTTATTTCAGTATTCTTATGTCTCAATTTTTATATGTTACTAACTAATTAGCTCCATAGCTTATATCATATTTCCACTGCTAACTCTGGTCTGGTAACCTTGTTTTTCTACACGCTTCTACTCCCCAACTATATATATATATATATATATATATATATATATATATATATATATATTACCTACTGGCGGTCGCCAGTAGGTAGGTATAGTTAGGACCTAGTTTCCATAGGAAATCCTCAACATTCTATTTGGAATAAGTTTGGCCCTGGTTGAAGAATCTTAGCGAATTTCTCAAAGAAGATGGCTCAGTCCGCTGCGCTCCTTCCCTAAAAGTTTGGGGGGGATTGGTCAAGTGGGGGCTGAGATAAAAGGGGGGTCCCAAAACGTGTTTTCTCCATGTTATTTTCCATAGGACCTTTAGACTCGGCTACAGGTCGAACGGGTGAATGGATTTATAAGAAATTTGGCAAAACTGTACAGTCCGGCTCGCAGATTACGCTTTTTTTGGAATGGTGTAAATCCGTTCAGTAGTTGTTGAGAAAATTAAAGTTAAAGTCAATTATGTATCTATAGGCGCGCATGCGTGCGCGCACCCAAGTGGCTGCGCGTGAGCGGAATTTTTTTTTGCTGCGTGACGTCTGTTAACGTTCGATTCGAAGGAAATCAGGAAGTGTTGACCGCCATTTTGTCACTGCGAGTAAATATATTGTCATTTCAAAGCGTTGGAACATGGAAAGGGGAGAAGGTAGAGATTGTTTTGCTGCGTAGGTTTTCTCAGGGTGTGCAGTAAGGTCCTTAAAAGTGAAAATATATGTATTTTTTTCTCGAAAAAGTTGCGGGGTGCGCGCACTCGGGCGCGCACACCTATTTACAAAAGTGTGAAAATGGAGATAAATCAGAAGTTTGAGTGCTTTGATATTAGGTGGCTCTGAAAAGAGCCCTTGTGCTAATTGAGTTGTTTCTGCATTTATAAGTAAGTACCGATGCAGAGTTTGATATAATATTGTTGGCAGCATTTTGAAAGGAAAGACAGGGGCCCATTTTCTGGTTAACAGGTGACCAGGCCAACTTTTCACGCCAAGCCCATTCCTGCAAAGTCGACCGCCATTTTTAGGAGATCTGCAACCACCGGCAGTCACTGGGTTGCAGGAGCAGATGGACTCAAGCCTGTCGGGCGAAGCATCGTTGCACCGCCACAGTGGACGTGACCCTGCTGGGTGAGTGGAGCGTCGCTGTACCGCAACAGTGGGCGAGTCCTTTGCTGGGCTCGTGGAGCGTCCCTATACCGCCACAGTATGCGAACGCTTTGCTGGGCTCGTGGAGTGTCCCTATATCGCCACAGAGTACGAACCGTTTGCCGGGTGCATGGATCGTTGGGGGTGCAGCTGAGGGGCCTCCATCTGGGGAGGCTCGTCCGGGCCGCCTCTCCCTCCCAGTGGACCCTACGGCGTCTTGCTGACATTTGTTATGGCCGGACCAGGCGATGAAGAGAGGGGGAGGTCGGATATATATGAGTTATACTATTAGGTATGTCACATCCCCCTTGTGGCCTGCAAGGCACCGAAAAAAGAAGAGAATGGGAAGACAACTACATCTCGGGTCGGGCCCATGCCTTCTCTGGCCGATGGCGGCCGGCCGCTCTTTGCCATGGCCCCAGGAACGGATCCCTTGGTTCATCCTGGGGACAGGCCTTGGCGTGTGGTGTCTCCTCCGGACTATTCGCGTAATGGTTCTCCACCCCAGGCTGTTGCCGACGGCTTTTGTAGACTTTCTGACGCTCAAAAACCCTACTAGAAAGCAGCCCAAAAGTAGCCCAACATTGCTACTTTGGGGAAGGAGGGGCTGCGCGCGAGCGGAATTTATTTTTGCTGCGTGACGTCTGTTAACATTCGATTCGAAGGAAATCAGGAAGTGTTGACCGCCATTTTGTCACTGCGAGTAAATATATTGTCATTTCAAAGCGTTGGAACATGGAAAGGGGAGAAGGTAGAGATTGTTTTGCTGCGTAGGTTTTCTCAGGGTGTGCAGTAAGGTCCTTAAAAGCGAAAATATATATATTTTTTTCTCGAAAAAGGTGCGGGGTGCGCGCACTCGGGCGCGCACACCTATTTACAAAAGTGTGAAATTGGAGATAAATCAGAAGTTTGAGTGCTTTGATATAAGGTGGCTCTGAAAAGAGCCCTTGTGTTAATTGAGTTGTTTCTGCATTTATAAGTAAGTACCGATGCAGAGTTTGATATAATATTGTTGGCAGCATTTTGAAAGGAAAGACTGGGGCCCATTTTCTGGTTAACAGGTGACCAGGCCAACTTTTCACGCCAAGCCCATTCCTGCAAAGTCGACCGCCATTTTTAGGAGATCTGCAACCACCGGCAGTCACTGGGTTGCAGGAGCAGATGGACTCAAGCCTGTCGGGCGAAGCATCGTTGCACCGCCACAGTGGACGTGACCCTGCTGGGTGAGTGGAGCGTCGCTGTACCGCAACAGTGGGCGAGTCCTTTGCTGGGCTCGTGGAGCGTCCCTATACCGCCACAGTATGCGAACGCTTTGCTGGGCTCGTGGAGTGTCCCTATATCGCCACAGAGTACGAACCGTTTGCCGGGTGCATGGATCGTTGGGGGTGCAGCTGAGGGGCCTCCATCTGGGGAGGCTCGTCCGCGCCGCCTCTCCCTCCCAGTGGACCCTACGGCGTCTTGCTGACATTTGTTATGGCCGGACCAGGCGATGAAGAGAGGGGAGGTCGGATATATATGAGTTATACTATTAGGTATGTCACATCCCCCTTGTGGCCTGCAAGGCACCGAAAAAAGAAGAGAATGGGAAGACAACTACATCTCGGGTCGGGCCCATGCCTTCTCTGGCCGATGGCGGCCGGCCGCTCTTTGCCATGGCCCCAGGAACCGATCCCTTGGTTCATCCTGGGGACAGGCCTTGGCGTGTGGTGTCTCCTCCGGACTATTCGCGTAATGGTTCTCCACCCCAGGCCGTTGCCGACGGCTTTTGTAGACTTTCTGACGCTCAAAAACCCTACTAGAAAGCAGCTCAAAAGTAGCCTAACATTGCTACTTTGGGGAAGGAGGGGCTGCGCGCGAGCGGAATTTATTTTTGCTGCGTGACGTCTGTTAACGTTCGATTCGAAGGAAATCAGGAAGTGTTGACCGCCATTTTGTCACTGCGAGTAAATATATTGTCATTTCAAAGCGTTGGAACATGGAAAGGGGAGAAGGTAGAGATTGTTTTGCTGCGTAGGTTTTCTCAGGGTGTGCAGTAAGGTCCTTAAAAGCGAAAACATATATATTTTTTTCTCGAAAAAGGTGCGGGGTGCGCGCACTCGGGCGCGCACACCTATTTACAAAAGTGTGAAAATGGAGATAAATCATAAGTTTGAGTGCTTTGATATAAGGTGGCTCTGAAAAGAGCCCTTGTGTTAATTGAGTTGTTTCTGCATTTATAAGTAAGTACCGATGCAGAGTTTGATATAATATTGTTGGCAGCATTTTGAAAGGAAAGATAGGGGTCCATTTTCTGGTTAACAGGTAACCAGGCCAACTTTTCATGCCAGGCCCATTCCTGCAAAGTCGACCACCATTTTTAGGAGATCTGCAACCACCGGCAGTCACTGGGTTGCAGGAGCAGATGGACTCAAGCCTGTCGGGCGAAGCATTGTTGCACCGCCACAGTGGACGAGACCCTTCTGGGTGAGTGGAGCGTCGCTGTACCGCAACAGTGGGCGAGTCCTTTGCTGGGCTCGTGGAGCGTCCCTATACCGCCACAGTATGCGAACGCTTTGCTGGGCTCGTGGAGTGTCCCTATATCGCCACAGAGTACAAACCGTTTGCCGGGTGCATGGATCGTTGGGGGTGCAGCTAAGGGGCCTCCATCTGGGGAGGCTCGTCCGCGCCGCCTCTCCCTCCCAGTGGACCCCACGGCGTCTTGCTGACATTTTTTATGGCCGGACCAGGCGATGAAGAGAGGGGGAGGTCGGATATATATGAGTTATACTATTAGGTATGTCACATCCCCCTTGTGGCCTGCAAGGCACCGAAAAAAGAAGAGAATGGGAAGACAACTACATCTCGGGTCGGGCCCATGCCTTCTCTGGCCGATGGCGGCCGGCCGCTCTTTGCCACGGCCCCAGGAACGGATCCCTTGGTTCATCCTGGGGACAGGCCTTGGCGTGTGGTGTCTCCTCCGGACTAATTCTCCACCCCAGGCCATTGCCGACGGCTTTTGTAGACTTTCTGACGCTCAAAAACCCTACTAGAAAGCAGCCCAAAAGTAGCCCAACATTGCTACTTTGGGGAAGGAGGGGCTGCGCGCGAGCGGAATTATTTTTTGCTGCGTGACGTCTGTTAACGTTCGATTCGAAGGAAATCAGGAAGTGTTGACCGCCATTTTGTCACTGCGAGTAAATGGTGCTCCACATTGTAAATGCGGCACATCATGGGTGGCAGAGCAGCGGTGCACATTAACTGGTGCATCTCTGGGGATGCGCCAGTTAACATAAATCTGCTCCTTTACATTTAAGTATGAGCAGGGGACACAGAGTTTGTGAAGCTTATCGAAGGTTAAAAAGAGATGAGTCCTGTTCACTGAAAACTTGGACATAGGACTCACCTCCTCAGCATCGCTGGACATGGCTAAATAATAGCTGCAAAATGTTACTGTTGTAAAACAATTTTACTATTATAGTGTCTGAGATTTGTCTCTTACTCTGCAACATCTCATTGTTGTTCTCTTTCTTTAAAGATAAGGACATTAACCATGAGTGATAATGAGCAATCCGTTGGTCTCGATCTTATTGTTGAACATGTCATTGAAACGTCAGTGGAAGTGGAACCCTTAGATGATTTAAATCCTGAGGATGATGAAGAACATGATGAGGATGCCGATTTGTCAGAATTGTATGACATAGGGTGGGAAGCTGACGTGCTTCAGCATATGGAACTATAAACAGTTATTTTTCAAATTTACTGGAAATAAAAAGTGAAAATGTAAACCGTTTCATTTAAAATTAAACATAACTTGAGAAACAGGTTATGTGTAGTGTCTTTAATAAAATAGTCAAATATGCTCATAACAATATTTCTAAACCAATGAAAAGCCTTAACAAGTCACATGATCTGTTATGCTTACGTTACGCGCTCCGCGCCGCGCCCCGGATTGTTGGTCATTCAAACTGAGGCTGGAGTCAGCATGAGAGCGCCAACGTCTCGTGGCTACGCCATTCAGAAAATATTGTTGGCAGCATTTTGAAAGGAAAGATCTGCAACCACCGGCAGTCACTGGGTTGCAGGAGCTGATGGACTCAAGCCTGTCGGGCGAAGCATCGTTGCACCGCCACAGTGGACGAGTCCTTTGCCAGGTGCATGGAGCGTCGCTGCACCGCAAGAGTGGACGAGTCCTTTGACGGGTGCGTGGAGCGTTGGGGGTGCAGGTGAGGGGCCTGCACGTGGGGAGGCGGGAGAGGCTCGTCCGCGCCGCCTGTCCCTCCCAGTGCACCCCACGGCGTCTTCAGTGCACCCCACGGCGTCTTGCTGACATTTGTTATGGCCAGACCAGGCGATGAAGAGAGGGGGGGGGGTCGGAGGCATATGCAAGATATCCCCCCTCGTGGCCTGCAAGGCGCCAAAAGATTATTGTCCGCGCCGTCTCTCCCTCCCAGTGTACCCCACGGCGTTTTGCTGACATTTGTTATGGCCGGACCAGGCGATGAAGAGAGGGGGGGGGGTCGGAGGCATATGCAAGACATCCCCCCCTCGTGGCCTGCAAGGCGCCGAAAGAGGAAGAGAATGGGAAGACAACTACATCTCGGGTCGGGCCCATGCCTTCTCTGGCCGATGGCGACCGGCTGCTCTTTGCCACGGTCCCAGGAACGGATTCCTTGGTTCATCCTGGGGACAGGCCTTGGCGCATGGTGTCGCCTCCGGACTATTCGCGTAATGGTTCTCCATAGTTGTTTTAATATATTTTTGTTCAAGAATAAAAACGTTTTAATCTGTTATTTTGCTGTTGTGTGGTATATTTCTAATATTTGTCGCTCTGATGTCGTTTCCCCTCCCAAATGGAACATGTGATTGTAATCTACAGCCGGACATTCCAACAGGACATGAGAGCAAAAGGGGGGGGGTCAGATCTGAAGTTGGGCAGGCGATAAGATCAAGTTTTGCTATGTAGGGCTATCTATGTTCGTGATGGGGCCTAAAAGGGGGCAAGATGGCGTCGAGCTCGGTTTCTCTCACTAGTTTCACTAGTTTCATATTTCTCATGAGGGGTTGTTCCTAATGTTTCTATTTTAGCAAGGTCAAAAAGAGATCCTATCAGTGGCCTATTGATTTTGTTCGATTCCTTTTGTTTTCTCTAACGATTTTTAAGTTAAAGTTTGCTAGTACGATACAGCGGCTAGTCCGCATTTTATATATATGTCTTTTTTATTAGGGGTGTTTTCCGGTGGAGTCGGACGATCTACCTCTAATAAACGGTAAGTGTTTCTCTGAAGGAATGCGTCTTGAAAGTGGCTGACTGTAATGTATGATATTTCACTAAGTGACTTTCAGGCCCATGCTGTTTCAAAACTGTGTATGTGTTTGAAGCAGGCGTAGGTATTGACGCAGCATAGAAACTACTAGGAATCAATTGTAAGTGTTGTTTTCAAGTCACATGACTTCACATGCGCGTCTCAGGACGTGTACGCGGTGATAGTATCTGGTTGGAAGTAGCGGTCCAATTTCAAAACGTGAAAAGGAGTAAATCGAAACATATCCGGATTTAATATATCTTCTGAGTAGTATAAGTTCTATGGTGGGTGTATGAAGAAATTTAATAAGTTGCAATCGCGAGCTTTTGCCGAAATATATATATAGGCGGGTGCGCGCACTCGGTCGCGCACGAAAGCCTGGAAATGCGATATCCATTTTATTGACAACTGTTGCCGAGAGTGCGCACACCGGGTCGCGCACGAAAGTTTAGTAAGGCTATTTTTATTTACAGACAAATTTTAATGTGTTTAAAAAAAGGCAAGGTACAGACTTTCGAATTCTGTATCGCTTTACAAGGAGTCTCTATGCAACTTGAACAGTGAAGAAAACGGCTTGTTTTCGAAAAAAATATTGCCAGAACTTTATTGCCAAAAGTATAGGTTGCATACACGACATTTTTCTGAATTAGCATTTTAAAAACCAATGAAATTCACAGAAAAAACCATAGGTTTTACACACGTTATAGTTAGGAAGTAGCATTTAAAAAACCTATGAAATTCACTGAAAAAACCATAGGTTTGACACATGTTATAGTTAGCTGGAAATTTTACTGACATAAAACCAATGAAATTCCACGTTATAGTTAGTTGGACTCACTATAACTTGCGCGTGCAATGCACTGCTGATGACGTCACATATTACATCACTCATGACATGGTCAGTGACATCACTCATGACATCACTGATGACACCATCCAGTGAATATGTGTCTTTCTGAAAAATAAATATTAGTGAGTTATGTTTAAATATTTAAATATATATATTAGTGTTTCACTTTGTGTATAAGTGGCTACATGTGTTGGTAAGTGGCTACATGCGTATGTATATGGATTATTACATATTTTTATTAGTATCAGTATGAGTGTCCATATGGTTTGGTGGGGGTATTACTTAGCACATAGATGCATGAGTGACTGACTCTCTGTTTGTATGTGTTTTGAAGACAGCATATGTACAGGACTGTATGGGTGCATGAGTGTCTATATGTGTTTGTTAGTGAGTGAATGACTGTCTCACTAGTGTCTTTATCAGTAACTACATATGTTTTAATCTAGTATATATGAATATTGATGTATATAAGTGAGTATATGTGAGAGTAAGAGATTGTAAGAGTTCCTGTTTAAATAAGTATGTGTTTCTATAAGTGATTGTTTAAGAGAATAAATATGTGTAATTTTCAATAGAAGTAAGGTGGAAGTGTGTGTATAACTCTATATTCAAATAAATGGATGTTCAATAGTTTATTTGCACGTGTGAATATGTGTGTGAGTAACTTTTGGATGACTGTCGGTGTGTAACAGGATGTATAGGTGTATCACTTCATATGGTGAGTGAGTATATGTATGAGTGACTATATAGAACTGTTGGTGAATGAGTGGATGTGTATATAGATAGTGGAATTACTGAATTGCTTGTTGTAACTGATATAGGTATCTCCATTTTTTTTTAAATTTTAGTTTCTATTTTTGAATATGTGTCTCAAGGGTTACATTACAGTGAAAGGAGGTCTGTCACTATGTCACAAGGATGGTGTCATCAGTGATGTCACTGACCATGTCATGAGTGATGTAATATGTGACGTCATCAGCAGTGCATTGCACGCGCAAGTTATAGTGAGTCCAACTAACTATAACGTGGAATTTCATTGGTTTTATGTCAGTAAAAGTTCCAGCTAACTATAACATGTGTCAAACCTATGGTTTTTTCAGTGAATTTCATAGGTTTTTTAAATGCTACTTCCTAACTATAACATGTGTAAAACCTATGGTTTTTTCTGTGAATTTATATATATATATATATATATATATATATATATATATATATATATATATATATATATATATTCAATGAAAAAACCATAGGTTATAGGCCATATATAGTTAGGAATTAGCATTTACAAAACCTTATTTTACTCGCATAAAACCATTGAAATTCCATATATAGTTAGAAGCGCTAACTATATATCGCGCACCCGCAATCCACTGCTGATGATGTCACATATTACATCATTCATGACATGGTCAGTGACATCACTGATGACATCACTGATGACATCTCAAATGACATCACTGATGACATCACTGATGACAACACCCAGTGACTGTATGTTTCTGTAAAGTTAAAATATGTTTCACATATTGAAGAATGAGTGGATGTATAAGTGTCTGGATGAAGAATTTAGTAGGTGCATGACTGACTGTATGAGTGAGTGATTAAATGTGTCTCACTGAGTGCATGGGTTAGTGACTAAACTGTCTTAATTTGTGCATCAGTATGTTTGTTGTTGTGTAAGCTGCTGCATGTGTTGATCAGTAGCTATAAGAGTGGCCATATGGGTTATTGATTGGTTGCCCAAGTATTTGAATGGGAGGCTGAGTGTGTGTGTGGGTGGCTGGGAGGTGCGTGACTCTGTGCATAGATGTGTAAGCAGTTGATTCACTAGGAGTATGAGTTCAAGAGTGCATGTGGAAACAGCTATATGGGCGGTTGACTATGCATGGGTGTGTTGGTGAGTGAATGGATTTCTCATTGCTACATGAGCAAGTAAGTACGTATGTAAAACACAATACATGTGAGAGTTGACAGATATAAATAACTGAACATAAGAGCCAGTGAATGTGTGAGTGGCTGTATCGATCACTGTGAGCTTGTATCAGGGATTATATAAGAGAATAAATATGTGTTATTATATGTTTGAATAAGTAAGATGTGTATAACTTTATAGTTGAGGAAATGGAGGTGTGATTGATTCTTTGCATGACTGAGTAGGTGTGTGAGTAACTCCATGGATGAGTGACAGTCTGTGAGTGTCTGTTTATACTGAGTGTATGTAAGGTTATATTAGAGTCTGAAGAGGTTCATTGTATTATCACATAAGTGATGTGATCAGTGATGACAAATGAGATGTCATCAGTGATGTCATTTGAGTTGTCATCAGTGATGTCATCAGTGATGTCATTTGAGATGTCATCAGTGATGTCATTTGAGTTGTCATCAGTGATGTCATTTGAGATGTCATCAGTGATGTCATCAGTGATGTCACTGACCATGTCATGAATGATGTAATATGTGACATCATCAGCAGTGGATTGCGGGTGCGCGATATATAGTTAGCGCTTCTAACTATATATGGAATTTCAATGGTTTTATGCGAGTAAAATAAGGTTTTGTAAATGCTAATTCCTAACTATATATGGCCTATAACCTATGGTTTTTTCATTGAATTTTCAAGGTTTTGTAAATGCAAATTCCTAACTATATATCCACTATAACCTATGGTTTTTTCTGTGAATTTCATTGGTTTTTTAATAGCAAATATGAAAAGCTTTAAAATGTCAAGTACGTGATAGATAAAAACATTTTCGTATTTATGCACGCTGATGTGCTTTGAACGCTGCAACCCCCCCCCCCTCCCCTCTTTTGCCTTAGTAGTACTCTCTCTTTGCAGATACTGAAGGGTAGTTAACGCAGGCCTTTACCCCCGTTGTAATCCGTCGTGCCTCCTTGTCTCTCCATTTGATTGATTGTTGTCCAAGCATTTACTGTTTTAGAATTGGTTCTCTTTGGATCATTCTCTATTTACAAACAAGCACAAAGTCGCAATACTCTGTTTAGTCTTTGCAGATAGTGAAAAATCGTGTAAAAAAATAAAAGTAATCGAGCAAAATCAGTAGGCCACTAATTGGATCTCTTTTTGACCTCGCTAAAATAGAAATATTAGGAACAACCCTTCTTGAGAAATACGAAAATAGTGAGATGAACTGAGCTCCACACCATGAGGGCTGCAAGACAGCTCGGCTCCATCACCCATCCCGCACAAAATAACGACAAACCCTATGCAAATATTAAAAATATAGACAACACACCAACAAAGAAACAGGGTAAAACATTTTAATAAAAAACTATTTACATAACGTTGGTTTATAAGATGATGTCAGTAGTGGACCGATGTGTGAATAGATCGAAAACAGCACAAGGCTCCAAGATCCAGATAGCAAGCTCCTGGATGTTGGGTGCCATAGTTTAGAGTTCTGAATTTCAGCCTTTTTCAATGCCTGTGCTTTGTTGAATCAAAATGGCGGCTTGACACAAAGCTGACTCAAGCGTTGTTACTGATGCTATGCAGACCAAAACTGGTTTTCAGTTTGTACATTTTTCTAGATTTTTCAATCCAAGTTTGGTTGACTTTGTAGAACGATGGCTTCAGATTTTCAACATACGATGTGGTGGCGCTGACTGGGAGGGGGCGCTTCGCTCCTGCCCCCTCCCCAAGTAAGATTTTCATACGTGAAAGTACGTTAATGGTTTTGGTCCCTGAGATGCTTCGATGTTACTACCATTCTCAAATAGCATAAGTTCTGGATGTTGGGTGCCATAGTTAAGAGTTCTGAGCAGTGCTTGTAACACTGTCTGAAGCTTATTTCCACCTACTGCAGCTTCACTATTCTCAAAGTAAGTGAGTGTCGTTTGTGGACCTGACTGCATTAGAAAACAATGTGATATGTTACCTTCCTAAACAGCTTGACGGAGGCCCCTGAGGGGCGGTGTGATGGCCATGGACTCGGAGAAGACGCTTGGCTCCGACACCCTCCCCAAGTCTTATAGCACTGGTGTAGCCTGAGATCGCCCCCGACATAGGCGGCCGGCTCCCGGGATCCGGCGGAACTTTTTGCCTTTTGATGACTCTTCAATTCTGGACCTTGTCCCACAATCCGTTTGACCTGAAGACAAGCTGTAGTGGGGCGCCCCTTTATCGTTTTAGTTGCCATTCCGCCCGCTTTTGCTACACTGTGCCTCTTCCGCCATTCAGCTGTTTACCGCCCGCTCTTGCGACTACAGCGTCTCGCTCACCATGTAGTTGAGATGCGCCCGCTCTTGCGGTGCAGCGATAGGCGGCTGCCACAGGACTCTCAAAATGGCGGCCGGTTCTTCGGTTTTGGGCCTGGTCCACTAAAATGGCCCTGGGACACCTTGGAACTCGGACGCTTGTCTGCTAGGGCTTGGGTCCCATTCTCGAAAAGCGTCCCCTCAGCCGTGAAGATTCTACAAAAGTCTTGGGGGCCTCCGACTCCCGCAGGCTTCTGGTGGGGAGCGGCTGCCATGTCTGCTCGTGGAATGGCCACGACGCAGTTACGAGATGGTAGTGGTCTCATGCTGACGCCAGCTTTAGTCTGAAACATCCAGAAACACTGTAGACTACCAATTCGATCAGTTCCGGTAGCGCCCCAACATGACCCGGAAGAGAAGAACTTGCCCTCCCCTCTTTGACTGATGGTTCTTGTTGCCTGTCCCCTCTGTTGTCATTTAACAGAACTTTTTGGACTGCTGAAAGGGGTTGTGTTCTGAACGCTGGTTGGTGGAGACATTTAGACTATATTCTTGACCTACGTTGTCGCGTAATGCGTTTTATGACACGCCGCGTTAGCGCACCCGGAAGTGATCCGAGGCGCGGCGCGCAGCGCGTAATGTAAGCATAACAGGTCATGTGACATGTTAATAAAACTTTTCATTGGTTCATTTTACTTTTGTTAATTTAATGATGAAAAGCTTGGTCATATGACCTAAAAATTACGCTTTTTATTATTTTCGAACAATATTTTTTTTCAAACATATGTTATAATATTCCAGGCTAATGTACTTTCCCGGAAAATTTACAACTGTCTTGCAAGTAAAATATATTCCTTTTTCGAGAAAAAGGGCGTTTCTTCCTTCCATGACGGAGCCGTTGAGTAAAAGAGATTCGGCCTGCTGTCTTAGTCGCCGATACGCCTGATTATCAGATTCTTATCGATCACTTTATGTTGCAGACATGAAAAACACAACTGCCCTTGACCATTTATCTTTACTGCGTTCCTACATATTATACCTTTTATCCGTCATGTAATTGGACTGCTTTATTTCACTTGCCTTTTACTGATTCGAAAACAGTCACTAAAAGTAAAAACTTTACAAATGAAAATACTACTACCGTGTTTTGTTTTAAAAACCTTTATTGTGAAAATGTCAGTATACAAATACGGGCCTATAACCACGTGGGCCGGCCACGGAGCAAACTGAAATCGTATATGATGAGGAGACATTTACACTGTAGAAGAACGTAACGAGCGGGCCATTAGGTGACAAGAACAAAGGTGTCTAACAGTTGCGGAATCGGTGGACGTACATTTTGTAATTAAAATACGACAGGGCCACTTACAATAACATTTGCTAGATATACATTTGCGGGCAAGGAGTTACGAGTCCCATTTATACCGGCGCCATTTTGGGCGAGGCCGGGCAGGTCCAAGATATAGTCAAAATGTCTCCACCAACCATCGGCCAGACCAGAACCCCTTTCGGCCCTTTATGCTACAAGATGGTGTCTTCCATTCAGAAAATATTGGTGGCAGCATTTTGAAAGGAAACAGAAACAGCCGTTCTCGAGTTTCACATTGTTACATTTAGGAAGAATGTTGAAGAGTAGTATGTGGAAAATCTGAAGCCATTTTTCTACAAACTCTCAATCAGACTTGGATGGAAAAAAAAAACCTGAAGAATGTACAAACTGAAAACCAATTTTTGTCTGTATAGCACCAACAGTAACGCTTGAGTCAGCTTTGTGTCAAGCCGCCATTTTCATTCAATCAATAGCGTCCCCCTGCACACATTCAGGGACCTGGTCGTGTCTTCAGATGAAACGCATTGTAGGAAAAGAAGCAGAAAAGAAAAGGCAAAAAGTTCCGCCGGACCTAGTGAAGCTGCAGCAGGTGCAAATAAGCTTCAGACAGTCTTCAACTTACTCTGATTCTTATAATAAACTTCAGATAGTCTTACAAGCACTGCTCAGAACTCTCAACTGAGGCACTCAACATCCAGGACTTGCCATTCGGATCTTAGCGCCTTGTATTTTTGTTTTGTTCTTGATGGAGGGGAAACAACAAAAAACAGGCATTGAAAACGGCTCAACTGGAGCAAAAAAAAAATTACTTCTTGGGTGCATTAGGGCATTTATGATTTTCGAATGCCGTATTCATCAGGTTGATGCTCATGTTGCCATAGGACAGCATAGCATTCACCTTCTTTGATCCAGGAGGGATGGAGAAAAACTGCCAGATGAAACTTGAAACTTGGCCATCCAGATCTCGGCGCGTTCGACTCACTGTACCGCAACAGTGACCGCAACTCAGCTGGACACGCCGTCTTTCGGCGCAGCATTGTAGGATGGCCACACCAGTGCGGCAATTTGCTAGACACCACCTCGGTGCCATCCGGATCTCGGCGCGTTCGAGTCACTGTACCGCAACAGTGACCGCAATTCAGCTGGACACGCCGTCTTTCGGCGCAGCATTGTAGGATGGCCACACCAGTGCGGCAATTTGCTGGACACCACCTCGGTGCCATCCGGATCTCGGCGCGTTCGAGTCACTGTACCGCAACAGTGACCGCAACTCAGCTGGACACGCCGTCTTTCGGCGCAGCATTGTAGGATGGCCACACCAGTGCGGCAATTTGCTGGACACCACCTCGGTGCCATCCGGATCTCGGCGCGTTCGAGTCACTGTACCGCAACAGTGACCGCAACTCAGCTGGACACGCCGTCTTTCGGCGCAGCATTGTAGGATGGCCACACCAGTGCGGCAATTTGCTGGACACCACCTCGGTGCCATCCGGATCTTGACGCGTTGTGCTGCCTTCGGCCTATTCGCACATCGGTCCGCTACTGACAGTGACCGCAACTCAGCTGGACACGCCGTCTTTCGGCGCAGCATTGTAGGATGGCCACACCAGTGCGGCAATTTGCTGGACACCACCTCGGTGCCATCCGGATCTCGACGCGTTGTGCTGCCTTCGGCCTATTCGCACATCGGTCCGCTACTGACGCCGCCTCACGTGCCAACGGATTTTCTACGCTTTTTGTAGCCCTATGCCGCAGAACAGGTCATGTGACTTGTTTATAAAACTTTTCATTGGTTCATTTTACTTTTGGTTTCCTAAAGATGGAAGGCTTGGTCATATGACCTAAAAATAACACTTTTCATTGGTTTAGAACATTTTTTTTCCCAAACGATGAAAGCCCCACCTTGTTTCTGGATCATTCAGACTGAAGCTGGCGTCAGCATGAGAGCACCACCATCTCGTGGCTCCGTCGTGGTCATTCCGCGAGCAATCATGGCAGCCGCTCTCCACCGGAAGACTGCGGGAGTCGGGGGCCCCCAAGACTTTTATACAATCTTCACGGCTGAGGGGACGCTTTTCGAGAATGGAGCCCAAGCCCTAGCAGGCAAGCGTCCGAGTTCCAAGGTGTCCCAGGGCCATTTCAGTGGACCAGGCCCAAAACCGAGGAGCCGTCCGCCATTTTGACAGCCATGTGGCAGCCGCCTATCGCTGCACTGCAAGAGTGGGAGAAACTCCACAACATGGTGAGCGAGACGCTGTGGCCGCAAGAGCGAGCGCAACTCAGCTAGATGGCCGCCACCTGGGGAGGCCCGTTCACGCCGCCTCCCCCCCCCCCGGGCCGCCGCACGGCAATTTTCGGAGCAGCATTGTAGGATACCAAAACCAGTGCGGCAGTTTACTGGACATCACCTGGGTGCCTGTCGTACATGTTGTGTCAGCCATGTGACACTGGACACAGACCGCTACTGACGAGGCCTCCCCCCGCACCACCCGGGACGCCCCACGCTGTTTTTCTGTGCTGCATTGTAGGATCCCTAAACCAGTGCGGCACCCAGGCGACATCACCTGGGTGCCGTCCAGAACTCTGCACGTTGTGCTGCCTTGGGACTATTCGCACAACAGACCGCTACTGACGAGGCCTCCCCCGCCCCACCCGGGACGCCCCACGCCAATTTTCGGAGCAGCATTGTAGGATCCCTAAACCAGTGCGGCACCCAGGCGACATCACCTTGGGACTATTCGCACAAAAGACAGCTTCTAACCATTGTTGCTTTTTGTGTTAAGAAATGTTTAAATGTTTTTAGTTTTTGTTCTGTTCATTATCGTTAAAAGTTAATAAAGTTTTATAACCTTAATTTGTTGGAGTGTTATCTATTTTTTGAAAAACGGGTGAATGGGGCCTTGAATCGGGTTATTGTCATGTGTGGGCTTTGGAAGTGTGCTGCTGCAGGATCGGACATTTCAAACTCAAATGCACGTTCTTTTTCTTACCTTTCCGAAACATGGAGCGCAATAGCAGGCAGAGAAAGGGTGATGCACGTGTTGAACACTACCTGACCTGGCAAGTTGCTGGCAGTGCCCCCCCGCCCGCTCCTGAAAGAGGGCACACACACACCGCCGCCCCGAGTACTTCACAAATCTTTAAAAGACCATGCGCTTGTTCATGAGGCTTAAATGGTTTATCACCTCTTCTAGAACCCCTGCATCGACCCTCTGACGTTTCATGGAAAAATTACCATGTAACACAATAGCAAGCCCTGTCGGCTGAAACCCCCAAGGAATCGTGGGGCATATTATCAAGGGGGTTTATCTCCGCTTTTTTGGCTTTAAAAGCCATGAAAGCGGAGATAAAATTATCTCCCTATTACCAAGCTGTCGCTAACACCAGTTAGTGACAGCTAAAAGGAGATAGCGACCATCTTGGGCCCCGCTTTGCATGTCAGTGATATTTATCACTAATGACATGCAAAGTGGCGTGCCAAGATGTTAGCGACTGGAAACAGTCCCTAACATCGCTACCTTCTATTACCAACTTTTGGAGATATTCGCGCTAAGCGCGAATATCTCCAAAATCTAACACCTGCCCTGAGCAGTTCTTAGCCATGTTATCCAATGGGAGGTGGATAACATGGCTAAGAGCATTAGGTCAATAATACATGAATATCGCTGACTTTTCTGCGATAATAGCAAGGTTTATCTGCGATAAAAATCGCCGATGTGCGGCGATAATTTTTGTCTCTAAACAAGTTAGAGACAAAAATTATCGCTAGTTGTTCGTAATATGCCCCCGGGTTTTTGCTTGCAGAAATCGGGAGGCGGGAGACTAGCACTGAAATCAGTAGTCACACGCCTAAATCAGGAGGATTGGCATGTCTGAATTCTCTACAGCTGGGGCCATAAACTACATCCGCAGGGTTAGGTGATATCCTGGGACCAGCCTGGCATCTAAAATGGCTGCCGTGCACGACAAAATTGTGCCATTCGAAAAAAAGGCAAGATGGCGCAGCCGCTGGAAGAGATGTATCAACATATATCAGCCTCCTCAGCCACCCTCAGGAAACATAGGGGATTAGGATACGTCTCCCGCACCCCCTTATACCTAGTAATTTAATTAACGAAGCACAAAATGGCGAATTCCCGTTTCGCTACCAGTTTGCGGCCCAGTTCGCGGCCCGTGAAGCGCTTCTACCGTGAAAAATCATTTTTTTTTTTATGTTCCCCACGGGACCCTTTAATAACCCCAACAACATTCCTAGGGGGTGAAGAGGGGGATACCTTGCCCCCTTTCATTAAATTCCCCCTTAGTTTTTCACCTTTTCTTCTCTCTCGATCCTACCGAGAGACAAGATGGCGGCCGCTCCGGACTGTCACGCAGCAAAAAAAAAAAAAAAGCTCACGCACAGCCGCTGGAAGAGATGTATCAACATATATCAGCCTCCTCAGCCACCCTCAGGAAACATAGGGGATTAGGATACGTCTCCCGCACCCCCTTATACCTAGTAATTTAATTAACGAAGCACAAAATGGCGAATTCCCGTTTCGCTACCAGTTTGCGGCCCAGTTCGCGGCCCGTGAAGCGCTTCTACCGTGAAAAATCATTTTTTTTTTTATGTTCCCCACGGGACCCTTTAATAACCCCAACAACATTCCTAGGGGGTGAAGAGGGGGATACCTTGCCCCCTTTCATTAAATTCCCCCTTAGTTTTTCACCTTTTCTTCTCTCTCGATCCTACCGAGAGACAAGATGGCGGCCGCTCCGGACTGTCACGCAGCAAAAAAAAAAAAAAAGCTCACGCACAGCCGCTGGAAGAGATGTATCAACATATATCAGCCTCCTCAGCCACCCTCAGGAAACATAGGGGATTAGGATACGTCTCCCGCACCCACTTATAACTAGTAAGGGGATTAGGATACGTCTCCCGCACCCCCTTATACCTAGTAATTTAATTAACGAAGCACAAAATGGCGAATTCCCGTTTCGCTACCAGTTTGCGGCCCAGTTCGCGGCCCGTGAAGCGCTTCTACCGTGAAAAATCATTTTTTTTTTTATTTTCCCCACGGGACCCTTTAATAACCCCAACAACATTCCTAGGGGGTCAAGAGGGGGATACCTTGCCCCCTTTCATTAAATTCCCCTTTCGTTTTCCACCTCTTCTTCTCTCTCGATCCTACCGAGAGACAAGATGGCGTCCGCTCCGGACTGTTTAGAATGTTGACAGACACCGGAGAGCCAATCAGCTTTCTGCGCGCAAAGTTCCGATAAGCGAAAAGTAAGCGGACCGGATCGCTGCCCAGAGCGCTGTTACAGATATATATCTTGGTTTGAACGTTAATTTCTCAAAAACTACTGGAGCACATATATTGAGACCTAGCAAAGGCACATCGGGCTAACAGTCCCTACAATTTTGCCAAGTTTCGTGCAAATCCATTCAGCCGTTCGAGCTAAAAGTGAGTCCAACCGCCCTATGGAAAACTCAATGCAAAAAACGCGTTTTGGGACCCCCCTTTTTTCTCGGCCCCCCCTTGACGAAACCCCCCCAAATTTTCAGGGGCTGCTCAGAATCAAAATGTGCCATTTTCCTGAAAATTTCAGCCGATTCCGTCCACAAACGCCAAAGTTATTAGACATAGAATTTTCAAAAGTCCCATAGAGAAAAAATTCTAACTATATATACCTACCGATAGCCAGTAGGTAATATATATATATATATATATATATATATATATATATATATATATATATATATATATATATATATATATATATATATATATATATATATATATATATATATATATATATATATATATATATATATATATATATATATATATATATATATATATATATATATATAACCATAGGTTTTACACCAGTTATAGTTAGCTGGAAATTTTACTGACATAAAACCATTGAAATTCCACATTATAGTTAGTTGGACTCACTATAACTTGCGCGCCTGCAATGCACTGCTGATGACGTCACATATTACATCACTCATGACATGGTCAGTGACATCACTCATGACATCTGTGATGACACCATGCAGTGAATGTGTGTCTTTCTGAAAAATAAATATGTTTTCTGTATGTATATGAAAAAGGTCGATGTAAGAATAAATGTTTAAGTAAGTGTCTAAATGGATGTTTTTAAAAAAAAATGATTGGTTAACTGGCTTATTAAGTGTATCTTAGTGAATACATATATGAGCGAGTAACTTTTAAATATTGAAATGTATGTATGTCGGTATCAGTGTTTTACTTTGTGTATAAGTGGCTGCATGGGTTGGTGACTGACTCACTCTTTGTATGTGTTTTGAAGACAGCATATGTACAGGACTGTATGGATGGTTGAGTGTGTATATGTGTGTGTTAGTGAGTAAACAACTTTCTCACTATTGTCTTTATCAGTAACGACATATGTTTTAATCTAGTATATGTGAGTATTGATATATATATAAATGAGTATATGTGAGAGTGAGAGATTGTAAGAGTTCCTGTTTAAATAAGTATGTGTTTCTATAAGTGATTGTTTAAGAGAGTAAGTATGTGTAAGTTTCCTTAGAAGTAAAGTGGTAGTGTGTGTATAGCTGTATATGCAAATAAATGGATGTTCAATAGTTTATTTGCATGTGTGAATATGTGTGTGAGTAACTTTTGGATGACTGTCGGTGTGTGACAGGATGTATAGGTGTTTCACTACATATGATGAGTGAGTATATGTATGAGTGACTATATAGAACTGTTGGTGAATGAGTGAATGTGTATTAGATGGTGGTATTACTGAATTGGTTGTTGTAACTGGTATGGGTATCTCCACTTTTTTGAAAATGTTAGTTTCTATTTTTGAATATGTGTTTCAAGGGTTACTTTACAGTTAAAGGAGGTCTGTCACTCTGTCACAAGGATGGTGTCATCAGTGATGTCATGAGTGATGTCACTGACCATGTCATGAGTGATGTAATATGTGACGTCATCAGCAGTGCATTGCAGGCGCGCAAGTTATAGTGAGTCCAACTACCTATAACGTGGAATTTCAATGGTTTTATGTCAGTAAAATTTCCAGCTAACTATAACTGGTGTGAAACCTATGGTTTTTTCAGTGAATTTAATAGGTTTTTTAAATGCTAATCCCTAACTATAACTGGTGTGAAACCTATGGTTTTGTCAGTGAATTTCTTCGGTATTTTAAATGCTAATTCCTAACTATAACTGGTTTGAAACCTACGGTTTTTTCAGTGAATTTCAAACATTTTTTTAATGGTAATTCTTAACTATAAGTCTCACTTTATAAATAAGACTGTTAGCGCTCTAGTTGTTCTTTAAAACACTCTGGCATATTCTGATATTTGGACTACATTTGTATTTTTTTGTCTCTGGTGGCCATCTTTGGGCTACTTTAGGCTACATTGGGCTACATTTGGGCTACATTTGGGCTCTAACATATATATTACCCAATGTAGCCCAATATATATTTTTTCAAAGTTAATTTTCTTAAAAACCACTTGAGCATATATCTTGAGACATAGCAAAGGCACATCGGGAAACCAGGGGCTACCAGTCCCTACAATTTTGTCAAGTTTTTTTTTGTATATCGTTATTTTTTTAAATTATTTTTTTTTTGCCTCGGAGCGCTCCCGGTGCGCGCCCCGGTGAGCGCCCTGGAAAGCGTAGTATTATTAAGCGCCCCGAGGCGCGTACCGGGGAGCGTCCCGTTAGCGCCAATGTCGCGAACGAAAACATGATCATGACGTATTGCGTAGCCGCGTCCGCGTGATATGCACGGCGTAAACGCACCTGGAAGCATTTGCTGCGCTTACGCGACGCGCCCCTGGGCACGGCCCGGGGCGCGTAGCGTAAACGCGTCGGGTCATGTGACCTGAAAATAACACTTTTCATTGGTTCATAACAGTTTTGGTTTCATAATGATGAAACCCCTGGTCATGTGACCTAAAAATAACACTTTTCATTGGTTCAGGATATTTTTTTTTCCAAATTATGAAAGCCCCCACCTTTTTTCCTTATTCTACCTTTGTGCTTTGAGAGAGGAAGACCTGCACTTATATCAGTCGAAAATGGCTCCATTAGCTGCAGCTGCTGGATCTTCTGGACCACCACCACCACCACCACAAGGACCTCCACAACTTCACAGTGGTGGAGATCAAGAACAGGAGGAGGATGAGGAGGAAGAGGAGAGTAGATTCGTCCGAGAGGACAATATTACCTACAAACCAAAAGAGCACATCATCTTGCAATTTTTTTCAATCCCCAACGACAAAAAAAAGTAAATGCACCTAAGGCAACCTGCTTAATCTGTCATCAGGAGCTGTCAAGGGGGAATCCCAACAAAAAATACTCCTTCGGCAACCACACAATGATCAGGCATATGCTTCGAAAGCATCCACATAACTATGCTAGGGCAGAGGTCAGGGAACTGGCTAGAAACCCTGTCCAATCTTCTGCCAGCACCTCCCAAACTAATGTTTCCACCCCATCAGGACTGGAAGTTAGGGAGACATGCTCCACCATACAAACCAAATTTTCAAATTTTAAAATGGTTTGTATTTTTTGTGGACAAACAATATGCTATGGAGAGCAATGCATCACACTTATTAATCGTGCTTGGGATAACCACAAGTGCCCAAGGAAACATTAATTTGTTCCGCTTTTTTTTTTGCTCCTGTTGAGCCCTTTTGAATTCCCTGTTTTTCGTTTCTCCCCTTAAAAAATACAAAAAAACCAAAAAATGTTCAGAAAAGCCAAAAAAAGAAAAAAAGTTAAAAAACCAATAAAAAATATAAAACAACAAAAAGAATAAAAAAAACAGTTCTTTTTAGAACTACCTCCAATTTATAAAAAAAGGCTTCATTTTTTAAAAACTCTGTCATTCTTTTTTCCTCATGGTACGCTCCCCGGTCCGCTCCCCGGTGCACGCACTGGGAGCTCCACCGCGCAAATTGATTTTTTAAAAAAATTTTTTGCCCAGCGGGGCCCTTTTATGGCCCCCACATCAAACCTAGTGGGTCAGGGGGGTCTACTCTGCCCCCTTATGGTCGTTTGCCCCTTTGTTTTTGCCACCTCTTGTGTCTCGATTTTACCGAGACACATGATGGCGGCTGCTCCGGACTGTTTCGAATGTTTACAGACACCCGAGAGCCAATCCGCTTTCCGTGCGCACCTAACGTGGCGCGCCCGGAGCGCTCCCCGGTGCGCATACCGGGGCGCTGCCATAGATATATATATATTTTTTAACCTAAATTACTCAAAATCCACTGGAGCACATATCTTGAGACATAGCAAAGGCACATCGTGCTACCAGTCCCTACAATTTTGCCAAGTTTTGTGCAAATCCATTCAGCCGTTCGGGCTAAAAGTGAGTTCGACCGGAAATTAACATGGGGAAAACACATTTTGGGACGCCCCTTTTATCTCAGCCCCCACTTGACGAATCCCCCCAAACTTTCAGGGAAGGAGCGGAGCGGAGCGGGCCATTTTCTTGGAGAAATTTGCGAAGATTCGTCCACCGGCGCCAAAGTTTTTCCCAATAGAATGTTGCGGTTTTCCTATGGAAAGTAGATCCTAACTATAACTACCTACTGGTTTCCGCCATATATATATATATATATATATATATATATATATATATATATATATATATATATATATATATATATATATATATATATATATATATATATATATATATATATATATATATATATATATATATATATATATATATTCAATGAAAAAAACATAGGTTATAGTCCATATATAGTTAGGAATTAGCATTTACAAAACCTTATTTTACTCGCATAAAACCATTGAAATTCCATATATAGTTAGATGCGCTAACTATATATCGCGCACCGCAATCCACTGCTGATGATGTCACATATTACATCATTCATGACATGGTCAGTGACATCACTGATGACATCACTGATCACAACATC
Source organism: Lissotriton vulgaris (assembly GCF_964263255.1). NCBI lineage: Eukaryota > Metazoa > Chordata > Amphibia > Caudata > Salamandridae > Lissotriton > Lissotriton vulgaris. The sequence goes on along the minus strand of NC_141693.1, from coordinate 1,086,831,031 downwards.
CAGTGACTGTATGTTTCTGTAAAGTTAAAATATGTCTTACATATTGAAGAATGAGTGGATGTATAAATGTCTGGATGAAGGATTTAGTAGGTGCATGACTGATTGTATGAGGGAGTGATTAAATGTGTCTCACTGAGTGCATGGGTTAGTGATTAAACTGTATTAATTTGTGCATCATTATATCTGTTGTTCTGTAAACTGCTGCATGTGTTGATCAGTAGCTATATGAATAACTATATGGGTTATTGATTGGTTGCTCAAGTATTTGTATGGGAGACTGAGTATGTGTGTGAGTGGCTGGGAGGTGTGTGACTCTGTGCATAGATGTGTGAGCAGTTGATTCACTAGATGTATGGTTTCAAAAGTGCATGTGGAAACAGCTGTATGGGCGGTTGACTGTGTGCATGAGTGTATTGGTGAGTGAATGGATATCTCAGTGCTACATGTCAAAGTAAGTACATATGTAAAACACAGTACATGTGAGAGTTAACATATATAAATAACTGTGCATTAGAGCCAGTGAATGTGTGAGTGGCTGTATGGATCATTGTGAACTTTTATTAGGGATTATATAAGAGAGTAAATATGTGTTAGAATATGTTTCAATAAGTAAGGTGTGTATAACTGTATAGTTGAGGAATTGGAGGTGTGTTTGATTCTTTGCATGACTGTCTAGGTGTATGAGTAACTCCATGGATGAGTGACAATCTGTGAGTGTCTGTTTTCACTGAGTGTATCTAAGGATATATCAGAGTCTGTAGAGGTTCATCGTATTAACACATGAATGATGTCATCTGTGATGTTGTCAGTGATGTCATTTGAATTGTCATCAGTGATGTCATCAGTGATGTAATTTGAGATGTCATCAGTGATGTCATTTGAGTTGTCATCAGTGATGTCATCAGTGATGTCACTGACCATGTCATGAATGATGTAATATGTGACATCATCAGCAGTGGATTGCGGGTGCGCGATATATAGTTAGCGCATCTAACTATATATGGAATTTCAATGGTTTTATGCGAGTAAAATAAGGTTTTGTAAATGCTAATTCCTAACTATATATGGACTATAACCTATGGTTTTTTCATTGAATTTCAATGGTTTTTTGAAAGCTAATATTTGTATCTGTAAAATGTATTCTTCTTTAAATCATAAAATATATTGTACATGTTTTTTATACATTTAAAAAAAAAAAAAAATTTGTTCCGCTCCTAGTCCGCGAACTGGTCAGCTTCCCGTTAGCTGAATTCAAAGCCGCGACTTGGTGCGCGAGCCGGTAATCGTTCCTTAAGCGTAACTGTTACGTTATCATGACGTTTTGCGTTGTCGCGTAATACGTTATCCGACGCGCCAAGTTAGCGGACCCGGAAGCGGATTGGATAGTGGCGCAAAGCGCGAAACGTAAAGACAGCAGGTCATGTGACTCGATAATAACACTTTTCATTAGTTCATTTCACTTTTGGTTTCCTAATGATGTAATACTAGGTCATGTGACCTAAAAATAACACTTTTCATTGGTTCAGAACTTTTGCTTTTCCCAAATCATGTAAACCCCTCCTTCTTTCCTCACTCTGACTTTCATCTTGGTGAGAGAAAGACCATTTACCTGAAGTTCAACAATGGCTTCCATTCTTGCTGCAGCTGGTACACCCCCACCACCACCTCCACCTCCTCATAAGAAGAGAGGACCACCAAGTCAATTTACCTCCAACAGAGAGCAGGAAGAGGAGGAAGAAGAAGAAGAGGATCCAGATCAACAACAATTTATCCCAGAGTTGCCCCGTGTTTCAAAGAGAAAAACTAGTTTCATCTGGCAGTTTTTTTCCATCCCTCCAGGGGAGAAGAAGGTGAATGCGAAATATGTCACCTGCCTCATCTGTGATTACAGATTGTCAAGAGGCACAGAGAAGAAATATAGTATGGGCAACTATACTATGCATCGACATATGACCAGGTGGCATCCCTTGAACTACAGCCGGGCTGAGTTAAGGGACCTACAAGACAATCCCCCGACAACTCCTGTGGCCAGATCTACCTCATCAATGTCTTTGTCAGGAAGAGAGGCACAGGAAACTGTGCCAAATATTCAACCAAATTTCCAACATATGAGGTTTACTTGTATATATTGCGGTGCAATGTTGTCGTATGGGAACATGAGCATCAATTTGATTAATATGGTGTTCGAAAACCATAAGTGCCCTAATGCACCCAAGAAGTAATTTTTTTTTTGCTCCTGTTGAGCCGTTTTCAATGCCTGTTTTTTTGTTGTTTCCCCTCCATAAAAAACACAAAAAAAACATAAAACTGTTCTAAAAATACAAAAAAATCATAAAATGTTCAGAAAAAAAAAAAAAATATATAAAACAACAAAAACAAAAAAAAAAAGTTCTTTTCAGAACTACCTCCCCTTTCAAATAAAATTGCTAGAATGTTTATCACTCTGGCAAGCTCTATTTCTTTTGGTTCGCTTCAAGTTCGCTGACCGGTTCGCGAACTTTAAGCGAACTAAAAAAATATTTTTTTAAAAAAAAGAAGAGTTAGTATAAGGGAAGTAAACAGAGAATAATGTAAAAAGAAAGACAGCTATAGAGAGTAAATGAGAGATAGTGTCAGTGACATCATCAGCAGTGCATTGCGGGTAAAAAGAGTAGAAAACATTTACCTTATAATTCTTGTTACCTTTTTAAAATATTTTTTCATACTTTCAATCTGTAAAACAGAGAACAAACATTTCCAAAAATATTAAAACATGTACTTAAAAATTAGAAAAGACAAGGGAAAAGGTTCAAGAACAAACAGTTTTTCAACAACTTTGACATTTACAGAAGTCTCTGCTTCTCTACGTCCCCTACACAATCCGAAATATATATATTTTACAAAAAACTGTATCTTGATGTTGAAGATGTAAAGCCATCATAAAATTGTCTCTAATATTTTAAATGATAGTTTCAGGATGCAAATAAGATGTCTGCTTTGAAGAGCTTTCTTTGAGGTGAGGCCTATTCCTTTTAAAAAAAACAGTACCCGGAAATACAGCACTATAAGCATTAAAATTGACACTTACAAAAGACTCAGTTTTTCCATATCTACCTCACATTTCTAAATGTATATCATAAGTACAAACAGAAGAACATTAATTATACATGTTAAATGGTTTATTTTTGCTGTTCTCAGAATGTATCAAATTTCACTTAAATCAGTGACTTGAAGATATTCATCATGTAACAGCGGGGAAAAAAAAACACAATCAAAATGACTGTGTTTAAAAAACCCATACAACCTAAGAAATCTGATTTCAAAACTCCTTAAAATTAACTTACTTTCAATGACGTCGAAGGATCTCCTATGAACAGCATCCACTCTGTTGTGCTATAAATATTTTCAGCCCGCCACTTTCTGAAAGAAAACCTCCATCGATACGAAAAATATGTTACATAGAAAAAAGACTTCTCTCATTCTATCACATGTTTCCACTAGGCCAAATCATGTTGCCGCGATTCGCAAGTCTTGTAATTCTTCCAATCAAATCCCGACATTTTCTATTTTCGCAACTTGCAAAAAGAAAACATTTGAGATTATTTTCACAATCCTGGACTACTAATATCTTACTCTTCTTTGTCACTCATGTTCTCCTTTTCCTATGACACTGATACTGCTTACTATGAAGCAGACTTACTTGCATCAGGTTTATATAGTCGGATTTTACAAAATAACATTATAATTAAAAGTTTTGGACCAATAATCTAGACAGCATTGCAGACTTACATTCCCTCAACTTGATGAACCTTTTCCAATTCTTCACAGGAAATCTCGAGATTCTTTCTTTAAAATTTTGGTTTTAAAAACACCAGGTAAGAATTTTTAAGGTTAAACGGCAATTTTTTTTTGAAACTTACAACGGAATCATTGCAGAATGACCAGCCGTTTCGAGACTTTAAATAAGCTGTATAATGTCCTGAAGTTGTTGAAGGACCATCGTGATAGATAATTGCTACAGTTACAAAAGTCCTTCCTGATATTGAAAGCTGAGAAGCCACAAATTTTTTTATTAAAGTTGACAATTTTGATCCATCAGGCCTACATCGTTGGATCATTAAAATGACATACTGTCCATATCTACGTATAAGTAATGTTGACATCATTTCAGATTTACATTGGCTACACTCCATGTTGTGATCCGCTGCATTTACTAGCTTATTAAAGGAGACTGATTTACTGTCTGGCAAAGTTAAATATATAAATCTTTCTGAGTCTACACTTGTAGTACTTGATACCCTACAATTCTCGCAGTCATGCTGCCATTGATAAGAAAGCCCAAACAGGTGATCTACATCTACACCCTCAACTTGCAATATATCAAGCATATACATTAAAAACTCCTGACAATCTTGCTGATTATTTTCAGAGAAGTCTGTTTGACCTGAACATTCATCTAACAGATAACGAACTTCAGACACACTTTCTACTTTTGTTCGATCAGTGCTACATTTCTCGAAAACAGAATTCAACAAACAGCATAAAATTTGTTCAGAATTCAACAGAATCTGTTCTTTTAAACTCTCTAGTGAAAAGAGAACATTAACCACTACATTTGCATAGCAGTTGACACCAGAACTGTTTTCAAATTGAAAACCGACAACATCTTCAACAGAATCCACTTTCTTTCTGCTAACAATTTTCGGTTCATTGACTTTTAGTCTTTTTGCAACAACCTCCCTACTATTACTGCTATTTCTACGTTTGCGGCCTACCACACGTTTCTCAAACAAAGGATATTGAGGCAAATGTGGCGCATACTCTCTTCTTAACCTATTGTATTCCTTAACACAATCTAGATCCGCACAAATGTTTGTGACATCACAGTCAATCAAGTACAATCCCGATAAAGTTCTAACTCGTGACAATGCCACATATGCCATACCCTCCTTGAACACAGAACTGCCAATATTCACCAATGCACAGTCTACACTTAAACCTTGTGATTTATGGATTGTCACCGCATATGCCAAGCAAACAGGAAACTGTTTACGGCGAACATATAAATCTTTAACAAGCAAAAACCTAGCAGAACAACGACCAATTTGCTGTACTTCCTCAATGCCATCAAATTTAATTCTTAAAAATTCTATTCCATCTCTATTTCTGTATTTCTCAAAATCAACAACATTACCCATTGATCCATTTACCAGACCTCTTTCTACATGTAAATTCCTTCTCAAAATAATTCGGCAATTTAAACACACATTCAAAGTCTTTTCAAAACCCGCTGTTTTAGATATAGTCTTCTCTAATGAATCCAATTTTGATTTCAAATTGTCTGACAAAATAATTGTTGATCCCATATGCTCTAATTTGTCGATAGCTTCAAGTTTCACAATCTCTTGCTTTTCTAAATTCAACATTTTGTTGTTGAAGATGGCACATTCTGCAAGAGTTGGCATGAGACATATCCCGGATTTCTTCTCAGTAATTTTCTGAAAAATATTCTCAGGCACAATCTCTTGTTTGGGATATAAATTTGACAGTAATCGTGCATTTAAAGCTTCTTTCCCATGCTCAGTCACTTTTCCAATTCTAATATCTTGTAGAATATTCTTGTAATCTTCATCCTTTGCCTGACGCATATTTTGATGCAGTTCTGCATAATTGAAGTTTAACCATATATTGACGTTGCCAATGCTCCCTAGGCACTTCCTGGTATCTTCATGCGTGAGTATTTTGAACACAGGTTGACCTTTTACTGGTGTCAGCTGCAGAAGATCTCCGAAAACAATGATGTGTTTCCCACCAAATAACACATCATATTCAGTTTTAAGTACTTCTTGCATTCTCAAATGCACAAAGGCAAGCATGACATTGGAAACCATGCTTACTTCGTCAATGATAAGTAGTTTCATTTTCCTCAAGACTCTTGAAACTTCACAGCAAGCATCTCCAGATAACTTGTTGTATTGTAATTTGTTGTCATGCTCCACCGGCAGCATCAGTAGACGATGCAAAGTAATACCTTTAATGTTATGTGCTGCCAGTCCAGTAGGAGCGGTGACAACACAAGACAGCGATGACTCAGTCCTTTCCTGCAAATAACAAGAGATTGCTTTAATGAGGAAACTTTTTCCAGTTCCCGCTTCTCCACTCACGTACAGTCGGACAGGCTTCAACGATGTACATGAGCACTTGTTCTTCTCATGACTTAATCCGTGCTCAATTTCCGTGGTAACTTCATCATATATTTTCCTCTGCTCAACGTTGAGTTGTTTTTCCAAGTCTTCTAAGTTAACTGAATCCTCCTGAGCATGTGCCATGGCTCTTTCCACTTCATTCATAGCAGTGGCAGCTTCATTTTCGATAATAGGTCCTCCAAGTGGATCTTGACTCAATGAAACAGAACTCTGACTGTCCTGAGAACTGTCTCTGGCAATCTCGGCTGCAATCGTTGCTTCCTGCTCAATTTCCAAAGTTAGCATTTCTTGATATTTAGAAAAAGCAGGACATTCTATGGACTCCTTGGCTGCATTGAAAGAGTCTTCGTAACAGAGGAAATCTCCAAGCAGTTCCTCTTCTGCACGCCAAGGCTTGAAAAGTTGCAAAAGTGCTAAATAAAAAAACTCCTTTTTTTCTGGAGATTCACCACTCAATTTTCGATGGTTTACTAATTGGCATTTTCTTTGCTTGACCAGGCATCCCTCACTTCCAATTACAGCATACACTCCTTTCTCAATATCTTCTTTGATGTTCCTCTTGAATATATAATTTTGGAGAACCTCATATAGACAAACATTCTCAAGGTGACTGCTTCGATTTGGATAATATGTATCCAACATGTTGGTCTTCAAAATGTCGGTACTGTTTGGCTCCTTTTCCGCCAAATACTCAATTTCCCGGACAGGTTTTAGAACTCGATTTCGCGTTGCAGCAAGACCAAGACTCGCCCAAACGAGACTCCTGGATTTGGCATAGAGACTTGCTGAAGACAACCGGTCAGAACATTCGTAAGCTCCGATTTCTCGATGCGACAACATCTTCAGACTGAAACTGTACAACTTCTTGCTGAGGCTCTTTTCATGAGAAATATCCTCCCACATATCCTTCAGTTCGGTCTTTTCTTTTTTGGTGATGTAAGATGTCACATACCGAGCCACAGCCATACAGTTGTCAGCCACAAACTGTATATCCATGTTAGCATTCCACATGGACAAAATCACTGGGTTGTAGTCGTTGATGTACTTGGACTCTTCGTTCCTTTTCAAATTGTATGTATTCTTGGGTGATTTCCTCGTCACATTATGTCGCAGCGAAGACATCAAACTGTTCACTCTTCCTTTAGAAATCACCGGTCGTGGAAAGTTGAAACGACATTTGGTGTAGAACTTGTCCTTGTTTCTGAATTTACGACGACAGTACTTTCCACAACGATGGCTTTGGAAACGTAGAACTTGTTCTCTTAGACTTTTCTTCTCCGTTGCGTTTGGAACAGCACACGTAGAATACTGTTCGATGAAATTCATCACTAAGTCATCCGGATCTGTTCCAAATTTAGGTGCATCCTTGATCCACAACAACATATGTATATGAGGGGCACCTCTTGCTTGGTACTCCTTTCTCCAGAAGAAATCCAACACCTCTCCAAGAGGTGGATTCTTTTTATTTGTGATGAAAGACATCATAGCTTCAAATCTATGATTGAAGTACCTGCATACATTCACTGGATCCAAAGAACACAGTTCTCCAGGTGTCTTGAATTCAATGTTTTCAATATTTCCATTTGCCTCTCGTAGAAATTCAAGTAAGTCTTCCCAGCCATACTCGGCACAGCTCAGAGTGAGGAACCATGTTGGAGTTCCTAAGTTCCTCAGCATACATTTTAAATCACCATGACGACGGTACCAGTACTCATTAGTACCACGCTGACACGCCATGAGATTAATTAGGTGAGAATCCAAAATACTGTCTTGGACATTGACTTTATGCATAAAGTCACTTGCTGAGATGTTTCGCATCTGTATACCACTTTTTAAGATGTGGTTCACTGCATATGACAGTCCAGACAGATCGCTTTCAAACAGGAGATGAAACAAATAGGGAATGCATTGCCGAAACCTAGGATCTGCTGCATACAATCGTAAAGTCCGGTATTCAGACGCAGGAATTTGATGAGGTCGCTCATCATATCTTCCTCCTTGACCTGTGGGAAATAGCTGTGGGAAACACCGAGCTTCCAAACTTTCCTCCCAAACACTAATGGGACTCCCTTTGGCTTGTTTCATTTGAAACAACTCAATAGCATTCCCCATGACTTCCTTGGAATGCAAAGGATGAACACTATAATGTTCATATATTTCTTCACTTTTAGAGGCCTCTACTTTCTCAATTTGGCCAGCACACAAATCGCTATCCTCTTCATCACTTACTTCCTCTTCTGCAACATATACATTCTTATAGTACTTATTATTTTTCTTCAAATACACTGTTGCCTTTTTGACTTTCCTAACATCCACTAAATCTTGCCATATTTTCTTATTCTTTGTCGGAACCCCATTAACCAAGATAACCAGAGGTTCCTCTTCCACTTCTTCTATTCCAATTGTGTTAATGTTTTTGTTCAAATCTAGAGGCAAATAAACAACTCTTCCCTTTAATCCTCTCTGTAAATCTGCTGGAGGCAACTTCCCTGTCTTTGGCTCCATTCTTACAATAGCCTGAAAGGGATGGATACTTTGAATCAAAATAGATTCATAAGTATTTAAATCCTTCAATTCAGAAGGAATCTCAACCAATTCCAGATTATTATGAACTGCCCTAGCAGGCATCTGGTTTTGGTTTAATTTATTACAACAATAAGTACACACACGTTGATCCGATCCCAAATCAAAATAATTTTCTACCATCAAGTATGTGGCAAAATCCTTCCATTCACTATTATTTTCCCTTTCACTTTTTGCATATAAATCCACTACCTTAGTCTGATTCTTATAATAAGTGCGTCGACAACATACACAAGTGAAATTAGGCCTCTCACTTGATTTCATCTGAAACGTGGCAATTTCCTTCTGAAAATTATCTGTACTGGAAACCTGTACATTATCTTCCACATTACCCTCTACTTCTGGGTCAATTTGAACATTCTCATCTTTACTACCAAAGTAACAAAACTCAATTTCTTCACAAATATTCTTCACATCTATTTCAGAACCATGCAAAAGAGCAGCACATAATTGTTTAAGCATAATTGCTGGACTCTTAGCATAATACAACATTCTCACTAATTTGCTCACTTTATTATGATGCACTGCTAGCATCCTAAAATGATGAAAAACACTCTGGCATACTCTCCTGGAAAGACAAGCCAGTGAATGACCACGCAAACCTGTCATTTGTCTCACTCTGCAAGGATCTAAATCTTGCAACAACTTCATTTTCTGCTTCAAACTTTTCTTATTAAATGTCCGTATAAAATCACAAAGCAAATTGATGGAAACCTGTCGCACACTGCAAATAGAACTACACTTCCAAATGTACACAGGACCCTTAGGACGTCTTCCTAAAACCTCATCACTTAGCGCCTCTTCTGTCTCTGTTGTCACAAGTTGTTCTTTTTCAACTGGACAACCATCCTTCACTTCATAAGCTCGACCACTGATGTCAACTGCATGCACCAAATCATTATCCTGAAAATAAGTCTCCTCATTAAAAAATGCCTCAGAACTTGAACTATGCATCCATTCTCCGGAAAAAACTTCACAAAAGTTAGTACGATTTACTACTCTCTTCCATCTACTTTTTGTTTTGAAATCAGAAATTAGCTTGCTTAGTTTCCTAATTCTATTGATTACCAAAATAAACAACTTTCGCTTAATTTCAAAAGCATGATCAATAATTTTCTCTACATTTTTCTTCTTCTTATAAAATGCCGCTTTCTGTTGGCCTTTCTTTTTAATATTTTTCAATAAATTAACTAATATCCTATTACGGAACATTCGATTTCGAATGTCCCTAAACTGTTGTTTCCTTCTACTATCATGCACAGAGTTATCTCTTCCTCTACCAGTAACATTTGTGATGGGTCTCTCCTTTCCATTTAAATTACTTTTCTTTTTGTGAACTGAAACATTTTTTTGAGCAAAACTTTTTTTACTACAAATATTTCTTAAGAATGATTTCGTGCTCTTACCCGGACCTTTCTTGGTGTTTTGACAAGTATTTGGGGAAGAGGACTGCTGCAATAAAACATCATCCTGCTGTCTTTGACGTTTTCTAGCCTTTCTTATTCTACTTTTGGAAGGCATTTTACAAACTATGAAAGAATCTGCAGTTGAATCTGTGGAAAAATATAATATAAAATGTTATTAACCACTATTACCAAACAGTAAATAAATAACAGTCATCTAAAACTTAATGCCGTACTAATTATTTAACATAGCAAATATTTTCCACCAGCACTGCATCACAAAAATGACACTCAATGGTACAAAACAGGCATACAACACTCATAAATCACTCCCTAATATTTTAAATCATTAATTCAGGATGACGATAAGATGTAGCCTATCTAAAGATTTGTTTAGGCCCAGATCTTTAGACTGGGGTGAATGTGTGTCATTGATCCACATTCAGTCCATCACCTGTTTTGTTTATTTGAGGTGAGGCCAACACATGGTTGCAGATAAGATTATCACTGAAAAAAAACAAGGTAAAAAAACATGTGAAGGCCTACCAATGAAGTAAATCATTAAATGAAAACCAATACATTTCTGGAAATATGCACTACTAGTGCTTCATAAGATGTTTTGGGTCATATTTATAAGGCATTTGAGTGTCTAGTATGCTATTTTACGTTGTTCATGGTGCAAATTTATTGTAAATACGCTCCCACCTGCGGTTGGCAAATTTAGATTTTGATTATGGGAGTTAGATAGGCATGTTAATAATTTCCCAAAAATGGTGTATAACCCCAAACAACCTTTGAAGCAAATGCTCTTAGCCATGTTATCCACCTCCCATTGGATAACATGGCTAAGAAGTGCTTGCAAATGTGAAAAAAAACGGCCGCAATGCATGAATATCGCAGAAAAATCAGCGATATTCATACATTTTCCAGCAAATGCTCTTAGCCATGTTATCCACTTCCTATTAAATAACATGGCTAAGAACTGCTCAGGGCCCCATGAGGAACGCTTTCCATTTAAAAAGGGAAAAATAACATCAAAGACACTAAAATGCCTTCTAAATATGACCCCAAACAACCTATGAAGCTCTAACAGTACATATCCTGAAATTTAATTGATTTCAAAATTCGTTTTTAAACACAGCATATAAATCAATTGTATACCTGCATTCATGAAGAAATGACTAAAAATGTCCTTGAGACACATGAAAGTGTTTTCTGGAATGCCCTAGCACCATTTTTGGGACACTATTAACATGGCTAGGTAACTCCCATAATCAAAATCTAAATTTGCCAAGCGCAAATGGGAGCGTATTTACAAGACACTTGCCCCAAGAGGAACACTTTCCATTTAAAAAGGTAAACATAACATCGCAGAAAAGTCAGCAATATTCATGCATTATCCAGCAAATGCTCTTAGCCATGTTATCCACCTTCCATTGGATAACAGAAAGCTGATTGGCTCTCCGGTGTCTGTCAACATTCTAAATAGTCCGGAGCGGCCGCCATCTTATCTCTCGGTAGGATCGAGAGAGAAGAAGAGGTGAAAAACGAAGGGGGAATTTATTGAAAGGGGGCAAGGTATACCCCTCTTGACCCCCTAGGAATGTTGTTGGGGTTATTAAAGGGTCCCGTGGGGAAAATAAAAAAAAAAATGATTTTTCACGGTAGAAGCGCTTCACGGGCCGCAAACTGGGCCGCAAACTGGTAGCGAAACGGGAATTCGCCATTTTGTGCTTCGTTTTAATTGTTTAGAGACAAAAATTATCGCCGCACATCGGCCACAATGCATGAATATCGCTGAAAAGTCAGCGATATTCATGCATTATCCAGCAAATGCTCTTAGCCATGTTATCCACCTTCCATTGGATAACATGGCTAAAAACCGCTCTGTGCGTGAGCTTTTTTTTTTTTTTTTTTTGCTGCGTGACGTTTGTTAACGTTCGATTCGATGGAAATCAGGAAGTGTTGAACACCATTTTGTCACTGCGAGTAAATATTTTATTATAAATGAATCCTTATTGATAAACATTGTCTGCGCCATCTTGCGTTTTTGTCCAATGCCACAATTTTGTCGTGCACGGCAGCCATTTTAGATGCCTTGACCAGGGCCACTCTCTGCACGCCGCCGATTCTCAGCATGGCTCCCCACCCTCGCACGCATCTCCCCCACGCAATGGTCACCCCCGCTCTCTCTCTCATGCATGGGCCATATACTTCCCCCATCTGCGCTGCTCTTCTCTGAGAATCACACCCTGTGCCCGCTCGACACCTCCCTTTCACCCTATTCACTACCGCACCCTCTGACACTTCTCTTCCTCTGTGTCCGATTGTCCAGGCCGGACCTAGGCTATCACCTAGCCCTGCGGATGTAGTTTATGGCTCCAGCTGTAGAGTATCCAGACATGCCAACCCTCCCGATTCAGGTGTGAGACTACTGATTTCAGTGCTAGTCTTTCGCTTCCCGATTCCTGCAAGGAAAAACCCGGGGGCATATTTCCAACAACTAGTGGTAATTTTTGTCTCTAACTTGTTTAGAGACAATAATTATCGCCGCACTTCGGCGAATTTTATCGCACATAAATTGATTTCTTAAATCGTTTTTAAAAACAACATATCTGTTTCAGCTTACATAACAAACCATGGAATGGGCTCCATGTACCACAATAACTTGTGTTACTGCATGCCAGAATGTTACACCAAATATGCAATTACAATTTCTCTATAAAACTAATTCTATTACTATATCACTAGAGACAAAACCACATTTTAAAAACACAGCTTTCTTCATCATTTTCTCCTTAAATCATACTATTCTCTATCTAAATTAAATAAATCTTTTCTCACCTTAGCAAATATTGTTTGAGTTTTGAAAACAGTCTCAGAAATACACCAAATTGTCTTCAGCAGAAGAAAAAGGATGCACTCCAAAGGCTGCAGCTATTGAAAGCACAGAAATACAGATATTCATTTCACATATCTCTCATATTAGCCAATCATACCTCTTCCCTCACTTTTTTCAAATCAAAACCCTTCCCCCCTCTGCCCTCTCTCCCTTGTTTCCATAGCAACCACCTCCTGGAAGACCTCTCATGTTTGCAAATTCACACAACAATGTTTCAATTGAACTCTGAACTCTCAGTGCACCTGCGTATCCAGAGCAATCTTTCAATAAATGTTTCTTCCTTGACCATTCAAATTACATCTTTCAAAGAACACATCCATGCACCCTAACTTTCTGTTTTCAGAAATGGAAATGCACCAATCACTGCTAATGAATCATTAGCATTGTAAATCCACAGTTTTTTTTCTTTAGAAACTCCTACTGTTTCAACTGCCCTTTCATTACCACACTTCATCTGACTGCAGAACAACCTTCTCCCACCATGTTTAAGGTCTGGATTGTTGGACATAGTTACATCCACTGGGCTCAAAGGTATGCTGAGAGCAGAAATTTACCTAACCTCAATTTACAAGATGTGGAAATTAAGTGGTTGGGCCAAAGAGGATTAAAATGTCACCAATTGATACCATTGGTGAAAACCTTTATGCATTTGCCAAAACCTGACCTGTTAATAGTGCACTGTGGAGGTAATGATTTGGGCACTTTGACAGGGGTAGGTCTGGAAATGCTTTTAAAGGACACCTTTGAGCAATTAATGGCACTTTTTCCTCAAACTGCCTTGGTATATTCCAATATATGCCAAAGACAGAAATGGAGGTGGTCCAACCAATTTTGTCCACAAATTGAGAAAGCGAGGAAGCATGTAAACAAATCTGTTTCAGCTTACATGAGAGACCATGGAATGGGCTCTCTGTACAACAATAACTTGCGTTACTACATGCAAGATATCTACAGAGGAGATGGAGTTCACTTCTCAGATGAGGGCAACAGAATTTTCATTCTGAATTTAAGACTGTGCATTGGTACCTACTTATAAGTACCTAAATGTACCATAAACCCAAAAGCTCTTCTCAGAGCTACCCTACATCTGATCACTCACAATTATTATTTTCCTCTAACTTTTTTCACTAATTTTCCACAAAATTCGCTCCCCGGAGCGCTACCCGGTTCGCTAACCGAAAGCTAACCTCGCGGATTTTTTAAAAAAAGTTTTTTTTCCGCACATATAAGCCTCCTCAGCCACGCTCAGAAAACCTAGGGGGTCAAGATAAGTCTACCATGACCCCTTCTACCCATTCTAAACATTATTTGCCCTCCATCTTGTATCTTAATGCGACCGAAACACAAAATGGTGGACTCCCGTGACGCTTAAGGTTCGCTAACCGGGCCGCTTTCCGGAAAGCGGTCCTAAAAAAAGGTGGGAAAGTAATTTACAGAAAAACGACTAGAGACACTCTCACCAAATATAGATTAGCTCATACTACATAACAATCCCTTCCATTCTCACAAATTTCATTGAAATTCCATTTAGCCATTTAGCCTGTAGACCTCTCCAAGTACCGTGAGGTAAATTACTTCACAAAACACATCTGAATTGTTGGCATTGACAACCAATGAAAATGTTACTTTCATTTTCTACTTTTATTACCTGACATTTGATTGGTTATATACCTGTATATATATAAAGGGAGAGAAGGAAACACAGCCATTTTGACTACTACTTCTTGTTGTACCTCCTATTTCAATAGCTTCAAAAAACTTCAACTTCTTTGTGAAGGTAAGTTATAATTTAATATATTGTGCACTATGACTTAATATAGTAGACTTTTTTTGCTAGATATACACTATCCCTCTGTAGTAGTAATGTATTTAGATAGACTTCTCTGTTATAGTTATCAATGGAGTAAGGCTTGTCTTGGTTAAATCACATACACTTTTTTATAGTCCTATTTCCACTCTCATACTATACACTGCCAAAAGATAAATTCACTGATAAAAACTGCCTATCTAAAATTAATCCCAACAGTGCCTATCTCTACTAATATATATTTTTTTAATCCAAATTTCAGGCAAAATTATAGTCCTATTTCCACTCTCATACTATACACTGCCAAAAGATAAATTCACTGATAAAAACTGCCTATCTAAAATTAATCCCAACAGTGCCCTATCTCTACTAATATATATTTTTTTAATCCAAATTTCAGGCAAAATGGAAGGCGAGCAGCAAGTTTCTTTTGAGATGGACCTGCAAGAGAGCAGCCAGGAATTAATTGAACAAATTGACATGGAATTTATGGATGAAAGCTTGGATAATGAACTGCTGCAATGTGTCCAAGCAGTAGATGTCCTCCTTGCAAATGAGGACATTTTGCAACCTCACAGATTGCAAACAATATATCAAGAAAATAATGACATTTCAGACACTGAAATGTTAGAAAATTTAATAAATTATGAAAAAGAATCAAAATAAAAAAAACACTTTAAAAAAAAGAAAACAAAAAAATACAAGAAAAACAACAAACAATTAACATACAGCATTAGAAAAGTCTTTCATTCTTTTATCCATAAAGTTCGCTGCCCAGAACGCTTTCCGGTTCGCGAACTTTGCGCTTATCACGCAAAAAAAAATTTTTTTTTTTTTTTTTTTGGACCCTCCTAGGCCCTTTTAAAACCTCCACATAAAACCTAGGGGGTCAACGAGGATCTACTATGCCCCCTTATGGTAATTTCCCCCTTTGTTTTGCCCTCCTCTTGTCTCTCGATCCTACCGAGAGACAAGATGGCGGCCGCTCCGGACTGTTTAGAATGTTGACAGACACCGGAGGGCCAATCAGCTTCTCATCGCAAAGTTCCGTTACGCGAAAGGTTCGCTAACCGGATAGCTGCCCGGAGCGCTGTTACAGATATATATCTTGATTTAAACGTTAATTTCTCAAAATCCACTGAAGCACATATATTGAGACCTAGCAAAGGCACATCGGGCTAACAGTCCCTACAATTTTGCCAAGTTTCGTGAAAATCCATTCAGCCGTTCGGGCTAAAAGTGAGTCCAACTGCCCTATGGAAATTAACATGGGAAAAACGTGTTTTGGGACCCCCCTTTTTTCTCAGCCCCCCCTCCACAAAACCCCCCCAAATTTTCAAGGGCTGCTCAGAAACAAAATGTGCCAGTTTCCTGAAAATTTCAGCCAATTCCGTCCACAAACGCCAAAGTTATTAGGCATAGAATTTTCAGAAATCCCATAGGGAAAAAATCCTAACTATATATACCTACTGGCGACCGCCAGTAGGTAATATATGTATATATATATATATATTCACTGAAAAAACCATGGGTTATAGACCATATATAGTTAGGAATTAGCATTTACAAAACCTTATTTTACTCACACAAAAACATTGAAATTCCATATATAGTTAGTTGCACTAACTATATATCGCGCACCCGCAATCCACTGCTGATGATGTCACATATTACATCATTCATGACATGGTCAGTGACATCACTGATAACATCACTGATGACATCTCAAATGACATCACTGATGACATCACTGATGACATCATCCAGTGACTGTCTGTTTCTGTAAAGTTTAAATATGTTTTACATATTGAAGAATGAGTGGATGTATAAGTGTCTGGATGAAGGATTTAGTAGGTGCATGACTGACTGAGTGAGTGAGTGATTAAATGTGTCTCACTGAGTGCATGGGTTAGTGACTAAACTGTCTTAATTTGTGCATCATTATGTCTGTTGTTCTGTAACTTGCTGCATGTGTTGATCAGTAGCTATATGAGTAACTACATGGGTTATTGATTAATTGTCCAAGTATTTGTATGGGAGACTGAGTGTGTGTGTGGCTGGCTTGGAGATGTGTGACTCTGTGCAGATCAATGTGTTCGTGTATCAATGATTGTATAAGAGAGTAAGTATGTGTTAGTATATGTTTGAAAATGTAAGGTACTCTATGTTTAACTGTATTGATTAGAAAATGGAAGTGTGATTGATTCTTTACAGGACTGACTAGGTGTGTGAGTAACTCCATTGATGAGTGGCAGAGTGTGAGTGTCTGTATAGGTGTATGAGTGCATATGATAGTGTTGTAAAGATGAGTTATTGTATGTATGAATGATTGTATGGGTGAATGAGTGAATGTGTGTGTAGACATAGGAATCAGTAAGTGCGTATGTAGTAACTAGTATTGGTGTGTCAATGGTTTAAAAAATTATATTCTGTATTTTACACTGGATGTAACAGAGGTTATATTAAAGTGTGAGGAGATGCATTGTATTGTCACATGAATGATATCATCAGTGATGTGACCATTGATATCAAATGAGATGTCATCAGTGATGTCATTTGTGATGTCATCAGTGATGTCATCAGTGATGTCATTTGAGATGTCATCAGTGATGTCATTTGAGATGTCATCAGTGATTTCATTTGAGATGTCATCAGTGATGTCATCAGTGATGTCACTGACCATGTCATGAATGATGTAATATGTGACATCATCAGCAGTGGATTGCCGGTGTGCGATATATAGTTAGTGCAACTAACTATATATGAAATTTCAATGGTTTTGTGTGAGTAAAATAAGGTTTTGTAAATGCTAATTCCTAACTATATATGGTCTATAACCCAAATTTTTTTCAGTGAATTTTAAAGGTTTTGTAAATGCTAATTCCTAACAATATATGGTCTATAACTTATGTTTTTTTTAGTGAATTTCAATGGTTCGTTAATAGCAAATATCAAAAGCTTTAAAATGTGAAGTAAGTGGTAGGTAAAAACATTTTCGTGTTTATGCACGCTGATGTGCTTTGAACGCTGCCCCCCCCCTCTTTTCTTTTAGGAGTATTCTCTCTTTGCAGATAGTGAAGGGTAGGGAACGCAAGCCTTTGCCCCCGTTGTAATGCGTTGTGCCTGCTTCCCTCTCCATTTGGTTGATTGTTATCCAAGCATTTACTGTTTTAGAATTGGTTCTCTTTGGTTCATTCTCTATTTACAAACAAGCACAGAGTCGCAATACTCTGTTTAGTCTTTGCAGATAGTGAAAAATCGTTAAAAAAACAAAAGGAATCAAGCAAAATCAGTAGGCCACTAATGGGATCTCTTTTTGACCTCGCTAAAATAGAAACATTAGGAACAACCCCTCATGAGAAATACGAATTAGTGAGAGGAACTGAGCTCAACAGCATGATGGCTGCAAGACAGCTCGGCTCGGCCTCCCACCCCGCCCAAAATAACGACAAACCCTATGCAAATATTATAAATATATACAACACACCAGCAAAGTAACAGGGTAAAACGTTTTATTTAAATAACTATTTACATGGCAGCCTGCTGCAACATTGATCCAAATGCATGCCGCCATTCCCGGGATTTCTCCCCGACTACTCTGTGGCCTACGAGATGGATCAGTATGGGCAAATATACACTTGGGGATTCACAAGCAACAACAAGCCTTTGTATTTGGGGCTCAAAATCAACAACAGTGACAGAGAACAGAAGCAAACTAAGCACTCAGGGCGAGACGCTGTGCCGCAAGAGCGGGCGCAACTCAGCTGGATGGAGGGTGAGGCACTGTGCCGCAAGAGCGGGCGGAACTCAGCTGGATGGCGGGTGAGGCACTGTGCCGCAAGAGCGGGCGGAACTCAGCTGCATGGCGGGTGAAGCACTGTGCCGCAAGAGCGAGCGCAACTCCGCTAGATAGCGAGTGAAACGCCAAGGGGCGCCCCACTGCAGCTGAGGAGCCTCCACCTGGGGAGGCGGGGGAGGCCCGTTCGCGCCGCCTCCCCCCCGGGGCGCCCCACGCCATTTTTCGGCACAGCATTGTAGGATGGCCAGACCAGTGCGGCAACTTGCTGGACACCACCTCGGTGCCGTCCGGATCTCGGCGCGTTGTGCTTCCTTCGGCCTATTCGCACAATGGTCCGCTACTGACGCCGCCTCACAGGCCAACGGATTTTGTAGGATTTTTATAACCCAAAGCCGACTAAAAGACAGGCCAATGCAGCCCATTGTTGCTACTCCGGGGAGGGAGGAGCAAGGACAGTGTCAAGCGGACGGTGAATGCTTTGAGATGGATTTTGCAGCAGGCTGCCATGTAAATAGTTGTTTAAAATGTTTTTTTTTAACGTGTTTACTTTGTTGGAGCGTTGTATATATTTATAAGTTATTAAAGTGTTATAATTCTACTACTTTGTTGGAGTGCTTTATATTTGTAATGTGACACATTCTTGTGAAGACTTTGATGTACAGAAAGGCATCCCTGGAATCTTCCGCTTCAGGCTCGGTCCCACACACCCTTACAGTGAGAATCCCCTCCCCAATCACAATACAGGATCGTTGTCAGATAGTAGGAAAGCGTGTGGTGTGACGGATCTCATGGGGTGGGGGCCTTGATCTACTGTAACTCCTTTGAAGAGGGGTGATTCTTTACAGTTGGGGCCATAAACTACTTCCGCAGGGCTAGGTGATAGCCTGGGACTGGCCTGGACAATCGGACACAGAGGAAGAGGAGTGTCAGAGGGTGCAGTAGTGAATAGGGTGAAAGGGAGGTGTCGGGCGGGCACGGGGTGTGATTCTCAGGGAAGAGCAGCGCAGATGGGGGAGGTTTATGACCCATGCATGAGAGAGAGAGCGGGGGTGACCAGTGCGTGGGGGAGATGCTTGCGAGGGTAGGGAGCCGTGCTGAGGATCGGTGGCGTGCCGAGAGTGGGTCTGGTCAAGGCATCTAAAATGGCTGCCGTGCACGACAAAAGTGTGGCAGGGAAAAAAGGCAAGATGGCGCAGACAATGTTTATCAATACAGATTAATTTTCCACAGAGAGAACGGGGGAGGTCAGAGAGGGGGGGTGTTCTTAGCGCCAGGGAGACGCGCTGGGGACCGGCGAGGGGCAGAGGGGCCATAGCGCTTTCAAAATGGCTGCTGCTTGCTAGAGCGTACGTGCCTGAGTGGGGACAAGGTGGCGCCGATTATGTTGACATCGCAAACCAGATTTTAACACTTAGACATGAAAGTGAAAACTGCACCATTGCTCCCCCCCGACTGACACCCTCATTTGCCTCAGCTTGGATCATCACTTGCTAAAGTGTTCAAAAACCCCACCGTGAGTATAAGCACAACCGGGGCCTTACTGCACACCCTGAGAAAAACTATGCAGCAAGACAATCTCTACCTTCTCCCTTTTCCATGTTCCAACGCTTTGAAATGAACAATATATTTACTCGCAGTGACAAAATGGCGGTCAACACTTCCTGATTTCCTTCGAATCGAACGTTAACAGACGTCACGCAGCCTAAAAAAAATTCCGCTCACGCGCAGCCGCTGGAAGACATGTATCAACATATATAAGCATCCTCAGCCACCCTCAGAAAACATAGGGGGTCAGCATACGTCTCCCGTGCCCCCTTATACCCATTTCCCACATTGTTTTCCCTCCATCTTGTGATTTAATTAAAACGAAACATAAAATGGCGAATTCCCGTTATGCTACAGGTTTGCGACCCGGTTCGTGTACCGGGAAGCACTTCTACCGTGAACAATCAATTTTTTTTTATTTGCCCCACGGGACCCTTTAATAACCCCAACATCATTCCTAGGGGTCAAGAGGGGTCTACCTTGCCCCCTTTCATTAAATTCCCCCTTCGTTTTTCTCCTCCTCTTGTCTCTCGATCCTACCGAGAGACAAGATGGCGGCCGGTCCGGACTGTTTGGAATGTTGACAGACACCGGAGAGCCAATCAGCTTCGCTTCGCAAAGTTCCGTTACGCGAAAAGTACGCGAACCGGAGCGCTACCCGGGACGCTGTTACAGATATATATTTTTTTGAACGTTAATTTATCAAAATCCACTGGAGCACATATATTGAGACCTAGCAAAGGCACATCGGGCTAACAGTCCCTACAATTTTGCCAAGTTTCGTGCAAATCCATTCAGCCGTTCGAGCTAAAAGTGAGGCCAACCGCCCTATGGAAAACTCAATGTTAAAAACGCGTTTTGGGACCCCCCTTTTTTCTCGGCCCCCCCTTGACGAAACCCCCCCAAATTTTCAGGGGCTGCTCAGAAACAAAATGTGCCATTTTCCTGAACATTTCAGCCAATTCCTTCCACAAACGCCAAAGTTATTAGACATAGAATTTTCAAAAATCCCATAGGAAAAAAATCCTAACCATATATACCTACTGGCGACCGCCAGTAGGTTATATATATATATATATATATATATATATATATATATATATATATATATATATATATATATATATATATATATATATATATAACGTGTTTGTTAACTGACTACCGAGGAGGTCTTTGATGAATAAAAGACTTGGCTGACCTACGCCGTATTGGCTTTGAGTGCTCTCATTTCTCTAAACCCGGGAGCTTTGGGGTTTTTGCGTCTTGCCAATATATATATATATATATATATATATATATATATATATACAAAATGAGTTTTCAGATCCACAATTCCACCAAAAGCATCCAGGCACTCACGAACAGGTTTTGTCAAAAAAGCTTATTTATTAAGCATCCTCATCAACGCGTTTCGGGAGTCACGCTCCCTTGCTCAAGATATATATATATTCACTGAAAAAACCATAGGTTATAGACCATATATAGTTAGGAATTAGCATTTACAAAACCTTGAAAATTCACTGAAAAAACCATGGGTTATAGACCATATATAGTTAGAAATTAGCATTTACAAAACCTTATTTTACTCACACAAAACCATTGAAATTCCATATATAGTTAGTTGCACTAACTATATATCGCGCACCCGCAATCCACTGCTGATGATGTTACATATTACATCATTCATGACACGGACTGCCGGGTGAGAGAAAGTACTTTTAATAAAAACACAAAGGCTCCGGTGTTGGTGTACGGCTTACTTTGTGGAAGATGTTGGGGAATATATATGTATATACATACATGCATACATAGGTAGGCAGTCAAAATATTGAATTGTTAATATCGAAGTACAATAATATCGAAGTAGTAATATCGAAGGTAAGTAATATCGAATGTAAGTAATATCCAAGGTAAGTAACATCGATTTTGTTAATATCTATGTAAGTAATATCGATGTTACTAATATCTATGTTAGTAATATCGATGTTACTAATATCAATGTTAGTAATATCGATGTTACTAATATCGATTTTTATATGATTTTTATGTATATTATTATGTATTTAATATGTATTTTTTTTAAATGTAATTTAAGTAAATTTTGTATTTTAGTACCTTAGCGGGTTGTGGTTTTATAGGGGAATAGGGTGGGAAGTAATTTAATTATACTAAATTAATCAATAATTTATTAGGAATTATAAATTAATTTTTAATTAATAGGTAATGAATTTTTTTTAATGAGTAATTTATCTTAACTAATTGATTAATTGATAATTCTGTTCTGTAGCTGGTTATAGGTTTACAGGGGAATAGTGTGGGAAGTAATTTAATTATAGTAAATTAATTAGTGATTTATTAGGAATTTTAAATTAATTATACATTAATAGGTTATTAATTTTTATTAATTAGTCATTTATTTTTATTATTAGATTAATTGATAATTATGTTCTTTAGCGGGTTATGGGTTTACAGGGGATAGGGTGGGAAGTCATTTAATTATAGTAAATTAATTATTCATTTCTTAAGAATTATAAATTAATTAATAATAATAGGTAATTAATTTGTATTAATTAGTAATTTATTTTAATTAATTGATTAATTGATAAATATTTTCTGTAGCTGGTTATGGGTTTACAGGGGAATAGGGTGGGAAGTAATTTAATTATAGTAAATAAATTAGTAATTTATCAGGAATTATAAATTAATTATTAATTAATAGGTAATTAATTTTTATTAATCAGTAATTTATTTTAATTAATTGATTAATTGATATTTATGTTCTGTAGTGGGTTATGGGTTTATAGGGGAACAGGGTGGGAAGTAATTTAAATGTAATTAAGTAATACTTTTTTATTAATTGTTTTTGGTAAATATAATATTGTTAATTAATAATTGATTGGTAATTAATATTTACTAATTGGCAATTACATTTTATTAATGTATTAATTGATAATTATGTTAAGTGTATTATTTTATTATTGGTGTTTTTTGTGTGCTCATAGGAGAATAGTGTGTCAAGTAATTGTTATGTAATTAAGTAGTTATTACATTTATATTTGTGTATTGGTAATTCATTTATTGGATATTAATTATTAATTGGTAATTATTTTTTAAATACATATTTATTGGGATTTGTAAATAGTTTAGATTTATTTAACAAATAATATTTTTAATATTTTAAAATATAAATGTATTTATAAGTATGTTATTTTTAATGTCTACGCTATCCAACACTTTTCCCTACTGTTGCACTCTCTGGAGTGGAATAGTAATTTTTACCCCTATGCTATCCAACACTTTCCCTACTTTTGCACTCTCTGGAGTTGGAATAGTAATTTTTACCCCTACGCTATCCAACACTTTCCCTACTGTTGCACTCTCTGGAGTTGGAATGGTAATTTTTACCCCTACGTTATCCAACACTTTCCTTACTGTTGCACTCTCTGGAGTTGGAATAGTAATTTTTACCTCTACGCTATCCAACGCTTTCCCTACTGTTGCACTCCCTGGAGTTGGAATAGTAATTTTTACCCCTACGCTATCCAACGCTTTCCCTACTGTTTCATTCTCTGGAGTTGGAATAGTAATTTTTACCCCTACGCTATCCAACACTTTGCCTACTGTTGCACTCTCTGGATTTGGAATAGTAATTTTTACTCCTACGCTATCCAACGCTTTCCCTACTTTTCCATTTTATGGAGTGTGAATAGTAAATTTTACCCCTACACTATCCAACACTTTCCCTACTGTTGCACTCTCTGGAGTGTGAATAGTAATTTTTACCCTTACGCTATCCAAAGTTTTCCTTACTGTTGCACTCTCTGGAGTGGGAATAGTAATTCTTATCCTCCCGCTGTCCAAAGCTTTCCCTACTGTTGCACTCTCTGGAGTGGGAATAGTAATTTTTACC
Source organism: Lissotriton vulgaris (assembly GCF_964263255.1). Taxonomy (NCBI): domain Eukaryota; kingdom Metazoa; phylum Chordata; class Amphibia; order Caudata; family Salamandridae; genus Lissotriton; species Lissotriton vulgaris. Next base: position 1,086,806,894 of record NC_141693.1, on the reverse strand, counting down.
CCTACGCTATCCCAAGTTTTCCCTACTGTTGCCCTCTCTGGAGTGGGAATAGTCATTTTTACCCCTACGCTATGCAATGCTTTCCCTACTGTTGCACTCTCTGGAGTGGGAATAGTAATTTTTACTTCTAAGCTATCCAACACTTTCCCTACTGTTGCACTCGCTGGAGTGGGAATAGTAATTTTCGGACACAGAGGAAGAGGAGTGTCAGAGGGTGCAGTAGTGAATAGGGTGAAAGGGAGGTGTCGGGCGGGCACGGGGTGTGATTCTCAGGGAAGAGCAGCGCAGATGGGGGAGGTTTATGACCCATGCATGAGAGAGAGAGCGGGGGTGACCAGTGCGTGGGGGAGATGCTTGCGAGGGTAGGGAGCCGTGCTGAGGATCGGTGGCGTGCCGAGAGTGGGTCTGGTCAAGGCATCTAAAATGGCTGCCGTGCACGACAAAAGTGTGGCAGGGAAAAAAGGCAAGATGGCGCAGACAATGTTTATCAATACAGATTAATTTTCCACAGAGAGAACGGGGGAGGTCAGAGAGGGGGGGTGTTCTTAGCGCCAGGGAGACGCGCTGGGGACCGGCGAGGGGCAGAGGGGCCATAGCGCTTTCAAAATGGCTGCTGCTTGCTAGAGCGTACGTGCCTGAGTGGGGACAAGGTGGCGCCGATTATGTTGACATCGCAAACCAGATTTTAACACTTAGACATGAAAGTGAAAACTGCACCATTGCTCCCCCCCGACTGACACCCTCATTTGCCTCAGCTTGGATCATCACTTGCTAAAGTGTTCAAAAACCCCACCGTGAGTATAAGCACAACCGGGGCCTTACTGCACACCCTGAGAAAAACTATGCAGCAAGACAATCTCTACCTTCTCCCTTTTCCATGTTCCAACGCTTTGAAATGAACAATATATTTACTCGCAGTGACAAAATGGCGGTCAACACTTCCTGATTTCCTTCGAATCGAACGTTAACAGACGTCACGCAGCCTAAAAAAAATTCCGCTCACGCGCAGCCGCTGGAAGACATGTATCAACATATATAAGCATCCTCAGCCACCCTCAGAAAACATAGGGGGTCAGCATACGTCTCCCGTGCCCCCTTATACCCATTTCCCACATTGTTTTCCCTCCATCTTGTGATTTAATTAAAACGAAACATAAAATGGCGAATTCCCGTTATGCTACAGGTTTGCGACCCGGTTCGTGTACCGGGAAGCACTTCTACCGTGAACAATCAATTTTTTTTTATTTGCCCCACGGGACCCTTTAATAACCCCAACATCATTCCTAGGGGTCAAGAGGGGTCTACCTTGCCCCCTTTCATTAAATTCCCCCTTCGTTTTTCTCCTCCTCTTGTCTCTCGATCCTACCGAGAGACAAGATGGCGGCCGGTCCGGACTGTTTGGAATGTTGACAGACACCGGAGAGCCAATCAGCTTCGCTTCGCAAAGTTCCGTTACGCGAAAAGTACGCGAACCGGAGCGCTACCCGGGACGCTGTTACAGATATATATTTTTTTGAACGTTAATTTATCAAAATCCACTGGAGCACATATATTGAGACCTAGCAAAGGCACATCGGGCTAACAGTCCCTACAATTTTGCCAAGTTTCGTGCAAATCCATTCAGCCGTTCGAGCTAAAAGTGAGGCCAACCGCCCTATGGAAAACTCAATGTTAAAAACGCGTTTTGGGACCCCCCTTTTTTCTCGGCCCCCCCTTGACGAAACCCCCCCAAATTTTCAGGGGCTGCTCAGAAACAAAATGTGCCATTTTCCTGAACATTTCAGCCAATTCCTTCCACAAACGCCAAAGTTATTAGACATAGAATTTTCAAAAATCCCATAGGAAAAAAATCCTAACTATATATACCTACTGGCGACCGCCAGTAGGTTATATATATATATATATATATATATATTACCTACTGGCGTTCGCCAGTAGGTATATATAGTTAGGATAAATTCCCTATGGGACTTTTGAAAATTCTATGTCTAATAACTTTGGCGTTTGTGGATGGAATCGGCTGAAATTTTCAGGAAAATGGCACATTTTGTTTCTGAGCAGCTCCTGAAAATTTGGTGGGGTTTCGTCAAGGGGGGGCTGAGAAAAAAGGGGGGTCCCAAAACGCGTTTTTTGCATTGAGTTTTCCATAGGGCGGTTGGACTCACTTTTAGCTCGAACGGCTGAATGGATTTGCACGAAACTTGGCAAAATTGTAGGGACTGTTAGCCCGATGTGCCTTTGCTAGGTCTCAATATATGTGCTCCAGTAGTTTTTGAGAAATTAACGTTCAAACCAAGATATATATCTGTAACAGCGCTCTGGGCAGCGATCCGGTCCGCTTACTTTTCGCTTATCGGAACTTTGCGCGCAGAAAGCTGATTGGCTCTCCGGTGTCTGTCAACATTCTAAACAGTCCGGAGCGGACGCCATCTTGTCTCTCGGTAGGATCGAGAGAGAAGAAGAGGTGGAAAACGAAGGGGGAATTTAATGAAAGGGGGCAAGGTATCCCCCTCTTGACCTCCTAGGAATGTTGTTGGGGTTATTAAAGGGTCCCGTGGGGAAAATAAAAAAAAAATGATTTTTCACGGTAGAAGCGCGGCCGCGAACTGGTAGCGAAACGGGAATTCGCCATTTTGTGCTTCGTAAATTAAATTACTAGTTATAAGTGGGTACGGGAGACGTATCCTAATCCCCTATGTTTCCTGAGGGTGGGTGAGGAGGCTGATATATGTTGATACATCTCTTCCAGCGGCTGTGCGTGAGCTTTTTTTTTTTTTTTGCTGCGTGACAGTCCGGAGCGGCCGCCATCTTGTCTCTCGGTAGGATCGAGAGAGAAGAAAAGGTGAAAAACTAAGGGGGAATTTAATGAAAGGGGGCAAGGTATCCCCCTCTTGACCCCCTAGGAATGTTGTTGGGGTTATTAAAGGGTCCCGTGGGGAAAATAAAAAAAAAATGATTTTTCACGGTAGAAGCGCTTCACGGGCCGCGAACTGGGCCGCAAACTGGTAGCGAAACGGGAATTCGCCATTTTGTGCTTCGTTAATTAAAGTACTAGGTATAAGGGGGTGCGGGAGACATATCCTAATCCCCTATGTTTCCTGAGGGTGGCTGAGGAGGCTGATATATGTTGATATATCTCTTCCAGCGGCTGCGCCATCTTGCCTTTTTTCGAATGCCACAATTTTGTCGTGCACGGCAGCCATTTTAGATGCTAGGCTGGTCCCAGGCTATCACCTACCCCTGCGGATGTAGTTTATGGCCCCAGCTGTAGAGAATTCAGACATGCCAATCCTCCTGATTCAGGCGTGTGAGTACTGATTTCAGTGCTAGTCTCCCGCCTCCCGATTTCTGCAAGCAAAAACCCGGGGGCATATTACGAACAACTAGCGATAATTTTTGTCTATAACTTGTTTAGAGACAAAAATTATCGCCGCACATCGGCGATTTTTATCGCAGATAAACCTTGCTATTATCGCAGAAAAGTCAGCGATATTCATGTATTATCGAGCAAATGCTCTTAGCCATGTTATCCACCTCCCATTGGATAACATGGCTAAGAACTGCTCAGGGCAGGTGAAAAGTCAGCGATATTCATGTATTATCGATCTAATGCTCTTAGCCATGTTATCCACCTCCCATTGGATAACATGGCTAAGAACTGCTCAGGGCAGGTGAAAAGTCAGCGATATTAATGTATTATCGATCTAATGCTCTTAGCCATGTTATCCACCTCCCATTGGATAACATGGCTAAGAACTGCTCAGGGCAGGTGTTAGATTTTGGAGATATTCGCGCTTAGCGCGAATATCTCCAAAAGTTGGTAATAGAAGGTAGCGATGTTAGGGACTGTTTCCAGTCGCTAACATCTTGGCACGCCACTTTGCATGTCATTAGTGATAAGTATCACTGACATGCAAAGCGGGGCCCAAGATGGTCGCTATCTCCTTTTAGCTGTCACTAACTGGTGTTAGCGACAGCTTGGTAATAGGGAAATAATTTTATCTCCGCTTTCATGGCTTTTAAAGCCAAAAAAGCGGAGATAAACCCCCTTGATAATATGCCCCACGATTCCTTGGGGGTTTCAGCTGACAGGGCTTGGTATTGTGTTACATGGTAATTTTTCCATGAAACGTCAGAGGGTCGATGCAGGGGTTGTAGAAGAGGTGATAAACCATTTAAGCCTCATGAACAAGCGCATGGTCTTTTAAAGATTTGTGAAGTACTCGGGGCGGCGGTGTGTGTGTGCCCTCTTTCAGGAGCGGGCGGGGGGGCACTGCCAGCAAGTTGCCAGGTCAGGTAGTGTTCAACACGTACATCACCCTTTCTCTGCCTGCTATTGCGCTCCATGCTTCGGAAAGGTAAGAAAAAGAACGTGCATTTGAGTTTGAAATGTCCGATCCTGCAGCAGCACACTTCCAAAGCCCACACATGACAATAACCCGATTCAAGGCCCCATTCACCCGTTTTTAAAAAAATAGATAACACTCCAACAAAGTAAGGTTATAAAACTTTATTAACAACTAACTTTAACGAACGGAACAAAAACTAAAAACATTTAAACATTTCTCAACACAAAAAGCAACAATGGTTAGAAGCTGTCTTTTGTGCGAATAGTCCCAAGGCAGCACAACGTGCAGAGTTCTGGACGGCACCCAGGTGATGTCGCCTGGGTGCCGCACTGGTTTAGGGATCCTACAATGCTGCTCCGAAAATTGGCGTGGGGCGTCCCGGGTGGGGCGGGGGGAAGCCTCGTCAGTAGCGGTCTGTTGTGCGAATAGTCCCAAGGCAGCACAACGTGCAGAGTTCTGGACGGCACCCAGGTGATGTCGCCTGGGTGCCGCACTGGTTTTGGGATCCTACAATGCAGCACAGAAAAACAGCGTGGGGCGTCCCGGGTGGTGCGGGGGGAGGCCTCGTCAGTAGCGGTCTGTGTCCAGTGTCACATGGCTGACACAACATGTACGACAGGCACCCAGGTGATGTCCAGTAAACTGCCGCACTGGTTTTGGTATCCTACAATGCTGCTCCGAAAATTGGCGTGCGGCGGCCCGGGGGGGGGGCGTGGGGGAGCCGGCGTGAACGGGCCTCCCCAGGTGGCGGCCATCTAGCTGAGTTGCGCTCGCTCTTGCGGCCATAGCGTCTCGCTCACCATGTTGTTGAGTTGCTCCCACTCTTGCAGTGCAGCGATAGGCGGCTGCCACATGGCTCTTAAAATGGCGGACAGCTCCTCGGTTTTAGGCCTGGTCCACTGAAATGGTCCTGGGACACTTTGGAACTCGGACGCTTGCCTGCTAGGGCTTGGGCTCCATTCTCAAAAAGCGTCCTCTCAGCCGTGAAGATTGTATAAAAGTCTTGGGGGCCCCCGACTCCCGCAGGCTTCCGGTGGGGAGCGGCTGCCATGATTGCTCGCGGAATGACCACGACGGAGCCACGAGATGGTGGTGCTCTCATGCTGACGCCAGCTTCAGTCTGAATGATCCAGAAACAAGGTGGGGCTTTCATCGTTTGGGAAAAAAAATGTTCTAAACCAATGAAAAGTGTTATTTTTAGGTCATATGACCAAGCCTTCCATCTTTAGGAAACCAAAAGTAAAATGAACCAATGAAAAGTTTTATAAACAAGTCACATGACCTGTTATGCGGCATAGGGCTACAAAAAGCGTAGAAAATCCGTTGGCACGTGAGGCGGCGTCAGTAGCGGACCGATGTGCGAATAGGCCGAAGGCAGCACAACGCGCCGAGATCCGGATGGCACCGAGGTGGTGTCCAGCAAATTGCCGCACTGGTGTGGCCATCCTACAATGCTGCGCCGAAAGACGGCGTGTCCAGCTGAGTTGCGCTCACTGTTGCGGTACAGTGACTCGAACGCGCCGAGATCCGGATGGCACCGAGGTGGTGTCCAGCAAATTGCCGCACTGGTGTGGCCATCCTACAATGCTGCGCCGAAAGACGGCGTGTCCAGCTGAATTGCGGTCACTGTTGCGGTACAGTGACTCGAACGCGCCGAGATCCGGATGGCACCGAGGTGGTGTCCAGCAAATTGCCGCACTGGTGTGGCCATCCTACAATGCTGCGCCGAAAGACGGCGTGTCCAGCTGAATTGCGGTCACTGTTGCGGTACAGTGACTCGAACGCGCCGAGATCCGGATGGCACCGAGGTGGTGTCCAGCAAATTGCCGCACTGGTGTGGCCATCCTACAATGCTGCGCCGAAAGACGGCGTGTCCAGCTGAGTTGCGGTCACTGTTGCGGTACAGTGAGTCGAACGCGCCGAGATCTGGATGGCCCCGATGTTGTGTCCAGCAAGTTGCCGCACTGGTGTGGCCATCCTACAATGCTGCGCCGAAAGTCGGCGTGGGGTGCCCCGTTGGCTTATGAGGTGATGTCAGTAGTGGACCGATGTGTGAATAGGTCGGAACCAGCACAAGGCACCAAGATCCGAATGGCAAGTCCTGGATGTTGAGTGCCTCAGTTGAGAGTTCTGAGCAGTGCTTGTAAGACTATCTGAAGTTTATTATAAGAATCAGAGTAAGTTGAAGACTGTCTGAAGCTTATTTGCACCTGCTGCAGCTTCACTAGGTCCGGCGGAACTTTTTTCCTTTTCCTTTCTGCTTCTTTTCCTACAATGCATTTCATCTGAAGACACGACCAGGTCCCTGAATGTGTGCAGGGGGACGCTATTGATTGAATGAAAATGGGGGCTTGACACAAAGCTGACTCAAGCGTTACTGTTGGTGCTATACAGACAAAAATTGGTTTTCAGTTTGTACATTCTTCAGGTTTTTTTTTCCATCCAAGTCTGATTGAGAGTTTGTAGAAAAATGGCTTCAGATTTTCCACATACTACTCTTCAACATTCTTCCTAAATGTAACAATGTGAAACTCACTAGGAGAACGGCTGTTTCTGTTTCCTTTCAAAATGCTGCCACCAATATTTTCTGAATGGAAGACACCATCTTGTAGCATAAAGGGCCGAAAGGGGTTCTGGTCTGGCCGATGGTTGGTGGAGACATTTTGACTATATCTTGGACCTGCCCGGCCTCGCCCAAAATGGCGCCGGTATAAATGGGACTCGTAACTCCTTGCCCGCAAATGTATATCTAGAAAATGTTATTGTAAGTGGCCCTGTCGTATTTTAATTACAAAATGTACGTCCACCGATTCCGCAACTGTTAGACACCTTTGTTCTTGTCACCTAATGGCCCGCTCGTTACGTTCTTCTACAATGTAAATGTCTCCTCATCATATACGATTTCAGTTTGCTCCGTGGCCGGCCCACGTGGTTATAGGCCCGTATTTGTATACTGACATTTTCACAATAAAGGTTTTTAAAACAAAACACGGTAGTAGTATTTACATTTGTAAAGTTTTTACTTTTAGTGACTGTTTTCGAATCAGTAAAAGGCAAGTGAAATAAAGCAGTCCAATTACATGACGGATAAAAGGTATAATATGTAGGAACGCAGTAAAGATAAATGGTCAAGGGCAGTTGTGTTTTTCATGTCTGCAACATAAAGTGATCGATAAGAATCTGATAATCAGGCGCATCGGCGACTAAGACAGCAGGCCGAATCTCTTTTACTCAACGGCTCCGTCATGGAAGGAAGAAACGCCCTTTTTCTCGAAAAAGGAATATATTTTACTTGCCAGACAGTTGTAAATTTTCCGGGAAAGTACATTAGCCTGGAATATTATAACATATGTTTGAAAAAAAAATATTGTTCGAAAATAATAAAAAGCGTAATTTTTAGGTCATATGACCAAGCTTTTCATCATTAAATTAACAAAAGTAAAATGAACCAATGAAAAGTTTTATTAACAAGTCACATGACCTGTTATGCTTACGTTACGCGCTGCGCGCCGCGCCTCGGATCACTTCCGGGTGCGCTAACGCGGCGTGTCATAAAACGCATTACGCGACAACGTAGGTCAAGAATATAGTCTAAATGTCTCCACCAACCAGCGTTCAGAACACAACCCCTTTCAGTAGTCCAAAAAGTTCTGTTAAATGACAACAGAGGGGACAGGCAACAAGAACCATCAGTCAAAGAGGGGAGGGCAAGTTCTTCTCTTCCGGGTCATGTTGGGGCGCTACCGGAACTGATCGAATTGGTAGTCTACAGTGTTTCTGGATGTTTCAGACTAAAGCTGGCGTCAGCATGAGACCACTACCATCTCGTAGCTCCGTCGTGGCCATTCCACGAGCAATCATGGCAGCCGCTCCCCACCAGAAGCCTGCGGGAGTCGGAGGCCCCCATGACTTTTGTAGAATCTTCACGGCTGAGGGGACGCTTTTCGAGAATGGGATCCAAGCCCTAGCAGACAAGCGTCCGAGTTCCAAGGTGTCCCAGGGCCATTTTAGTGGACCAGGCCCAAAACCGAAGAGCCGGCCGCCATTTTGAGAGTCCTGTGGCAGCCGCCTATCGCTGCACCGCTAGAGCGGGCGCATCTCAACTACATGGTGAGCGAGACGCTGTAGTCGCAAGAGCGGGCGGAAAACAGCTGAATGGCGGAAGAGGCACAGTGTAGCAAAAGCGGGCGGAATGGCAACTAAAACGATAAAGGGGCGCCTCACTACAGCTTGTCTTCAGGTCAAACGGATTGTGGGACAAGGTCCAGAATTGAAGAGTCATCAAAAGGCAAAAAGTACCGCCGGACCCCGGGAGCCGGCCGCCTATGTCGGGGGCGATCTCAGGCTACACCAGTGCTATAAGACTTGGGGAGGGTGTCGGAGCCAAGCGTCTTCTCCGAGTCCATGGCCATCACAGCGCCCCTCAGGGGCCTCCGTCAAGCTGTTTAGGAAGGTAACATATCATATTGTTTTCTAATGCAGTCAGGTCCACAAACGACACTCACTTACTTTGAGAATAGTGAAGCTGCAGTAGGAGGAAATAAGCTTCAGACAGTGTTACAAGCGCTGCTCAGAACTCTTAACTATGGCACCCAACATCCAGAACTTATGCTATTTGAGAATGGTAGTGACATCGAAGCATCTCGGGGACCAAAACCATTAACGTACTTTCACGTATGAAAATCTTACTTGGGGAGGGGGCAGGAGCGAAGCGCCCCCTCCCAGTCAGCGCCACCACACCGTATGTTGAAAATCTGAAGCCATCGTTCTACAAAGTCAACCAAACTTGGATTGAAAAATCTAGAAAAATGTACAAACTGAAAACCAGTTTTGGTCTGCATAGCATCAGTAACAACGCTTGAGTCAGCTTTGTGTCAAACCGCCATTTTGATTCAACAAAGCACAGGCATTGAAAAAGGCTGAAATTCAGAACTCTAAACTATGGCACCCAACATCCAGGAGCTTGCTATCCGGATCTTGGAGCCTTGTGCTGTTTTCGATCTATTCACACATCGGTCCACTACTGACATCATCTTATAAACCAACGTTATGTAAATAGTTTTTTAATAAAATGTTTTACCCTATTTCTTTGCTGGTGTGTTGTCTATATTTTTAATATTTGCATAGGGTTTGTCATTATTTTGTGCGGGATGGGTGATGGAGCCGAGCTGTCTTGCAGCCCTCATGGTGTGGAGCTCAGTTCATCTCACTATTTTCGTATTTCTCAAGAAGGGTTGTTCCTAATATTTCTATTTTAGCGAGGTCAAAAAGAGATCCAATTAGTGGCCTACTGATTTTGCTCGATTACTTTTATTTTTTTACACGATTTTTCACTATCTGCAAAGACTAAACAGAGTATTGCGACTTTGTGCTTGTTTGTAAATAGAGAATGATCCAAAGAGAACCAATTCTAAAACAGTAAATGCTTGGACAACAATCAATCAAATGGAGAGACAAGGAGGTACGACGGATTACAACGGGGGTAAAGGCCTGCGTTAACTGCCCTTCTGTATCTGCAAAGAGAGAGTACTAACAAAGGCAAAAGAGGGGAGGGGGGGGGGCAGCGTTCAAAGCACATCAGCGTGCATAAATACGAAAATGTTTTTATCTATCACGTACTTGACATTTTAAAGCTTTTCATATTTGCTATTAAAAAACCAATGAAATTCACAGAAAAAACCATAGGTTATAGTGGATATATAGTTAGGAATTTGCATTTACAAAACCTTGAAAATTCAATGAAAAAACCATAGGTTATAGGCCATATATAGTTAGGAATTAGCATTTACAAAACCTTATTTTACTCGCATAAAACCATTGAAATTCCATATATAGTTAGCTAACTATAAGCGCTAACTATATATCGCGCACCCGCAATCCACTGCTGATGATGTCACATATTACATCATTCATGACATGGTCAGTGACATCACTGATGACATCACTGATGACATCTCAAATGACATCACTGATGACAACTCAAATGATATCAATGATGACATCTCAAATGACATCACTGATGACAACTCAAATGACATCACTGATGACATCTCATTTGTCATCACTGATCACATCACTCATGTGATAATACAATGAACCTCTTCAGACTCTAATATAACCTTACATACACTCAGTATAAACAGACACTCACAGACTGTCACTCATCCATGGACTTACTCACACACCTAGTCAGTCATGCAAAGAATCAATCACACCTCCATTTCCTCAACTATACAGTTATACACATCTTACTTATTCAAACATATAATAACACATATTTACTCTCTTATATAATCCCTGATACAAGCTCACAGTGATCGATACAGCCACTCACACATTCACTGGCTCTTATGTTCAGTTATTTATATATCTCAACTCTCACATGTATTGTGTTTTACATACGTACTTACTTGCACATGTAGCAATGAGAAATCCATTCACTCACCAACACACCCATGCACAGTCAACCGCTCATATAGCTGTTTCCACATGCACTCTTGAACTCATACTCCTAGTGAATCAACTGCTTACACATCTATGCACAGAGTCACGCACCTCCCAGCCACCCACACACACACTCAGCCTCCCATTCAAATATTTGGGCAACCAATCAATAACCCATATGGCTACTCTTATAGCTACTGATCAACACAAGCAGCAGTTTACACAACAACAAACATACTGATGCACGAATTAAGACAGTTTAGTCACTAACCCATGCACTCAGTGAGACACATTTAATCACTCACTCATACAGTCAGTCATGCACCTACTAAATTCTTCATCCAGACACTTATACATCCACTCATTCTTCAATATGTGAAACATATTTAAACTTTACAGACACATACAATCACTGGATGTTGTGATCAGTGATGTCATCAGTGATGTCATTTGAGATGTCATCAGTGATGTCATCAGTGATGTCACTGACCATGTCATGAATGATGTAATATGTGACATCATCAGCAGTGGATTGCGGGTGCGCGATATATAGTTAGCGCTTATAGTTAGCTAACTATATATGGAATTTCAATGGTTTTATGCGAGTAAAATAAGGTTTTGTAAATGCTAATTCCTAACTATATATGGCCTATAACCTATGGTTTTTTCATTGAATATATATATATATATATATATATATATATATATATATATATATATATAACGCGTTTGTTAACTGACTACCGAGGAGGTCTTTGATGAATAAAAGACTTGGCTGACCTACGCCGTATTGGCTTTGAGTGCTCTCATTTCTCTAAACCCGGGAGCTTTGGGGTTTTTGCGTCTTGCCAATATATATATATATACAAAATGAGTTTTCAGATCCACAATTCCACCAAAAGCATCCAGGCACTCACGAACAGGTTTTGTCAAAAAAGCTTATTTATTAAGCATCCTCATCAACGCGTTTCGGGAGTCACGCTCCCTTGCTCAAGATATATATATATTCACTGAAAAAACCATAGGTTATAGACCATATATAGTTAGGAATTAGCATTTACAAAACCTTGAAAATTCACTGAAAAAACCATGGGTTATAGACCATATATAGTTAGAAATTAGCATTTACAAAACCTTATTTTACTCACACAAAACCATTGAAATTCCATATATAGTTAGTTGCACTAACTATATATCGCGCACCCGCAATCCACTGCTGATGATGTTACATATTACATCATTCATGACACGGACTGCCGGGTGAGAGAAAGTACTTTTAATAAAAACACAAAGGCTCCGGTGTTGGTGTACGGCTTACTTTGTGGAAGATGTTGGGGAATATATATGTATATACATACATGCATACATAGGTAGGCAGTCAAAATATTGAATTGTTAATATCGAAGTACAATAATATCGAAGTAGTAATATCGAAGGTAAGTAATATCGAATGTAAGTAATATCCAAGGTAAGTAACATCGATTTTGTTAATATCTATGTAAGTAATATCGATGTTACTAATATCTATGTTAGTAATATCGATGTTACTAATATCAATGTTAGTAATATCGATGTTACTAATATCGATTTTTATATGATTTTTATGTATATTATTATGTATTTAATATGTATTTTTTTTAAATGTAATTTAAGTAAATTTTGTATTTTAGTACCTTAGCGGGTTGTGGTTTTATAGGGGAATAGGGTGGGAAGTAATTTAATTATACTAAATTAATCAATAATTTATTAGGAATTATAAATTAATTTTTAATTAATAGGTAATGAATTTTTTTTAATGAGTAATTTATCTTAACTAATTGATTAATTGATAATTCTGTTCTGTAGCTGGTTATAGGTTTACAGGGGAATAGTGTGGGAAGTAATTTAATTATAGTAAATTAATTAGTGATTTATTAGGAATTTTAAATTAATTATACATTAATAGGTTATTAATTTTTATTAATTAGTCATTTATTTTTATTATTAGATTAATTGATAATTATGTTCTTTAGCGGGTTATGGGTTTACAGGGGATAGGGTGGGAAGTCATTTAATTATAGTAAATTAATTATTCATTTCTTAAGAATTATAAATTAATTAATAATAATAGGTAATTAATTTGTATTAATTAGTAATTTATTTTAATTAATTGATTAATTGATAAATATTTTCTGTAGCTGGTTATGGGTTTACAGGGGAATAGGGTGGGAAGTAATTTAATTATAGTAAATAAATTAGTAATTTATCAGGAATTATAAATTAATTATTAATTAATAGGTAATTAATTTTTATTAATCAGTAATTTATTTTAATTAATTGATTAATTGATATTTATGTTCTGTAGTGGGTTATGGGTTTATAGGGGAACAGGGTGGGAAGTAATTTAAATGTAATTAAGTAATACTTTTTTATTAATTGTTTTTGGTAAATATAATATTGTTAATTAATAATTGATTGGTAATTAATATTTACTAATTGGCAATTACATTTTATTAATGTATTAATTGATAATTATGTTAAGTGTATTATTTTATTATTGGTGTTTTTTGTGTGCTCATAGGAGAATAGTGTGTCAAGTAATTGTTATGTAATTAAGTAGTTATTACATTTATATTTGTGTATTGGTAATTCATTTATTGGATATTAATTATTAATTGGTAATTATTTTTTAAATACATATTTATTGGGATTTGTAAATAGTTTAGATTTTTTTTTTTTTTTCAGAACAAAGGAGTTTAGATTTATTTAACAAATAATATTTTTAATATTTTAAAATATAAATGTATTTATAAGTATGTTATTTTTAATGTCTACGCTATCCAACACTTTTCCCTACTGTTGCACTCTCTGGAGTGGAATAGTAATTTTTACCCCTACGCTATCCAACACTTTCCCTACTTTTGCACTCTCTGGAGTTGGAATAGTAATTTTTACCCCTACGCTATCCAACACTTTCCCTACTGTTGCACTCTCTGGAGTTGGAATGGTAATTTTTACCCCTACGTTATCCAACACTTTCCTTACTGTTGCACTCTCTGGAGTTGGAATAGTAATTTTTACCTCTACGCTATCCAACGCTTTCCCTACTGTTGCACTCCCTGGAGTTGGAATAGTAATTTTTACCCCTACGCTATCCAACGCTTTCCCTACTGTTTCATTCTCTGGAGTTGGAATAGTAATTTTTACCCCTACGCTATCCAACACTTTGCCTACTGTTGCACTCTCTGGATTTGGAATAGTAATTTTTACTCCTACGCTATCCAACGTTTTCCCTACTTTTCCATTTTATGGAGTGTGAATAGTAAATTTTACCCCTACACTATCCAACACTTTCCCTACTGTTGCACTCTCTGGAGTGTGAATAGTAATTTTTACCCTTACGCTATCCAAAGTTTTCCTTACTGTTGCACTCTCTGGAGTGGGAATAGTAATTCTTATCCTCCCGCTATCCAAAGCTTTCCCTACTGTTGCACTCTCTGGAGTGGGAATAGTAATTTTTACCCCTACGCTATCCCAAGTTTTCCCTACTGTTGCCCTCTCTGGAGTGGGAATAGTCATTTTTACCCCTACGCTATGCAATGCTTTCCCTACTGTTGCACTCTCTGGAGTGGGAATAGTAATTTTTACTTCTAAGCTATCCAACACTTTCCCTACTGTTGCACTCGCTGGAGTGGGAATAGTAATTTTTACTTCTACGCTATCAAACATGTTCCCTACTGTTGCATTCTCTGGAGTGGGAATAGTAATTTTTACCCCTACGCTATCCAAAGCTTTTCCTACTGTTGCACTCTCTGGAGTGGGAATAGTAATTTTTACCCCTACGCTATCCAACGTTTTCCCTACTGTTGCACTCTCTGGAGTGGGAGTAGTACATTTTAACCCTAAGCTATCCAACATTTTCTTTACTGTTTTTTTTTGGGAGTTAGCATAGTATTTTATTTCCTCTGTTATTTAATATTTTTTGTTTTTTTTTACTTAATGTAGTATATAATTAAGTTTAAAAATATTAAAAGTAATTTAATTTTTTTAATTTGTTTTGTATAAGTATTCATTTTTTATTTATGTTATTATTTAACGTTTATAGTTGAATTTGTAATTTATAATATTTTTTATTATTTAGAAGTTATTACAATAGTTATTAAAACTGATTATTAAGTATGTATATATATTATCGGTTATATGTTTTTGTTTAAATTTTTTTATTAAATTATGTACATTACTTATTAATTTTAAATAATATAAAATATGTTTAACTATATTTAATATATTTTAAGTATTTTTAAATTAATTTTACATATTGTTTTTAATAAAAAAACGATATTTTTTTTAAACAATATTTTTGACATCTATATTTTTTTGCGATATTTTTATACTTACCCAGTTGTAGATAGGATGTCGATATTGTTGACATCAAAATTTTTCTTGCAATATTTTTGTATCTCGATATTCTGACTTTCGATATTCTGTCATATTTTCGCATACATATATACATTTATAAATAAATATATATATTTTTCTTCACATATGGATGAAGCCTTTCCGCTTTTTGCCATCTTCTCTTTCTTTATCAGATACTATCTATCTCTTCCCCAACATCTTTACTTCTTTTTTCTTCTTCAATTATTTGTACCTTACCTTACAGATATATGTTTAAGCCACATTTTGATGGCTTGGTCACTTTTCATCACAAATTATTTTTCTATTAAAATGTATATTTCTTTTTCCTCTACTGTTCCATTATGATTTTATTTTCCATTAAAAAGTCTAAACAGTTGTTATTGGATGTTTTGTCTGCCCTGTTTTAAATTTCCTATTAAGTAAAACATTTGCCTTTGCCATATATTCTTTCATGCCTATTCCTATGACAAATTTTCTTAGAGTTGTGTCCTGGAACATCAAAGGTTTATGCAACCCAATTAAAAAGTAGAGAGTACTTACATACTTAGCCAGATTAAGATGCAAGATTGCTTTACTACAGAAGACTCACCTCACAGACACGAACATTAGCTCATTACAGAGGCAGTGGGTGGGACCGTTTTTTTGTTCTTCGGCAAGACAATGTTAGAATGGGGTTGTTATATAATTCCTGAAATCAATTTCTGTGTTGGTTGAGCAGAAGCAGAGAGATGAGGTGTGTAGGTGGCTCTTTTTACATCTTTTAAATAAATATTATTCCATTCCTCATATATATGGCCCGGTTGGTGTGGATGTCAAATTATAGGAACATATTTCAGAGGTTGTACGTTTTTGCTCCAAACCTAATTTCCTAGTGGGAAGGGACTTTATTCAGATTATGGATCCATTAATTATAGAAGCTCCTTAGCTAGATACATTGCTAATAAAATGCAAAAGACATTAAAAAATACTATTCAATCTTTTGGATTAATGGACTCCTGGTGAACCTATAATCCCAATAGCTTGGAATATACCTTCTATTCTCCTGTACACAGTCCATGTCCAGGATAGATTAAATTTTCCTTACAACTCACTTACTATCCTTACTACCAAATGCTGATATAGGATCTGTCTTAATATGAAATTATGCACCAGTTCTGGTAGATATAGAACTATTGCTGGACATTCACAATCAGCTAGATGGGCATTCAATAAGGTTTTATTGAAAAACAAACTTTTTGTAGATAAATGTGGCATATTTTAGAAAAAATATTTTGATATAAACATCTCGGCTGATATTTAATTTCATACAATCTGGGACGCCTTTAAGGATTGAGCCTGAGGTTTGATTATTCATTATGTTGTGAAAAAAAAGAAAAAAGCTATTAAAGAAACCTCTCTCTTACTTTCCTCCATTAAGCAACTCTAGCATGAATATTACACATCAAATAATAATGACAATGTGAAGCTTCTTATGCAGGCCAAATTGGACTTCAATAAAAGATCTACTGAAAATGGATCTGGATTACAATTAAAGATTGATGCCAAGTTTTATGGTGAGCTTAACAAGGGAGGAATGCTACTTGCAAATTATCTTAAAATTACAGCACAAACATCTATGAAAAATTGTTTCACAGATGAATATGATATCAAACATTTCAAAGATGCAGAAATTCAGAAATGTTTTACTAATTAATATCACCAGTTTTGTACGCAAGATCACTCTCCATCAGTTGGATCACTTGATGCCTTTTTCAATTCTCTCGTGCGATATTCTCATCTTTCACATGATTTTTCTTCGCTACACAAATAATTAAATCTCTCTGAGATAAAGATTTCTCTATCCATATTACCCAAAACGAAAGCTCCTGGTCCGGATGGATTTACTGCTGAATTGTACGTATGTTTTTTACACATTTTGCTTTCTCATTTACTTTCTTTATACAAATATTTTCTCTTCAATAATGATGCCCAAGAGGGAGGAGCTACGACACCAACCAAGATGGCCGCTTAGTCTCCCAGCTCCGTTGACCCCCGTCCTCCGCTCGCTTATCCTGTCGAATATCCTGATCTCCTGCCCCGGATTCGTGTGGGTGAACCAGTCTGCATCCCGATGGTTTGATCGCGGAATTTTTCTGATGTTCTGGTGTGAAGTAACGACGAAAATGTTTTGAGGCCTAACTCAGACTGGAAGCCGGAGTATCGATTTCTGGTCTACCCGGGTCCAAAGTGAACAACAACGGACTGCCGAGGGTGGTTGGGTCCGGTCCCTGGAACTTTCGAAAATTTCTCTGAACTACTTTGCAACCATCTGCTGCCTGGTGCTGTACCTGAGGTGAGGCGACGGGTGGTGCGCAGTGCTGCGTCGCGGGGGGCCCCGGGCCGGAGGCCCGGCACTAGCACCGCTGGTGCCCCGGGGTAGGGGTCCCGCCGCGCGTTGCTGCATGTTGCTGGCCCGTCCCTCACGGCCTGTTTCTACTCCGGTGTATCCTGCCCCAGGGAGGGAGCCTCTCCGTGGGGATCGTTATGCCTGTGGCCGAATGGAACCCGGCGGAACGGACTCAATGTGGCCCTTGCTTGCGGATGGTAATGGCGGAAGTTGCAGCGCTTCACGCGATGGTGAGGGCCCAGGTCAATCATTGGCTGTCGGTAACAGATTGAATCATAGGACCGGGAACGAGCCCCGACTTGCTCTTTGAGACCCGGCAGCCGACTTGCCCCCTGTTGGAAGCCCAACTGGTGTGTTTGGACCCGGTGCTGGAAGCTGTGCCTGCCCCCGAAGAAACGGAATTCATTGTGTGTGCTGAGATTGATGACTCTCTTAAGTTCTCGGAAACATCCGTCCTACAGTTATCGGAGCATTTCACTGCTTCCCCCATCCTGGACATTGTTGGCCCACACTTTGATCTGTGTCGGAAAGAGGCGCACCCCCTCCCGAATTGGTCTCCCAATATGGCGGATGGAACGATGCTTGGCTTCGGGGACGGGGAGGGACATCGTTGGTGCAAGCTGTGTGCGTTGGGACCTGCTATTCCTCTCCTTACTGCTGACTCAAGCTCCGGCTGCTCCTGTGTGAACTTTGACTTTCCGGGGATGTGGCTTTTCTTATCCGAGGGACCGGCAACTTTGTTAGACGGGGCCAAGGCTGAGATTGTGGGTTGAATCGTTTACGATGGATCTATTGGTAACGGGATTGCTTCATCAACAGACGGATTCCGGGTTGGGGGGTTTGTGGTTCCCCCCAGGGTATCTTTGTATGGTGGACAACTTTACTTGTGTTGGCTTAGGGGGGCCCCTTTGATAGGACGGGGGGGAGAGACCGGGAGCGCATAGACTATCGCCCTCCTCCGCTTCCACGTTAGGTGGGGTTTCCTTTCTTTCTCTTTTTTCTCTTCTTCTTCTATATTTCGGGTTTGGTTCTCAGGCAACAGGCACACTGCTGGGGGGGGGCCGTAGTCATCTGCAGGGGTGCAGGGTGGGGAGTTGGGGGAGGGGGTCTTTCGTTTTTATTTTTGTTTCTATGGCCTTTTTTCTTTTCTCTTATCTTTCTTTGTCTTTTTCTTTTCTGGGTCAGTGCAGTGGGTTTCCTTTGGTATCAATCCCTGCTTTTTCATCTGTGCCTCAATTTTCGTGGTGTTTTTTGGGTCTTAGGGCAGGTAACTGCAGGCGCGAATTGATTGTAATATTCCTTCACATCCTGACCTCTTGTTTCAGCGCCATTGATTTGATCGCTTACTGTTTATTGTCGATACATCTACTATTCTGCCTGCCATTTTCGCTGCTAGGAAATTGTTCGGCACCTGATCCTTCCATCTTATATTATAAAATGAAAACCTTTTATATCCTGTTTTTTTAATAGTGCTGTTCAGTGGCCATGAGTACACTATCATGGAGATTCTGCTCCCCGAGGTGCTGCATGTGATTAAAATTACTCTCTGTTAATCTAACTGCTTAGCGGACGGCCCCCGGGGTTATAGGCCCATACTTTTATTTGGTTTAAATGTCAGTAAAGGTTTTAAAATAAATAAATAAATAAATGAATAACGATGCCCAAGGTAAGTTTGCTGAAGCAATGTTTCAAAGAATGACAAAGACCTTTCCTTCTGTGCTTATTATAGGCCATTTCCCTCTTGAATTTGGGTTGTAACATTTTTGCGAAAGTGTTAGTCCTCCGACTCTATCAGTTTATTTCACATTTGAACAAACATGGTTTCTAAAGGGATGATATCCGAATTCTAGAGCTCTTTTGGATAGTTTACATCTTGCAGCCATCACTTTAGACACAGAAAAAGCATTTGAGTGTGTTCATTGGTGCTTTATGATGCATGCACTCAAATGGTATGGCTTTGGTCCTGGCATATTAAAATACTTTAACATATTGTATTCTTCTACAACATCAATCTATATTAATGGTAACCAATTTTCTTATTTTCCCTTTACTGAGGCACTAGACAGGGCTGTCCTCTATCCCGTTACTGTTTATGTGTCTTTAGAACTTTTTCTTCATGCAATACGACACTTGTACTCATTTCATGGCTTTGAATATAAAGACACAGAACTCAAATTTAAGGTATTTGCAGACATTGTTCTCTATGTTTTTGAACTGCAAGTATCAATACCTACTTTTTACAGAGCTTTTCACCACTTATTTTAATCTGTCTGGCTACAGATTACATTTTACTAAATCTGAAATCCTCCTATTAATTAAATACTGAAAGAGATGTTTGTAGACACTGGGTCAAAAGGAATTCCAACTCGATTAATTGTCTCGGGATTAAATATTCCGCTTCCATTGCAAAAAAATTATGATGTTGCCAGTTTTCAGTTTATACTTATCCATGTTGCCAATAAAACTCCCTGTAAATAGCATATTGAGGCCATTTCTACGGAATGGACGGAAGGCATGTATATTTTCATCCTCTTTGTGTAAACCTAAAGATTTGGGTGGGGTTAATTTCCAGCAAAAGGCCTCCTCTTTTGTGATAAAACAAATTCGACCAGATGTTCATACTCATATGGAACCATCTATAACTACTTGATGCAAATTGGAAGATTCCTTGATGGCATCATTCTCTTTTCAGTTTTTGGGCAATTTTCCACATCCTCCAAAATCTTTTAAGTCCTCTTTCATAAAATGCTCTATATCATTGATATTTCTGACACCTACCCGACATTCATCGCCACTACAGATAATTAAGGCATAATAAACAAATTAAATATCCAGTTGCATGCTTTATTGGAGAGATTAGGTAGCCGAAGGAATTACTCTGCATGTAGTAAGATCTTGTAAGCGCCCACAGGCGTATTCACTTCCCGTAGAAGAGGGGAGTGATGGATAGCTCCTGCCAAAGGCTTAAGAGCTAAAAGCAACAACAAGGACAAAAGCAGGCAAACCTGCCACATTCC
Source organism: Lissotriton vulgaris (assembly GCF_964263255.1). NCBI lineage: Eukaryota > Metazoa > Chordata > Amphibia > Caudata > Salamandridae > Lissotriton > Lissotriton vulgaris. Next base: position 1,086,786,300 of record NC_141693.1, on the reverse strand, counting down.
TCACAATATATGGAAGGGCTTTGATAGATATCCTTCATGGTCAATCAGTGCAGGGGATTCTGTAAAGCCACTGTATCTTAGACAGAAAGCCACGACCAACCTTGCCATGTTCAAGGTGCGGAAAAGATACACCCACTTAATCCCATCAAAACTCTTCTCATCATCCGAAGAGAGCAGCAGTTTATCGTTCTAATCGTTTGGTACTTACAATAAAACATTGGACTGGACAATAGACACATGATTATGGGAAGAACACTGGCACAAAACCTACCTGAGAGCTATACATCAGACTGGGAAGGACTTTATTAAGGCGGTTTGCCAGGACCTTTGCAAGATTCTATATGTCTACGTTAATGAGCAATATAGGATGGTAGCTCCCACAGTTAATAGGATCCTTATCTATTTTTAGGATAAGGCTGAAAAGCACTCTATTAAACTCTGGCTGTATGACATCATCACCCTTGAGCTCCTTAAAAAGTCTATAAAGTAGCAGTACCATTTACTTTCTGTTAATCTTATAAAAGTCGATTGGAAAACCATTGTCTTCCGGGGTGTTGCTTTTGGGCCTGCTCTTGATAGCCTTGAAGATCTCTTCCTCTGTGATCCCCCCTCAAGGAGCTGCCTACTTTCTTCATATAAGTAGGGCAGGCAAAGATTCTGCATGAAATCTAGTTCAGAGGCAGTAGCAACAGGAAGCTCCACGCTATAAAGTGCAGAGAAGAAACGGGTGAATGTTTCAGTATCTCCACCGCATGTGTGATCAATCTTTGAATCTCACTATTTACCACTAGAATGGCAGACTTTGTGCATAATTGCGCTGCACGAAACCTGCCTGCCTTTTTGCCGTGTTCATAGTGACACCACTTTAGGTGAAGCAGTGCGCATTCCTCTTGCTTCGTAAAATGTGCATTGAGATTGATTTTGCTTGCTCCAACTGGCGTAAAAGAGCAGGTGTGGGATGTCATACAAAAGACTAGGTGAGATCATGTACCTACCACCTTCTCCAATCGAATTTGCCCATCTTGACTCTTTTCCTTGCAGATCACCGAATCACACATGAGCACACTTCTCAAGGTGGCCTTCCCCACTGCCCACAACACCTGAGCAGAGGTCATTGAGGATTCATCTAAAAGGTATTGATGGAGATGGCCCATAAGTTTCTTTTTACTCTCCAGAATATGATATTGTGAGAGATTCAACCTCTAGCACATGGGAGTGAGGGACACTATCCCACGTCTAGCTTAGAACCATAAAGGCATGGTCAGAGCTTCCCTCAGGTTTGATTGTACAGGCACAAAGGAAGAGCAACGAGGTTTGGGCCATTAAAAAGAAGTCTACCAAGAAACAAGTCCCATGAACACTGGAGATAAAAGTATACTCCCTATCTCTAGGGTGTGCTAGATACCACAGATCTCTCAGGCCTTGATCATGCAGCACATCATGCAGGATTTCTCTATTTTAGACATTAGCCCTAGCCATATGCCAGAATGATCTAAATGAGGATCAAGCACTACAGTCCAATCTGTTGCATGCTGATTAGCAGGCTGTCACAGAAACAGGAGAGGCAAAGCGTTTTGGGGGTTAGGTGACTGTGGTGGGTGGGAAGGCAGGCCCTGAGGTCAATCACTGCTATGCATGGCCAAAGGCTGTAAGCAATGGGTTTGACCATCTAGGGTGGGTTGGATGTAGGTCCTGACGAGAAGCCACACCCTGCGGATAATCCTCACTACAGTAGGCCTTATCCAGCAGCTCATCCCTGCTGTGAGAAGTCAGGCTTTATGACCAACCCCAGTGATGCATGGCTGAATTCCATGTGAAGTGGGAGTTAGTTGCTCATCAAGGATGCAGTAAAGGATGTGGCTGGAGGCGATGGCCTTGCACAGTGGATGCTGGCCACCCACAGTGTGATGAGAGAAGGGCCTAGCCAAAGGCCAGGTCCAGCAGCCAATTCCCATTGCACATGGCCAAAGGCTGGGTGAGGCAGGAGTTGAACACTCACAGATGGCTGAACACAGTGCAGAGAAAGGGGGAGTGAAGGTGCGCCCCAATGCTTTTAACAATAGTAGCAATATATATAAGTCTGTAGCTCATCCACTGGTGCTCAGGTACTATTTCCACTGTCACGTCGCAAAACAAAGTGAAGAATAATTGGACACAGTGCAGACATGGGCAGAGGGAGATAGCTACTCATGATGAGTTGGTCAAGGGCATAGCCTGCAGGGCCTGAGCAGGGGCAAAAAACTGGAGGGAGTTGGCAGCCTCTAGAAGATTGGATGAAGGGCTTAGCTAGGGCTCGGACCCAACTGCACATATCTGAAATTCACACACCAAATGCAATGATTATTCCCTTACATTGCACCAATAAACAATAACACTAAAGAGCAAAATGTAATTAGACAACAACACATAAATAATCCATTAAATGATGGTATATTCACAGGGATCTCTGTCAAAGTACGAAGGGTAACGTGATATGTTATCTCATCTCTAAGATGATATACAACATTTGTAATTGTATCAGTTTCAATAAGACTGGGGCCATGAGCATTTCATTTGGGGTGGGAGTTATCACGAGTTGCATGACTGTTGTTAGTTACAGATTGTGGTCTTAACCATTACTTGCAAATTTCAGTGATTTTCGGTTTTAATTTGTAACTACACTTTAACTTCATATTTTTCCGTGAATATCTGAGGATTTATTTTTAATATATTATGGTGTTATAGCTGCATCAATGGTAACATGCCTTTAACTTTTATTAATTTTAGTGAATATTTATACAGACACAATGTACTTGCATGAAGACAATGCCTTTGTAACTCAGATAACACAATCTTAAGCTCTAAATCTAACTGATAAAGGCATGGTTTTAATATTACAATATCCAACTCCTACGCTTTTCCATTTCTGTATGCCTTTTCATAATTTCTTTTCATTTGAAAAAACAGAGAAACGAAGTCACTTTTCTTTTGTTTCCCTTTGGTAAATATGAGATGGTACAGTTTCTCCCTGGAGCTGAATCTCTCCTTTACCACTTCACCCTTTCACACACTGAATGCTCTGCAAAGGTTTCAAATGCATCAGCGTCTAGATTAGCAGAACAAAATGTGATGTGGGGTGGAAAATTACCATCATTATTATACCTAATGCCATGTTCAGTTTAATACATCAAATCCACATGTGGGACTCTTTATCAAATCTTCCTGTAAAGGCTATCATTTACAGTGTTTCAAGATATGCTTTAAATGTTTGAGTGTGAGTACACTGCATGGATGTTCAGATACAAAAATATTTCCAATTCTCAACAGAAAGAGGGCAGATATATAATAAAGGATTGTGGCATGGTAACTTGAGAAAACATAACAAACTAAACCACTTCCTTCCTGCCTTATTTCCTTTCAATCATGAATCACTTTATGGCCCGGATTACAAAGAAAACTATCTGGAAGACCTGCTCTGACTTTCACCTGAAGGAATACGTTTTATGAACTGAATATTTTCTTTTCACATATATTTATTGACATCCTGTCTCAAAACACAACATATAAAACAATTAATCCCCCAACCAAAATCCCCTGCATCTTTTAGCATGTTTGTCTGTCACTGACATACATTTTAAAAGTTAAATCATAGCATTTGATTATAATGCCCAGTGAATAGACAAATATGTTAAATGAGATTGTGAAGATTCATGAAACACTCAACATTTAAACTTCTGTCAATATGGAGTCACTATTTTTCAATTTGATATATTCCGTTTTAATCTTTTGTTTTGATCCTTGTTAAGACTGAGCCATCTGATCTTCTCCGTATGATCTTGTGACACTGTGCTGATACAGTGCTAAAAGTACGCCAGCAGGCCAGGCAGTTTTCTGTGGCACAATATCTTTCATTCAAGGACTTCTGGTTGTTTGCTGTCATAAACTGGCCCATTCTCTTGCTACTTTTGGGTCAAATTACACCATAATCCTTGTGTTGTTTGTTTCCAAGGAGGTATTGAATGTGCTCTCTGATTATCCTTCATTCCTTTGACCTTTGCAGGGAAAATGAGGTTTAATATGTGAAAATAAGTTACTAAGATTATAGAACCAGGTTGCGTTTTTGATTAAGGATTTAGGATGTCAATTATTAGTAGACTGAGGGTGTAAATATAGTCCCTGCCCAAGGATTGAATCTACTGACCTGCTGATCTAGATAAGACTTAGGAGCCTAATTCAAAATCTGCAGTATGTAAAGTAATACACCAGTAGTTCTATTTACTTGTTACAAAATGCAAACCTAAAACCCATAGATAGATATCTACATTTATCCATCTTTTCTTTATGGAAATCTCTGGCCCAGTGAAAGACATCTCCGCACATGTGCATGGGTGGCGATAAGGCAAAATTAAAAATGGGTTTAGGCAGTAAAATGCTTTTACAGAACACACACACAAATGTGAAAGCCCACTGCAGATCACAAAATACACTTGTAAATGGACTACAGATGTCATGGTGCCAAAATAATTTCAACTGTAGTCCAGCCCGGTCTTGGAGTAAGTCAATCATTACACTTGGCTAACTACTTCTGCTGTAATGCAGCACTGTAAAAATCATTAAAGGCAGGGTATTAAACAGTCTCATGTTAGGAATTGATGTTAAATTAATTAATCTAAATTTAAATTATGTAGACAGCTTTAATTAAATATACAACTTTGAACCACGTTTACTACAAATTGAACAAACATGGAAGTGTTATTAAGGTGGAGAATTCTATTTTTAAATTATTATATAGTTAATATCTATAAAGTAAACTCAAATTATTTTATTATTTTATAATTGAATAAAAATGTAATTTGAGGAGGTACTGTGATGTAACTATTTGATTAATTCCTGTATAATATGAGTATTTATCTCTCCTACTGGTGGTCACCAGTAGGTAGTTATAGTTAGGACCTAATTTCCTCAGGAAGAGCTATTTTTGTTTGACTAATAATGTTTGTGCCATTTGATGAACCTTTATGTAATTTTCATAACTAGTGTGCCAGTCAATTCAGTTTTGGGGTAATTTGTCAAGCGGGAGCTGAGAGAAAAGGGGGGTCCCAAAACATGTTTTCTTCATGCAATTACACAGTGAGACGACTACAGCCTGAATTGCTGAATGGAATTAAACAAATTTGGCAGAAAGCTAGATCTTGATCCAGTGGCCTGAGAAAGCAGAAATTCCACCCAATACTGCCATCACGGCCCGCAACCTGGGAGTGACTTTTGATAGAAATCTGTCCTTTAAACAGCAGGCACTGAAAGTGGCAGGTACGTGCTTTGGTGTTATAAAGAGTCTGAGAAAGTTCTTCGATCTCCTTCCCTTGGAAGCCAGGAAAACAGTGGTGGTCGCACTGGTTACATCTCATCTAGATTACTGTAACGGACTATACGCAGGCACCAATAAGGAGGTCACCCACAGGCTCCAAATGGTCCAGAATTCGGCGGCTAAACTCATATTAAAGTGGCCCAGAAGATCATCAGCGACAGAAGCCCTTAAAACTCTACACTGGCTACCTATTATTAAAAGAATTCTATTCAAAATATTGCTCATCACCTTCAGAGCATTTCATCAACGTGGACCACTGTATCTGCGGAAAAAATTCACCAGATATCATCCAACTCGAATTCTCCGCTCGTCCAATGCCAATCTTCTGGCAGTTCAACCATTCAGGCTTAAGACTCGTGGAGGCAAGTCCTTTGCGGTATTAGGTGCAAAAGCATGGAACACCCTTCCTCCCCGCATAAGAGCGCTGGACAGAGAAACTGAATTCAGGAAACAACTAAAAACCTGGATCTTTACCCTTCCGGACACTACTGCCAGATCCCTAGTGTAAGATTTCTATCTTATCAGCTACACAAGTGGGCGCCAAGATGCTCTTTGGAGCGATAGTTGCGCGGTACAAATAAATCCTTACATTACATTACAAAAGTGCTTTTTCCAATTTGGTGTAAATCAGTATAGTCGTTTTTAAGTAATTTAAAAAATAAAAGATGTATGCATGTAAAGGGACAGTGAGGGCCCACGGATCTGACAGATCTCATGCTGAGATCTGATTGGCTGTCACCACTTAACTCAGGAAGCGGTCCGAGTCCCAAGACATATGAAAAAATAAATACAATATGGCAGGAAGGAATACCCTTTCCCCTGGTCTGGTAGTCGGGCTGCACAGGGACCCCATCTGGGGGCCAAACCTGTTTTTAAAAAAACATTAAGTAATGAATTTGCAGGAGACCGGTGGATCCGAAGCAACATTTAAAAAAATAAACTGGGTGGTCTCCTGTGCTTGTTTTTTTTTTTGCCTTACGTGGGACAGGTCCCAGGGGCTAATATGTAATAATATGGGGAAGGGGGCACATACAGCCCCACTTCACATGTTTCTTTTGGCCCCAGGGACCCCATCCTCAGGAGCCCAGCCTTAATAAATGTAGGAGGGGGCATGCAACCCCATAATCAGCTGATTTAGGCCCTAAATACCCCACCCCCCATAACCCAGCAAATGTTAAACAGGGGATGGGGCATGCAGCCCCCTCTCTGGGTCAATTTTGGCCCAAGGAACCCATCCTCTGGGGACTGTCCCTAATTAGAAAAGAGAAGGGAGTCACAGGCCCCACTTAAGAACGACTAATGGCTCAGATAACCTCATCCCCCAGGGCCAGCTCCTGCCATGTCCCACTCCCTGGACAGAGTAGTTCCCTGCCTGCACTGGTGGGGGCAGAAAAAAACCTATGCTTGCTCTCACTTGGCAGGAGCAATATGAAAGTTGGTCGTTGAGGTATGCTGGTTCAGCGTTGTATAGGGCTTTGTGTGCGTGGATGAGGAGTTTGAAGGTGATCCTTTTGTTGATGGGGAGCCAGTGCAGGCCTCTCAGGTGAGATGTGATGTAGCTGTGTCGGGGGAGGTCCAGGATCAGTAGTGCCGAGGCATTCTGGATGCGTTGCAGCCGTCTCAGGAGCTTGGTTGTTGTTCCTGCATAGAGGGCATTCCCGTAGTCCAGTCTGATGGTGACGAGGGCCTGGGTGATGGTTTTTCTGTGTCGGAGGGGATCCATTTGAAGATCCTGCGGAGCATTCGGAGGGTGTTAAAGCAGAACGCGGAGACGGCATTGACTTGCTTGGTAATGGAGAGGGCAGAGGATGATCCACAGGTTGCATGCGTGGTCAGTGGGTTCTAGGGCTGTTCCTAGCAATGTTGGCCACCAGGAGTCTTCCCAGGCTGATGGGGTGGGGCCGAGGATGAGGACCTTTGTCTTGTCTGAATTCAGCTTGAGCCTGCTGTCCTTCATCCATTCGGCGACGGCCTTCAATCCTCTGTGGAGGTTGGCTGTGAGGGCAATGATCAGTTGGGTGTCGTCAGCGTAGGAGATGATGTTGAGGTTATGTTGTCCTGCGACGTGGGCGAGTGGCGCCATGTAGATATATAACAGCGTTGGGCTGAGGGAGGATCCCTGTGGGACGCCACAGATGATCTCGTGATCTTGGAGCGGAAGGGTGGGAGGCGGATGCTCTGGGTTCTGCCGGAGAGGAAGGATGTGGTCCAGGCCAGGGCCTTCTCTTGGATTCCGGTGTAATGGAGGCGTGCTGTTAGGGTGTGGTGGCAGACTGTGTCGAAGCTGCTGATAGGTCCAGAAGGATGAGGGTGCCTGTTTCTCCTTTGTCCATCAGGATTCTGATGTTGTCTGTGGCGGCGATGAGGGCGATCTCGGTGCTGTGGTTGCTGAGGAAGCCGGACTGGGATGGGTCCAAGATGTTGTCTTTGAGGTAGCGGGTCAGCTGTCTGTTGACAATCTTCTCCGTGACTTTCGCCGGGAAAGGGAGCAGGGAGATGGGCCGGAAGTTCTTGAGGCCTTGGGGTCCGCTTTGGGTTTCTTCAGTAAGGCGTTTATCTCTGTCTCGAAGGAGGTGTTGATTATTTTCCGGAGATGGGGTGCGATGGCTGTGCTGACTTTGTTGAAAACGTGGTGAGGGCATGGGTCGGATGGGGATCCGGAGTGGATGGAGTTCATGGTCTGGATGGTGTCTTTGTCGCTGACATTGGTACAGGTGGTCAGGCGACTGGTGTGGGTGGGGGACGTTGGGGTGGTGGTCTCGGCGGTGGGTGTGACGGTGTCGGAATTGAAGCTGTCGTGGATGTTGGTGATCTTGTGGTGAAAGAAGGTGGCCGGAGAGTTGCACAGGTCTTGTGATGGTGGGATGTCGTTGGTGTTGGAGCTGGGATTGGAGAGTTCTTCCACGATGCTGAAGAGTTCTTTGGTGTTTAGTGCGCTGTTGTCTAGGCGGTCCTTGAAGGTGGTCCTTTTGACGGTCCTGATGAGTTGGTGGTGTCTGCGGGTGGCGTTCTTGTGGGCTGTGTAGCTGTCTGGAGTTCGGTTGTGGAGCCATTTCTTCTCCAGCTTCCGAAAGGTGCGCTTGGACGTCCGGAGGTTTTCTGTGAACCATGTGGCTGGTAGCGGAGGTCTTGAGTGGGGCCAGGGTGTTGGCGCAGTCGTTGATCCACTGTTTAAGGTTGATGGCAGCAGTGTCGGGGTTGGTGGGGTCCGCGGGTGGTCTCAGGGCGAGGGTGGTGGTCAGTTGGTCCTTGGTGACCTTGCCCTATCAGCGGCGTGGCAACTGTTGGGTGCGGTGGTGTGTGGTGGGTTTCTTGAAGGTGAAGTGGATGCATCTGTGGTCGGTCCAGTGGAGTTCGGAGTTGTGGTTTGTAGGAGACGTGGGGGCTTGCGGAGAAGATGGGGTCCAGTGTGTGTCTAGCGGCGTGGGTGGGTGTCGTCACGAGCTGTTTGAGTCCCCGGTCCAGGCGCAGACGGGCGCAGACAAGCTTACCTTTGGCACGCCTTCGGCGCGCAATTGGCACGCCCGCTGCGCTTCCTGTCGGTGGTCGCCATTTGAGGCGGGGGCGGAGGCGGGAGCGGGGCGGCGAGTGGGTGTAGCCGCCGGGAAGCGGGTGGAAATAAATAGTGGTACAGAAGGCAAGAGAGGGTGGTGGGGGGGTGCGGAGGGCTGTGACGGAAAAAAGTATAGGAAGAAACGATGTGGCAGAACAACAGTACCAAAATTACAGGCAACAAGCAGTGAAAAACAACAGCCCGCGAATAGAGCGCTCGCGAGGCTCAGGGGCTCAGGGGGCTCGAACTCTGCAGGAGGCTGCGGCAAGGCGAGCGCGATCAGCAGGAGAAGATGCGGCAAGGGAGTGACTCGGCCCTTGGGCAAGGTCGATCTGTTTCCCTGTCCTCAGTGATGTGGGCAGAGAAACAGATCTCAATATTGGTCCCGCCCACAGGGAGTGGCATTTGTATATGCTCCCTATAGGCAGGAGCAATGCCAGCAATGTGCTGGACCCAGGGGATGAGGTCCCAGGGGCCAAAATCATCCTGGGGAGTGTGGGAAATGTGCCACCCTTCCCACCAAATGTGCTGGACCCTAGGGGATGGGGTCCCGGGGCCAAAATTAGCCTGGGTGGGGCTGTATGACCCCTTTACAATATGCCTGGCCTTGAGAGATGGGTTTCCCAGAGCTGAAATTGGCCTGGGGAGGTGGAGTGCATGTTCCCCTCCCTCATAAATATAATGGTGTGTCCCAGGGAATAGGGTCCCAGGGGCCAAATGTGGCCCAGGAAGGGGTTGCGGGTTGGCTACCTTTTGGGGGTTGACCACACTTACTAGCCACAGGACAGGCCTTGTGGCCAAAACCCCTGCTGTGGACATTCAAAGTCTGTGCATGGTATGGTATTTGGTTTGTGCGGGGTTAGTTGCAGGGTCTAGCCACAAGCTAGGCCCGCAGCCAATCCCCTGCTATGCATGACTGAAGGGCATGTGCTGCAGGAGTTGGCTTAGCATATGGTAAATAAATATTACTCGATGTTAAAAAGTAAAGCCTAGTCATTCACAGAAAAAAACACAAGGTTACAGGGACTTTATAGTTAGGATATAGCATTTTAAAAAAACATAGCAATTTACTGAAAAAGTAAAGTCGGGGGTTACAGGTACATTATAGTTAGGAAATAGAATTAATAAAACCTTATAGATTCACTCAAAAACCAAATGTTACAGGGACGATATAGTTAGGTTCAGATTCAAACAAAACTAAACTATAAAAATTCAGCACTTATAGTCAGATTTATCTCAAGTAACTATAAATTATACCCTAACGTAACTATACCTCTCACCAACGCAATACACTGCAAATTATTCCCCATAATATATCACTCATGACATCTTCTATGACATCATTAATAATATCAGTGCAACATTGGGTATAAAATTATTGATGAGAAAACTGTGCATGTTGGGTGTGGGAGTTATGTTTACCTTATGGAACGATTTCATTCTTTGTTGAATTTAAAGCTATTTTTTAATGCAAACTCGATCCTCATGTCCATTTTGGATGCAGGTTGCATTTTTTGGTAAGGCAATTGTGCTAAATACTATGTTATGCTCCTTGTGCACTTCCACATACTACTAACTGTAATTTCATGGTTACCATTCTCAGTCGCTGGGCAGGTCCCAGCACAGGTGTCTACCTGGGTCACGATGACCTAGCTGCCAGGTACATTTAACAGAGCTTTATTTTAAGTCCTGCACCAGGTACTTTACTACTGCCTCCGATGAAGCTCTGATTCCCTGGATCCAAGCAATATGCATACACTGTAGGAATACTAGACATGCTGGTCTGTCCCAGCATTTACACAAATAACAATTTAAATACCACTATTTTGTTTTACTTCTTTTATAGCACTACCCAGCCCAATACAGGTTGCCAGAGCATGTTCCATCACCGGTACACATTATACACTGACAATAAATCCTATATGTGTAAATCAAAGTGTAGGATGTGTTACATACGACAGTGAGGGCTCCAAGGTGTTGGAGCCCCATGTCTTCAAGCTTACTATGCTATACTAGAAGGATTACAATTTATGAACCTCAATTTAAAAAAAAAGAATCTCTTTGTTAAAAGCAGTAACTCATTTACCCATCTAATACATCTATCTAAACCTACAACAACCAAGTGTGCATTGTCTATTTAAAGGAGGATGATGAAGCTTCCACAACACCTAATTAGTCAGTTGTGTTTGAATTTTTCACTTTCCCGCCAGGGGAGAAAGGGTCAATGCCAACATACTGACCTGTAATTTTTGCCATCAACAGTTTAGCATGGGCTCTGTGAACCAATATTCATATGGAACATCAGGCATGTAAAAGCATATGTGGGCAATGCATCAGAGATACTTTGCCTTTGCAGCGCACCAACGCATCAATATCTGGCGCTGGATCATCTCTTGAGTCAATTCTCCTTTTGAAGTCCTCCAGCAGCATATCCCTAGTTTCCCTGAATATTAATGCATGGTTACATAATGCAGCCAATGCTCAGAAATTGTGGTGACTGGAGAAACAACCATTTGCAATGCAATCTGTCTCGCCTTTTGGATCTTAGAAGTTTTCAGCCATTCACCACATATATGATATCTTACGAACAGCGTACTTATTTTTTAAAATATGCATTGAACTGCTGCTGCATTGGGCGGCCTATGTGAGCCGAAGAGGTATAAGTGCTTCTCACATTGTCAGGTGACATATTCTGATATGCTGGACTCAGCTAAGTACTGAGCGCTTTGCATTACATGAACCACCCTGGTGCCACCATGCTCATAGTCACCAAGCGGGGTGCTCCTCAAGCTTCCTTGAGTACGGGTGTGAGGTGCGTTTGGATTGTGAAAAGCAACACTGGTCGAAATATGTCAATCTTGAGCTTGTTTGCATTGGAATGTGTACTAGAACCTGACAACACAATAGGACAGAAGCCTCAGGTCTTACTGTGAAACTTGTTTGTACTGAATGGGAAGTGAATGGGTATTACTTTCAAGAGGTGGAAGTGGTAGAAGAAGAAGAAAAAAAAAGGTATCTTTAAAAGTGCCTGTATAAACTTAGGTGGTAAAGTAGGAGTGAAACAACAAAGGCAAATCGGAAGACCGTATAAAGCCAATAATTTAAGAGCAGGCAGTAAATGATGGAGCTAGCAAGGTTTATCTACTGTAACATTCCATGCTGCAGGCCCTTAGCATAGTTGTCATTTAATCTTGGAGAAATAAATATTTGACTTGATAGCACAGACAGCAGGACTTTGGCCAGAGAGGGTTCACTTAACTAGTTCTGGTGGGATTCAGGCTTCGTGTCCACTTAATATCTAACCTGTCTGCAGAGGAGATCATGTTCAAAGTGGAAAAAGTAGGAGAGTATCAATGCCCATTCAGACTTTGGCATCTCCTTGGAGAAAACAGTTGCACTGGTTGGTTAGGGGGGTTTGATCACCATGTCATCTTTTCCTACAGTTAAGGACTAGGTGCACATCGAATGCCCATTACATGCTTGGCCTCCTTAAACATAGTGCACTTTACATGTCAATTTGAACTCAGCACCTGTCTGTCTTTGCAACTAGAGTACGCCACAGTCAGGGCTACCAGAATGCTCCATGGTCAAGTAGCAGCACTTCCCAGCGGTAAGATTTCTTATCATAATCACTTTTATGAACTGCTTTAGTTGAATTGGGTCAAACAAATCAAACAACAACTGTAAATGTCAGAGTGCATTTAACTGTGAAATGAAAACCCTGTACTAGAAATGTTGGTGTTTAGCACATGTGTTTTGATTTCAGTTGCTTACTTTAATCAGCATGAATGAAATGGGCCCATTTTTGTTATCTATCCAGAACATAAATTAAATGTAGACGAGGGCCCCCATTACAAGCTCACTGTTACCACCTATTTAGAGCAAGTGCTAAATGGTTGGAGGGGCTATTTCCTTTGCTTGTGAGGGGTTGGATGGGTAGTTCTCATTTTAGTTCAGCTGGATAAATCTTCTTTTACTGCACCCCAGGTGGACTGAATAATTCTAAATCCGGACACCTGGGTCACCTATAGTTGCCTGAAGCAGTTTCCTCTGGTAAATATCACTTCCAGTACCACGAGATGGAGCCCTCTGTGGTAAACTTCGCTCCCTAGGACTTGTTTCACAGTTCTTTTGTGTTCTTTGCTAGACTATAACGTTGCGCCATACATAATAAGAATCTGATCCACAATTAGGTTACGTTTGGCAAATGATTTGCTTTCTCACTAATGGCTTGATGGCTTTGCCATCAGAAAGGGGACCAGGGCGGGTGGCAGGCATACGTCTAAGTTCATTTTAAAAAACTATAACTTTTAGTAAATACCTCTCACTGCAGTAATTTAATGTGATGTACTAAGGTGAAACGTTTCCTTGCGTTAAACACACGCATTTTAATTTTCTGGGGACTATATCTGATTTTTGCATATTGTTTGCTGCATGATTAACATTCAGAACATTGTCAAGGCTCGGCTTGTGCAGTCTCTTGGAGCCAAGCCAGATCCTTGGCTCGGCTCTCTCCTTGTTATTTTGTTGAATCAGTCACCTCAAGTTAGGAATGTAGACAATGTTAATGCATGTGAAAGTACAACAGAATGCGCAATTGACAAATAAAAGCTAATTAAAGCAGTCCACACTCTCGGCCCTATGAGAAGACACACCATCCACAAGTTGGAAAATCATACTTGGACCAAACAGCACGGAGGTGAACAAAGGAGAAACAAATGGCAAAACTGTTACCGTGATCAGCCTCTGACCACCCACCTCCCCTTCCCCACTCCGTGTGAAAGACTGTATGACAGCGCCTGGTTTAAAGCACAGAGCTGTACAATGAGCAGCTGCCCCACAAAAGCGTTGACATTTTGGAGAAAGCCTGCTAAAGTAATTTACCCCAGAAGCGGCTCATGTTCTGTCTCAGACCAAGAGCTTCCTCATTTTTCAGAAAGCACGAGTTTTCATTACTAAACAATTGAGAGGGAAAGGGGGGGGCAAGCCACAACGACAACGATTTTGTGTGTTCAAAAGGCCGCTTTATTGAACAGGGGCATATCACAACTTTATTAACACTTGCATTTTGCCGTACACAACTAAAACCTCTCTAGACATCAAAATACCTGACCTCCTTTGTCTCTCCCCCCACCCCTACAATCCCCACATCATAAACTCCCCCCCTGCAACAATATCAAACATTAACTTTTAATAACAATAATATTATACAATCTTAAAATATAGCATTTATAAATCCTAACCTCCCATGACCTAAAATCCTTCCTCCCTTTATGCAACAGTAATTAACGAACCTTTAATGTAAACTTCCTGCCTATTTAACATTTGCCTGCTCCTGTTCACAAATCCCCCAAACTTAACAAGAAGCTACAAAACTCCAGCCAATTTTCAAATAACCCCGCAAGCGCCTGTTCCAAGAGACAGATCTACAACATCTCCAAACCTCTATGAACCTGTTCCAATAAAACCCCCAACAGAAAAAACCCTGCCCTAACTGCCTCTCACAAAATCTCCCAATACCAGGGAGGGAGGGCGGGGACAACAATCCTCAACTACAGTACTCCCAGCCACCAGGTCACCAAACCTAAATTGGTGGCCGGGAAAGCGCTTGGGCTACTATTATGAAATTGGGCTGTCTTTGGGCTAGTCCCAAAGCAGCCCAAACGGCCTCAAAATGGCCTCATGCTGGCCCCATCTCCTCCCAATCTGCCCAGGGGCAGACCTCACGGTGCTCGGCTGCCACCAAACCCCCGTGGGCCATTCAGAAGCAGCTCCCTGTAGATAAATAAATACACTTTCTTTGGTTGTAATGTGGTGCGCCACCTGATGCTCACGGTGAGGGGGCTTCTTTCTCGGCACACTTTTCCAAGCCACTTTGAGCCGAGGGAGTACACCTGACAAAGCTGTGTGCTTCGCGTATTAGTGTAATGCTTGCAGTTGCATTGTGTGCGTTGTGTGCGTGCATGATTATGCGTGTGTTGGATGTGTTTGTGTGTGTTTTTCTGCATGCCTGCTTGTTTACTGTATGCACCTTTTGTGTTTGAGCGTGTGTGTTTTATGTATGTGTAGTAGTGTGTCTGTGTAAGTTTTGGATTTTACTATGTTGGGCTCAAGTTTGTCAGTGGATATGTTTATGCCTTCTGATTGTGAGCTTGTGTACAGGTGTGCACCTGTTGCGTCTGTTTGAACAAGTGTGATGTTTACCAATGGGTACGAAGGCGGCACCTAAAGAATGTGAGTTCCGACATCACCAGAAGGCAAGAATCTTCAGCCTTTTCTTAAATAAAATAAAAAAAAGAGGTTCACCTCGTATGGCGGGAACGGCCACCTATGTACGTATCAAGGACGTGTTAAGTGGAGAAGCGCACACAAGCATCTCATAGATGTGAACAATACGTTTCTGTGGCACGCGCGCACGCCACACACACATTACCCTGCCCCATTTAAATCAAACAGTTTGGATGTTATTTTAAGATTGCCCCCAAATAGTGTGGAAAATTGCAAAGAGCCTAAAAAAATATGTTTTACCACAAGTTTTCAGCAAGTCTTTCCCCGTATATTTATACCTAAATTTCCTTTGGCTGACCGTGAGTGCCAGGAGATGAAAAAATTGGTGGGGGCACCCAACTATTTTTGAGCATCAAATGTGTGCAATCTCATTGCACAAAACAAATGCAGCAGTTATTTTTCTTTTTTGCACGGATAGAGCCCTCCAGCAAATGACTACTGGGAAGTGAGACATAAAGCAAAACTTTGGGGCAGAATGAGGGAATATTTAGGAATTCGATTTTTTTATTTGGAGTAATATATGCTGAACTGGCCATTTCTCTGGGACAGATTTAAAATGTTGCATTTAACCATATTTACTTCAGCCCTCGCTGGTCCCTTCAACATTGGTGAACATCCAATGTTTTGGGTCTACAGATGTTGGATTCTACAGATTCCACATCCTGACACCCTGCACGCACAGCGGCATGAGCCTGACGGCACGCTCTTCGCAGTGTCCCCTTCAAGTGCTGTTTATTAGCAGTGAGTGTAGCAGAGCACACTATTATTAATCCAAGGCCCCGTAAGCAATGGTCCAGCTGCTCGCAGGCCGCGGCTGCCAAAGTTGGTTGACAGTGCAGCTGATTGTGAGTGGAGAAGAGGAATGTCAGACCCAAACAAGCATTGGCAATGCAATAGGACTCGCATTTAAGCAAAACCTATTGCATTAGAAACGGGAGTGCGGGCGGGCGCGAGCAGGCACAAGCATGACTGGGAATGCTTGGGGGGGCAGGGGGCCCCAAGTAGTGACGGCTGTGGGAGGGGGTAGGAAGGGACATGAAGAAAGTAGTCTGTGCAGTGAAGGGGCCAGCAGCCATGGAAGGATGCAAATGACTGACATGGCTGTCTTGGGGAGGGACTAATAAGCCTAAAAACCAATCGGAAGGCAGCATTTATAACCTATGCCAATAAAGAAGATGGTCTGGAGAGTGGGTGGAGCTTCCACGAAGTTTCCACACTATAGTGTATATTGCTCATTCGCGCTGCAATGCTAGGCGAGACCTAAACATTGTGTTATAAGGCAAGAAACCAATGGTGGAGCACAGGTGGAAGATGTAGAATGTGTTATGGCCGAGATACCCGCCACCCCCTCTCAACACAATCCCCAAAAGGAGTGAAACCGGAAACAGTTCTTGAAGTTTTTGGAAGTGGGATGGAGTGACCATCCCGGCCGTATTTATTAAAACAAAATTAAAACATTAAACGTTTCATGTTATGTACAATTTCATTACCATATTGCGATGTTTGGCTAACCTTAACAGATTCTCTAATACAGAGGTTCTCCTAGCCGAACTAGCAACCTACAAAACATTTCTTGACATATTGAAATTGTACAACCTAACGTTTAAGGGCCAACGGCAAGGTCATAACCGGTGTCAAGATCCCTAACCAGACTTACCCCTCCCACTTGGGATGGGCGACAGCACGGAGGCGTACCTCAAGTGCAACTACTACCAATTTCCCTTGACTTGACGGGGGCACCTAAAACTCGACGCCAGTTAAAGGTCGTTCGAATACTCGTGTGAGGTATCTAGAAGGTATCGTGGCCCTTATCCCAACCCCACACAACTTACCGCATCTGCCGTCGCAGATGTCACTGGCCCCGGGAAATTCCCCAGGAGGGGGCTGTAACCCCTCCTACAAAGGAAGGGGCCTTGACCGCCTTTCCTTTACTTCCGGCGACCCATCCTTAGAAGGGACCGCCTCCCCATTGAGGGGCCAATGGCCACCTCTCCCGAGCGCTCCCATCCGTGTTGGGTGACGCCCACTCATAGGGATCTACTAATTAGTGCTCACCGATCATGACCTTACCGCCTACCAAAATAAATACGACAGTGCAAATTACCTAAGAATACCTTGGCCACTATGACCGAAAGAGCATACATCAAAATTCAACACTAAACTGAATATCTTTAATGGCAAACGTACTCAAAAACGACCATTCTTTATTAACTCAAAATCAACATGGCACTACAACCTGTAAAAACAAAACAAAATTAATCAACTTTATTATACACAACTGGCTGTCTTCAGGGGCTGGTGGGTGGGTCAAAATTGGCTCTTCGTTCTGTCCCGAGCTCACGTGCAGCGAGGAGGTGCAGCTTCAGAGCACAAGAACAAGAGGATGTCTTCTGGTCTTGCGTCCCTTTTTATCCGTCTTCAGGGCGGGCGTATACCCGCCCCTGCCTGCCCCTGAGGGCGTGGCTGGCTGCGTCGGTGTCTAGGCCAGCCCACTCTAGGGCGGGAACGAGCGCGCCCCAGCTACGCCGCTTCGGGCATACCAGCTGAGACGCGCCTCCCGCCCGAAATGGCTTCCCGGGGGGATCGAGGCACTCAGCCATAAGTTCGGGGGGACCGATTCGGTCGCCCCTTTCCATATGGCCGAGATACCCGCCACCCCCTCTCAACACAATCCCCAAAAGGAGTGAAACCGGAAACAGTTCTTGAAGTTTTTGGAAGTGGGATGGAGTGACCATCCCGGCCGTATTTATTAAAACAAAATTAAAACATTAAACGTTTCATGTTATGTACAATTTCATTACCATATTGCGATGTTTGGCTAACCTTAACAGATTCTCTAATACAGAGGTTCTCCTAGCCGAACTAGCAACCTACAAAACATTTCTTGACATATTGAAATTGTACAACCTAACGTTTAAGGGCCAACGGCAAGGTCATAACCGGTGTCAAGATCCCTAACCAGACTTACCCCTCCCACTTGGGATGGGCGACAGCACGGAGGCGTACCTCAAGTGCAACTACTACCAATTTCCCTTGACTTGACGGGGGCACCTAAAACTCGACGCCAGTTAAAGGTCGTTCGAATACTCGTGTGAGGTATCTAGAAGGTATTGTGGCCCTTATCCCAACCCCACACAACTTACCGCATCTGCCGTCGCAGATGTCACTGGCCCCGGGAAATTCCCCAGGAGGGGGCTGTAACCCCTCCTACAAAGGAAGGGGCCTTGACCGCCTTTCCTTTACTTCCGGCGACCCATCCTTAGAAGGGACCGCCTCCCCATTGAGGGGCCAATGGCCACCTCTCCCGAGCGCTCCCATCCGTGTTGGGTGACGCCCACTCATAGGGATCTACTAATTAGTGCTCACCGATCATGACCTTACCGCCACAGGCCCGGATAGTTGACCGGCTATCCGGGCCCCCCACAAAACTCCTAGCTAAAGGTCATGTTCCAACGTTTTTAACCATGCTAAGAAGTCTCCTATGAGTAACTCATTTCCCACCCGAGACAAATGCACACCATCCCCCAGATACATACTGTCATCATTAATACAACCGTGCGAGATAGAATGCAATGTCCTGGAACGGAACAACCTACTCATTTTGTTATTAAGTTTCCTAACAGAATGGTTCAAAGCAGGGATCGAAATAGCCCCCCGCCACACTTTTCGTGGGATCATATGAGACCACGCAATTATGCACCCCGGAACTTTCCTCGCCAACCAACTTACAGTGGAAAGCATTGCCTCCAGGAGAAGTCGTCTACCGGTGGTGACCAAATCATTGCCCCCTAAATGTACTATGACTATAGACGGCGGTGACCTCGTCCGCCCTAACAAACCCTCAAAGTAAGCCTGAAACTGGTCAATACAGAGACCGCCCCTTCCGTAGAAGGACATCCTGTACCCGTATTCCCCAGCTACGTGAATCATGTCACCTGCTTCGAATACGTCTGCGGCACGCCTCACGTATGAGTGGCCCACGACCCACACCTCCTTTCTCACAGCCGGTGATGTCTGACCGCTGGCCCGGTGTTGGGTCGACTGCATAGTCCGCCCCGCCTCGAAGGCTTGCGTAACTGAAAACCAAACAAAAGACAAGAAGCGTGAGTACATTATTACAGCTTCACAACATGTGCAACCGCACATACCTCTTATAACAATTGGAGGACCAACGCCCCACTCGTTTTACTTGTTCCACATTAAGACCCCTGGCTGCAGCTTCAGTGGCAGCCCCTATCCGAAAGGAATGGGTCCCAAACTCACCCGGGTCCAAGCCCGCTGCGGTAATTGACATCGCGAGCACCCGCTGAAACTGAAACTTCGTCAGTGGGGTGGCGTCCGCGTGTCTCAACATTGTCCCCCCCCATGATGCCACCCTTCGTGCTAGGTAATCCTCTAAACACTTCACCGGACACATGGAAGACCCTGGAATCCTGCGAATGACTATGCAGTCTCCCACCCCACTTTGATCGGTTTTTGACTTGACAAAGGATACCGTCATAGTCTCACCCCTAATCTGAACGTGTTCCCGGCACAAACCCCCCGCCACATCCCGCTTGCTCCTTGCCACCAGCTCACTTATCCTCATAGCCCCGTGAAATGCAAGCGTAAAAGCGGCTCGGAACAAACAGGCCTCGAACTGAGACGAGCATATGTCGGGGAGTGTGGCCAGCAACTGGGACAACCTATCCAGACCTATCGGGCGCCTCTCATCTACTCTGCGACCCTCAAGGCATTGCCACCCACGCAGCGCTTTCTGTACAGCAAAAGACGCTGTCGGGTCCTGGATATTATGAGCCCTGGCAACAAAGGAGATGGCAGCACGATGCCTCTGGGCTGTAGCCACCGACTTCCCAGCCTTACGCAAGGACATCAGAAAATGTACTACCCAATCCTCATGCCCCCAAAGTCCCCCTCTCTCAGTCCCCAAAAAGGCCAAATAAGCCCGAAACGCCCCTTCGTATGCCTTCCTCGTCCTTGGTGCTAGACTCTCTCCCACGAGGTAACGAAGTTCGGGGCACCGAGAGACCAGAGAGCTTCGGGAAAGGGTGCTGGCTCGGGGTCCGCTGAGGGAAGGAAACCCGAGAAAGCCTGCATTTGAAAACGAGACAGTGCATCAGCAGCCTGATTCATCACCCCCGGGACATGTTTTGCTCTGAATACCACGTTCAGTTGCATACACAGTAAGACAATTTCTTTAAGCAGCCTCAAAATCATTTTACAACGTGCTGCCTGACTATTGATGCATTCTACAACGGTCATATTGTCAGACCAAAATATGACAGAATGATTTTTGAATCCATCGGGCCAGGATCTGAGGGCCACCAAAATGGGAAACAGCTCAAGGAAAGCAATATTACTCGTCAGCCCCTCTTCGTGCCACCATGTTGGCCACTTTTGTGCCGACCATTTTGTGCCGAAGATGGCGCCGAAACCCATGCTTCCCGCCGAATCCGTCCATAGACCAAGCTCTTCAGAGGACAAGGCCGGTTTGTTCCAGACGACTCGACCATTGAAATCCGCCAAAAATGCTAACCAAATACGCATGTCTTGGCGGACCTCGGCCGATAACCTCGTGCGATGGTGACCCTCTTTTAGGCCGACCATCGCCTGTGCAATCGAACGGGAGAAGGGGCGGGCCATCGGGATCACCCTTAAGGCAAAATTCAACTTCCCCACCAATTGCTGCAATTGATGCAGCGTAACTTTAGATGCAGTGATACATATTTGCAGGGCTGTCTTGAATTTCGATACTTTGGATGCTGGTAAACGAAAACAACCCTCACTAGAGTCCAACTCGATCCCGAGGAACTCGAGGCAAGTCGTGGGACCCACAGTTTTACCTGGTGCCAACGGCACGCCAAATTGATTCATTAAAACACAAAATTCAGTCAAGGCCCGGGCACATTCATCATCCCCAGCGGCCCCAAGGAACAGAAAGTCATCGAGGTAATGCATCACATTCCGAAAACCTGTTTTCTTCGTGTAAACCCATTGTAGAAAACAACTGAATTTCTCGAAATAAGCACAAGATATCGAGCACCCCATCGGCATACACCTGTCCATGTAATACAAACCTTGAAACATGAATCCCAACAAACGTTGGTCTTCCGGGTATACCGGGAGCAAACGGAACGCTGACTCGATATCTGATTTCGCCATCAGCGTCCCGGGCCCCAGGCGATTCAAAATGGCTACGGCCTCATCGAATGATGCGTACCGCACCGAACACATTTCTGGATTAATTGCATCGTTTACAGAAAGGCCATGAGGGGCTGATAAATTGTGAATCAATCGAAACTCACCCGGGTCCTTCTTGGGGACCACCCCTAAAGGAGAACAAACAAAGTTCGGCACCGGGGGGACAGGAAACGGGCCGGCAACCCGACCTCGGGTAACCTCTTTGCGGATCTTATCCTGTACTACAGTAGTATGCTGCAAGACGGAAAGTTGATTTTTGCACGTCCCGACACCCTGAAAGTTACCCACCGGGATGCGGAAACCATATGAAAAACCGTTTCGTAGCACCCCAGCAGAAGTACGATCTGGGTATTCGCTGAGCCAGGGAATCATCGCCAGGGTATCAATCGGGGTTGGTAAAGGCGCCCCTCGGACTATATTAGACCTGTTTAGCGCCTCCTCTACCCCCATTTTCACCCGATTTGGCTCTGCACGAGGACTCAGGATGGGATGCCCCACAACCACTACATTCGTGTTTGAACTTACAAGATCCCGGGGGCCTAGTACATTTGCTTCTGTTGAAATTGAAACAGAACCCCCTCTTCCCTGTATTGCCGGCGGGTCTCGGGTAATCGTCTGTACCCGTACCCGACCGAAAGGGTGTCCCCCCATTTTGGCGGGAGGACTCACTAACAGCACTCCCCACCAACGGCACTTTCAACATCCCCGACTCTTTCATCTTATTCCATGTTAAAGAATCGTAACAGTCCCAGGTTAAACTTTTGTTATGCTCCATCGCTTTCCTGAAAAGGTTGTCATAACAGAACCATTGGTTACCTTGGTGTGATGTCGAGTACCCCATAATTCGTGACTGATATACTGGAAATTCAGGGAGCAAATCAGGCCTACGTTCCCCCAAAATTGCCGTAAAAATTCCCCAAGCATTACCCCAGTTACCAATATTTTCATTCACTTTAAAGGCGGCCATTTTCGCGCGCCAAACACTCGGATGCATCAGATCCTTTTGACCCTTAACAGTTTCGACCTCATAGTGATCAACGAGCAGGGAGAAAATGTTAACGTATTCCCCCGCCCAAATCTTTTCCTTTATTGGCAAAGGAACATGTTGCCCCAATTTTTCTCTACGAGAGGGTGTTGACTCATCCCTTGCAATCGGCAATGGCCGCTTACCTGCACCGGACGCTGCTTCCGTCCCTCGTGGCTTGTCTATCGCCGCATCCGGCGCGGGCACCTTGGCTGTATCACGTTTCTCGCGCAACTGCTTTATGAGTGCTTGCGCTTCGGTAGCCATGGCGCCCCCATTACCGTCCCCCAACCATGCTGCTAACTGTGCCGCCAACTCGGGAGGCATATCTTCGGCAGACGTCGGGGTGACTACCACGGGAATTGGATTCCCCTCATCCGGTACCGGGGCCGGTACCGGGGCTGGCGCCTCGAGCGGGGAACAGGGAACCGGGACGTCTCCCCCGACCGGCCCCCTTCTCGGCCTCTTTGGTTTCCCTCCGGCCGGTGGACGCCCCGATCCCTCCTCGCCGTCTCGCTCCGCCAACCGCTTCTTAATTTCGGACATGTCCTTCATGAGGGCCCGAACCAACTGGTCAGTCGACATTGTCTTCGCTCCTTTCTTGGGCATCTTTTCAGATGAAGTATCTAAAAGACAAAGAGAGAGATTAAAACGCTCAAAATTGGCTCTTCGTTCTGTCCCGAGCTCACGTGCAGCGAGGAGGTGCAGCTTCAGAGCACAAGAACAAGAGGATGTCTTCTGGTCTTGCGTCCCTTTTTATCCGTCTTCAGGGCGGGCGTATACCCGCCCCTGCCTGCCCCTGAGGGCGTGGCTGGCTGCGTCGGTGTCTAGGCCAGCCCACTCTAGGGCGGGAACGAGCGCGCCCCAGCTACGCCGCTTCGGGCATACCAGCTGAGACGCGCCTCCCGCCCGAAATGGCTTCCCGGGGGGATCGAGGCACTCAGCCATAAGTTCGGGGGGACCGATTCGGTCGCCCCTTTCCATTTTGCTTCTGATTTCCAAGTTTAGATTCCCTTGTTTTAAGTGCAATCCCACAACAATTACCCCCCCCCCAAAAAAAAAGTTGTTTTCATTTTTCCTGTTAGAACTGCTTTTTCTGGTTATAAGTAGAAACACTTGTGCTTGAAAAAAACTAATTCAAGGATTTATACATGTTTGTGTTATTCTTTTTCTACAGACTAGATATAAAGCATTAAAGCATTGTGTGTGAGTATGTGTGTGTCTGTGTGTATCTGTGTAAGTGTGGGTGTGGGTATCTCAATGTGTGTTGTGTAGGTGTGTGTTTCTGGTATTGTGTGTCTCTGTGTGTGTGTGTGTGGGTGTTTGGTGTGTGTGCGTGCTTCAGTGTGTGGGGTGTGTGTGAGTGTTGGGCGTTTGTGCGTGTGAGGTTGTCTGTATGTGCAGTGTGTGTGTCACTGTGTGTTTGATGTATGTGCACAGGTGTTCAGTGTATGTCTGAGTGTTGTGGGGGTGTCTGGGAATAGTGTGTGTGTGGTGGTGCATGACTGTGGATGTTGTATGTGTGTATGTATGCAGAGGGTTTGTCTGTGAAGTGCTATACATAGTGTGATCATTGTATATTGTATAGTGCTGACTACTTAAAGGAGCTTAAATGTATTGAGAGACTGTTCTATCTCAGAACAGCTGTAGCTCGAGTTAAATATTTGTGTAGTAGGAGTTTGGATACCTAATGGAGCTTAAGTATCTCAATTGAGTTGGCTTCTTGATGGAAGGCTTTGCACAGGTTGAAGGCTGGCCACTTTAGTGGCTTGAACAGCTAAGGCTGTGCGGATGTCTGAAAGGAGTGGGCTCTCCATGAGGATTTTCGATAGGGCTTAGGAAGTACTTAGTAGGTGCTTTCCCACCTTAGTGAGGAAGTGTGTCTTTGTCATTTAATGCGGTGTGTCTGTAAGAAGGGGGCTCTCCATGAGGTCTCCTGTACAGGGTATATAGTGTGTGAAATATGTTCTTTTCCACCTAAGGATGCATAAATGTCTGGAGGTATTGGCCTCTATTGAAGACTTCTGTGGAAGACATAGGCTGTGCATTGTAGGGATTGGCCAATTGCAACTCATTGATTGCACTCAAGTGATTGTCTACTCGCAAATAACCGGGTACAGAATGAACACTGTACGTAATAGGGGCAAGAACACTTAAAGAAGTGTGGATGTCTCAAAGGAGTGGGCTCTGCATGAGGTCTTCTGTGCAAGACTCAGGGTGCACATAGTAGGCACTTTTCTACTTAGCATGTATGGGTTTAAATGAAGTTAATTCTTTTTTCTAATATTTTGCTATAAGGAGATCTCTGCTGTGGTGGTGTAGAGCTCCACCGACAGATGGAAAGTTGCCAATGGTAACTTTACATTTGAAAATTAAATTTTGAGAGGCTCATCCCCCTCATTGGAGTGAATGGAGACAAGCAAGTCTGCACCTTTGTGTAAATATCCACTCAGAAATGGTGAATATAAAAAAGTGGCAACTTAAAGTAAAATTATATGTAAGTAGAATGAAACATGTACTTTTGCCTTTGTGAATCAGTCCCTAAGTCTTACGACTGTTGCGCTGACCTTACCGTTGTTAAATGTAGCACAGAGACTCAGGGAATAATTTAGGGTAGCAAGTTGCTTCATTGCTGGTGTTCCAGTGTTATGGTGTCTAGTACAAGCACGTACAAATAGTTGAATAGTTGAGTTAAGTTTACCTGGCAAGGAGGTTCAGAAAGTAGGCCAAGCCTTTTCTAAACTGATTTATTTACACTGGGACAAGAATACTGGCTATTGCACCATTATAAACATCTGCTAGTGATAAAATATATAAGCAATCAAAAGGGTAGGGAGGAGGAATTAATGTCCATTTATTTCCCCGGGTAGGTATAAGGGTAATCAAGTGGAGGAAATGGACACTTGTTACAATTCTTCACCATTGGATAGAAATACTATGGTATCCTCAAAAACTCAATGTGTGCTGGTAATGCGGTATATCTCTTTCATCCGCCCCTACATTGTAGTTTTGGCAGTTATCATAGGATGCCATAGAGAGTGCTGGGTGCCTGCCTCATCCAGAGGCTCCTCTGGTCTAGATTGCAGTGTCCAGAGATAAAGAATGTGCCCCCATTAGAAATAGGGTAAGTGCAAAAACAGAAAAAAGGTTAAAACCACACAGATGTCTCGGCGCTTTTGTAATACGCTCCCTTTGACAATGGGTCGCTGCAGTATTTGCCGAAGCAGCGTTTATTTCCAGGGGCCACTTAGTCACAAAATCGCTGAATTACTGAAGTTTTACAATTTTTTCAACTTTCCAGAATATGTACACGTTACTAAGCCTTGACTAGTGTTCTCCATGTTAACATCTTGAATATATATAATATCTCACTCAGTTGTTGTTGCCCTGACACTGTCCACTTTTGCCGCTTTTTCCTCTGCCTTACTAGGTTCTCTACCACCATGTTAATATACATGCCAAGCCTTGTTATTATACAATAACCCAGTAGATTAGACTACAGCTAACTCTGGTGCCTGCCCCAATTCCCCCTCTCCACTGTGAGATACTAGGACAATAATCCTTGTGCAATTTGTCTATGCTTATTTCTTTTTCAGGTTAAAAAGAATTGAGTGGTCAATGAATACCCTCTATTAATCAACCCAAATATCACTACACGAATTGTGTGAGTAATCATTCTATGTTTTGTTTGTCTATATGTCCTGACGAAAGCCCCACAGACTCCGTTGAGCCATAGGGGGCTGAAACATGTCGACACTTTTTGGAAAGCCACACTTCTAGATCCAGTTACTCGATCTGGTACAAGTACCCAATTACTTTTATCCAAAAGATCTTCACCAATTTATTAAAGTTTTTTGGGTGTCGATCTTATTTTAACCTTTTTTCTGTTTTTGCACTTACCCTATTTCTAATGGGGGCACATTCTTTATCTCTGGACACTGCAATCTAGACCAGAGGAGCCTCTGGATGAGGCAGGCACCCAGCACTCTCTATGGTATCCTATGATAACTGCCAAAACTACAATGTAGGGGCGGATGAAAGAGATATACCACATTACCAGCACACATTGAGTTTTTGAGGATACCATAGTATTTCTATCCAATGGTTTAGAATTGTAACTAGTGATAAAATATAACCAGAATTATGCCCCATTTTTAAAACGTGTATTTATTCAGCATGCAACAGAGCATGACACAACTTTACTCCAATTGAGACACTACCCAATAAGTCAATTTTATAAGAAGCAGCAAAATTATTGCAACATTAAGCATGTCAATTATACTTCATAGAAGGTGGCACACAAGGCATATTCACACTGTCAAAGGTCAATACACCTCATTCCAATGTAATAATTAGCAATATATTCAACCTACCTTTTGTTAGCAGCCTCACCCAAGGGTTTGATCACATTGGGTGCATTGATCTGTAGGCATGATGTGTGAGACGTGCTATAAGTCTGTCGCAGAAATTAACCACTTTTTTGAAGAATACTAGTCTATCTTGATTTAGACCTGTTAGAAATGGGATTTCTGGTTGGCTAGGGCATGTGCCTAAACCAGGCAGAAACGACCAATCTAGTCAGGGCAAGGAAGTTACACGCTGAGATTAACCCCTGCTCGCCCCCTTAGTAGCTTGGCACGAGCAGTCAGGCTTATCCCAGTGGCAATGTGTTAAGCGTTTGCGCAACAAACACACACAGCAGCAACACACTAGGCACATCAGCACACCACAAAAGGAACTCCACACAAGGTTATATCAAAAATACCCTTTGTATTATCAAAAGCAAATTAGATCATAACCACACATATACACTGTGCCAACTGGCACTAGGCATAATTCAGAGAGGATTATATACAGGACCAGGACAATCGGGCTACGGTCAGAACCATCAGATTTCAGGAAGTAAATATAAACCACAACCAATAACCACTGGTACAATAATGACCTCAGCATTGTCACATCAGGCATAAAACACATCAGGCCTACATCAACAGATGGCATGAAACACCTTATGTCTAACCATAGGCATACACACTTTGGGCATCACATTAGGGCCTTGCGCCCTACCAATACTGACCCCCTGGCCCTCTGTCCAAAATGTCAGGGCTCTGAATTATAGGGCCTTGACAGCAAAGCAAAGTGCGTTATGCACTGGGGTCGAGAGGTGCATCTCCCCCCTTCCTTATCCTCTAGAAAGGCATGGCCCTCACATAGCAGCTCCCCTCTTTCCGAGGGGCAGCTGTAGGAAATTAGCTCTAGCTCTCTAGCTCTAGCTCTAGCACCACTTGTGCCTGGGGAGGTGAGCAGTCAACATATTGTTTTTTTATTGGAACAGAATATTGATGTCAAGAATATCGCTGACCAGAATATCAACCTTAAGGTAAGTAATATAGTTTTTTTTTTATTTCGAAGTAAGTAATATCGAATTTAGTAATATCGAAGTAAGTAATATCTTTAGCAAAAATATTGTTGTTAATAATATCGATATGTATATTAGTGTTATGTATTTTAGTATGTATTTCATAGGTATGTTTAACATTTTTTGTAATGTATTTTATTATTCTTAAATATATGTATTACTTGTTTAGAAATTAGTAATTTTTTAAAGTAAATTTTGTGTTTTAGTATCAGAGCCGTTTGTGGGTTTATAGGGGAATAGGGAGGCAAGTAATTTAATTATAAATAATTAATATGTTTTTATTTATTGTTCTTGATTATTAATTTATTCTTAATTCAATATTAATTGGTAATTCATTTGTATCAATTGATTCATTGATAATTAAATTAATTATGTTCATTTTATCTGTAGTAGGTTATGGATTCATAGGGGAATAGGGTGGAAAGTAATTTAATTATAATTCATTAATTTTTTTTTTGATTGTTATTGATAATAACGTTATTGTTAATTAATTATTAATTGGTATTTAATTTGTTATAATTTATTATTTTATAATCATATTAATTATAATTAATGTATTATTATTGTATATTTGTTATTGTTAATTTATTATTAAGTTATTATTAATTGGTAATTAATTGTTATTAATTAATTAATCGATGATAACATTATTTGTATTTTTTATGTGTAGAGGGTTGATTATTTATGGTGGGAAAGGGTAGAAAGTAATTTAATGTTATTTAAGTAAATATTAATTTAATTTTTTATAAAATCTTTAGGTAATTAATTTGTAATATGTTTATTTTATAAACATTATTTAATTATTATGTATGTTAATTTATTTAATTTGCATTTATATTATTGTTTTATAGGTATAGGTGTATTTATAATATATATGATACTTTTGAAAAATTAATAAAAGAAATGACAAATTATTAGTAAGTATATATGTATATTATATATTATATTCACCACATGCTTTTTGCCCTGCATAGAGACGCCACACAGAAGCAAAGTTACCTTCTTTATACGCCATACGCGTTTCGTGTGCCATGCACTTGTTCACTGGCAATGATTGAAAAGTCCTGCAGCTGAGTGGACTTTATGAAACCGGTATTCCTACTTTAACCATGATTGGTGCTTAAGGAATTTCAGTCATGACAATACATCTCCCAAGTGGGTGCTAGGACGGAAGAAACAACTCCTTGTATGTTAATGTCCAGCCGCCCACAAAAGTCAGCTTTGCATCTCCTCAAAGTGCTCATGTATCCAAGCGCTGCAGGCCCGCTGTATCCGCGGTGGGGCATCTCCACTGCGAGGCAGCCTCAGGACTTTTTAATAAAATCAAATCAAATATAAATCCCTAGCAACCTAAAAAAAAAAGAAATGCCTGATTGCATTCTACACTGAGAGTGCATTCAGCCACCACCCAGAACATTACTCTAGATCCCAATCAGCGTGATAGAGTGCAAACCTGAGCAACAACTGCCTCCAACTAGTGATTAAAGCAACCAATTATTGGCTAGAGATGAAACAGCATTTCTTGGTGTGTAAGCGGAACATGCTCATAAATGGCATTACTTTGTATGGCTGTCAACACATCCTCACATCAGTGCAGAAAATGTTACCTGAAAATGTCTGTTCTCATCTATTACCTGTTATATAAAATGTGTCGAAGCGTGACATCCCAGTGACTATGCATCTGTTGTGTGTCTTCAGAAACCTGAACTGATTCAGCTTAATTGCAGTATTTCAGGTTCCTGAAGGCACCTCATAAACTGGTGGTTAAGATACAAAGCATCTTCCATATTTCGACTCGGAGTGGAGAATTATCTCCTGCTGTTTACCTAGGGGCCTGTATATTCCATGTAATAATGAATGTCCATGTGAGTGCTGAGAACAGATATCAAATGGATGTCAGATGAATCACAGAGCTTAAGTGAGGGCCCAACCAATGTAGGTGTCCTACTAATGGAGCTCCACACTTTACTCTTCAGAAACGTTTCCGGTCTGACATCGAACAACAGTGTAATAACCACCAGCATGAATCCCTAGTGGTATTACCCTACCTAATGCCTTGCAACACAACAGGTAGATCATCCTCCTGGGGCGACTGTCAGTGTACTGCTTTTCTATAATATGTACTGTATTTCCTGGAGATGAATGAAGGTTGTCATCTCACAGTGTCATTACAGATGGAGGTGAGGAACAGACGGGAAGGAACACAGACCCCTTGCCGTCACATCTCCGACCCCCTTCCTTCTTTCGATGTTTCCATATGAAAGCTCCTGTGCCTGAGCAAGCCATTGTGGATCTCAGGCACCATCAAGTATTTACAGATCATTTCCCATTTCCTCCCCACAGTTCATCCATGAGTGATAGAAAAATCTATAGAAAGAAGGAAAAGACAAAGACCTTTGGAATTCCCTCCACTGGCCCACTCAAATGGGCAATCTTCCTGTGCCGACTTGTCATGTCCATAACCTTGGGGTTATTGTGGACAGTACTTTGTCAATGAACCAAGAAACTGGCAAAGTGGTGGCTCTTTGTTTTACCATTCTGAAATGGCTCAGAAAAATTCTTTGGATGTTGCCCACTACCACCCAAAAAATCGTAGTCAATGCTCTTATTACATCTCAACTTGACTACGGTAATATCCTCTACCTTGGGTCAAACAAGGCGGTGGTGCGTAGATTGCAACTAATCCAAAACTCGGCTGCTTTGTAGAGTTCCAAAAATGTCCAGTATCTCGGGGCATCTACGGGATCTACATTGGCTCAGGGTGGAGAACCGTATTAAGTTCAAAGCCCTGAGCTATATGCTCAGGATAAAAGCTGGTACTGCCCCTAAATATCTGCAAGCACTAGTACATCCTTATACACCTGCACGTCACCTACAATCTCATTCCACAGCCAATTTCTTTGTGTCTAGGTTTAAACTTTCCAGAATGGGAGGAAGATCGTTTTCATATCTATGTCCATCCATCTGGAACACACTACCTTCCTACACCCGCAAAGAAGATAACTATTCGCGGTTTTGTAAAAATGTCAAAACCTGGTTGTTTAATCAGTAACATCTACGCATGGTTCCTGCACTGCTGTATGTTCCGTCATGGCGCCAGGAAACCCTTTTTGGGTAGCTATGTGCCTTATAATCTTAACAAATAAAATAAATAATAAAATAAGGATAAATCACAGGGGGGAAAATTACCAGATCCATTAAAGTCTTTCATACTTATGACAATGAAAAGGGTGATTGACCAAAATATGAATGTTAAAATATCATCTGGCCAAAATATTGTGGTGAATATCGTGGAGGTAAGTTTCTGTACGTAAGTAAAATTTTACTATGCTTAACTTCGCCTATATGTATCTTGACGATATATATCTTCAAGGTCCATAGATGTGGAGTTATGAATAGTACAACTATTCTTACCTTTTTGCACACTATTTTGTGCTATTCAAGGCCTCGACATTTTTGTTGTGATATTTGGGCTTTGCTATATTTTTGCCTTCTATATGCAGACATGAAAATATCCAATTGCGTGCATGAAGCTGCATTCCTAGATTTGTGCGAAAAGAATCCAATTATTTCACAGAACCAGAAGGATTGCAGCATGGCTCTATTACATTGTGAGTCTTCCACATAGGGGAATGAGCCTCCAAATAATGTGCTTTACCTGAAAACATACTTCTTACAGGATGCAGCATGGTATATTTAATGTTTTTGGGCCTCAGTACTGACTTTCCTGAACCAAATTGTTTCCAGTCGTATCCTGCACAGTCAACTTAATTCAGGGTAGACACTCAGCATTATGGTTTTCATATGCTGGACAACCCTTTTCTCTGGCATGTGTTGACACTAATTTGAGATAATCTTAGATAATCTGAAAGCACAGTGATAACAAGCTCCTTTGTAGGATTAGGGATGTTGTCCTCAAGAAGAGATGAGGAACCGTGTCCTTAGCCCCTTCGATGCTGATGACGAGCTCAGCTCGTCATCAGCCACGGGGGGCGTGTGCGGATGACGAGCTGAGCTCGTCATCTAACGCTGCTTTTAGAAAAAAGCCGCGTAGCGCGAAAATAACCGCCGCAGCGATGCGGTTAAAAAAAAATTCAAAACAGCATTTCAAATTGCAATCAATAACTGACTCAAAAGGGCTCAAGATCAGTAATTTAGAAACCATGAAGGTTTATTAAAATATTAAAGTGCAATACTGAACGCAAAATATCAAAGCCAATTAAAATTCATGTTATTTCTGTTACAAGCATAAGGCCCAGGAGTGATTGAAAGTGGGTGCAGTATAAACACAAGTCCAGAATATGCAACAAATTAATAGAAAATTAGGTATCACCCCTGGAGGAGGGGCATAAAGTACAAAAGGGTCTGGCCCACCCCCAAAACTCTTTATTTTTAAAAGAAATTCACAATTAAGACCAACATAATTTGCCCAGTTAACATAAGGTGATCAAATGTATCAACACATCATTGTCAGAAAATGAGTTTCTAGTTGGCAGAGTTATACACCCTATCGAAGCAGGAACCACAATCTTACTCAGGGTAAGCCGAATACACACAGTAAATTAACCTGTGCTCACCCCTGGTAGCTTGGTACAGAGCAGTCAGGCTGAACCGAAGAAGTATTTCTACAACATTTCAAACAGTAACACAGTAAAAACACAACAAAATGACTCCACACCAAGTTTGAAATATAGGTTGTATTTTTATGAAGAAACCAAGGCCAAAACGGCAAATACTAATTATAATTGGAGAGTCTGAAAGCTTAAAGGACCGACCAGGTAGTTGTGGCCGACCGCAATGGTCAGATACAGGGACCATCCTTGGCCCATTGCAAAATACCTAAAATGCATCTTCAATGGAGTCGAGATCCGGTAAGCAAGGAGGCGAGCCGATCAAAGTCGAAAATGCATCAGAAACTGGAGAAGATGCACTGCGCAATTGGTGATGTGATGTCTGCAGACCATGCAGCAGTAACAATGTGTCTGTGTCGAGAGAAATGCACTGGTTCCAATCAGAGCAATGTCATTGATGCATGGATTCTGGTACTTGCAGGACTTTGTACCCACTTCCACAGGCCAAGGTCTGGATTGGCACCACTTGGCAGGGCAAGACCTTCCAAAAGCAAAGTCTACATTCTGTTGCAAGTTGGTGAGAAGTCGTTGATGACCCTAAGACTTAGAACAGGGGACAAGCCAGCATGCTCTTGGAGTCACTCTGGGAGGTCTAAATTGGCCTATGCCATGAAAGCACAGTTCTGTTCATCACAGAATTAGTTTTTCAATGTCAAAATGTTCATGTTACAAAGGACATTTTATTTATCCTAAAAATAACACCAACACTGTCTTCAGAATTGTGTCACAGTTCCTACCATTTAACACTCTCACAACAATTGGTCTAGGATTGTATACAACCTTTAGCTTTGGACCTAGGGACAGGTCTGGCCCCTTTTAAATCTAAATTGTTAGCATTTGTCTCATAGCAGCTTTTCAGCTCCATGGCATCTGATTCATCTCTTTTTGAACCCCCACCTCCAAAACAAATACAAACCTTGTTGCTGCAACCTCAACTTTCCTGATCTTCATGTCTAGCCATTGCTGCTATAGAACCCTGAATGAATATCTGTACCAGCTACTTTATATGAAGAATATCCATCCTTGCTTTATGACAGCAATTGCTCTTGTTCCCAAGTCCAAAAGATTTTACATGAGGTCCTGCTGGTGTGGTTTTCATTTCCTGCATCGTTATCAGTCGAATGCACAATTCAGAAGGCGGTGTTCAGTCCTTGATTCTTGTAGAGTGACACATCTCTTCAGCCTTGTTTTCTGCAGTGGGTTACATGGAAGGTGCTGTGTGATATGCCTGTGTCTTGAGGAGAAGCACTTTCTCTCAAAGATCATATGGTTCGGAGACAGATTAATTCAAGAACAAATATTCAATTATTTGTGTGTTGAAAGAATGGCAGCAGCCCGCCTGTAACAAAGCCTCCTAAGAGCACAGCATCAAATGGCTGCCTTTGCTGCTCCTTGCAAGCTTTGCACTCTCCAGCTATGGGCAGTGAGTGCCCTGGATGTTGAGCAACGCGAAATGGGAAAATACTGAGGCACCTTCAGCAGCACATTTGAAGTAACAATAAAAAGCTGTTATCCATGAAGAAATGTTATTTGAGCACTCTTTCCATATATGGGTTCGCGTTTGATTAGCAAGATTTGTTGGTATCTGCTAAAGTTTATCTTTAAATTGAGATAATCAAACCCTGCTAAGATGGCTGATTGCGTTCTGCTACTTTGTCCTACCTCCATGGATCCATTTCCAGGGAAATGGGAGTATGATGAAGCTCACTTGGATGGTGTAACCTCTGATATAGTGAAGGTAGTTGCTATGGATTCACTTCTCATATGAACTAACTATTGACATATATAGACAGTCTCTGTAAGTATATCTTAAATGCCTTCACTCCTTGCATTTACTTATCATAGGTTATCAGATACAGGAGTGACATCTAAATGTGTGCAAGATTTTATCATTGGCCTTGTCCTGTCCGTTTTTAAGTTTAAAAGGGAAAGTTTATTGAAAAAACAAGGAATAAGGGAATACAAAATATGAAGAATACAGTACATATATTGTAAAATACAATGAAAATAAAATATCTTACAATCATGGCTGTATCTGAATGGTAATATAGCAAGATAACATTATAAACATTAAGACAATATATTTGTAGTTGATACGAGAATAAGGGCAGCAAAGATATGACAATATGTTTTAGAAAGGAGGAGGAATGTCACAGAGGCTGAGAAACTTCTTGTTGAATAGGCGTTGAGGAAAAGGAGCATTTAGCACCAGCATCAATAAACATCGTGACTGGTGAACATAGAGTCAAAGGTTTTATAGCTAAATGAATGGGATGAACAAAATCTGTATTGAATCTGTGGTTGTAACATACAACGTACTAACAAGCTTGAAACAATAATTGATTTAAATCTTTCTAATGTTTAATTTACAGCTAATAGTAAATCAATAATCCTCATATTATATGTGGAATCTTCCCAAATAGGTGACAGGTTGCCTAAAAATTAAGGAATATTAGAGAAAGAAAAACTAGAACCAAAAATCGAGTTGATCTGAGACCATACGATTTTCCAAATGTTATGTACAGGCGGACAGGTGAGAAAAAGATGTTTCAAATCACCAATTGGGGAAGAACAGGACCAACAAATGTCAGGTATGTCAGTGTGTCTCTTATGTAACAGGACTGGATAGAATAAAAGCCTATTGTAGATGAATAACAATGTTTGAGTGGTTTGAGAGCAGCTCTAAAAGATTTTCAAATCTTAGTCCAGATTTTATTCCACATAAGACTAGACCATTCTATCCTAAAGTCCTCTTCCCATGCAAGTTCTACCTTAGTTTTTTGTCGATCTAAGGACAAAAGACGTAGATGGGTATAAATAGTGGAGGCTTTGGGAAAAGATTGTAAGAAATTATGTAAAGTGTTAGTAGGAGTTGAGCTGGAAGAAGAGTGGGAAGAAATTTGAGTGTAAGCATTGTGTCGAGATAGGTCAAAGAGTGCGCTAGCTCTGGAGAAGTATATAACAATATTCTGGGGAAAAAGTTAATGGACCCAAATTAGACCTCTTTGTCTAGAAAGGAGGCTAGATAATTAGGAAGTAAAGATGAACCAAAGTTCAGGAGTTTATAAGTGTATTTAATAATAGGGGTAGATAAAGATGGTGGTCTACGAGTGAAAGAAAGATAGTCTTTAAATGAGAAAAAAGAAAGTAATATATGTTCAAGATCTACCCAGCGAGGGCAATCTGACAAAGAGTCATCAAGCCATCTAGAGGCTTGACGAAGTAAGAAAGATTTATGATAATTAACAAAATCAGGATAATTCACTCCACCTTCGGATTTGGGCTTCGTTAATCGGAACAGTGACATACAAGACTTTTTTTTATTCTACAAAAAGATCAAAGTAAATAGTTTATTTTAAAAAAAAATCTCAAAGGAATGGGAGCAGGGCTATTTGAAAATGTGGATAAAATGATAGGAGAGAACATAATTTTAATAGTTTTTAAGCGACCCCACCAAGAGAGATAGAAGGGTTGCCACTTAGTTGTCAGAATGGATATTTTTTAAATATATTTCTCCAGACATAAAGAGATGGTAAATGAAAGTGATGGGGTAAAAAAGAGTCATAAATATGTTGAGAATTCCAGAAGAAATTTGAAACACTAAAATAATCTTTAAAACTATATTTAGTTAAAGGCAATATTTCGAATGTATCTTTATTTAGTTTGTAACCGGAGACAGAAGCAAAAAGCTCCACCTCACTAAGAAAAGCTGGGATAGAGGAATATGGATTTGATATGAATAATAAGATGTCGTCAGCATATGCAGCCAACTAAACTTGAGTGTCATCTACTTCAAATCCCTTTATGTGACTATACTTACGTATACTCGATAAAAAAGTTTCCAAAGATAAGGTAAAAAGAAATGGAGATAAGGGACAGTCCTGATGCACACCTCTTTTCAGATCAAAATAGGAAGAAGTAATACCATTAACAAAGATGGCTGCACATGGATTAGAATAAAGACTCAAAATCAGAGAGATGATCTTTGGACCAAAACCAAACTATTTAAGCACTTGGAAGAGATATGACCAATTAATTTTATCAAAAGCTTTCTCTGTATCTGGAGCTATAGCATCTAAAGAATGAGAATATTTAGAAAGAATGTAAAAAAATATGCGTGTTGTCTGAAATAAGACAGCCCTTTACAAAACCAAACTGTTCTGCACCGAGTAATATGGGAAGGAAAAATCTCTAAACGTAAACCAATGCTTCAGAAAAGATTTTATGATCTAAGTTGACAAGGGAGGTAGGCCTATCATTTAAAAAAAATGGTAAATCTTTGCCTTCTTTAGGAATGAGACATATTAGAGCTTCCAAAAAGGAACACGTGGATTTATCCAAATGGGAAAATAAATTAAGGAGGGTAAGTAATTTCAGAAGAAGTAGAGAAGCGAAATGTGAAAAAGATTCCATTGTCAATCCATCCGGTCTAGGAGCTTTATCTTTCTTTAAAGAAAGCAAAGTAGTAAGAAGTTCTTGTTGAGAGATATCTGCTTCCAAGGGAGTGAAGTTAATGAGAGTGCCATGAGTATGAGTGCTGGTGAGGAACTGTGTAATAAGGGGGTGTGGGAGAATCTCTTCAGGGGAGTAAAGTGATTTATAAAAAAACAAGAAACTCATTTGATATTGCTGAGTCAGTTGTTTGCACGGTATTTTGTTAATCTAAAATAAATTCATTATCTAGCTAAATGCTCCAGTCTCTTTATCTCAGCCAACAAATCAGCAGTATGTTTGCAAGAGTTTTTGCTTTTCTTAGAAGCTAAACCAATAATAAAATCTCATGCAGCTGCTGGGAAGGCCTCCCAAACTACATGAAAAGGAAGCATGCCCGATTGATTTAAGGAGAAAAATTCATGGAAGAAAGAAGAGAAGGAATAGGTAAATTTGGCATCTAAAAGGAGTGAGTTATTAAAAGGCCACCTCCTAGGAGTATGAGCCCTAGGTGCTGTATCTAATAAAGATGGGAGCATTGCCTGAAATTAGAAGGGAACCAATTTCCTTACCTTGCAATGATTGAGAAATAAGGTGAGAAACAAAATATTATCAATTCAGGATTGGGCCTGATGAGCTGGAGAGTAAAAAGTATATTCTTTTTGGGGTAGGGTTACAAAGTCCCCAAGCATCTATGAGTTGATATTGCGGGAGGGTTTGAAGAAACATGTTATATGCTTTATGCGGCTTGAAAGAGACGGATGAGTGGCGATCATTAAAGGGATCTACAATTTGGTTGCAGTCCCCAGCTAAGATAAAAGTCTTGTCAATGCACAATGAGATTTGTTGGGAAAGGCATAACCAAAATGAAGGATAGCCAATAGTAGGTGCATAAAGAGTAAACAAAGAAACTGGAGCATACCTAATCAGTAACTTAGTGAATAACCATCTCCCTTCTTCATCTGTGAGCTATGAAAGCAATTTAACACCAAGTGATTTGTGACAAAGTGATATTACACCATTACGTTTACCATCTCCTGGTGAGAAGAAAACATCTCCAACCCAACCTCTTTTCAATTTCATAGGTTCAGTAACCATTAAATGAGATTCCTGTATGAGAGCAATGTCAGCTCCTAGTTTACAGAGAATGGTAAGGACACGCTGCCTTTTGATGGGAGAATTCAAACCCTGACATGCCATGAAATAATCTTTAGAGTCATATAAATAACTTAGTAAAAATAAGCAAATATGATAGTAAACAAACCATGATCATGAGTAAGGTATAGGAAAGGACAAACCAACCATGCGAGCAGGAAATAGGATATAAAAGGAAAAGTAAGAGAAGTGAGTTCAAAAGTAAGTGTATATTGATGAACGAGAAGAGGAAAAAAAGAGATACAGGCAATAAAAGAAAGGAAAGTGAAATAGAAAAAAATAGCAGAGAATATGAAACAAAGAACAACAATGAAAGAAAAAACATACCTACATCTAAAGACATCATAAGGAGGTGGGGGGATGATGCCATGTGAAACGAAAGGTGCGTCCAAACTCAATGCAACAAGAACGAGAACAGACCACAGCAATTCACAAAGAGTGATGGTACATAATGGGGATGAACATCAAATGAACTGTAAAGAAGAGGAGAGATAAAGGTATCTTAATAAGAAAAAACATGAAATATAAAATCAATAACAACAAAGCAAAATGGACAGATTAAACATATGGTAATAGGTGAACAGATGGTGTAATATTTACGGAATAAATATTAGAAGCTACGAACAGCAGAATCAAAAGAAGAAAGTGTCATAGTAAATGGAATAACCATTCAAACATTTTGAGAAGAGGACACTCCAGAGAAATCCATAGTCAGTTTTGCAAGAATTAATAAAACTCTGCAATTTTTTGGGGTCCTCATAAGTCGTCGTTTTGTTTTTATAGGTAACTGTGAAGAGGGGGATGGAAGAGGCCGGAACAGGCAACCATAGCTTGTAGATCAGTTCAAAAACTCTATGTCTGTTAGCAGTGGATTTGGCATAGTCCTGAGCAAAAAATAATGTAGAACTGGACCATGAAATATGTTGAATAGATGTAGCGGCTGAAAGCACTTTGAGAGGATCTGTGTTTTCAAGGAAATACATAATGACTCCTTTTGGTCTTTGAGAAGAGGAGGTGTCCGCGCGTTGATAACAAAGGCTGTGAGCACATTGAACGATAAGCAAAGTTCCTTCAGGTAGATGTAGTATTTTAGGGAGGAAGGCCATAAATGTGGAGGTTATTTCTTCTATTTCTATTTTCCAAATCCTTACCTGTTGCTGTATCGATGAAAAATGAGACTGGAGAATATTAACTCTTTCATTTGTAGATGTGGAGGAAAAAACACTTTGTTCAACCGTGGTAAGGCGCTTATTCATTTGAGACCAGTTGTTCATGAAAAATTGCAATTTGGCAGACATATCTTCAATAAATGGTCGAAGTACCCGTATTTCTTCCAATAAGACATCTAGAGACAAAGGAGAAGAGAATTTAGGTGGGTCCTTCTTCAGTCTTTTGGTAGTGACTTTTCCAGGCATAGAAGCACCTGTGTTCGAAGATGGTGAAGCCTTGTGTTAGGCCTCGCACCATTGGAGTGTGTCTCCCTTCCATTTTTGTGGTTTCCTCGTGTGTTTTTGCTGGTGTTAGATGCTTTGGGCAATGTGCCACTGCTGTCCAGTGCCACAGTGCAAGTGCTCCCTACTGTAAATTAATGTTTTGATCAGTGATTCCAGGTTTGGCTTGTTTGGTTTACTTGTCAAACCCACGTATAGTGCACTGAGTGTGC
Source organism: Lissotriton vulgaris (assembly GCF_964263255.1). Taxonomy (NCBI): domain Eukaryota; kingdom Metazoa; phylum Chordata; class Amphibia; order Caudata; family Salamandridae; genus Lissotriton; species Lissotriton vulgaris. Next base: position 1,086,746,588 of record NC_141693.1, on the reverse strand, counting down.
CCAGGACATGTAAATCAAAATGCAGCTGGTGGGCTTGCAGCTATGGTTGTGCCACCCACAGAAGCAGCCTTTTAAAATGTTTCTAAGGTCTGCCATTGCAGTTCCTGTGTGCAGCTTGGTACTGTCATGCTGACTGGGCAAGTGCACCCACTTGCCAGTCCCTAAACCTTCCCTTTTCTTCATTTCAGACACCCCTATGGTAGGCCCCAGGGCAGGGTGCATTGTAAGTATGAGGTAGGACAAGCCCTAATGTGGGAGGCATGTCCTAATAGTGAATTACAGCCACTTTTGTTTTTCACTATTGCAAGGCTACCTGTTCTCCATAGGCCAGTTAGATTATTACATCTTATAATCCTAACTGACTCAAATAAAAAAAATCAAAATTTACTTTATTCGGTTTTCTTCGTGAACAAAACCATAAAAGTACATTCCAGAGGTATTTTCCCTCATTTCAGTAATTATAAAAATATCCATATCTTTAAAAACTAGTATATGATAAAATTTAATTAGATATTTTAACTGTTCATAGAATACAAAATTATTCAATCATTATTAAAAAACAGTAAAAAAGGACGTCTTGCACAATTAGGTAATAAAAAAGCAAAAATCCCTGACAAAGAAGTCATAGACTACTCTAAATTTTGCTGTGCCGAACAATAAACTTCAGAAGTGTAATTATAACTTTCGTTATACATTCCTCTTCCAAAAATTGCAAAGAGAGCAATGCAGGGTGTCATCTTCGAATGCCCATAGATTTTAAAACCAGGATAAGCCAAAGCCTTCTAGGTTTACTGTAGAACTTACAAAATAAGATTGTATGGATAGTGGCCTGAGTAGAGAGATCATCGCATGGACAAGGTGGTAGTGCCGTTGCCCAGTTGTTTGTTTTTGGGAAGGTAACTAAACTATGGAAAAATTTTAACCTAAACCGAATCAGCAGGAATCTTTCATAACTGGTAATGCTTAATGTTAAGTAGGGTTGAATATTCAGAGTGGTTTGTATGAACAGGATATGTTAGACTGATGATTTACTGGCCTCTTTAGCCAAACGCAGTTCTTCCAGATGTGTTAAACACTGCGCTTGAAATGATTTTCTTCATACCTCTAGAATTGAGGTGGGTGAATAAAAAAAATTTTCCAAGCCTAGATCATAAAAAAAGCTTTTAATATAACGTATCCACCCAATCTTGCATGCATTTTCCAAAGAAATACAATCCTGGATAAACCCTTGACAAAAGGGGGTTTTATTTAATGACCAGATATGGTGCCACAAAAGAAGTGGTTGTATTTTGACAATATCTGTCAGATGAGAAAGACCTAAATCCAAGTAGCACGAAAAGGTTGAGGTACCCTGGGGAACAGCAAGAAGACATCTTAGAAAACTGTTTTAGACCTTTTGTAGGGCATCTATGTTTTCATAGCCCCACACGCCCTTCCCATAGGTTGCAACTGTTAGACATTTGGCCTTATAAATCTCTATAAGTTCGACGGGGACCTTCTCCCCAACCTTCGAGAGAAATTTACCAAAGCAACAGTAGCTCTCATGAAGAGGAGTTTCCTAGACTCAATGGCCGGTTTCCAGGTAATTTTATGATCAATTACTGTCCCTAGGTATGGATATGTGTTAGTGCTCTCAAGCTTAGTATCTTTTAGAAAAATAGCCTTTGTTTTTTTCATTCTGAATCCCGAGGACATAATAAAAGCTTTTTTAATGTTTATAATCAGGTCCAGGTTAGCCATAAAAGTATTATATCTAACGAGGGCATGCTGTAATTCTACAGGGGTACGTGCCAGTATTACAGCTTCGTTGGCGTAGAGTAGGGCCGGTATTGGGCATTTGTTTATGATGGGGAGGTCCTGGCACCCTTTTACCATGTCCCCCTCAAGTCCATTGGTATAGAGTGTAAAGAGAAAGGGGGCCAGGGCACAGCCCTGCCTCACCCCTCTCTCTACACCGAAAGAGGCTGTAATTTCCCCCCTAAGTCTATATCTCACCCTGGCTGTGGCATTTGAATATAGCTCATACAAGAAGTCAACAAGCACCTGCTCTACCCCCATTTCCAGCAAAACTGACCAGAGTTTTGCATGGCTGACACAGTCAAAGACAGTCGACAAGTCGACATACGCCATATATAAGGCCCCTCCTTTCGCACTAACGTACTTGCCCAACAAACGCGTCAAATTGAGGGCTTGTTTGATGGTTCCTAGGCCTTCTCGGAACCCAAATTGCAAGTCTGAACGAATTCTGCTATCGTCCGCCCACTGCTGGAGCCGTTCAAGGATGACTCAGCCCGCCACTTTACCTAGAGAATCCAGCACTGAGATTGGACGGTAGCAGGAAGGCAGCTGACGGTCCCCCTTTTTAAAGATGGGAACTAGGATTGATTTAGACCAAGATTTCACGAGCCCTACCAGACATGATACCTGTAAGACCCTAGTCAGAATTGGGGTCCACAAATCTGGTTTAAATTGAAAAAAGTCAATAGGCACCCCGTCGGTGCCTGGCGCCTTCCCATTTTTACTGGCCTTAAGTGCAAGATCTACTTCATCGTAGGTTATATCAAGGACTATGGGATAGGGAATTGTTTTTTGATCAGGGGAGATGTTTTCCAAACAGTTTGCTGCTTCGTTTCCCCTCATAAAAGTCCCAGCGAAGTGATCAACCCAGGTCCTCTCGTCTATGGCCATGTCTATTTTAGGGGAGTCTCTCAAATCAAAAAGGAAAGGAAATTTAATGACAGCCCAAAATGCAGAACTATTTTTTTGGGAGCAACTTTTATGAAGTTGTTCCCAAAGTTCCTGTTTTAGTTCTGCCTTTCTAGCTTTTATGGCTAGATTATACTCCTGTCTGAGAGTTACAATTTCTTAGGCCACCCGTTCTGGTTTCTGTAAGGCAATTTTTAGTTTAGAATGGGCATTTTGTACAGCTACTGTAAAACCAACCTTTTTTTTGGGGCTTAGTGTTTTTTAATTTGACAAAAAGAGCTTCTTTTATTGCTTTTGTAACCACCATGAAATTAATCAATATTTCCTCATCAGATGTAGCCATGTCAAGACACTGACTCAGGTAACACAGTAGAAATTCGAGTTTAGTATAAATGAACTCAGAATGATAAAATACATATTTTAGGGAAGTTGGTTTTAACATTCTGTGTTTGAAAATACCACTTTTAGAAAGTAGGTATTTTCTTGTCTAACTATCCAAAGCCTGCCTCTGCTAGGTTGTGTATTCCTCATCTGGAGTTTGAGAGACAGGGCTGGAGGATTCCAGGAGACAGAATGAGTCAGCCCAGTGGTGAATGGAGAGAACTGCATCTAGGTGGGTGGGAGGAGTTGCACCTGGGACCTGAATAGGGCTATGCCTGCCTTCCACAATCCTGGCTCCACCTCCTGTGGTGCGGCTGATGTCTCTGCCCTGCACTGTGAAAGAAGAGAAGGAATCATTTCAACAAAGTGCTCCAAGGCTGTGGTTTCCCTCCACAATGCTGGCTCCACCTCCCGTGGGGCGTCTGATGTTTCGGCCCTGCACTGTGAAAAAAAAGGAGTCTTGTAAACAGAGTGCTCCAGAACTGGTTTGGACTGGTCAAAGGCCCCTCTGACCTCAGAGGACAATGGATTTTGGGGTATAAACATTGTGACCCTGATCCCAAGAAGTTAGATCACTTTTGGACAAACAAGAAGAAACCTTTACTAAGGAGAGGAACCTGAAGAAACTGAGGAGAGACTATCCCTAAGCTGAAGTGCTGCTTGGGGGATTGGCCTGAAGTGGTTGCCTAACTGCCAAAGGAAGGAGAAAGGAACTTTGTGTACTTTGCTTTCAACTTGTAAGGATCTCCAAGGGCTTGGAACAGAGCTTGCCTCCTGCTGAAGTCTCAGGGATAACAGACTTCAACCCCCCAGCTCCCCAGAGTTCTTTGGAAGTACCTGCTGCTGTTTTGGGGCCTTCTGAGGGACTGCGTGTCGCAGGGAGCTGGTAGCGCGACTCAAGAGGAAGAATTGTGTCGCTGCTGCTACCGTCGCATCGTGGATGTCGCCGCTGTAGCTGTTGTATTGCACCGCATCGAGAGAAGCGTCTCGCAACAAAGAGGAAGTGTGTCGCCGTCGCTGCTGCTGCCGTCGCATCGTGGATGTCGCCGCTGTAGCTGTCGTATTTCACCGCATCAAGAAAATTGCCTTGCATTCATGGAGAAGCGCGCCTCCATTGGAGCTGCTGCCGTTGTATCTTGGATGTTGCCTGTGTAGTTGTTGCATTGTGCAGGAGCCTCTCGCAAAGTCTGAGTGGAGTGCCCCAGCCGAGGCTGTTGCCATCGCATCACTGAACAAGGGTGTTGCCACTGCAGTTGACACATCAAACCGAGACTTCTCGCATCATCAGAGAAGCATGCCACATCTGGAAGATCTTCACGTCTTTATTTCTTTGCACCCGAACTTTGCTGCATTTCCATCGCTGTAAGGTACATTGACGCAAAGTGTTGCATCTTAAGAACTGAACGGAACTAAGCTAAAACTATCATCTTAAGTATAGTATTGTGGATTTTTGTTGCTTGTGGTCTTGTGTTAAGTCTTTATAAAGAACACTTATTTTAAAATACAACTAAGTGGTGTCCATCTGTAGTGTTGTCACTTGATTACTGTAGCCGGTCACAAATGCTTTACACACTGCCTCTGAGATAAGCCTGTCTGCTCATGCAAAGCTAACAAGTGGGTGAGCTGGGGTTATTTTAAGAGTGTACCCCCTTACCCTGAATAGAGGCAAGGGTCCCTATTTGTCACAAGTACCTACCTGTGCCTACTAGAGACTCCCAAATCTAACACCTTGGCAATAGAGGCCAATGAATCTTCCATTTTAGAACATTCTAAGAAGATTCTAGAATTTTTTATAAATATTGCATGGTACATGACGTAGAGTACTCAAGCTTTTTTAGTCTGCCCATATGAAAGTCAAAGAAGTAGTAAAACAAGGCTCAATTGTGGTGTGCCCCCACACATTTAAAAACCATGCCAAGTGAAGAAAGACTTTAAGGAACCTTTTTTTTTTGGTATGTTTTTATTGATTTAAACATGGAAGCATTATAGAGCATATACAGTGCGTATAAAGACTCAAGCTCAACTAGTATATCAGCTTCAGATCAGTAGGAATTCAACTAGAGTGGGTGCAGCAATATAACAGCATACATGCACGTAATTATAACTCTCAGTCTGAGGTGACCTCATCCTCGTCTAGTCTAGAGGGATATATCACCCCTAAACTTATTCCATGCACCCCATATTCGCTCCCACTTCCCCGTGCTTCCACGGTGGACAAATACCGCTTTTTCAGCCACCATTGCATCATCCATGTCCCTGCACCAGTCCCTTAGTGTAGGCAGTATATCAGAGCCCCACAACCTGGCAATATTACGTTTCGTCATCATCATACCCAACATGGCCCAATCCTGCTGGCGATGAGTCAGGTCATTAGCTTCCCATACATTCAACAAACAGCGCCGGGGATCAGGCAGTAGGGAAACAGTTAGAGTCTGAGAGATGGTACGCATCACAGCAGTCCAGTACATAGCCACCCGAACACAGTCCCATATAGTATGATAGAATGTCCCCTCCTCCCCCCACCCACGCAGACAATACACATGTGACGCCTTCCCTATCTTGTATAGGATTGTTCTGGTGTAGTACGTGTGGTGTAATATTTTCAGTTGGACTGATTTGAGCCTGGAGGGGATAGCCGTTTCCCGGGGGGAGGAAAGGGCCTCCTCCCACTCCGAGTCATCGAATTCACCAATATCACGAGAGCAATTCAACCTCAGTTTGGACGTCATGTCAGGAAGGTTTTAACCAACTTCCGATATGTAAAGGATGTTGCTTTGTATGTCATATGTTCCATCAGAAACCTATCTTCAAGAGGGGTGGATTCCTGCAAGTCCATCCCTGCCGGGATGGCTGTTTGCAGCGCATGCCAAATTTGGATATATCTAAACTGCTCCGTCTGCGCCATATCATAATTTGTTTGTAGGAAGGAGAAGTCCACCACCTTGCGTTTCTTCCAAAGGTCTCCTAACACTGAAATACCTATGTTGTCTCCCAGGCCTGGAAACCTTTACTGTTGCGGAGAGAACCCAACCTGTACGCGTCCCATAATGGTGTCACTTGCGTGATAAGATCAGAACATTGAAGGCACCTATGCACTTTATACAGTAGTGTCAATATCCTGCTTTTTAAACACTGTGGTATTTTATATATTGTAATGGTTTTAATTAACTACACAATAAAGAATTACTTACACCTATGCGCTTTGTACCAGAGTTGCACCGAGTGGCATGTAGGGCCCTAAGATCTGAAGGCACACGACGACTGTAGAGGTTACCCAACAGTCCTCTAGACCCCAAGCACTGTCTGTCTGCTAAGTATGCTGGTTCAGTCTGTGGGGCATGCAACCAATAATTAATTTGTTTGAGGAGGGCTGTCCAGTAGTACAATGCGATATTTGGGAGTGCGATGCCTCCATCATACCAGTCCTTTATCAGCTTACCTTGTTCAATAAGCGCTGGTTTCCCATCCCATAATAAGCTATAGACCGCCGCCGCGATCGCTGTGAATAAAGAGGCCTGGACCGGAAACTGCATATTTTCCAGGAGATACAGGAAATGTGGGAGTTACATAATTTTGTATAAGGCTGCTTTGCTCAGAAGCGTGAGGGGGAGGACCCGCCACACCTTCACATCTCGTTTGATACGTTCCAGTGGGGGCTTCAAATTCAAAGTCTAGAATTCATCTTGGTTTGATGTAACATAAATACCTAGGTATTTGAACGCCGACCCAGTAGGTCGTAAAGGGCAGCTCGGAGGGAGCAGAGGCGGGAGGCCGGCAAGAACAAAGAGGACAGATTTGGACCAATTAATCCTGTATCCCGACACTCTCCCAAATTTTTCACATACATTCAGAAGTTCTAGAATTGATTTTTTGGGGGAAGTGAGATAAAGAAGTATATATATAGAGATATGCGATCTTCCCATACTGCAGACCACCAGATACTTTTGATAGAGGGTTCCCCCCGGATCCAAATCGCTAACGGCTCTAGAATCAGTGCAAATAACAAGGGTGATAACGGACATCCCTGCCTTGTCCCACAACCGAGTGGGAAATCCCTTGAGATGTGTCCATTAGCTGCCACGTGGGCCAGGGGTTTGGCATAGAGTAGACGAACCAAGGCGCAGAACTTAGGGCCGAAGCTCATGTGTTAGAGCACCGCGAACAGGTAAGGCCACTCTACTGTATCAAATGCCATAGTGGCATTGAGAGAGAGGAGGACAGCAGGTTTTTGTATATATTCCCGGCGGGCCATAACCGCCTGCAAGCGGCGCAGGTTGAGCGCTGTACTGCAATGCGGCATAAAGCCAGACTGATCTGGATGTACCAAGGTGGCAAGATGGGGGGCCAATCGCAACGCCAGTAATTTGGCGAGGATCTTTGGTTCTGCATTTATTAAGGAAATAGGGCAGTAGGAAACACAAGTCGTTGCAGGCTTGCCAGGGTTATGGATCGGAACAATCGTGGTGAGGCGCTGATCCCTAGGCAGTTCCCCAGCTTTTAGACTATCGGAGAACATATTCAGTAGGTAGGGGGCCGTCGTTTGCACAGTTTTCTTATATAAATCCACGGGAAGCCCATTAGGACCCAGCGCCTTGCCAGACGCGAGCGCATAAGTCACCTCTTGTATTTCATCCAAGGTGATGTCCGCCTCCAGAAGGAGCACCGCTTCTGGGGAAAGGCGAGGGATCGTCAGATCTTTGATATAATCGTATGCTTTCTCCACCGTGTAGGACGCTTGGGGAGCATAAGTGTTTTCAAAATGGTCGGCCAGGAGACCAACTATAGCTTCAGGATCTGAGGTCATAGACCCCGTGGGGGACGTCAGTTGTGCAATGATTGAACCCGCTTTTTCTTTTTTGTCCAGCCAGGCTAACATCTTCCCTGCTTTATTCCCCAACTCGTAAACTCTGTGGCGGGTCGCCTGGAGTGTGTTTTTTACCATTTGCCTCTGATATGCCACACACACGGTCTGTTTAAGGCGAACCTCCTGGGCAGCCCCCAGTGAAGGCTGAGTTTCCTGCTCTGTTATTGTAGTGGCAAGGTCTTCCTCAAGGGTGTTTTGTTCCCGCCGCCCTGCTCGCTTATGGCCGGTAATTTAAGGAACCTTTTAAAGGAAACAAAGTGCAAGCAGTTTGCCCAACAAGTGAATGACAAGTGGTAGAGAGCAGTCACAGAGAAGAAGGAGGCGCACTAACAGGTTGTGAAACCATCTTCTGACAGGGGCTACACATAGGAATATGCTGGCATATATTTAGTTTAACATCACAAAAAAGAGAAAATCCAGCGTAAAATTACATGTATTATTAAGGCCCCCATGTGCAAAATAATTAAAGTGCTGAGCAAGGAATATCATTAGAGGAGCAGGGAAGCAGGAATCCTCTCCCCGGTAAATTTGAGGAGGGGAGCATCGTAATCAAAATGGCTGCCATCATCTCTCAAAACATTGATGAAAACATTAAGAACACATTTATTCATTGACTCAAACGTTATGTCCTTTGTTACTATGCTTTATGAAACATGATCTTTGATTGTCAAGTGAAGTACTATCATTAGATAATTAAAATGTAAACTTTTTTGCAAATGATAAATTACTTGGAATGGTTTATTGAAAGAATTACTTGATTGTTAACAGTTTTCAAGAATAGTGTTAACACTGTTTTGTTGACCATCAAAGACTAGAATATGGACATTTAGAGTGCCGAGACACACATTTTATTTTGCCATAGAAACACCTGTGTTCAAAGACGGTGAAGCCTTGGCAATTGAGGCCAATTAATCTTCCATTTTAGAAAATTCTAAGAAGATTCTAGAATTTGTAATAAATGTGTGTGTGGTTCGTGACATAGAGGATTCAAGCTTTGTTAGTCTCCCCATATGAAAGTCAAAGAAGTAGTAAAACAAGGCTCAATTTTGGTGTGCCCCCACAAAGTTAAAACCATGCCAGGTGAAGTAGGACTTTGAGGAACCTTTTAAACGAAACAAAGTGCAAGCAACTTGCCCAACAAGTGAGTGACCAGGTTGTGAAACCATCTTCTGACAGGGGCTACACATAGGAATATGCTGGTGTATATTTAGTTTAACCTCACAAAAAAGAGAAAATCCAGCATAACATTACATGTATTATTAAGAGCCCCATGTGCAGAATAATGAAAGTGCTGAGCAGGAAATATCATTAGTGGAGCAGGGAAGCAGGAATCATCTCGCCGGTAACTTTGCTGAGGGGACCATCGTAATGAAAATGGCGGCCACGGATAGCGCGCCAGAGATGCTGAGGGAGCAGAGAGGATTCCCAGGTAAGTATGTCCTGAAAATGTCCAAAATGAGGTCCAGGGAGGTCCAGGAAGGTCAGTGGGTCTTCTGTTGCCGTAAACCGCTTACCATGGCCAAGTAGGAGACTGCAGAGTGCGGCCGCTTCGACCCGTCCTGCAGTGCTTCAGCAGGGTGCCCGCCATTTGTCTTGGACATCAAGCCATGCCCCCAGCCTTATACTGTCCTAAACACTTCATTGTCACATATAATCTATCAGTCAAACCCATTTCAATTGTGTTACAAACTCTAAAGTTATATTTTAAAAAACTGGTAACAGTGGTTGTTTCTCCACGAGGACGGGGAAGCAGCGTCCATCTCACCTGTTGCTAGCCATGAGTAAAAACATAAAATAGCTATGAAATGATTTCATTGCCATTTTTATTTTTTACTGATGTGCATGCTGCAGTGACCCCAGCTGAGAGACATGCAGGATGTGTCCTCTGCTGCCGATTGGTAGCATGGGGGACTGGAGCAGTGGCTGATCAGATGCTTTAAAGTCTGCATGTCAGTTTGGCCGGCTGTCTTGCAATGGCCAGCCTGATATGCACACTCTGAAGCTTTCCATTCCGAGCTGTCTTAGACAACTGGGTGGAGAGCAGCACAGGTTTCCATGGCCGGAAGAAGCATCCGGTCGAGCTACTCGATCGAATAATGGACCTTCCCTCATGCTGGTTAATAGCATGAGAACAGCGTCTGGTTAGTGGAGGTCCACAGCAGATTGCAGTTTCAGAACACTGAGGAGGACGTGCAGCAGTGGGTCAGTACTATTTGTTTTTATTTTATTTATTTTAAATGTTAGTGTACTTGTTTTATTTTGGGCATTTGCAATACAGGGTTATTTTATTATGGGCTCTTGAAGGGAGAGGGTGTTTTATTTTGTCTTTTAGAGTAGGAAGCAGTGGGCACTTTGCTCTCCCCACCACTTTCTTAAAGATTACCTGCCACGCCTGATTGCATTTTAATGTAAGGCCTATTAAATAATGAAGCTTGTTGTTTTAATTATTACCCTGTAACATGAGATAGCCTGCCATAAATAGATGAATGTCCTGCACTCATGAATTCTGCAACATATTTTTGCCCTTCCCATTCCAGTCACTTGGGATCCCTTTAGTGTTAATACTCTCTAATGCCAAGTCAAAGTTTGACACTCATGCTTCTTATATGTATGTGCCAAGTTATTTATTTGTTTTTTATTGAGCCTTAAGTTTTGTGAAGTTCTCAATTTTTTCCATCTTTGAAGTTTTTGCAATTTACTGGTTTACCTCTGCCCTCACCTATGCAAAGTGGTATTAAGGGGAAGCACCCTTTTCTACATAGCAGGCCCTTAACAAGAAGCATTCTTTTAGCAATTATTCTGGTTTTATTGGCCATTAAGTGTTTCAAATCTTTGCAAATTCTGATTGCTGATACTATAAAGCAGGGTTTGAAAACACCACTTCACCGCATGTTAATGTATGTTTCCAGCAGGCTGTATGTTCAAACTTAAAATAAACACCTAGATAGCAGGAGTTGATGGCATGAAATGTGTGCTAATAACATATTTTATCAGGTCGACTTCTTTTTCAGCAAGCCTGAACATTTAAAATAAATGACACCCATCTACATTAAAAGTGCAGAAAAAACGTACACATCTCTCCATCATCTTGGCATTATCCTTAGCAGGATAGATTATTGTAATGCACTGCTTCTGGGGGCACCTGGCACCCTGATCAACACGCTGCAGCGTATTCAAAATATGGCTGCGAAGCTGGCTCTTTCTAGGCCGCGTGCTGCTTCCTCCTCCCATGCACTTAAAGACCTAGATTGGCTGCCAGTTCAACCTTGAATCCTTTTTAAATCATCCTGCCTGGTCTTCAAGGCTCTACATGACCAAGGTCCAGTCATGCTACAGAACCTCTTTTCTTTGTACCACGCAGCGAGACCTTTACGCTCCTCCTCATTACACCTAGTGGTGGTTCTGCGGATCCACAGGCTACGGGTGGGGGGCCGGTCTTTTGGTCACGCAGCTGCCAAGCTTTGGAACTCCCTCCCCCTATCCTTGAGGAGCATGGAAGACTTTCCCTCTTTCAAGAAGTGCCTGAAAACTCATTTCTTCCCCAGAACAGCTTAAACATCGTGTCTGTGCTGATGGTTCGGTAGAGTGTAAAAGCGCCAGGATACCCTTTGGGTGGCAGATTTGCGCTATATAAGTGCACAATACATACTCAGTCATGTTTTGTTATGTTATAGGGAATTTCTAAAGCGTACGTTTACCAATAAGTTTCATGGAGCTGGAGCACTAGCGACAGGGCTGAGATATGGCTTTGTCATAAAGCCATGTTTTTTGTGGAGTTCTAAATTGCTCATAGGAGTTTGCTGCTCTAATGTTGGCCAGAAAAGAGTTCTGTGCGGTATTGCAATTGGGCAGTGGCTACTTTCTGTAAGATGTTTGAAATCCAAGTTAACTTTACAATTGAATTGTATTTGGTACATCCACTGGGGTTAAGTGGGCTTTAAAGGATGATCCTATCAGCAAAAGTCTGTGGGAAGGTTGCTTCTTTACAGGGTGGGTTTGATGGAAAATGTTACTGTTGTGCCTGGGGTGTTGTCATTTGTAGCAGCAATGCACTAGTTTCCGGTGTCTATGCCTTGAGGTCTCTAATCAGGGTATTAATTCCATCAAGATTCACCTTGGAAAATGAAAAGGTGTTGAGCTAGAGCTCTAATGGTACAGTCAGTAGGGTGGGTGCCTTACTTTTTATACTTCTTTGATGAAAAAGGAGCCTATGGTGTTGCAAAGTTTGTGTGTTGATTAGATGGCTACTGTGGTGCATTAAAGGTTTCTGAATTGTTGTGCTCTCCTAACGATATACCTAAAATAAATGATAAATAGATCTTGGGAATTTGAGGACCAGTGTTGTAGTTGGGGTTGGCAACATTATTGCTATAGTTTGTTCAGGATAGATGTGGACCAGAGCTTGTAAGTGGTATTTGTTGCCTCTCTTGGTGGCACATATGTTCAATGCCAGGAGGAGGATAGCATGAGTGTGTACAGGAGTTGAGAGGGGAAAACACAAGGGTGATGTTTCTCTCATCTTACTTTCGTAGGAACCTTATGACAAAGTGTTTTGAATAAAAGAAGGAGGGTCTGGTTTGCAATTTCTCATTGGACTGATGGCTAGAGAATAATTTGGTGAAGGGGTGGTTACGTGGTCTGAACATATCAATGTGATGATTGAGAGGAAAATGATCAGTAGTAGATCATGCTAGAGAGACATGCATGAATGGTGCTTGGGAATTAATTTAAAATTGAGGCTGTCATACATATCTAAAAACTCTTTGGAGAATGAGACTGATTTAGACACAGCTTCAAATCATCTCCTATTAGAAGTTTCTTTCAGTTGAGAATGTTTTGCAAGGATATGTGAATAATTTGTTTATTTGAAAGATTTTACATAGCGCGTAAGAGACCCGTTATGGTTTCGGAGTGCTGTACAATGAAGCAGGGAGGTTAAGCCGGTACAGGAGAAAATAAAAGACATAAGCGGATACACCAGATGCACATTGCAAACATTAATAGACATATAGCAGTTACCCAAATGCACATTACATAGTAGGTATGGAAGGTCAATGCTGTAAGGCAATTACAGGATGAAAAAAACAGGATTACTGTCACAGGTAGCTATTCATATTTACAACAAGGGGTGGTGAGGGACAGAGTCTCTGAATTAAGCAGAAAACTCTCACCCAGTCAAGAGATCAGGGCTAGATCCAACACCGTTTTTTAGCTCACTGCACCATCCCAGTTTCAGAACCTGGCTGTATGCAAATTAGTCTGTTCCTGTCCCAGTGCATGATGGGAACAGGGCAAACCAAACTACAAAAGCCAATTCTTACACTGGGAAGGAAACAAGCTCCCGGGGACCGGTTTCTGGCATTACAGCCGTCTTCGGCCCGGTTTGCTTGAATCCTGATGGTGCAATGAGCAAGGGACTCATGTCTGAGTATACCCTTCCACGCTTAGGTAGGACAAAAATATTTACAACAAGGGGTGGTGAGGGACAGAGTCTCTGAATTAAGCAGAAAACTCTCACCCAGTCAAGAGATCAGGGCTAGATCCAACACCGTTTTTTAGCTCACTGCACCATCCCAGTTTCAGAACCTGGCTGTATGCAAATTAGTCTGTTCCTGTCCCAGTGCATGATGGGAACAGGGCAAACCAAACTACAAAAGCCAATTCTTACACTGGGAAGGAAACAAGCTCCCGGGGACCGGTTTCTGGCATTACAGCCGTCTTCGGCCCGGTTTGCTTGAATCCTGATGGTGCAATGAGCAAGGGACTCATGTCTGAGTATACCCTTCCACGCTTAGGTAGGACAAAAATATTTACAACAAGGGGTGGTGAGGGACAGAGTCTCTGAATTAAGCAGAAAACTCTCACCCAGTCAAGAGATCAGGGCTAGATCCAACACCGTTTTTTAGCTCACTGCACCATCCCAGTTTCAGAACCTGGCTGTATGCAAATTAGTCTGTTCCTGTCCCAGTGCATGATGGGAACAGGGCAAACCAAACTACAAAAGCCAATTCTTACACTGGGAAGGAAACAAGCTCCCGGGGACCGGTTTCTGGCATTACAGCCGTCTTCGGCCCGGTTTGCTTGAATCCTGATGGTGCAATGAGCAAGGGACTCATGTCTGAGTATACCCTTCCACGCTTAGGGTGGACAAAAATATTTACAACAAGGGGTGGTGAGGGACAGAGTCTCTGAATTAAGCAGAAAACTCTCACCCAGTCAAGAGATCAGGGCTAGATCCAACACCGTTTTTTAGCTCACTGCACCATCCCAGTTTCAGAACCTGGCTGTATGCAAATTAGTCTGTTCCTGTCCCAGTGCATGATGGGAACAGGGCAAACCAAACTACAAAAGCCAATTCTTACACTGGGAAGGAAACAAGCTCCCGGGGACCGTTTTCTGGCATTACAGCCGTCTTCGGCCCGGTTTGCTTGAATCCTGATGGTGCAATGAGCAAGGGACTCATGTCTGAGTATACCCTTCCACGCTTAGGGTGGACAAAAATATTTACAACAAGGGGTGGTGAGGGACAGAGTCTCTGAATTAAGCAGAAAACTCTCACCCAGTCAAGAGATCAGGGCTAGATCCAACACCGTTTTTTAGCTCACTGCACCATCCCAGTTTCAGAACCTGGCTGTATGCAAATTAGTCTGTTCCTGTCCCAGTGCATGATGGGAACAGGGCAAACCAAACTACAAAAGCCAATTCTTACACTGGGAAGGAAAGAATTGGCTTGGTAGTTTGGTCTGCCCTGTTCCCATGATGCACTGGGCCAGGGTCAGACTAATTTGCACCCTCCTCCCTCCCCTCCTACCATGTATAAAAATAACGGACTTGCACGTCCGCGCAGCGGGCGGGCGCAGCGGGCGCGCCGGCGGCGCGCCGAAGGCGCGCCAAAGGCACGCCCGTCTGGGCCCGTCCGGGCCAGGCCGGGCACAGGGCCACCCACTATGCCCGTTTTGCACGAGCATCGTATTAGACATACAAGGGACTATCTCCTACAATTTTGCACGGCAAATTCACTCCCAACTCCGATCCCTTTAATCACTTTCCTCAACGATGCTCCCGAGATACCCATCAACCAGACAACCAACAGCTTCAGTCTGGCATTACTAAACTGCAGATCGGCTGTCAAGCATGCGTTAGAGATAAAAACGCTTATTCAGGACCTACAATTAGATACACTATTCCTCACGGAAACCTGGCTAACGCCTCATTCAGATGCTGATATTGTGAGTATGTTACCCAAGGATTACCTCATACACCATCAAAACAGAATAAAAGGCATAGGAGGCGGACTAGCGATTATTTACAGGAATTCCATCACTTGTAGGCTACAGGAAGGAGGGATTGAGGACTGTGAAAGTGCTCACTTTTTACTTCAACTAACTCCCAATAAATCCCTGTCAGGTCTTTTGATTTACCGTACCCCGGGGGCCACAGGTAACTTTGTCAGATCATTACTGGATACCACCACTTCATCCTGTACCATGACCCCCAATTTTATCCTGCTTGGCGATTTAAATTTACATTTTGAGGACAGCACAAATAAAATTGCTGGGGACCTCATCTCAGAATTAAAAGTACTGGACCTTCATCTGATTAACTCAGAGGCAACCCACACTAAGGGTCACCTCCTGGATCCTCTATTTGCCAATCTCACAAAAATTGTAGCTCGCCCTTCACTCCCTCTCCCTTGGTCTGATCACTTTCTCCTCCCTTTTACGTGGCAAACTAGCAAAATCATTGGCCACTTGCAAACTCCTAGAGAACGGGACAGACTATGGTCCAGAATACCTTTTGAAGACTGGACACAGGAGTTGACACGATCTACCCCTTCTGCAGATCCTGACCCGGTGCTAGCCAACGATAACTTCACTAATTGGATCACCTCTACCTTGGATATAGTCGCCCCGAAGATAGACTTAAAGAAAAGAAGTACCTCTTTTAAATCACCATGGTTCTCAAAGGAACTCAGGAACCTCAAGAAAGTCTGCAAAATCCATGAGCGCAAATGGAGGAAAACATGGGACCCCACCATCAAGGAAGAATACAAAGCAGCGATGAGGACTTATAAAGCGGCGCGAAAATCAGCCCAAGCCTCCTTCTTTGATAAAAAAATCAAAGCTGCCACCAATTCTTCTCGGGAGACCTATAAAATAGTTAAAGAGCTCCTCACTATACCCAACATCCCCCCAAACCAGCAACCCACAGCGGACAGATGCAACCAAGTAGCTTGCTTCTTTCAAAATAAAATCATCAAGATCCTACAATCACTTCCTCCTTTAAACGACGATAACCCCCTGACCGCTACATCAGCCTCTGTCAGTGGCCCAACGTTAGACAGTTTCAGCCAACTTTCTGAGGACGTTTTTTTAAAAACTCTTTTAGACTTGAAAAGTGGCTCCCCTAACGATCCAGCACCTATCCACATTCTCAAACAAGTTGGACTCACCATCTCGCATCTGGCCACCAACCTTATTAATGCCTCGCTTAACCAAGGAGTGGTCCCTCCTAACTGGAAACATGCCATTGTTAAGGCTCTGCAGAAAAAACCTGGTATGGACCCTGCAGATTTGACCAACCTCCGCCCAATTTCACTCCTTCCTGGACCAAATAAGATTGCAGAGAAGGAGGTCAACAAGCAATTGTCTGCCTTCCTTGAAACCAACAATCTCCTTCGTCCCACACAGACAGGCTTCCGTCCAGGTCAAGGGACGGAAACAGCCCTTTTGAAGGTAGTTGAGGAGGCAAGATGCATCTTGGATTCGGGAGGATCAGTGTTACTGATCCTCCTGGATCTAAGCGCTGCATTTGACACGGTGGACCACAAAACCCTCATTAAGCGCCTCTTCAGTTTGGGAGTAAGGGGCACTGCCCTTTGCTGGCTCTCTTCATTTCTAAAAGACAAAACATTTCAGGTCTGTGAAGGGAATGTGCGATCCGACACTCTCCCTCTCCAGTGTGGGGTCCCCCAGGGCTCCTCACTGAGCCCTACACTTTTTAATACATACATGGCCCCCCTGGATGACGTGGTCTCCCCTTTTGGGATAAAAGCCGTCACATATGCTGACGACACCCAAATGATCGTATCATTTTCCCTTGAAGAGGACAAAGTAAAAAACCTTCACGACTGTCTAGAGGGAATTCATGACTGGATGTCCGCTTCAAGGCTTAAGCTCAATGGCTCGAAAACTGAGCTCATGCTATTGGGAAATAAAATATCTTCTCTTCCATCCGCCATGTGGCCAGCATGCTTAGGCCCCCTTCCTCAACCCAAAACTGAATTAAAAAGTCTGGGTTTCTGGCTTGAACAGGACCTATCCCTCAAAACGCAAGCGAAAAAAACAGCTGGCACATGTGTGGGGCTACTGCGCTCCACCAGAAAGATCCTCCCTTTACTTCCAGGACCTTCACAGAAATTGCTCGTTCAAGGTCTAGTCTTATCAAGACTAGATTACTGCAATGCTCTCTTTCTTGCTGCCCCAGAATCCACGATCAACATTCTTCAAAGAACACAGAATGCCGCAGCTAGGATTCTCACTGGGACCTCTCGCAGAGTCTCAGCCAAACCCGCCCTTAAGGCACTTCATTGGCTGCCGATCCGCGAAAGGGTCAAATTCAAGGCCCTTTGCACGGCCCATAAAGCCTTGCAAAATCAAGGGCCCCCAATGCTAAAAGACATGATCTTTCCATACAGACCCAATAGGCCCCTACGTTCAGCTCAAGGTCAGCTGGCCACAGTCCACAAAATCAGAAAAGCCCGAACTGGAGGACGCCGTTTCTCGGTTACAGCGGCCACATCTTGGAATGCTTTGCCATTTCATCTTCGTTCTGAGACCAATCTTCTGAAATTTCGCAAGCTTCTAAAAACTCACCTCTTTCCACAATAACTTCCTCCCTCTCCCCGACTTTCACCCTCAGAAGTTCTGCAATTGCAGCGCTGGGACGCTCACGGGCAGCCATGCGCTATATAAGACCCAAATTTCATTTCAAATTTCATTATAGCCAAGTTCTGAGCTGGGATGGTGCAGTGAGCAAAAAAACGGTGATGGATCAAGCCCTGATCTTTGGACTGGGTAAGAGTGGTCTGCTTAATTCAGACACTCTGTTCATCACCACCCCCTTTTCTGAATCATTTTTGTCCACCATAAGCGTGGAAGGGTATACTCAGATGTGAGTCCCTAGCTCATTGCACCATCAGGATTCAAGCAAGCCGGGCCGAAGACGGCTGAAATGCCAGAAACCGGTCCCCGGTAGCTTGTTTCCTTCCCAGTATAAGAATTGGCTTGGTAGTTTGGTCTGCCCTGTTCCCATGATGCACTGGGCCAGGGTCAGACTAATTTGCATATAGCCAAGTTCTGAATGGGATGGTGCAGTGAGCTAAAAAACGGTGATGGATCAAGCCCTGATCTTTGGACTGGGTAAGAGTGGTCTGCTTAATTCAGACACTCTGTTCATCACCACCCCCTTT
The DNA here is from genome assembly GCF_964263255.1 of Lissotriton vulgaris. Classification (NCBI taxonomy): domain Eukaryota; kingdom Metazoa; phylum Chordata; class Amphibia; order Caudata; family Salamandridae; genus Lissotriton; species Lissotriton vulgaris. The sequence continues at coordinate 1,086,728,166 of NC_141693.1, read as the reverse complement.
TCTGAATCATTTTTGTCCACCATAAGCGTGGAAGGGTATACTCAGATGTGAGTCCCTAGCTCATTGCACCATAAGGATTCAAGCAAGCCGGGCCGAAGACGGCTGAAATGCCAGAAACCGGTCCCCGGTAGCTTGTTTCCTTCCCAGTATAAGAATTGGCTTGGTAGTTTGGTCTGCCCTGTTCCCATGATGCACTGGGCCAGGGTCAGACTAATTTGCATATAGCCAAGTTCTGAGCTGGGATGGTGCAGTGAGCGAAAAAAGGGTGATGGATCAAGCCCTGATCTTTGGACTGGGTAAGAGTGGTCTGCTTAATTCAGACACTCTGTTCATCACCACCCCCTTTTCTGAATCATTTTTGTCCACCATAAGCGTGGAAGGGTATACTCAGATGTTAGATCCTAGCTCATTGCACCATCAGGAGTCAAGAAAGCCGGGCCGAAGACGGCTGAAATGCCAGAAACCGGTCCCCGGTAGCTTGTTTCCTTCCCAGTATAAGAATTGGCTTGGTAGTTTGGTCTGCCCTGTTCCCATGATGCACTGGGCCAGGGTCAGACTAATTTGCATATAGCCAAGTTCTGAGCTGGGATGGTGCAGTGAGCTAAAAAACGGTGATGGATCAGGCCCTGATCTTTGGACTGGGTAAGAGTGGTCTGCTTAATTCAGACACTCTGTTCATCACCACCCCCTTTTCTGAATCATTTTTGTCCACCATAAGCGTGGAAGGGTATACTCAGATGTGAGATCCTAGCTCATTGCACCATCAGGAGTCAAGCAAGCCGGGCCGAAGACGGCTGAAATGCCAGAAACCGGTTCCCGGTAGCTTGTTTCCTTCCCAGTATAAGAATTGGCTTGGTAGTTTGGTCTGCCCTGTTCCCATGATGCACTGGGCCAGGGTCAGACTAATTTGCATATAGCCAAGTTCTGAGCTGGGATGGTGCAGTGAGCTAAAAAACGGTGATGGATCAAGCCCTGATCTTTGGACTGGGTAAGAGTGGTCTGCTTAATTCAGACACTCTGTTCATCACCACCCCCTTTTCTGAATCATTTTTGTCCACCATAAGCGTGGAAGGGTATACTCAGATGTGAGTCCCTAGCTCATTGCACCATCAGGATTCAAGCAAGCCGGGCCGAAGACGGCTGAAATGCCAGAAACCGGTCCCCGGTAGCTTGTTTCCTTCCCAGTATAAGAATTGGCTTGGTAGTTTGGTCTGCCCTGTTCCCATGATGCACTGGGCCAGGGTCAGACTAATTTACATATAGCCAAGTTCTGAGCTGGGATGGTGCAGTGAGCTAAAAAACGGTGATGGATCAAGCCCTGATCTTTGGACTGGGTAAGAGTGGTCTGCTTAATTCAGACACTCTGTTCATCACCACCCCCTTTTCTGAATCATTTTTGTCCACCATAAGCGTGGAAGGGTATACTCAGATGTGAGTCCCTAGCTCATTGCACCATCAGGATTCAAGCAAGCCGGGCCGAAGACGGCTGAAATGCCAGAAACCGGTCCCCGGTAGCTTGTTTCCTTCCCAGTATAAGAATTGGCTTGGTAGTTTGGTCTGCCCTGTTCCCATGATGCACTGGGCCAGGGTCAGACTAATTTGCATATAGCCAAGTTCTGAGCTGGAATGGTGCAGTGAGCTAAAAAACGGTGATGGATCAAGCCCTGATCTTTGGACTGGGTAAGAGTGGTCTGCTTAATTCAGACACTCTGTTCATCAGCACCCCCTTTTCTGAATAATTTTTGTCCACCATAAGCGTGGAAGGGTATACTCAGATGTGAGTCCCTAGCTCATTGCACCATCAGGATTCAAGCAAGCCGGGCCGAAGACGGCTGAAATGCCAGAAACCGGTCCCCGGTAGCTTGTTTCCTTCCCAGTATAAGAATTGGCTTGGTAGTTTGGTCTGCCCTGTTCCCATGATGCACTGGGTCAGGGTCAGACTAATTTGCATATAGCCAAGTTCTGAGCTGGGATGGTGCAGTGAGCTAAAAAACAGTGATGGATCAAGCCCTGATCTTTGGACTGGGTAAGAGTGGTCTGCTTAATTCAGACACTCTGTTCATCACCACCCCCTTTTCTGAATCATTTTTGTCCACCATAAGCGTGGAAGGGTATACTCAGATGTGAGTCCCTAGCTCATTGCACCATCAGGATTCAAGCAAGCCGGGCCGAAGACGGCTGAAATGCCAGAAACCGGTCCCCGGTAGCTTGTTTCCTTCCCAGTATAAGAATTGGCTTGGTAGTTTGGTCTGCCCTGTTCCCATGATGCACTGGGCCAGGGTCAGACTAATTTGCATATAGCCAAGTTCTGAGCTGGGATGGTGCAGTGAGCTAAAAAACGGTGATGGATCAAGCCCTGATCTTTGGACTGGGTAAGAGTGGTCTGCTTAATTCAGACACTCTGTTCATCACCACCCCCTTTTCTGAATCATTTTTGTCCACCATAAGTGTGGAAGGGTATACTCAGATGTGAGTCCCTAGCTCATTGCACCATCAGGATTCAAGCAAGCCGGGCCGAAGACGGCTGAAATGCCAGGAACCGGTCCCCGGTAGCTTGTTTCCTTCCCAGTATAAGAATTGGCTTGGTAGTTTGGTCTGCCCTGTTCCCATGATGCCCTGGGCCAGGGTCAGACTAATTTGCATATAGCCAAGTTCTGAGCTGGGATGGTGCAGTGAGCTAAAAAACGGTGATGGATCAAGCCCTGATCTTTGGACTGGGTAAGAGTGGTCTGCTTAATTCAGACACTCTGTTCATCACCACCCCCTTTTCTGAATCATTTTTGTCCACCATAAGCGTGGAAGGGTATACTCAGATGTGAGTCCCTAGCTCATTGCACCATCAGGATTCAAGCAAGCCGGGCCGAAGACGGCTGAAATGCCAGAAGCCGGTCCCCGGTAGCTTGTTTCCTTCCCAGTATAAGAATTGGCTTGGTAGTTTGGTCTGCCCTGTTCCCATGATGCACTGGGCCAGGGTCAGACTAATTTGCATATAGCCAAGTTCTGAGCTGGGATGGTGCAGTGAGCTAAAAAACGGTGATGGATCAAGCCCTGATCTTTGGACTGGGTAAGAGTGGTCTGCTTAATTCAGACACTCTATTCATCACCACCCCCTTTTCTGAATCATTTTTGTCCACCATAAGCGTGGAAGGGTATACTCAGATGTGAGTCCCTAGCTCATTGCACCATCAGGATTCAAGCAAGCCGGGCCGAAGGCGGCTGAAATGCCAGAAACCGGTCCCCGGTAGCTTGTTTCCTTCCCAGTATAAGAATTGGCTTGGTAGTTTGGTCTGCCCTGTTCCCATGATGCACTGGGCCAGGGTCAGACTAATTTGCATATAGCCAAGTTCTGAGCTGGGATGGTGCAGTGAGCTAAAAAACAGTGATGGATCAAGCCCTGATCTTTGGACTGGGTAAGAGTGGTCTGCTTAATTCAGACACTCTGTTCATCACCACCCCCTTTTCTGAATCATTTTTGTCCACCATAAGCGTGGAAGGGTATACTCAGATGTGAGTCCCTAGCTCATTGCACCATCAGGATTCAAGCAAGCCGGGCCGAAGACGGCTGAAATGCCAGAAACCGGTCCCCGGTAGCTTGTTTCCTTCCCAGTATAAGAATTGGCTTGGTAGTTTGGTCTGCCCTGTTCCCATGATGCACTGGGACAGGGTCAGACTAATTTGCATATAGCCAAGTTCTGAGCTGGGATGGTGCAGTGAGCTAAAAAACGGTGATGGATCAAGCCCTGATCTTTGGACTGGGCAAGAGTGGTCTGCTTAATTCAGACACTCTGTTCATCACCACCCCCTTTTCTGAATCACAGGTAGCTATTCAGCAGCAATCCTTTGACTTCTTTTTTAAATATGGCTGTCGAGGGGTGCAAACTGATTTCAGGAGGGAGGGTGTTCCATATTCTCAGAGCACGACTGGAGAAGGCGCAGTTGTAAGATCTCTTCTTTTTAAACATTTGTGGTTTCAGCCGTAGAGTGTTTGAACTTCTTAGGCACAATTCCCAAGGAATAGTTACAGTTTATTTGCCAGGTAAGTGGGAGTGTTCTGATGCAGTGCTTCGTGTATCAAGCAGGCTATCTAGTACCTGATATAATACAAACAATTAGAACAACGGCTAACTGAAGAGACTGCACCTCAATCAGAGTACAAAAAGAGTCTGTAGTCCAGTGCACTACTCATCCGGTACCTGCCATTTTTCAGGATCACTGTCCAGCAGATTTTAGAGGTGATAGCAAATTATAAGGTGCACAGTAAGAAATGTATGGTACTGAAAGCGTTCAATGTATATATTCCAAAACATGATGTTTATTCTTTTGCTTCTTATATCCGATTTCAACAACATCCAGCCAATGTGTTTTAGTCTAATTATATTTAGAACTTCATCAGGGCTGAGATTGTCTTGTAAAAGACAAACATTCAATTCAAACATGTACGTAAAATACATAAAATTACCTAGTAGGTAAACATGCACCTGTAATGAAATGACAACAACATATGAAATATAATTTAGACATAACTCAAAATCTACTTAAGAGACAAGGATAACAAATATATAATTCAACTAAGAACTACTAATGCAGACAAACAATAACAAGCACTTCATACAACTATACATTACATTTCCACTGGAAGCCAAGTAGACACCTAACACACCTTTGTATTGTATAATCAGATAATAATCCTAGTTGGTCTACAGATTTAAAAATTACTGTGAATCTTCTAGTGATGGACATACAATTACTGGGCAAAGATCTAATTATGTTCATTGAAAAGATACCCACTAGATATATCCAATCCAGTTAGATAGGACCATGTTTGGTATGATAAGATAGTACATTTTACTAAGTGTATCATCATAACAGTGAAAGGGTCGCAATGGATCATCATTTAGGTCACCATGGCAAATATCTATGTGTCTGCCCCTCAAGACAAAAGAAATGTAGAAAACGTACATCTTAATTTAATAGAGGCTTTGTACGTCAGTTTAAATATAGTCATAATGTTTTTGTGGTTTGGTGTGAATTTTATCATTGTGTCCAATGATACAAGGATCAAAATGCATGAAATTCAGGTAGATACCTGCATACATTGTGTATAGTTAATCTCAATGTAAACTAGTTGAAAATAATTGTGATCAAGAACAGAGAAGGAGGGGGGCGTGGCTTGCGCCCGGCGAGGACGGCGGCTCTCATGTGAGCGCTCCAGGTCGGTGAGAGACTTCGCCACTTTCTCCCAACTCTTGACACCTGCAAACGTCGCATTCCTCACCCGGACATCAGGGACAGCACCGGGCTTCCAAATGCGGCAGTAACGAAGCGGCGGAACGTCCGCTTTTTTCAAGTTCTCGGCGGACGCGGTTCTTTCATAGTCGCGACCGCCATTTTGAATCTTCGCAACGCCCGCTACGGAGCATCCGCCTGCAGGACATGCCTGCCACACAAGGAGCCTCGCCTCACGCCAACTGCCCCTGGTGAGCCATTATCCACAGGTTAGCAACAACGCTGCATTTCTTTGAGGAACGCTGCCTTTAAATGCGTTTTTCTTTGCATTTTGCTACATCACCTCATCGGCGGCCATTTTGTGTACTACAGCCTTCCCCACACAATCTGCATGTAGGCGCAGCTGCAATATATTCTTCAATATAAGCGCAGTAATTTATTACGCTTCCCTGCATTTCTTCATTACAATTGGTGGCGCTCCTATACATTATGCTGGCACATCCACCTTTATGTGCGCAGCTTTATTACATATTGCATCTCGTCTAAAGAGTTTATTTTGCTTCATACTGTGCCAAGTATCAGCATTTCATCTTCATGTTGATTTCTTGCTCTACTCATTTATGGGTCAACCCCTCCAGTTAAATGCATGAAGGCTGTATTGAACATTTTCTACCGCTTTGGCACTCCTGAATTCACAACAGACTGCCTATCCTCCATTTCTCTTTTTATTTTTTGGAGCTTGTATTCCTTACCTCACTCAAGAGTTCTTGACCAATTTCTGAGACGCCCACAGGCACGCACTGATTACAACTGGATTTTCTTCCTTCCCAACCATATCTTTTTTGTATGGAAAGAAGGACAACCCCTCGCACTCTCAAGCCTCCACGTCGAGTTTTTATTAAGAACTCAAAAGTCTTCTCAGCACTGGCGCACATTGAGGCCTCCCAAGCGCTTGCCATCCAGATGTCACAGTCTAATACAGAACGGCCTACCCAACCTCCAGGGAAAGTGAACACGAAACGCCTCAAAAAAGACCCTCCATCACCGTCTGGGTCCACATCGGCTGTCTCCATGGAGTTGCTATTAGAAGAGATCCGTGCCCTCAAGCCATATATGGAAGAGACCAATTTGAAACTGCAGGTTCTTACGGATAACTGGTCCCAGATGGATGCTAGAGTGACTAATGTAGAACATTCTCTCACGTCTCTTCAAGAATCCTCCTCAAAGGTGACACACATGCAGTCTCAGATCTCCTCTCTCCAAAAACAAGTCGAAGAATTGGAGAACCGAAACAGGCGCAATAACCTCCGGCTTTACGGCCTGGCGGAGAATTGTGAAGGGACCGACCCCATTGCCTTTTTCAAATCATTTCTACCCAAGCTTCTTCATCTGCCTGAAGGCACAACGTTTAACATCCAGCGGGCACATAGGCTAGGTCGCCTACCTTCTACTCCTTCCCCCTCTTCACGGCCAAGAGGTGTCATCATGTACTTTTTAGAATATACTGACCTGCTCAAAGTCATCTCAGCAGCCCGTGCATCACCTCGTCTTCAATGGTCAGGTTCCAACCTCTTCTTCGCGCAGGACTACGCCAGGGCCACAGCCAGCCGCCGCAAAGCCTTTTTGGATATGCGACCAGAACTTCGTGCCATTGGAGCCAGATATGGCCTTTTCCACCCCTGCCTATTCAGAGTGACCTACAACAACAAAACTACAACATATGAGGATCCTGTCCGCCTTCGAAGCTTTTTGAACGCTACCCAAGCCTCTGATATGGACTTTTCCAGCTCCTCATCAGCTTTCCCGCCTTGATTCCTGCGTGACGCAGCACTGAAGTTTCAATCAGTCTGCATGTTTATCATGCACTGTTGAATGTATTACTGTTTGTTTATCCCACGTTTTCCGATGTTACAGGTTTTCGTGTTCCCCCTCTCACTCTACATCATTTTTTCTTGTATCCCTGTTCGTTAGTCAGTTTTGTTCATTACAATTTCCTTACACAACTTCTTGTCATTTATTACTACTTTGTTCTTATCTTCTTTCATTCGTCTCACTCATTATTGTTTTCCTCCCTTTTCCTTGCAGGTTTTACAATACGTATGGCGTCTCTCCCCTGACCTGTTGTTCCGCTTGCATTGGGCGCTTGCTTCCTTTGCCCGGCGCTCCCCCCTCATCCATTTTCTCGTGTATCTTCCCCCTGGTGATCAACCCTCCCCATCTCTACCCTTCGTAAGTATGTTTTCCCTTTCTTCCCGGTTGTTTACTTTCCTTCTTCTATCTTTTTCACTCTTAAGTTCCTCAATTTCCTTTGTTTCACAGGTGTCTCTCTCTATTATCTTCCGAATACTCTTCTACTACCATCTTCTTCCTATCTCTCTCACTACTTCGTGGATACCTTCTCATCCCTTCCACATCGATCACTTCTATCTTCCTCTTCCTCACCCTATTTCCTCTTTCTTCATTCCTTTGCTAATTATTGTACTGTATTGACTTCCATCAATTTTCTTATTCTCCTTGACTTTTTTAATCTTCTGGGTCTCCTTTATACCTCCTTATCTGTCTCTGCTTTCTTCCTTTCTGATATGATATGTCTCTGAAGGTAATCACATGGAATGTTAAGGGCGTTAACTCCCCTATCAAGCGACAAAGAATTTTATCTCATCTTTCACATTTGAATGTGGACATTGCTTTTTTACAAGAAACCCATTTATCTGCTGAAGAATCTGTCAAACTGAAGAGAAGCTGGGTGGGTGATGTTTATTATTCCCCTGGGGATGGCAAACGTAATGGTGTTGCTATTTTGTGTCACAAAGCTCTTTCTCATTCCCTGCTTGCTCAGGAATCAGATGCTGAAGGTCGATGGATATATGCCAAGCTCTCTATCAAGAATGTTCCAATTTCTCTCCTAAATGTTTATGCCCCTACCACTGGTGATCCCACTTTTTGGCACTCATTCTCCCAGCATATCACCAGATTCAATGATGATAATTTTATACTGGCAGGAGATTGCAATCAGCCCCTAGATCCCTTTCTAGATAGGAACTCCAAAGCACACTTCACCCCTAACAAATCTCATAAATCCTTCTCTCAAGCTATCTCCCAAAACAAACTCACTGATGCTTGGCGTTTATGTAACCCAGTACTTCAGGAATTTACTTTCTATTCCCCATGCCACCATTCCCAATCTCGAATTGATTACATTTTTGTTACCCACAACATTGCCCAAACTCTCACTCATGCCGAAATTGGTCCAATTTTACTTTCTGACCATGCCCCCACATTAGTTCAATTGGACATCTTACCCAAATCAATAGGCCCTAAACGCTGGCGTTTCAACAATTCTCTCCTCCTAGACCCTAAATTTACTACCTCCTTCACTTCCTTCTCCCATTAATTTTTCTCCCTTAACGATGATTCCCCTGTCCCTAAACACACTATTTGGGATGCCTTTAAGGCGGCGGCAAGAGATTTCATCATTGGCTTTGTTGCTAAGAAACGTAGGGCTGCTCGCGATTTTACTAGGACTATCCTTCTGGACATTAAAAAATTGGAGCATTCTTATTTTACTTCCCGCTCACAGCAAACTCTAACTGCCCTAGTTAATGCTAAGATGAAATTTAACAAAAAATCTACAGATGATGCATCCTTGTACTTACTGAAATCTAGTGCCAAGTTCTATGGAGGCAAGAATAAGGCGGGCAAGATCTTAGCCAATTATCTCAAGGTGAAACACAATAAATTAAACATTGAATCAATCTACGACGCCAATTCAAATCTCAAACACACAGACGCAGACATCCTCACTGAATTCTCTACCTTCTACAAGACATTATACTCCTCTGAAACTCAGCCTTCTTCCCACTCTTTAGACACATTTTTCTCCTCCATTCAAAAACCATCTCACTTTCCACTTGACCTCTCTCACTTAGAACTTGATATATCCCAACAAGAATTACTCAAAGCGCTTCAAACCCTCCAAAAAGACAAGGCCCCTGGGCCGGACGGCTTCACAGTAGAATTTTTTCTCCACTTTTCAAAGCTTCTCATCCCCAGACTCCATTCCCTTATTGGCACCTTCCTTTCCTTGGGTTCCTCCTTGGGCTCTTTTTCAGACGCTCATATTTGCCTCATACCCAAGGAGGGGAAGGATCCTCAACATTGCAAAAATTACAGGCCGATATCTTTGGTCAATATTGACTATAAAATATTTGCAAAGTCTCTTGCGGCACGCCTTGATCTCCTTCTTCCAGATCTTTTGGGAGAGGAACAGTCGGGCTTTGTCAAAGGTCGCTTTATCACAGATAACACCAGGCTCCTCTTCAATATTCTCTCCAAATCTCGCCCTTTACCCCATTCCCTTGCGGCCATTGCCCTGGATGCTGAAAAGGCGTTTGATAGGGTTGAATGGAACTATCTATTTCACACTCTCCGTTGGTTTGGTTTCGGTCCTGTTTTTATATCCTTAATTTCGCTACTTTACTCTAACCCACGTGCAGCGGTTTGTGCCAATGGTCAAATATCTTCTTTTTTTTATTTAAAAAGAGGTGTTCGTCAAGGCTGCCCTTTATCCCCTTTTCTCTTTAATTTGGCCTTAGAACCCTTCCTCTCCAAGCTCCGTCAAAACCCCTCCATCCAGGGTTTCCAACTGTCAGACTCCCACATCAAACTAGCCGCCTATGCGGATGACATTTTGTTATTTGTTTCCAACCCCTCTGTTTCAATTCCCGCCTTTCTCACTGAATTCCACGCCTATTCCCAAATATCTGGCTATAAACTCAATAATGATAAATGTGAGATCCTCCCCTTAACTAAATTCACATTCAAACCCGATTTTGCCGCCTCTAATTTCACGTGGAAACCCTCCAATATCAAGTACCTTGGAATGCACATTACCCCTACCATCCCAGACACTGTTTCCTTGTGCATGTCCAAATGCATTAAAAAATTAACGGATCTCACATCCAAATGGCACCCCCTTTACCTATCCTGGTGGGGTCGCCTTGACACTATTAAGATGATGTTGTCTCCCATTGTTCTTTACACCCTCTCCAATATTCCGGTCCCGGTCCCCTCCAAATTTTTCAAAAAGATCAACTCTATTCTAATGTCCTTTCTTTGGAATAAAAAGAAACCACAAATGTCTCTAGCACGTCTGATTCGTCCCAAATCAGAAGGTGGGGCTAACTTTCCTGACTTCCCAGCTTACCACAAGGCGTTCCAATTGAGGCAGGCTTCTTTTTGGCTACAAGACCCTGACACCCCATGTCCTTTATGGGCCAAATTTGAACGCCTCCTTCTTTCTCCCTTCTCCTTTGCTGAATACCTCTCCTTCTCTCGCAAACCCACCTCTATCTCAACTCCGATTCATAAATTTACCACTAAATTACTCCTTTCTTCCACTCACTTACCTCCTATTACCATTGCTGACTTCCTTTCCTCCCCCATATGGCATAACACGTCCTTACTCATCCGTGACATACCCTTTTTTTGGAAAACTTGGCATACTCGAGGTCTGAAGTGGATCTCCCAACTTTTTTCTCACTCCTCTTTCTTATCTTTTGACTCCCTTCGCTCCCTCTATGATTTACCCACTTCCTTTGCACGCAAATACCACTTGCTTAAAAAAACAGTCCTGACGAAATACAATGGCCTTTCTCAGCCCTGCTCCCCTCCTGCTTCACCCACTTCCACTTCCACACTACATTCCTTCTTACGCAATACACCAAAAGCTGCTGCTACTTACAAATTCCTTCACGCTGGTGAGACTCCAAGACCTAAATCTAAAGTGGAAGAGTCTTGAGAGCATGATTTGTCTGTTTCTTGGTCGATTTCCTTCTGGGATAAAATATGGACCAAACTTCGCAAATCTTCCAGAGCAGCAACCCTCACTCAGACTTTGTTTTTTATTTACAACAGACTCCTTTTCACACCCTCTGACCTTCACAAACGCTTTCCCAATACCCCTCACACATGTTGGTCTTGTTCGTCACCACAAGCCAATTTATTTCATATGTTATTTTTATGCACTCATGTTCGTAGTTTTTGGTTACAGGTTTGGGCTCAAATTAATTCAATCTTCCACACCTCTATCCCTTTCTCTCACGCGCATATTTTTATGGGTAGCCTCTCCTCTTGCTGGGATGACGTTGATCTAAAACCCCAGATTGTTGACCTATTACTTGCCGCTGCCTTCCAACAAATAACGGTCAACTGGAAAGACTTCTCCAAAATTTCCTTCAAGGCATGGTGGTTTAATGTATGCCATAACCATAGACTCGATACTGCTCATGTTTTCCCGGTATGTATGGCTACTAAACGCGTGGACCTATGGACTCCCGTCACACTTTATCTGGACTCTTGTAGCAAACGCTTGTTTCACCCTCCGCCTCCACAACAGGAAGTCCCTAAACCTCCTTAATCGCTCGATACATTCCACTTATCCTCCATTGTACCATTTATTTATTTATTTATTTTTTTTAATTCTTTCCATTGTTCTCATGCTTTTCATATTTTGTGCTTAATGTATTTTCTCTTTTGCCTTTTCCTTTTCTCTCATCTTGTACCCAGATTTCTTTTATTATAATGCTTGCATTTGTATGACTATTATTCTGCTCAGAATCTTTAATTTGACATCACATTGTACTTTGTTTTGACACCTGGTTTTCTCTCTTATTATTATCAAATAAAATTTTCTTGAACTTAAGAACAGAGAAGGAGACTAAAAACAAGTGAAGAGGAAAAAAGTGAAAACAACAAATTGCTGAAGACCCCAAAGTCCATACTAAAGCTCACGTTAGAGTAATTGCGAATGTCCATTGTTGATACATGTGAAAATTCACACAGATTTGACGTTCCCCACCACACATGTACCCTTTAATAAGAGGAACCGATCATGAAAGAAATTCCTAAAAGTGGTTAGCAAAAAGGCAAAATCCAAAAATGGGCAAATGCCGTGTAACATGAAAGAGTTCACCTGAGCCACGTTAATGTTATAAATAAGCAAAGTCGTAATCGGGTGTATATGCCAAAAAATTATAAGCATAGTACGAGTTCATAATCACAAAACAGGAGAGTATAATGCAGGAAGACTTCCGTAAACCGCACCTCAGCATGCATATTTTGTGAATTTGTAAAGCCATAACCAGCAAGTATACCAGAAATATTAAGTACAACACAAACTCCCAATCATAAGCCAGGTGGGTATAATGCGAAAAAGCTACTGTAAGCCATACATCACATACCTTAATAAGTATTCCCTCTCCTGTAACATATTCCAACAGAAAGCTCGTGCTCCTGGCGCCATTGCTCCTTATAAAGCACATCCACAAAGATCAGTTAGTGGCGGTAGGGTATCGGCAAAGCACATGATCCCGGTAATCCGATCATCCACAAGGAAAGAGCATGGTGGCCATTTTAAAGTGATGATGAATAACGTAAGTGTGCAGATCGTAATAAAGGATATCTTCTAGGCTAACATGTACAATAATTAAAGCTCCTTGTTTTCAGTTTTGATGGATTTTTACAGACAAATACAGACTGAAAACAATGTGTTTTCTGTCAGCATTTATTTTTAAAAATGGATAAATACAGAAAATTGTTCTTCTTTTAAGTGACTTTCTGCACTGAATTCATGAATATAGGCCAGCAGTTGAGCAGATGGACAGCATGGAAAATTAAAAAAACAGGATGATGTTTCTTTAAATAACAGCATATGTAAACATACATTTATGGTATAATGCTAGTATTTACAAGGTGATGTATTGTTATGTAATATTTGGCAGCTTAAATAGCTAAAACAATACAGACATCAAAGAATGAGTGTGCGCCTATAAGTTAAATAAATATGGAAATATGCAGTTTTACAACTTCAGTTATATGCAAAACAAAAAATAAATATGAACAAATACAAATGGAAGTAAAAAAAAATACTATAAAACGGGAAGCCCTAATAATAATTAACCAAATAAGGAGGGAAGGGAGGAGAGAAATTGGAATCGTATGACACAGCAGTATTCAAAAGCAAAATCTCAAAATGTATATATGGCTGGAAGCGAATACGGCCCAACAAATGATCATAGAGAACCACCATCATGAAGAAAAATGTGGCACCCACCTTATAATTATACGCAATCGTGAAAATATAAGATACATAATGGGTAATAGTTTTCATAATAAATAAATAATATCAAAAAAATTGAGAAATAAATAACCAAAATACAAATATATATTGAAAATAGATAATATTACCAAAGTGAATGCCAAGTCACTATAGTGATTCATATTCACATATTAATAAGAGACAATTAGTGAGAAATTATATAATGCCTCTCCCATACTTATTATAATAACATATATTTATGGAAAAGGCAAAAAAAAGGACAAACAAATAAATAAAAATAACCCTTAATGTGCACATCTAGTATACCTATTAGGATCAGAACAAATACCACTTTCGTGAAAAAACAAGCCAGTAAGGTACTTCCATTTATAAAATCCGTTATATGTCTAAAGACAACAGAAGTTCCCTCCTGCCAGAACATATACTACGGGAATGTAAATTCGAGTTCATTAAATAATATATTGCGATCAGAGCGGAGGTCGGTCCTTTATATCACGTCAAGTCAAAATGGATCGGAAGTGGAGAAATCTAATCTCTCCAATTGAAATAAAAAAAATCTAAACCAGCAGCAAAATAAAGAGCACACCTGAAGCATTATCAGGTGGAAAACACAAACTGTGCCAAACTAAAAAAATTCGTAAGTTCAGCCCAAGAAGTGGTGAAATTCATTATTAGTATAGCCTCTGCCGGTGACAGCTCTAAATCGACGTATCCATTTGGCATCATCTGCCTCAAATATAATTCCCTGTTTCCTCCCCGGGAATTCTTAGTAATGTGATCAATTCCCAGGAACTAGAAAGTAGGGTCATTAGGATGGTCCAACATATAGGGTTCTGTCATAAGATATCTAGCATCACCATTTCTTAATGCTCTTTGGTGGTCCTGTATTCTATCTTCAGGCCATGTGGCATGCTGCCTATGCAGATCATATTGCATTTACAGCCTATCATGTAGATAACAAAGTGTGTGTTGCAATTGATAAAATGTTTAACTCTGTATTCCTGAGGTGTGTAAAACTTGAAATTATTTGTCTTGTGTTGACTGAATGAGCAATCGTTACACGAATTGCGTAAATAAAATCCACACGGTTTAGGCTGCAACCAAGTACCCATTTGTTGGGTTGATGTAATATAACTGGGGCATAATGAATCTCTGAGTGTACGCTCCATTCTGAAAACCACCAGAGGATATTTGGCAATTGAATTATGTAGCCCCAGGATGGCACCTTAAAGCCGGGATCAGGCTCCCGCAGGGCAGGACTCACTTTCAGCCCTGACTTGCTGCCCTGACCTTGCCGGTGTCTGTTGGGGGGGGACTACAAGTCCCAGGACATCACACGGCCGGAGCCGCTTGCAACATCTTTTAGCGCCTGGAAGCACCTTAAATCCGGGTACAGGCTCCCACAGCGCGGGACCCGCTTTCAGTCCTGACTTGCTGTCCTGAACTTGCCGGTGACTGTGGGTGGATTACAAGTTCAAGGACATCGTGTGGCCGGAGTTGCTTTCATCATCTTTTAGTGCCTGGAGGCGCCTTAAAGCAGGGCACAGGCTCCAGCAGCGCAGGACCCGCTTTCAGCCCTGACTTGCTGCCCTGACCTTGCCGGTGTCTGTGGGGGAGACCACAAGTCCCAGGACATCACACGGCCGGAGCCGCTTGCAACATCTTTTAGCGCCTGGAAGCACCTTAAATCCGGGTGCAGCCTCCCACAGCGCGGGACCCGCTTTCAGTCCTGACTTGCTGTCCTGAACTTGCCGGTGACTGTGGGTGGATTACAAGTCCAAGGACATCGTGTGGCCGGAGTTGCTTTCATCATCTTTCAGTGCCTGGAGGCGCCTTAAAGCCGGGCACGGGCTCCAGCAGTGCGGAACCCGCTTTCAGCCCTGACTTGCTGCCCTGACCATGCCGGTGTCTGTGAGGGGACTACAAGTGCCAGGACATCACACGGCCGGAGCCGCTTGCGTCATCTTTTAGCACGTGGAGGCGACCTAAAGCCTTGCGCAGGCTCCCGCAGCGTGGGTCCGGCTTTGAGCCGTGACTTGCTGCCCTGACCTTGCCGGTGTCTTTGGTCGGACTACAAGTCCCAGGACATCATGCGGCCAAAGCCGCTTGCATCATCTTTTAGCGCCTGGAGGCACCTTAAAGCCAGGTGCGGGCTCCTGCACCGCGGCACCTGCTTTCAGCCCTGACTTGCTGCCCTGACCCTGCCGGTGTCTGTGGGGGGATTACAAGTCCAAAGACATAGCGCGGCTGGAGCCGCTTTCATCATCTTTTAGCGCCTGGAAGCACCTTAAATCCGGGTGCAGGCTCCCACAGCGCGGGACCCGCTTTCAGTCCTGACTTGCTGTCCTGACCTTGCCGGTGACTGTGGGTGGATTACAAGTCCAAGGACATCGTGCGGCAGGAGCTGCTTTCATCATCTTTTAGTGCCTGGAGGCACCTTAAAGCTGGGCACGGTCTCCCGCAGTGCAGAACCCGCTTTCAGCCCTGACTTGATGCCCTGACCTTGCCAGTGTCTGTGAGGGGACTACAAGTCCCAGGACATCACACGGCCGGAGCTGCTTGCGTCATCTTTTAGCACCTGGAGGCGACTTAAAGCTGTGCGCGGGCTCCCGCAGCGCGGGTCCCGCTTTCAGCCGTGACTTGCTGCCCTGACCTTGCCGGTGTCTTTGGAGGGACTACAAGTCCCAGGACATCATGCGGCCGGAGCCGCTTGCATCATCTTTTAGCGCCTGGAGGCGGTAGGGTGTTAAAATATCGATTACAAAAATATAGCTGACATAAATATAGTTGTAAAAATATCGTTTACAAAAATATCGACACCCTATACTTAAACAGGTAAGTACATAAATATCTACTCAAAAATATCGTTGTAATTAATATAGATGTAAAAAATATCGACTTTTTAAATTAATTAAAATTACATTAAATAATACATAAATATAAGTACTATTAACAAAATACATTACATTACTTTTATTTTTTAAATATTTAAAACAAATTAACTACACTTTTTCATTATAAACTTAATAAATGTGTACATATACATATATTTAACACATTACTTTATATAACAACAATAATACATACATATAATTAAAATATACAATATATTATTAGTTAAAACATTTGATAGCGTAGGTGTAAAAATTACTATTCCCACTCCAGAGGGTGCAACAGTAGGGAAAGCGTTGGATAGCGTAGGGGTAAAAATTACTATTCCCACTCCAGATGGTGCAACAGTAGGGAAAGCGTTGGATAGCCTAGGGGTAAAAATTACCATTCCCACTCCAGGGGGTGCAACAGTAGGGAAAGCGTTGGATAGCGTAGGAGTAAAAATTACTATTCCCACTCCAGAGGGTGCAACAGTAGGGAAAGCGTTGGATAGCGTAGGGGTTAAAATTACTATTTCCACTCCAGAGGGTGCAACAGTAGGAAAAGCGTTGGATAGCGTAGGAATAAAAATTACTATTCCCACTCCAGGGGGTGCAACAGTAGGGAAAGCGTTGGATAGCGTAGGAGTAAAAATTACTATTCCCACTCCAGAGGGTGCAACAGTGGGAAAGCGTTGGATAGCGTAGGAATAAAAATTACTATTCCCACTCCAGGGGGTGCAACAGTAGGGAAAGCGTTGGATAGCGTAGGAGTAAAAATTACTATTCCCACTCCAGAGGGTGCAACAGTGGGAAAGCGTTGGATAGCGTAGGGGTAAAAATTACTATTCCCACTCCAGGGGGTGCAACAGTAGGGAAAGCGTTGGATAGCGTAGGAGTAAAAATTACTACTCCCACTCCAGAGGGTGCAACAGTAGGGAAAGCATTGGATAGCGTAGGGGTACAAATTACTATTCCCACTCCAGAGGGTGCAACAGTAGGGAAAGCGTTGGATAGCGTAGGGGTAAAAATTACTATTCCCACTCCAGGGGGTGCAACAGTAGGGAAAGCGTTGGATAGCGTAGGGGTAAAAATTACTAAATGTATTTAGTCATTTATAAAATACCAAATATTTATTTTTGTTTATTTAATCATTAATTAAATAATTAATCAATTAAAATGTAATTAATTTACTACATTTTCACTAAAAAATTCTAGTACACACACCTAAAATTAATTAAAAAAATTAACATAATTAATTACATAATGATTAATCAATTAACTAATTGAAATTAATTAACTATTATTTATTACACTATTTATATTCATTTAAAACATTAATTAATCTAATATTTTATTATATTTAAATTACTTCCCACCCTATTCCCCTATAAACCCACAACCCGCTACGGAACTATTAATACTAAATTCAACATAAAATACATTATTAACTAATAAAATACTACAAAAAATACTACTTTGACTACAAATAATCATTAAAAACACTACATTACTTATAATTATTTAAAAATCGATATTTTTGTAAACTATGTTTTTGTAAACAATATTTATTACAACTATATTAATGTTATCGATATTACTTACCTGTCTGTCGATATTCTGTTCAGACTAAATGTTTGTCAGCGATATTTCTTCCTGTAGATATTTTTGCAGCGATATTTAGGTAAGTCGATATTTTTGCAACGATACCCCCCGTTCTGTACCCCTGGAGGCACCTTAAAGCCAGGTGCGGGCTCCTGCACCGCGGCACCTGCTTTCAGCCCTGACTTGCTGCCCTGACCATGCCCTTGTCTGTGGGGGGATTACAAGTCCAAGGACATAGCGCGGCTGGTGCCGCTTTCATCATGTTTTAGCGCCTGGAGGTGCCTTAAAGCCGGGTGCGGTCTCCTGCAGCGCGGGATTCGCTTTCAACCCTGACTTGCTGCCCTGACCATGCCGGTTTTGGTGGGTTGATTACAAGTCTCAGGACATCACGCGGCCGGAGCCTCTTGCATCATTTTTTAGTCCGGGAGGCTCCCTAAAGCCCGGGAATGGCTCCCGCAGCGCCGGACTCGCTTTCAGCCCTGAATTGCTGCCCTGACCTTGCCGGTGTCTGTGAGGGGACTACAAGTCCCAGGACATCACGCGGCCGGAGCCGCTTGAATGATCTTTTAGCACCTGGAGACCACTTAAAGCCAGGCGCGGGCTCCCGCAACACACGACCCGCTTTTAGCCCTGACTTGCGACCCCTACCTTGCTGGTGTCTGTAGATCGATTACAAGTCTCTGGACATCAAGCGGCCGGAGCCGCTTGCATCATCTTTTAGCCCCTGGAGGCACCTTAAAGCCAGGCGCTGGCTCCCGCAGCGTGGGACCCGCTTTCAGCCCTGACTTGCTGCCCTGACCTTGCCGGTGTCTGTGAGGGGACTACAAGTCCCAGGACATCACGCGGCCGGAGCCGCTTGCGGCATCTTTTAGCGCCTGGAGGCGACTTAAAGCTGGGCGCGGGTTCCCGCTGTGTGGGACCCGCTTTCAGCCGCGACTTGCTGCTCTGACCTTGTCGGTGTATGTGGGGGGATTACAAGTCCAAGGACATCGCTCGGCCGGAGCCGTTTTTATCATCTTTCAGCGCCTGGAGGTGCCTCAAAGCTGGGCGTGGGCTCCTGCAGCGCGGGACCCACTTTCAGCCCTGACTTGGTGCCCTGACCTTGCTGGTGTCTGTGGGGGGATTACAAGTTCAAGGGCATCGCGTGGCCGGAGATGCTTTCATCGTCTTTTAGCACCTGGAGGCACCTCAAAGCCAGGCACAGCCTTCAGCAGCGTAGAACCCCCTTTCAGCCCTGACTTGCTGACTTGCTCGGGTTCCCGCAGCGTGGGACCCACATGAGTGTGCCCGGGCAAAGCCCAGGCAAAGGGTGGTCCAATCTGCGCCCATCAGTGACCAATAGAGGCTTGGCTTGGCAACCCCTCTTTTGTGTTGAAGCCAACATGGGTAAGCGCACACTGCCTTTTTTAAATGACTTGTTGAAAATAAAAGCAAACGTTCCTCCGAGCTGCGCCTCCATTATGTCCTATTTGACTACTGCTGCGGGTGCCACACAACTGAAATCAATAATGTGGAAGCTCAATTGGGTATGGGAGGAGAAACAGTAGTAATTAACACCCTTCCACTGTCAACCCCGCCCAACACAACTTTAGGACCTGAAACTGTTGTTGAATCTATAATGGGGGCTTGTGGCTGTATTCGGGACAGCAACATTCTGCTGAACACATGTCCGGAACCACTAACTGGACTCATTGGTAGACAAAACATAATTTCACCTAAGGAGTCCATTATTGCACCTGTAAAGAAAAAGAAGAAGAAGGGTGCTAAGCCAGGACTGAACAATCAGGATTTGGTTATGCACTAGAAGTCGTCCGACTATGGAGGAGCAGCTTCCCCTCAGACTGAAAACAACTCAATGGGCATGGATTTAATTTTAACTCATATTGATACCCTTTTTGATACAATAAGAGTAGAGTTATTAACTGCATGAAATTTGGGGTAGAGGGCATTATGGAGAAAATGTCATGCTTAGAAAGACAATATGGAGGGTGCTGCATGCCTTAATGCTACCAGCAGGGAGAATGGTGGAAATGCAAAATGTAGTAAACCACCCTGTAGTAATAACACTTCACATGAAGTCGTGGTGACAGCCCCAGGGAAAGATTGTGCTAGGGCCTCCCATTCAGGGACCAGGCCCAGGAAGTCCTCCCCAGAAATCAGAATAAGTGATAGCTGGGAGAATAGTAATGGGCTACCATGGAAGCCTGAAGTTGGACTTATGGGAGGAATTGGCAATACACAAGGTGTAGCCACTCAAGTTAGCCTCCATTTGCCACCAGAAGCTACATACACCATTGGTAGTAGTTTTAAATGGGGTACCCCCTCTCATGGAAAATTGTTTGGAAACACCTGAAGATCTTATCTACAGAGTTAAAATGTTGGTGCACTTCAAACTCTAAAGGAGGGTTTAAAGTATCATCACATATCATAATGGCCAGACAGGTTGGATGGATGGGTCCTTGCTCTAAACAGAAAGAGGGAGATTGTGTTGTTATCAATTTTGATCAGAAGGAGGTTGCATGTTAGTTTTTCCATGGTAATAAATATTGTGGCAGAAGTGGTATTACTGCATTTCCTTTAGCCTTTTTTAACTGCCTAAAGTAGCTCATCGGCCAATTAACCCAACTCCCCCTTTAAACCAGCAATTGGGATTACATAGGAACGGGCCGGGTATCAGCTCCAAGCCCACTGGTGATTATCACCCTCAGCCATCGATGGGTGGGCATTCTGCTGCTTCATTAACCCTGGAGTATGATGCAAGAGAAAGTGCAGATAACAGCGGGTTAAAATTAGCAAATAGATTTTCTCCATTGAGTCCATTGAACGGTAATGACTGACTGACTACCGGCATTCCGACACAGGGGCAGGATGCTGATATACAGATAATATGACCCACAAAGATTAGATAAGTGGGATAAGATTAATTAAAATACTTAGATGGAATATAGCAGGACTAAGAAATAAAATGGACGATTCCATATGGAATGACCTACTACGGGAGTATGATGTTATTGGGCTCCAAGAATCGAGGGGAATTGATAATATCTTCTGGCTGGAAGGTTATGGTACTAATGCAGAATCAGCAAGGCCATCTATAGCTGGAAGGCTAAAAGTGGGCTAATAACACTGATCTCCCTGAAGGTCGCAGGAAACTGAAGAACCGGGTTTTAGAACCCAGCAGCGCCAGGGATAACGCCCGATGTCTTCGAGTTCCCCTGCCTCGGCAAACAGAGACACGGGACACTTCTTGATGACGTGAAAGACCAAATTTATTGGCTGCAACCAGGAACAGAGGTCTACGAAGCACAACACGAGTGGTTCGCTAGAGACTGCACAAATTCATGGAGCAGAGCAACGTCTTTTATGCCAAAAATCACATTCCTGGCTAGCATCAATTACATACAAACTGACCAATAGAAAAACAACATTTCAAACATATCGCATGACAACAATCTCACTTTCCGTTGTCCAGCCCACCAGAGAGGACAAGGCAGAAACCAACATTCTTGTTCGAACAGGCCGGACAAACCCATCAAAAGACCTTAACCAAAATCAATGATTAAGTCATAAAGGAAGGAACAGAAGCAGATGAGAAGCAAGATAGAAGGGTGTGTGCATGTACCATAAACTCAGCAATGTCCTGCTCTTTGATCTCTATCTGACCAGCTGCTTATCAAGGAACTGGCTCAACAAGATCAGCCTCGGGCAAGGGAGTCAGTTCGGCCCGGTCACACAAAAGTCAGCTAAGGTGTACATGTCCCAATTACTCGTTCGGCCATAGTTATCGGCCTATGTGAGGGCAACCACACAAAATGGCTGCCGAACACAAAATGGAACCCGAGGGTTCAAACGAAGTCCCTGATACGTAGTGTTCTCATTGATCGATTATGACAAAAACACTCGTACATACTGCACTCGTGATTTGTGGTCCGCTGACACCAAAATCGTCTAGATCCGACGACCTTCATTGTACTGGTTCAGAATCACAGAACCACGGACCCTCGAACCACAGAACCGGAGACCCTCCTTTTGCCCTTACATAGGCAATAAACCCAAACCCATGTCAGTCTGAATCCAGGTCTATATTCATCAGATCATCAAGATGTTGCTGTAGCATCATCCTAGTACTTAGCAACTCTCTCTGGACAGGTCTCCTCGCACACGAAGTAGCACAGAGGCCACATATAGCAGGAGCACACTGTACACAAAGACAGTACAGGAAAAGGATAGCTAAGATCATCCCAATGACCATCAGAATCTTCCATCCCCACGTGGATATCAATCCCCAAAACCATCCCATCAACGACCAATCTCCCTCGTCTATATGTACAGACTCGGAGATCTTATGTAGCCTGGAAATGGCCTGGAAGACTGTCGGAGCGTTGTCTGGATGAAAACGCAGCAGCTCGATTGAATCAGTTTACACACTCTACCTCTATCTGCAAGTATGACATCAAGAGCAACTCTGTTCTGAAGTGTCATAAGTCGATCCGACTGGAGCTCAGCAGTCAAGTTACTAAGGACACCGGCAGTTTCGACTATGTGGACTCAACCACTCTCGTCAACTGGCGAATGTTCCTGCTGTTAGCCATAGGTCCCCAGAACGGCAGAAAACCCTTAAAGAAATCTCCCAACTCTTGCCCTGCGGTATCTTCCTTACTGAAGACACCTCTAGCAATCTCGTTTTATGGTAATCTGCCGCAGCTGTAAAAGCGGGAGGCAACAGGAACTAAACAAAACATGTTCCGGAGAAGTCAGGGGGCAACCATGTTAAGCTTTATCGTAACAGATGAAATAGGTACCCTTAGCTGCTAGGAACGCTGGGGAAGTCTGAGATGCAAATACATAAGTCTCAGTGCAGACACTCTTCCCAAACTGAGCTCTCGGATTCTTGCCATTACCTTGCGGACAATAATGACCCTGATGGGGCACTATCCAAATTGCTGGAGAACTTTTCGCTCGCTGGTTAACACTCAGACTAACTCCATATCCAGTAACGTTCCAACCAATGTATGCTTGTGTCTCATCTCTCGGGATAGTCTCATAGAAACTAATTCCTCTAATCATGTCGACTATACCCTTAACCAGAGCACTAGTCTTCGGACTATCTTTCACAGAACATTGGGGATAGACTCCATGAGCATAAATGAACATCGTTCTATATGCCCAAATAGAACCATTGTAGCTGAAAGGCAAAACCAGGTACGGAATACCTTTATCGGTAGTATGGGGCATGAGGCCACAAACCCAATAATTAGTTGTGTTCATATCTAGCTGGTGTTGGTGCAGAAGTTGAACAAAGGAATTGTTGGCAAATTCCAGTCTTCTAACTATTTCATGTTCGGGCAGAGGGTGAAAAGAATGAGAAGAAATAGTAGGAGGAGGTATAGGTTGCGTAGTGGGCATGAACGTCACTTAAAAAGAGAATGTCACATACCCAATTTAAAACATCATTAATTTAAACAACATAAACAAACACAATATTAAAAATCGTTTTCGGGTCATTAATTTACTAATTTTGCTCTTAAAGCTTATTCTTTCAACAGGTCTCTCCATCTCGAAAAACTCCATGCTCTCTAATTGCTGCTCGCGGTGGTAGGGTGTTCTATGCTAAGGAATGCTTCTGTCAGTCCAGGGCAACTCCCTTAGACCAACCAGAACCGTTGACCTAACGTCTTCGGCTTGCACTCCAAAGACTTGGCAACCGCGACTCTACAGCTGAACCCGGATGGCGGTTCGAAAAACAAAAATCAAAGTAGTTCCTCGGAGGACAGTTAACGTGCAAAAATCAGAAAAAATCTCAATTCTTTATTAGTCCAGCGACTCTTGGTCTCAAATTATAACGCTCTTTGCCAGGCAATGTCTGTTCTCGGAAAAGTAAGTCAGGTTCAACAGTGTTCAAACGGTTCAATGGAGGCACAGCTTCTTGGAGAAGATCATCACTTTCTTGCTCAGTGTTTGTTCCAATCAAACGGGCATCGCTGAAAGGCAGAAAACGAGGCACGGTCTCAGTCTCAGAATCAGGAAGTCCTTTCTGGACCCACCGGTCGTACGGCAGAGGCAAAGGAGCCCTCTTGCAATGTACACCGTGGATCCAGTTCTTTTTACCGTGCACTCGAACTGCAGAACGGGTAGATAACAACACCAGATAAGGTCCGGTCCAGCGGGGCTGCTCGTTCTTGGTTCACTGAAAATTCTTCACGAGCACCCAGGATCCAGGTTCAATGGCGTGCCCTGGATCTTCAGAAGCTTGTGGCAATGAATCGTGAACCTGTTGATGCAAAACACGCAATTTAGCCGTCAATTCATACAGGTAGTCAAGCAACACAGGATGTTCTATTTCGCTAAACTTTGTCGGCCACAGCACTCCCCAAACATTTGCCGGTCGACAAAAAACTACCTCATACGGACTCAAACCCATTCGTGAATGCACAGTCATTCTAGTGGACAAAAGGGCTAGAGGCAAGGCATCTGGCCATTGTAAACCAGAGCTCGCTTGAATTTTGGCTAACTTCAGTTTTAGAGTGCCATTATAGCACTCGACTAGACCAGCTGATTGGGGGTGATTTGCAGCGTGGAACTTCTGCCGAATTCCTAACCCATCACATACTCTCTTCATCACTTGACCCACAAATTCACTCCCGTTGTCACTCCAGATCATTCTCGGCAAACCATACCTAGGGAAGAATTCCTTAATAAGGGCTTTCGCTGTGGACAAAGCAGTATTGTCCTTCAAAGGGTAGGCTTCCACCCATCTAGAAAAAGAGCAAACAACCACTAACACGTATTTTAGGTTGTTGCACCTCTCCATGTGGATGAAATCTAGCTGCAAAGCCTCAAACGGATACGTTGGAGGAGCAAAATGACCAGCTGGAGTTGGAATTCCCTTACCAGGATTGTACATCAAACACACCATACAATTATTAACCAGATTCTCTGCACACTTAGGAATTCCAGCATTCTGCCAAACCGGAGCCAACAACTTGCAAATCCCTTTCACGCTAATATGAGCCAATCCATGAGCCATTGTAACCACTGGAAGCACATACGCATCAGGTAACAACCATCTTTGATGCTCTGACAAATCAATCCAACAACCATTCGAATTAAATTTACCCAAGCTCTCTCTCCATTCATTCAACTCTTTCTCTGTAGCTTCAGCTTGGATGGATTTCACACTTTCAATCGTATCTTCACACATACTTCCATCTGGAACCCATCTCGCCGGACCTGCAACATACATTCGACTCATCACATTTCTCGCAGTTTCTTTCGCGACTTCATCTGCAAATGCATTACCACGGCCAACATCATCCATAACTTTCTTATGCGCACTGCATTTCACAATCGCTACTTGCAATGGCAAAGTAAGTGATTCAAGAAGTTCATTCACCAACTGACCATGCTGGATCTTTGTTCCATGCGAAATCAGGAACCCACGCTCTCTCCACAAACGTCCAAAACTATGAGCCACACCAAATGCATACTGGCTGTCAGTATACACAGTCACTCGTTTTCCTTTCGCCAACACACACGCTCTCGTTAATGCAATCAACTCTGCTGCTTGCGCTGAATTATGTGGGATACGTGCAGCTTCAACAATCGTATGCAAAGTCGTAACAGCATATGCCGCAGTCGTATCACCATTTGGAAGCTTGAAGCATGAACCATCAACCCACAAAGTACCATCACACTCTGAAAGAGGAGTATCCCTAAGATCTATCCTCCCTTTCATTTCTTCCTCAGTCCTAATGTTCGGTATCGTCTGACTCAATTGAAATCGGCAACAACGTGGCTGGATTCAATGTGTTGCATCTCTTTATATGCACGTGACTCGCTAACAGGGTCAATTCGTAACCCGACAACCGAGCACTAGTTAAGTGCTGTGTCTTGGTACGATTCAACAAGGTATCCACTGCATGAGGAACCATCACAATCAGTGTATTGTCCATTACTAAACCAGCAGACTGTCGAATCGATACAGCCGCTGCCGCTGTAGCTCTCAAACAACTCGGCAACGCTCTAGCTACCGGATTCAAAGTCTACGAAAAATAAGCACATGGACACTGCTTATCGCCAAATTGCTGAGTCAAAACTGACAATGCACATCCCTCTCTCTCGTGGACATACAATGTGAAAGGCTTACTGTAGACGGGGGTACCCAACACAGGAGCCGAACACAACGCATCACTTAATTCTGAAAAGCTCTTCTGACATTCGTCAGTCCAAGGAATAGGATTTGGAATATCTTTAACAGTAAGAGCTATCAAAGGTTTTGCAAGCAAGGAAAAATTAGGGATCCACTGTCTACAGTACGACGTACTACCTAAGAAAGCACGTACTTCTCTCTGTGTCGTAGGCACACTCATTTTCGCAATCCCTTGAATTCTTTCTGGGGTCAGTTTCCTTCCCTCCTTCGATAAGAGGTGACCTAAATAGGTAACTTCTTGTCGACAATATTGCAACTTCGAAAGAGAAACCTTATGATGGAAATCAGACAAGTGACGTAACAACGACAAAGTAGCCTCTCTACAGATCTCTTCATTGTCAGCAGCAAGTAACAGATCGTCGACGTACTGAAAAATAGCAGCACCATCAGATCAGGTAAAACCAACAAATCAAGTTGCGTCTTCAAAGCTTGGCTATAAATCGATGGACTCTCATAATAGCCTTGAGGAGCGCGCTTAAAGCGGAAACTTCGTCCTCCTAAAGAGAAGCCAAAGATATCTCTACTTTCCACGGCAATCGGGATGCTAAAGAAAGCATTCTTCAAGTCAATCACCGAAAACCACGTGGCTGTAGCCAGGATCAAAGTCAGTAAAGCGGTGATATCAGGCACAACAGGAAATTGCGGAACAACGATCTTATTCACCTCGCAGAGATCGATCACAAACCTATATACAGGAGGCTGTGAAGAATCAGTTCTCTTCAGAACAGGCAAAACCGGACTATTGCACACATTACCTCTCATTTCCTCAATCACACCTCTCTCAATCAGATAATAGATGATCGCCAAAAGTGCTCTTTCACCATCGCTGGAGATACGATATTGCAGAATGCGTGGTAATCTAGCATTCGCTTTCAACGTCACAACATATGGTGAAATCTCTAGAAGACCCACATCGTTCGGACCAGTAGCCCAAAGAGAATCAGGGAGAGAAGACAATTCAGGTGGAAGTCAATCTTTAGATAAGTACATCAGAGAGATCACTCTCTTACCCAATGTAAGATGTACTCCCGAAGGAGAACAATATAGCGTCGCATACAATCTTTTTACCAAGTACAATCCCAACAAGTTCTCACCACAACCAGTCGTCAGAATGAGGGGTGCTTCGAATTCACAAGGTCCAACAGAAATAGACAATGGACTAGAAATCGGATTCGTAATCGGGCCGCCAGAAAAACCTACTGAAACATTCTTTAAGCCAGACAAAGGTGCGCTAGGGAGTTTAGAGTGCATGATAGAACTCTTCGCAGCACCAGTATCCAACAGAAAAGGCTCTGACACACCTGATGCAATCACTTCAACATAGGGTCCACTCTGATCTACTGGAACTGAAACAACTCCCTCTCTTTGTCTATGGCTGTCCTAGCAATCATTACCATCCACATCCTCACCTTCAACATAGTAATCGTCTGCATAGTACTGTGGCGTCGTACCATACGCACCATTCTGTTGAACAAAGCTATTCTTATAATTCTCTGGAGGCAAAGGACGCGCATTTTGACCATGACCTCTACCTCTAGGAGCTTGTTGAACACCTCGACCACTCACACCAGAAACACCATTCGTGCACTGTAACAGAACCGGACAACTACTCTTGAAATGACCCTCTTCTTTGCAACATGCACACTGATTAGGACCTACTGGAAAACGCTGTTGAGAAGACTCGAACCTTTGCGAGTTTCTCTGATATTGCTGAGGTTGCTGATAATCACGCTGATTATTACGAGGCGGATAAGCTTGCTGTAGAAGAACTTTAGTCTTCAATTCCTTAGTCTTCCTATCCGCTTTCTCTATCTCATCCTTATTCCTATATTCATAGTACTGGGCAGTAGCTAAAATCTGCGCTGACGTAGAAACAGCCCAAGCACTCTCAGAATCCTTCAGCTTATTGCACAATTCTGGAAGCAAATTATGAACAAATTTGTCAACGAACAGGTGTTGACCACCTTCGGTACTCATGTCCTGACCACTGTGGTCTACAAAGGACTCTTCAAATCGCGTGAAAAAGTTGGACACAGTTTCGTCTTTCTTCTGCTTGCATGCAGACAACTTGTCCCAATTGACACGCAAAGCAGGCATCAAAGTCTTCATATAATCAATAATCCTACCAGGTAGTTCAGCAATTATATCTTCAGGCTTAGCTCCACCTACTTGTCTAGTATCTGCAGCTCTAAGATTATCCCATGTATCACCCAATTCATGCGCATGATCCGTGTGACGAATCTTTCCCCAAATAGGCTGTGGAACAACATTCCCAAACAACATATCTATATCAGCGAGATTCATGATACATGAATCCGCAGTTTGGGATAGCTCCTTAAAAAACCCTGCTGGATTTTTGCGCGGATCAGGCAAAGTCTGCTTAAGAGCCAAAACTTCAGCACGTTTCCATGGAACATGTACCCAGACACGCTGAAAATGTTGTGGAATCGCTGGATTAGCAGCTGCATCACCAGGCCTCTAAACTGGAGGAACCTCACGCATCGGATATTGACGCGCCTTTCTCCTAACCGACGAATCAGGCTCAAACAGTCGCTGAGAAGGAGATTCACTCCTAAACAACAACAATGTTGCAACTGCTTTCTCAACTTCGAGACCCACAACAGTATCTTTCGCAAACTCAGAACGTATACGGTACAACTCAGGCGGAGTTTGTCCTACTTCAACATCTTCCTATTGTTCATGAAGGAAAGAACACATCATATAAAAAACATATCTTTGTTTCGGTGCTTCATATTGATGGAAAACATCCATAACACCCTCAAGGTCATAGTGCGAAGGATATGTAACCCATTTACGCGCTAAGTGATCTAACACCGTCCGTTCAGTAGGATCAGGCATCTGACTACGCAATTGCTTACGCTCGACAACAGGAGACATACCCAATTAACCCAACAGAGGAGAAAAGATACTAGCAACCGCATCAGTCATTCTCTGTTGAGCAGAAGGAGAAGTTGACAAAAGAACAGGAGATGGAACAGAATGAGAGGAAACCAAAGACGGAACAGTAACAGGAGGAGTAAACAAAACAGGCGTAGGAGTAGCAGACGAAGGAGGTAGCAAAGTCGGCGGCCCTTGAGAAGGCTGCACCAGAGGAATAGGAGCCAACGGAAGAGGAGCTGGCTGTTGAGGAATCACAGGTGGCAAAGCAACTGGAGGTTGCGCATTTACAACTTGTGGCGGTGCCGTAGCACTCTGTGCATAAGGGGGTGTCAAACTCAAGAGATGCGACAATAAAGGATCTTTCACAAGATCTTTCTTCTCTTCTTGCTGTTGAGGTGGCAAAGCTGGGTAGCACTTATCTACCGCTAACTTACGCTGCCTAAGCATCTGTCCACTTTCTTGTTCTTCTTCATTATCCCTAAACTGTATAGCAGCTTGCACCATTGACATACCTCGTTCTCTTTTATTTTTCTTCTCTAACTTAATTTCTTTCGGTTTGGCTTCCTTTCGCCATATGCGGAAAGAGTCAAACATCACCGGCCGGGCTTTCTTCTTGAACAGTTTAACTTCGAGATTGTCTAAAATCTCTGTTTCAAAGCTACCATAATGGGGCCACTGTAGGACACCGTCTTTCCTAGTATATTTAACCCATATTTCATTATACGCGATGGGGCCCACTCCATGTTTTACGTAGAGCTCATAGGTCGGAGTTCCAATCAGAGGAACCGGACATGAATCCTCCAATCGGGAATCCCAAGTACAACGAAAACCAAATATCTTTCCAAGTCTGCTAAGACCAGGCATCTTCGCTCACTAGTCTAGCTTCAAACTTCAAGGGAAATCTCAAAACGATAGTCTTGTGAATACACGAGTCCCTCGGCTTTGGGGCCCGCAGGTACCAAATCAAAGCGATCCCGAAGGATACCCAAACAAAACTAAGGACTGGGAGATGCTCCACTCATACTTAACTGAAATGTCGATGGCGTCACCAGAAGACCCATCTATTGTCTCGCTCTACAAATCATCTAATGGCTCCAAGACAGAGCGACAGTCAGGGCAGCAGTCCTTCGTAGCCGTCGGAAAGCGGGGAACCTCGCAGCAAAGACTTTTGGACCACGACGACATACAGGGGTCGATGAAGTGGCAGGCCTTCCTCCAGAATTTCCACATGAAGCTCCTCACGATCTTCAGGCGTGCCAACTGAAGAACCGGGTTTTAGAACCCAGCGGCGCCAGGGATAACGCCCGATGTCTTTGAGTTCCCCTGCCTCGGCAAACAGAGACACGGGACACTACTTGATGACGTCAAAAACCAAATTTATTGGCTGCAACCAGGAACAGAGGTCTACGAAGCACAACACGGGAGGTTCGCTAGAGACTGCACAAATTCATGGAGCGGAGCATCGTCTTTTATGCCAAAAATCACATTCCTGGCTAGCATCAATTACATACAAACTGACCAATAGAAAAACAACAGTTCAAACATATCGCATGACGACAATCCCACTTTCCGTTGTCCAGCCCACCAGAGATGACAAGGCAGAAACTAACATTCTTGTTCAAACGGGCCGGACAAACCCATCATAAATACCTTAACCCAAATCAATGATTAAGTCATAAAGGAAGGAACAGAAGCAGATGAGAAGCAAGATAGAAGGGTGTGTGCATGTACCATAAACTCAGCAATGTCCTGCTCTTTGATCTCTATCTGACCAGCTGCTTATCAAGGAACTGGCTCAACGAGGTCAGCCTAGGGCAAGAGAGTCAGTTCGGCTAGGCCACACAAAAGTCAGCAAAGGTTTACATGTCCCAATTACTCGTTCGGCCATAGTTATTGGCCTATGTGAGGGCAACCACACAAAATGGCTGCCGCACACAAAATGGAACCTGAGGGTTCAAACGAAATCCCTGAATACGTAGTGTTCTCATTGATCGATTACGAAAAAAACACTCGTACATACTGCACTCGTGATTTGCAGTCCGCTGACACCAAAATCGTCTAGATCCGACGACCTTCATTTAACGGGTTCATAATCACAGAACCACGGACCCTCGAACCACAGAACCACAAAACCATCGTAAATTGGATTCCGGGTCAGCAAACTGTTTAGCAGTTGAAATTGTGCCTTCTGATTCAACGAAGGTATTAATTGTGAATTTTTATAACTTATTTGATAGAACCTCTGTTATTGAGCATCTATCCAGTTTTAAAGTTTTTGGGGAATCTTATGAGGAGAAAAAAGTCACACCTTATTCGGTTATCATTTTAGATGATTTTAATATACAGTAATGCTTTAAAATTGCCATGTTGCCAATAGTCTAGGTCCTGGCAAGTATATGGAAACTCATTTTGAACACACACAACAAGGGAAATTTTTAGAGGACACCCTAGTGGAGTTTGGTCTTTTATATATAAATGATCTGGTTGGGAGGGTCAACATACCATCTTTTAAAGGAAGAGGAATGCACACAGCCATGGATTATATCTTCATTAATCCTGCCTTTGAAGCTGACGTTATAGAATATACAGCTAGGTGGTCACAGTTTAGTGATCACAATCCTATGCATCTGATTGTGGCAGGGGGAATGGGGCTCAATTCTGAGACTAATAGATGATTATCTCATTTAACCATCAAATCAAAAGATCAGGGTCGTAGACTCAAATGGTGTAAGGTCGTTCCGGAGGAGTTCTGTAATTTGCTAGTCGTTAAAGTGAACTTGGAGATAGAGCTCTGCCTTGACATCAGATTAAGGGACAACAAGACTCTCAAGGCCTACGCTGAAATATGCAACCAGGTGGCTAGAGCCCTAACATTTACTTGCAAGGAATGTGTATGGTGAGGTCACTGGTTAGGTTG